>NC_140505.1:19817142-20455892 GCF_964339955.1 Pipistrellus hanaki
AAGTGGCACTTTCATTTTTTTTAACCTTACCATGAGACAGTGAACACACCAGATATTTTTCACAACTCATGTTTTCTAAATTAAGGCAATGCTGTCAAAATAAACCCAAACAGTGTTTAATAGCTCCTTCACAATAGAAGTCTACTCCTCACTTATACTAAGCCTAGAACGACATCCCAAATGAGTGGGGACGTGCTCTTCCAAACAATGATTGAGGGGTCACCATCTTCAATTCCTGGCTTCCAATCTACCTATGCTCCTCTGCATTAGGTCTTTAAAAAAAAAGGGGGTGGGGAGGACGGTGTTTGAAACAACCATGGAATTGTCCATGGAAGGTTTTTTTTATGGTCTAGACCCAGAAGCAGACCGCATCACATCTGCTCACATTGGATGGATGACACTAATCAGAGATACACTCCCAGATGCAACTGCTTGGCCTGAACTGGGCAGCTCTCAGCAACAACTCCTCTGCACCATAAGAGAGAATCAAGAATCTTTGACGGACAGCTATCATCTCTGCCACACCATCACCCACTATTACTCCCATTTTACATATGAAAAAAAAAAACGGAGTTATATAATATCCGAAAATCACATAACTAGTAAATGCAGAACTAGAATTTAAACACAGGTCTTATCTATTTATACACCACAGCTTACACATATTCCACTCCACCACATTAAACCATACAATCTAATCAGGAAAACAAACTTCAGATAAAATAATCAGTCATTTTCCCCAAGACTCAAGTTGGAAAATTGGTTTTAGAACACCTAGTTCTGAGTGCTTTTAAAGTCTGGCATGTGTACCCTTGAGCCACACTGACCCTGGAACTCAGGAAGCAAGGCTAGATTCATCTCCTGTAAGAGCAATGGCATAAATTAGCACTCAATTTTGAAAATGGCGACATTGAGGCTCAGAGATGTTAAGTGATTTGCTCAAGATCACACAGCAGGCAGGACTGAAACCTAATATGCTCACTCCAAGTCAAGAGGCTTTTTACACCAAATCTAGAGGTGCAAAAGATCGTCCTAATCTCCTTGTTTAAAGCTTCTATTACCTGAATCAAGAAATATAGGTGTTTTAAGGAGCCCACTCTCCCTTTCCCCAAATGGCCCAAAATTAAATTTAAAAATTGAAGACTTCACCAATATAACCATCCGAGAGTCTCCATAAATTCATGGGGGAGAAGGGCAAAACTCCTCAAAGGCACTGGCTACAATACATTCTATTTTATTTATATCCTCAAGACCTAGTATAGTACCTGAAAATCTAATGGCTATGCAATAAACATATATTGGATGGATGCATGCATGAATGAATGAGTGCATCCCTCATTTTCCCATCAAGAACTAGTAATTAAAATAACTTTCAGGCAGAGAGAGACAAGGAAAAATAAATCTTTTATTTATCTATTAGCTTTTGAACTGTAACTTATGTTATTATTTGTGTGTTTTCTCTGGGAATTGTCATATATATTCTTAAATTTTAGCAATCTATTTAGAATTAATATTGCATATTTTCATTAAAAAATGCAAAAATTATACAACTGCATAGATTAATTTACTGTCCCTCCTCGTCTTTATGCTAAAGCCAATATGTGTATTACATTTATTATGGTTTAAATTCCACAAGACAATGTTTGAAGTTAGGCTTTAAATGTCATGTATGTTTTAAAGGAATTTAGAGAAAAAAAATAGTATTTTTTTATTTAATTTTATTGTTTAAGGTATTAATAGTAGTATATGTGTCACCTTCCTCACCTGCCATCTCCCCCCGGCCTCCCCTACCCCCTGGCACTTGCCTTCATCTCCCCCACCCCCAGTATCTTGCATCCATTGGTTGTGCTTATATGCATGCACACAAGTCCTTCAGTTGATCTCTTACCCGCCCCCTAAGCCCTCCCCTACCTTCCCACTATAGTTTGACAGTCGGTTCGATGTTTCTTTCCCCTGTCTATTTTTGTTCAACAGTTTATAATGTTCTTTATTATCCATAAATGAGTGAATTCATGTGGTATTTATCTTTCACTGACTGGTTTGTTTCACTTAGCATAATGCTGTCCAGATCTATCCATGCTGTTGCAAATGATAAGAAATCCTTCTTTTTACAGCAGCATAGTATTCCATTGTGTAGATATACCACAGTTTTTTAATCCACTCATTTGTTGACGGGCCTTTATGCTGTTTCCAAATCTTAGCTATTGTAAATTGTGCTGCTATGAACATAGGGGTGCATATATTCTTTCTGATTGGTGTTTCTTTTTTCTTGGGATATATTCCTAGAAGTGGTATTACTAGGTCAAATGGCAGCTCCATTTTTAATTTTTTGAGGAAATGCCATACTATTCTCTACAGTGTATTTACTCCAGATATTTACCATTTTTTGTGCTCTTCATTGCATCCTAAAGATCTGCTTTTCTTTCTGGTATCATTTCCTTTCATTCTGGAGAAAATTTCTTTAGCATTATTTTAGTTTGGATCTGCTCGGTTTTCTTTTAGCTAAAAGTGTCTTTATTTTGCCTTCATTCCTGGAAGACACTTTCACTGGACATAAGTTTGGTTGGACAGGTTGGTTTGTGTTTTGTTCTTTTATCATTTCAAAGATGGCCTTCATTATTTTCTTACTTCCATCAAATTGTTGTCTCCCTATTCTATAATTGTTCTTTATCTCTAACTGCTCCGAAGATTTTCTCTTTATCCTCTGGTTTTCATAACTTGATAATGATGTGTCAAAGGATGATTTTCTTCATATTTATCCTGGTTGGGGATTGCTGAGATACTTGAATATATAAATTTGTCCTTCATAAAATTTGGGAAGTATTTGCTCATTATTTCTTCAAATATTTTTGACACCATTTTTTCTCCTCTTTTTGGAAAACTAATCAAACATAACTTAGACATTTAATATTATCTCATAGGTACCTGAAGTTCTGTTTTTTGTGTTTGTCTGTTTTATTCCTCTCTATTCTTAGCATTGAGTAATTTATATTGATCTAGCTTCAAGTTCACTGACTCTTTCTCAGTCATCTCCATTCTGCTTTTTTTTTAATTTTTGTATTGATTATGGTATAACATAATTGTCCTCATCCCCCCATTCTCATCCCAAACCCCTCCCCACGTATGCCCACCCTCCCTGTTGTCCATGACCACTGATTAGGCTTATATGCATGCACACAAGTCCTTTGGTTGATCCGTTGATCTCCATTCTGCTTTTAAGCCCATTCAGTGAATTTTTACTTTAGAGATTATATTTTTTAATTGTATTTTATCTTTTCAACAGTTTCTATTTCTCCATATTTTATTTTTAATTAATTTCAAGTATATTTCTCTTGTAATAATGAGTATAATTATAGTAACTACTTTAAAACCCTTATCTACTAATTCCAACATTTGTATCACTCTTCACTGATTGTGTACTCTCTTGAAAATATGACACATTTTTCTATTTCTGTGCTGAGTGGTTTTGGATTATATTCTGGTTATTGTGAATATTTGGTTGTGAGAATTCAGGATTATGTTACATTCTGCTGAATATTAAGTTTTTGTTGTTGTTTTTATAACAAAAATTAAAGCAATTAAGTTAGTTGGACTCAAACTGTATATTCTGTCTCTTGGGTGGTGGCACAAATCTCAGTTTAATTCTATTTTTAGCTGAGCTGGTTGGATTCTACCCCATGCATTCTTGAACCAAAGATTTGGGTGGAGTTTGTATTTTGCAGCTATTGCTACCCAAAACTTTGTCATCTTGTTCCTTAAGCCAAAAACCTACAGGTTTTCTACAGGAGTTTTAGCTACCCCGTTTGATGCTGACTCTAGCTAAAGGCCGTAATAATAAATGGGAAACTTATCCAATGCTATTCCCTTTTTCAAAGTGTCAATTGTGCCTTCAGGTGGCTGTTTTTAAATTTTGTCTAGAATTTAGAGTTTTCCTGTTTGGAGAGGGCTAGTCTAATAGGGGCCCCTGTGGTCACCCCAGAAGCAAAACTTTCCCAATATATTTTGAAAGGGGATAGAAGAAAAAAAAAACTGTTTCCATCAAACTACCCCTCATAGTACCTTGGTCTATTGCATTTTTTAAAACTTCCCAAAAATTTCAATGATAAAAGAGGTGTGTTTGTGGTGTGGATGTGGAAGTAATAGAATCCAACTACAAATTCAAACATTACTGGATGTTTAACATGCATCATTATACCATTTCTATCATGTCAACAAGCATTTATTGGCATCTACTCTGTGCCAAACAGGGCATTTTCAGCCAGGGCTTTTGATGGATAGCACATGTCAAAGCTCTTCCAATGCTGATTAATATAAATATATACAATAGGTTGTCCTGAACTACCTGAGGAATGACCACATTGTATGGCAAATTGCTTAACATCTATGAGCCTCAGTTAATTTACCTATAAACTGAGCATTCAAAGTTGTGGTAATGATAAGAAATAACAAGAATAGAATACCTAATACAGATCCTGGCTCATAATCACTTTACTTTTTATAGGTGAGAATTCTTAAGATTAGAAAATTTAAGTAACTTACAATCATGAAGTTATATTGCCACTTAATGTGTCATAACTAGGTTTCCACTGTCATGTCTATGCACTTTCTTTACAGTTGGCTGCATTACATTTATTATAACCATCAATTACTGATTACTTATTTTGTTCAAGAACTACAGTAGGCACTTTACATATCTAGGGGTAACCATGAACTAACTGAAAGATAAAAAATACAAAATTCTCAGATCAGACAAATTTTTCCCTCATAGAATCATCAGAATTGTAAGTTTTTAAGACAATTCTGACTACCCAGAGATGAGGTCTTCTCTTGGGGGAAGCTCCTGTCCTTGATGGATTTGCTGTCTACCCCACAATGTCAAAAAGAGACACACTGGTGTTTTTCTTGAGATGCAGAGGTTCTGTAAGTGGCTACCTGTACTCACTTTATTCAAGAATACATTTATATGGCTTAGATGGGTGGTGAGAGAATGAAATTTTGATGGAGGAGCAAGGTCCCCTAAAGCCAATGACAGAGTCAACAATCCTCTGATCCTTTCTATGCTTTGGAGAGAATCAAGCTAGGTATTATTCACACATTTTATATCTTGCATTTCAATCAAATTCTGAGCAGTAATAAAACGTCCTTTGTCAAACCTGTCATTACTGAACTCAAGATTCCTGAGGAGTATATACAGACCTCCCACACCCACATAGTTATTTAGTGTGATCACTGAATTCACTTAAAAGCAATGATCTAGTGTGTTGACCATATTCCACTTCTCTCCTCTATAGCATATATTTTGTTGTTTCTGTTTATTATCCCAAAATTGTTGACTAACATCTGTTACTTAATGTTAAATCTTATTAACATTATCAGCTTATTGGTACACCTATTCATGCATTTATTTGTCTAGCAAATAATCATCAAATGCTTGCTCATTTAAGACACAGAAAACAGAGATATACATAGTTGTGTTTCATGATCTCTATCACAGTACAATACAATAAGTAGACAGGTTCTATAGCTCTGAGGTCAGAGATCTGGACTCTAACTCTACATCCTTGATTTACTAAATGAAAGACTTTATTTAGGTCATTTAATTTCACAGAATCTAAATTTATACACCTATAATGTGGGGATAATTTACTGACATCTCTAACTAGCAGGGTCTTACAGAGTCTAAATAAAGTTGTATAAACAAAAGCATTAAAATTATAAAATAGTATGTAAGTTCTCATTATGGTAATTAAATATTAGGTACCATTTCTATTTATTGCCATTTGTTTCCTTCACTGTACGTCCCTAATTATTTTCAAAGAAAAAGCTGTTGTTGCTATTACTGTAATAGGTAAGCACTACATCGTTATACAAAGGTTTAGCTTATAGTGTAGAGAGTGAAGGGGTAAAGGAATTAGTTGAAGATAGCATGTTTTTGCCAAATGCTTTTGTTTGTTTTATCTATTAAATAAAGGCATCCCAGCCTTCTATGAACTTACAATACAGTCATGAATATAGATACTAGCCATTAAATTATTGGTTTGACACCTGTTAGTAAAGGAGAATTTTGAGATGTTATGAGAGCACAGAACATGGAGAGGGCCCTAGCAGACAGGAGGAAGACCCCATTGGGAAAATCATCTCAAAACTGAGCTATGAAAGAGATATAGTAGTTAGTCAAACAGGGAGGGAAGCAGGAATGCTCCAAAAATTCAGTAGAAATATGTTTGAAAGACCAGAATCAAGGAATATCACAGCTGATTTTAGGAGCTGAAATAAACTATATATATATATATATATATATATATATATATATATATATATATATATATATATATATACCAGAATGGGAGAGAACCAAAGTCATAGAACCATGAGATCAACCTGGTAACCCTGGCAGAGGTCACATCATGCAGCGACTTCTAAGGCACATTGCAGATTTAGATCATGAAAAGCCATTGAAGGATTTCAAGCAGGAGTAATGTGATCATTTTTTCCATTTTTATAGTAATTTTGACAATAGAATTGGAAACAGATGTGAAAGGGAAGGACTAGGTGTAGGCAGGCCACTTAAGAACTGATTACAATGATCCAAGGAAGAGGGAATGGTGCCTTATATTAAGCTAGTAGCGATGGGATAGAGAGAAGTGTCTGGATCAAAAATATTCAAGAGGTATAAATGACTAGAGCTAGAGAAAGATTGGATGTGCAGCAGCAAGGGAAGAGAACTCAAGAGTGACACCAGGATTTTGGTTTGAGCAATGGGATATGATGATGATACTTACTAAGAATGAAAACTATAGAAAGAGCAGACTTGAGAGGCAAGATAATAGGGTGAGTTTTTGAGATGTTAGGTTTAAATGAATAGATGTACCAATAAGCCTGTGGCAAAGACTTGTAATTCTCTTCCCAATAGTCATTTGGGGTGGGCATGGGAGGAGAGGGGGAGGCTGGAGGTGAGAGGGAGGTACAAAGAATCTTATTCTAACAAGTCAGTTGAATAAACTTTGTCCTTGTGCCTTGAATCATTTTTATAGATTTGCTTAATTTCTTATCATCCTATGGTGGGTTGATAAAGCCAAGGGTATTCTATTTTTCATTTTTCATTTGACTTCAAGATTAGCTGGCTAGTACCACATTTCCTAGCTTAGCTTGAAACTAGGTATGGCCCCATGGATTGGGTGTGTAAGTGCCATGTACAACTACTGGCTCACTTTCTGAACAGGGAGCTGGTTGCCCTCAGCTTCCTCTTCCCCCTTTGTGCATGCTGAAACAGTTTACTTGAGACATCTTTCATCCTATGGAATAGGACAGTACCTTAGATAGACAAGTAAAAATATAGAAAGAAAGAAAAAAACCTAAGTCCCTCCTTAGACAACCTCATGAAACAGACCTACTACCTAGCCTTCCTGGAAAGCCCAAAAACTGGACTGTGGTGTGAAAGAGAAATCAACCTCAGTCTTATTTGAGCTACTGTATTTTGTATTATCTTTGATACAGCATAGTAGCCAAGTGGAGTTGTCTGGTAGAAAGCTGGATAGAAACTCTCAGGAGAGCTGGAGGGTCTTCAGAACATAAGAGGCTATTGAAGCTGTGGCAGAGCGAGAAAATAGTCTGAGCAAGAGAGATAATAGAGTGAGAAAGCAGAAACTTGATCCAAAACCCTAACGACCCCAATAAAAGGGTCAAATATCAAAACCCGAAATAATGAAGCAAGCTGGGAAGTGGCCAAAAAGGTGAGCAGACCCCAGGAGAGGGTGATATTCCAAAAGAGAGTGGGCAGGTTTGGAGAGGGAGCATGCAATATAAGTGTCAGCCTGACTTAATGTCTTGGAGCTCACCGATGAGCTTGGGAAGAAGTATCAAGGGCATGGAGGAGAATAAAAGCCATATCCAAATGAGGCAACATAAGTGATTAGTACACCATGGTTGTTCAGAAAGTGTTGCTAGAGAAAAAAAAAAAAGTAGCTAGTCTAGAGATGGCAGAGGTAGTATTTTTTAAGATGGCAGAGATGTGGAAGTATAATGCTAAAGATTAAGGAAAGCATGGCTGTAAGTTATAGTTCCTGGTCACAAGAAGGTGAGAAGGAATGGGATGATCTAGGGCAAAGTGCAGGAATCTGTCCCCAGAGAGAAGGGAAAATATGGCCTCTGTTTTAACTGAAGGGAAAGAGTTTATGCAACCTCACGTCTGTTCCACTAATCTAAGCCCAGGTTCACAGCCCCTTTTTATCATCACATTATACAAGCCAGTTACCAAAGTCATCAAGTGCAACTAATAAGAGTTTTTAAATAAATATTTTAAGTATATAACAAAAGCCTTAGTGACCATTAATGCAGAATTACCTGAATGACCAGTCACTATGATGCGCACTGACCACCAGGGGGCAAACACTCAATGCAGGAGCTTCCCCCTGGTGGTCAGTGCGCTGCCATAAGGTGAGCACTGCTCAGCCAGAAGCTGGCAAGCACAGCAGTGGTGGTGTGAGCCTCTCCTGCCTCCGCAGCAGTGTTAAGGAGCAGCGAGACAAATGTTAAGGAGCAGTGAACAGGCAGGTGGTAAGGAGCAAGGGGTCCCGGACCATGAGAGGGCACAGGCCGGACTGAGGGGACCCCCCCCCCTCCAGTGCACAAATTTTGTGCACCAAGCCTCTAGTTTATAATAATGGTCTAATTTTTGCAGTTTTTGAAAGCCAACCTAAATTAGTGGATACTGGATGCCAAAACTGTCTACATTTTATATGTACTAATATGTGTATACAAAATACATGCAAATCCCAATTCAAAGGTTAGAATAAGAGCCCCTTGAAGGCAAGAATTTTATACAGATTTTGTTGGAGTCCTAAGAACTTAGTGGGTGCTCATTAAATATTTCAGGATTCAGTTAAGTTAAAACTCAATTTTATAAAACAATGAGTTTTCTTTACCTAAGGATTCACCATTGGGTACCTCCAAATAGCCAATAACCTTGGTGCATTTAAAATTTGAATAGAAACTTAGCTTCAAGCTTTAAATATAAATACATTTAGCATTTGAATCATGATCATAGATTTAGCCACCTCAGTATTTTCAGGACATATCTATTAAGTAAAATCAAGAACCCAAATCTTCTCGAACCAGTGAGAACCAGTATAGCCATTCAAGAAGACAACAGTAGCAGAAAAATATCTAAAATCTCAAAAGCTGAGAGGTAGGGGATGGGCAAGGGAGCTACAAAGATCCCTAACCTGACTAGCCAGTTGGGTAACCTTTGTCTCTGTGCCTCGGATCATTTTAATATATTCACTAACTGTCTTATCATTCTATCATGGGTTGACAAAGTCCAGGGCCTAGCTATTTATCTTGCCCCGGAGGTGAGTTTCTCTTTGAGTCCCAGAAGTGGTTATGGGAAGGAAGTATGCAGCTAAGCACACTCTGGCGCCAGTTTTCACTAGAGCTCTGAAACTCACCCTAGCATGTCCTTGGTTCTGAATTATTAGTCGATTCACCCTCTTTGGCCCCTGTCAGAAGATGTGACGAAGACACTCTGACAGTTCCCGGAGAGCTGTGTTTCTCTTCTATGGGTCACTGCAAGTAACCCTGGAGAACACAGCCGGATGGCTTGGTTGATGAGATCCCCAGCCCTCTGTCTTTATCTGTCTTCAGGAGCAGAATAGACAAGGGACTGGGAGCTTAAAAACATCGAACTCTCGAGAGAGTCAATCCGGTCCAACCTCTTCATTTGTAGATGAGGAGTTTGTGACCTAAGATGGAAAAGCAATTTGCTTGGAGTCATGCAACAAGTTAGCAGCAGGTTACCCTAGTATCAGATCTCCTGGGGACTGCCACCTTCGAGACCTCCAAAGGGAGACCTGATCTCCTTCTCAAACATTTGGTCCTAGCATTTCTGTCCCTTTTTACACAGGTCAGGAAGGAGTCAAATGTACGCTTCTCTGTCCATATGCTCTATTTATTTTTCCATGGAGGCTTAAAAACTCATCTGTATATGCACCTTACTTAATAGCATCTTCACACTACCATTGTCCACCCATGTCCTTTAAAAAAAAAAATCATTCCCAAATATCTAATCTTCCTGGGTTCCTGTTTCATTTTTCAAATTCATCCTTTCAAAGCAAGGTATCCATTGTCTTCAGGGCACCCAGTCCACAACCACTCCTTGGAGATAAAGAGCAAAGATAATCCTTGGAAGAAAGAGTCACACTTCCAGGGTCCCTTTTATATCTTCCAGACATAAACACACACTCATGAAAACACACACACACACACACACACACACACACACACACACACGTAGCAGCCCAGCAAGTCAAAATGAGAAGGGAAAAAAAAAAGGCCGAGGCAAGAGAGGAGAAAATGTCCCCTTTATATCTGCAGGCTGCCTCCAGCAAAAGCATTCCTAAATACGATAGGTTAAATATATTGCTGCCATTACACTCTACAAGAAACACATTCCATAAAAATGAAGGTGCTGTAAATTATACAAATATGATGCTAACAAGCCAGGAAACGCGCCGCTAATGAGGTCAGCTACAGAACTCCCGCAGCGCTGCAAATCACGTGCCAATCCTGCATGTGCGGTACAAGAGCAGCGTTGGGTCAGCATTTTCCGGGTGTATTTGTTACCTGCTGTTCGGTGTACGGTTACACAGGTAGATAAAAAGCCTCTGCTTCTCTCCCCCAGGCTCCCCCCAACCCCCAACTTTGTTTATGTGTCAAATATCCGAGTCACCAGATGAGCATGCCCTGCATTAATGTACCTGACTATTATGCCTATTGTTCTCCTGCTCAGAGTAGAGAATTAGTCACTCAGATGTGTAAATATTGGTTACAGTTTTGAAGCATGCAAGCTTTGTGTTTCTATCAGCCGTATTCCTGGAGGAATTATGCATGCTGTTGGCACCAGGTTTTGTACACACTGTATTTGCTAAAGCTCTAAAAATCAAATAAACATGTTCTCGGCTCCTGAATTATTAGTCCATTCACCATCTTTCCCCGTTAGGGGGGGAAACAATAAACACGCCGAAATGTGGCATTTAGGAACTGCAACAAGATTTCTGCTTGGCATTTACAAGTTGGAGAACAATCAAAACACCCTTCCTATGCCTTTGTCACACAGCCTTCAGCGCAGAGAGCTGAGATGTCTTTGAAACCACGCCTGACCTCTGGGCGATTAAGACCTTCACCTAGGGAGCATGTGCAGCTTCCACCTCCAGACATGTCATCAGATGCGGGGCCTGGTGCCTTCAGATGTCCAGAGATGAGGACAGCCATGGGGTCAAGAACCTAGGCATCAGAGAAATCCATCCCACCTAAATTAGGAGGACGGAGCCACATCTGTTAAGAGCAACCCAGCTTCCACCTCTGAGATTCTGTTTCTTGCTCTTGGTTTGGATTAGAAGCACCCCAAAATGGAGCTTAAGGGGTATGGCTCAGGATGGTTCGATTCACCCAGGGTGTGTGAGATTCCCCAAACTGGCAGCCATTTGGAAGAAGAAAGGGCCGCCAATTTTATAGGCCAATCCCATAGTTTCTTGGCACATTTTTTTTTTCTACCAGGATGCAGGGCAATTAAGGTTTAAAGCCATTGAGGTTGAGTGAATAGCAAAGTGAGCTTCATGTGCGACGCATAAAAGAATGTAAGTGAACATTTAGCAGATAAATATGATCACAAAAATATCTCTTACATCCCCCAACGCCACACAAGGCGTTTACACCGCAGCGTCAGTGCAGAGCCAGCAGCAGGGGTAGGAGGAAGTTTTGTTCTGCACCGCCTGGCCTAGCCCTCGTCTCAGACACCTGTTTATACTCCATTGCGAAGGTTTTATTGAAGCTGTTCCCCCCAGTCTAAGAGGCCCTGCCGTGGATCTATTTGTATACACATATCACAGGTTTTGGAAATAACTTCAGCACATAAATGCCATTATTTCCAGCAGAGTTGGTGTAAACCATATTTACAACTCAAACGCTCAGCTAGAAAACGAAGCTGCAAGGAAGCAGTAGCAGCAGCAGCGGCAACAACAACAAAGAAATCAGTGACAGCTACGAACCACAAGCACAGATCAAACCAATTCCTAAAGCAGCCTTGAGGTGGGAAGCACAAAGCAAAGTCGGAGCAAGATGGCAGGCGGCGGCAGCGCTCAATACATTGGAAAGGAAATGGAATAAGTAATTCCCTGCTCTGAATCCGGTGCAGGCTGCATGAGGGGAGCAGGCAGAGCTGTAAAAGGAGAGGAAGGGTTCGAGGGAGGGGCACACAGAGAGGAGCACTATGTTTCTCAGCGCTGTAGAAATCTCAACCGTCTGTGTGATCATAGGCAAGGGGATCTCAGGGTCCACACTGGGAGGCCTAAGGCTGTTACTGACATTGAACAGCCCCCTGCTCTCCAGCACTGTCCAAACAAGAGGAAACATCAGATGGACAGCATCCTCACAAGTCAAGACTTTCCCCTTCCTGCTCCAATCAAGAAGATAAAGCCGCTCAAACTGGTTTGGCTCAGTGGATAGAGCGTCAGCCTGCAGACTCAAAGGTTCCAGGTTCGATTCCGGTCAAGGGCATGTACCTTGGTTGCGGGCACATCCCCAGTAGGAGGTGTGCAGGAGGCAGCTGATTGATGTTTCTCTGTCATCAATGTTTCTAACTCTCTCTCCCTCTCCCTTTCTCTCTGTAAAAAAAAAATCAATTATATATATATATATATATATATATATATATATATATATATATATATATATATAGGAGATAAAGCCATGCCAGTTTTGCTCAGTAGCAGTTTGGCTCAGTGGAGAGCATCAGCCTATGGACTGAAGAGTCCCACGTTCAATTCCAGTTAAGGGCACATACTCAGTTGCCAACTCAATCCTCAGCCTAAATCAGGCCCATGCAAGAGGCAACCAATCACTGTGTCTCTCTCTGTATCTGTCCTCCTCCCCTCCACTCTCTCTAAAAATTAATAGAATAATATATCCTCAGGTGAGGATTAACAAAAAAAAAAAGAAGAAGAAGAAAAGAAAGCCACAACACTAGAGCCAAGCTCACACCCCATGTGGGAATTGTCATTCATTTATCTGACAAGCACTCACTAAGTACCTACTATGGGTTTGACACAGGAAAGGATAGAAACACATGTTAGACATTGTAGGAGAAGAGGCATTAAACGAGAAAATGATGGTTACACAGGAAATTTACCATAGCTTCTCAGAAGAAAACAAAAGCCCCAACAGCAGAGTATAATTGATGTCCTAGGGAAAGATTGATATGGGTGGTAATGGCTGATTGAGGCCCAATTGACAAGAGAACACTAGAGGCTGGGGTGACCCAGGAAGGCTGCAAGGAGGAGGTGGCTTTGAAGGTAGACAGTACTGAGCTAGGCAAAATTGAAAGAAACAGAACCAATGCAGGAGAATTGTGTGAGGTAAAGACCAGGAGCGGAAACACACATGGCATGTTTAGAAAGTCTAATGTGACCACTCTATTATGCAGATTTGTATAGGGGAAAGAAATCGGGTAAGGTTGGAAAGATTGCTTGTTTCCATAGTTGAAATGTACCTGTAATGAACACTAGGCAGCCTCAATAGAAGGAAAACCCATATTCCCATTCTTGCATCTAGGGAGAGTAAGTGCAAGAATAAACACACAAAAAAAAATATTAAAAAGAAAAAAACACCAAAACTGGTTTGGCTCAGTGGATAGAGTGTCAGCCTGTGGACTGAGGGGTCCCAGGTTCGATTCTGGTCAAGGGCACATACATTGGTTGAGGGCACATCCCCAGTGGGAGGTGTGCAGGAGGCAGATGATCGAAGTTTCTCTCATCGATGTTTCTATATCTCTATCCCTCTCCCTTCCTCTCTGTAAAAATTCAATAATATATATATATATATATATATTTTTTTTAAATAGACACATGACTCTGGAAGAGGGTGGGTGCATCGGTGAGCAGCCTGTATGTGCCCACATGCCAACGTGTCTGCACTAGGCCTTTTATGCCCCCTCCCTCCTGGAAAGCACTGAACCAGCATAGTGCACTAACAAACAGCCCTGCTTCCTCTCAGGCAAAATCTGTGTGTTTGGGGAGGAGGCGGGGAGGGACAGTGGGAGAGGAACACATAGATATGGTTCTTCCAGGTCAGCAGAAGGCACTTGAACTCTGTGGGAAGGTCGTCTGCTTGTAATGGGGATAAGTCGAGAATCGCCATAACCCAGAGCAGACAAAGTGTGAAATATGCATTTTTCTCTTTCATTTTACACCATTTTTATGAGTCCTCTGTGCAGATGCAGCAAGCAAAGCCCTTGGCTCGAGCCCTGCGGGGTTGGCAGATTTATTACTAAATAAAAGAAAAATGAAAACAGTTCAGCTGTCTAGCCAGGTAGAAGGGATTATCTCTACTTGAAAGAAACCAGACCAAAAAAAAAAAAAAAAAAAAAGACTTGCTGTGACGAAGAGAAGGACCCCTGCTTTGCCCAAAACTGTGACCTCCAGGTGCAGCCAAAATCTTGCATTCTTAGAGTGGATCTTAATCCCAGCTCTAGTCTCTCTCATGAGCACTTTGGGCTTAGTTTGTGCAAACCCTCCCAATGCTTCTCAACCACAGCGAAACACAGCCCCATGCAGGCCCACAATTCTCCCACGGGCCACAGAGGGGACCGGCCCATGCCCAGAAAGCAGCCCTCAGCTGGGGCATGTGTGGAACTTCTGTCTCAACCCTCCCCAACCCAGAGCTCAGCTCAGCTCAGAACCAGCCCAGCCTTGAGTCAAACACCTAATCATATTTTTCACAAATAGGAATACCAAAAAATGGATTGTTTGAATTTACAAAATATTCTTCCACTCACATTACCTCATTTGACCAGTTTCCCATTTTAACAGACTTTCCTGGCCTCTTGCTATGTGCTGGGCACTGGACATGTGAAAATGGAGGCCCTGTCCTCGCGGTGACACTCAGACCACCAGGCTGCCTCTCCCGACCCCCTCTCATGTCGGTATTATTTTATGCCCATTGACAGGTGAGGAAACTAGGGCTCAAAGAAATTAGGTACTGGCCCAAGGCCACAAAGCCAGCCAAGGAAAAATCCACGCCCAGGAGCCAGCTCATTGGAGCCCACATCCTGAGGGCTCCACACACTCTTGGGGCTTCTCTTGTCCTGCCCTCACTCCTAGACACATCTTCCTCTCAGGTCTCTCTCTCTAATGAACCATGTTGCTTCTTCCTTTTATCAAAGGCCACACTCGCCCAGAGGAGATCACCTTCAGATCAGCCACCTTCCTGGTCCCCAGTTTTTGAACCTATTGTCTTGTTCCCTGCTGCTTACTATTTGCTCACCTTAGCCATGAAGAATCTTGGCTCTTCCCACCTCAGACTAAACCTTCAGTGCCCTAACCCCCATCTACCCCCTAGAAACTGAGACCCAGAGCTTCTTTGCCAAGTTCACTGTAAAGGAGGCCCACCCTCACCTTGCCTCTCACCAGCCAGCCCAGCCCCCCAGCACCTGCCTCTCCCAAGTGGTCTTGCCATCCTGAGTCACCTCCCTCCCACACCCCTCCCCTCATTCCAGCCCCCACAGTGGAGGATTCCTGTTTGCAAAGTGCTGTGAGGAGGAAAAGACCCAAGCACTTCCCATCCGCAGGAAGAAAGCAATTTTAATTGAAAAATGAAATCACAGATTACATGCAAATGTTTGTTGGCAAATTTCAATTACCACCAAATTAAATGCATAGCTAAGCTAAGCATCTTCAGGACACTCTACTTAATGTTTTCCTGCCGTGTGTCCACAGCGATCAGAAGCGGCATGAGCGGAGACCTCCTGCAGAATGAGTTCCTAGAAGAAAAGGGGGAGTTCAGGCTCTAGCTGCCTGGGGTCCCCACATCTGGACCTTAAACAAGCTTATCTGGATGGGGAAGTGGCCAAACAGGGCAGGAAAAGAGAGGAGTTCCAACTAGTTTTACCCACTCAACTTCCTGTCTTCCAAAAAAACAGGCATCAGCAAAGGAAAAATTAGAAAATATTCTAGTAGCAACAATATTAAAAATTACCCCAAAGAATTACCTCATCTTTCCCTATTATTTTATAAATGAGAACACTAAGGCTCCGAGTACCCCTTGATCAAGCTGAGCAGAGCTAGGACAAGAACACAGATTACACCACGCCCAGGCAGCACAGTGTTCCTATGGAGCAGGGTCCATGCTCGGCTGGGGACTGGGGATGATGCTTCCATACTGCTATTTACTACTTCATTCTCATATCCTACTTCCTACTGGTGGCTGTGTCAGCTTCTTTGCTGGCTGCCACATTGCATTTAGTACATTCAACACAGAGACACTGGGTGCTTAGGCTGCACCGGGCACTATGCTAGGCACTGGGACTCCAACACCAGAAAGCCAACACTAGGGCATTCATAAGCCAGGTGACCATGCCCTGCAAGTGCCAGGTCTCCCATGAGAGTGGATGCTGCCACCACTATGCCTGAGACTGTGTGTGTGTGTGTGTGTGTGTGTGTGTGTGTGTGTTTTGCTGGGTTTTGTTTTTTGTTGTTGTTGTTGTTGTTTTAATTGATTTCAGAGAGGAAGGGGGAGGGGAAGAGAGATAAAAATAGCAATGATGAGCCAAAACCAGTTTGGCTCAATGGATAGAGCATCGACCTTCTGATTGAAGGGTCCCAGGTTCGATTCCGGTCAAGGGCATGTACCTTGGTTGTGGGCACATCCCCAGTGGGGGGTGTGCAGGAGGCAGCTGATTGATGTATCTCATCGATGTTTCTAACTCTCTCTCCCTTCCTCTCTGTAAAAAATCAATAAAATATTTAAAAAAAAAAAAGAAAGAAATATCAATGATGAGAGAGAATCATTGCTCAGCTGCCTCCTGCATGCTCCCTACTGGGGATTGAGTCCACAACCTGGGCATGTGCCCTGACTGGGAATTGAACTGTGACCTCCTGGTTCATAGGTCGATGTTCAACCACTGAGTCACACTGGCCGGGTGAGACTGGTTTTAAAACAGTCTCTCCAACCAGATTGTACGTGCCTTAAGGAAAAAAAACTGAGATCATTATGCATCTCCACCTCTAGGTCCAGCATGCATTAGTAACCTCCCTTAATGTATATTAATGGAAAGTAATTCATACTTGGGAAAAAAAACTCTAATGTCATGGTAGTTCTTGCTCAGAGAAAGTGAGGATGTCGGTGGGAAGTTTGACCCTGAATCGCAAGGAGGTGTCTTTCACCCCTGCAGGAAGTTTCCTATCTCTGTGAGATAATTTCCAAGCCGGCCAATACTCACGGGCTAGAAGGCGCCAAAGAGGATTCGATGAAGCAGTAGTCATGCCCACCACAGCATCTGCCTTGCCCTGGGGCACCCCTACTCTTGCCTGGTGTCAGGACTCCTGATACCTGGGGGGTAGAGGATGTGGTTTTCAGGCCTGTCCCCAGAGTGGGAAGACAACCCGTCCTGGGAGTTGGAACAGCTGCCATCTCCAGGGCCCCCATCCCGAGTCTGATGAGAAAAGCCAGGAAGAGTGTGACAGGCCTGGGCTGGTGGGAAGACAGTCCCCCTCCCCTGGGCCTGGGGCCCCAGAGAGGGAGGGCGGCTCTCTCTCTCTCCTGGACTCCGCCTCTGCAGAGTATGTGGGTTCTTGTGGCCTTATCTGCCAGATGGCTCCCGGAGGGAATGATTTATGAGGTGCAGAAAGCTCGCTGATAAATTTTACTGCAAGTCCCCGGCAGAAGACTGGGGGTAGCAACAGCCCAGCGCAGGCAGCTCTAATGGAAAGTGCCGTCACCAAAGAGCAAAGCATTATTTATGACTGTCTGTAATGCCGTTCCGGGGAAATTCATCATCGCCTCCCTGCTCCGTGCGCGCCGGGGACAGCACAGCGGCGCGGGGGAGGGGAGCGCAGGACAGGTGGGGAACAGAACAGCGAGAGCTTCTCTGGGAATCTGCAGGGGGAAGAGCAAGGCCATATTTTCCCTGAGTGACCCAGCTCCCCTTGTCAAGCACTGACCTACAAGTCCCCGCACTGCCCCTGCCCCCACCACTGTCCCTGACCCCCACCCCTGTCTGCCCACCAAAACAGAGAGGAGAG
The DNA here is from genome assembly GCF_964339955.1 of Pipistrellus hanaki. NCBI lineage: Eukaryota > Metazoa > Chordata > Mammalia > Chiroptera > Vespertilionidae > Pipistrellus > Pipistrellus hanaki. The sequence continues at coordinate 19,835,214 of NC_140505.1, forward strand.
AGAATAAGAATGTGTTTTCTTGTTCTCTGTGGAGACTGCAGATTCTTACCCATCTGCACAGAAGCAGAGGTCTAGACCAAATGGCCCCTCCAGTCGCCACCAAACTCACAACAAGAAAGGGGGGTGTTGCCCATTTTGCAAAACTGCTAAAGAAACAGAGACAAGGGACCCAGAGACAAGACACTGATCTAGCTGTGGTTACCTCCAGGGCGGCCAGGGCCAAGGACCTCATGAGGCTGGAATCCCTCTGACACAGCATGGCCTATGGTGGAGTCACTTCACTCAGGGAGCCTGTGTGCTTAGCTGAATGGAGATAGCTAGCCCATCTATCCCTTCCCACCATATCAACAACGGAGGCCACAATCCCTGTACTTCCTTTTGGTACATCCTATCTAATAAAGAGGGAATAAGCAAATTATGCTAATTGACTGTCACACCCTCAAAGATGGCCGCACCCACAGTCACAAGAAGGCAGTGCCAAATCCCCTCAGCCCCACGGGGGCAGCAGGCACACAGCACAGCCGGGCAAGCCCCCAGACGGGTCCGGCCACTCTGCGAGCCTGCCTCCAGAGTCCTTCAGTCCCCTCAACCTCCCAGCCACCCAGGGCCACCGAGGCTCAGATAGCCAGGGCCAGCCAAAGCTTGAGCTGCCAGCAGTGGCAGCAGCAGAGGTGTGATGGAGGCATCACCTTCCCCTGATCACCAGGTCGCTTCCCAGACTGTGAGAGGGGGCAGGTTAGGCTGAGGGACCTCCTCTCCAGTGCATGAATTTTGATGCACGGGGCCTCTACTATAGAGTATAAGAGCCATTACATTTGAGTTATTTATACCTATGTCTGTCTCTATTATCAAATTAAGTGCTCCTTGAGGGCAGGGTCTGTATCCTATTCGTTTTTATATTTATCTTAGCAGTAAACAGAGCTCCTGGCACATAGTAGCCTTGATAAATTCTTGATAATAACATTACACTGGTAGATGTCAGATAAACTGGGATTGTGGCCCCATGTGTCCTAATGCATCTGTCACCATGCTGATATTCATAGCATTTTGAGGCAGCTTGTCCCCACCCACGCTTCCATCAGCGTGATATAATAGAAAGAGCACTGGATTAAGAGTTGGGAGGAATGAGTTCTAGCGGGCAGCAACCTCAGACATTCTTTGATTAAATAACATGGGCCAAGTCAGATCTCACCATCAGCACAGTGATTAAAGTTGGGAAGCTCAGCTTACTTTGGCAAGCTTTTATGTGCTGGAGAGTAAAGGAATAATAAAGTCTGCCCCACCTAACTTATATGACTTTAGTGAGAATGTGAGTATGGTGAGCAGCAGGAGATCTGAGTTCTAGGAAGGGAGGGAACATCCTGTATAACATGGTTCTCTATACCAAGAACTATGCCAAGTGCTTGGTATGTGCTATCTCATTTAAATACCTTCCCAACAGTTCTATGGAGTCAGTTTTATTATCACACTAGAGGCCCCATGCATGAAATTTGTGCATTGAGTGTGGGGGGAGAGGGGAGTCCCTCAGCCCAGCCTGCACCCTCTCCAATCTGGGATCCCTCTCACAATCCAGGAATGCTGGCTCCCAACTGCTCACCTGCCTGCCTTCCTGATTGCCCCCTAACTGCTTCTGCCTGCCAGCCTGATCACCCCCTAACCACTCCCTGCCAGCCTGATTGATGCCCAACTGCTCCCCTGCCAGCCTGATTGCTCCTAACTGCCCTCCCCTGCAGGTTTAATCACCCACATTTACTCTCCCTTGCAGGCCTGGTCCCTCCCAACTGCCCTTCCCTGCTGGCCATCTTGTGGCAGCCATTTTGTGTCCACATGGGGGCAGCCATCTTTGACCACATGGGAGCAGCCATCTTGTGTGTTGGAGTGATGGTCAATTTACATATCACTCTTTTCTTAGATAGGCTTCTGAGTATATATTTGAACACATGGTGTCAACTCCTTCATGAACTGTCTGGGTGACTTCAAATTGAGTCATTTTCCCTCGTGGGTCTCTATCTTTTCTGAGAAATAGAGGGGTTGGACTAGATACTTCATAAGGTTCCTTCAGCTTCAAAATCCTGAGAAGCATATAGGCATATGCTATCCCCCAAGCAGCCCAGGTAGTTCTAACCCATTGAAGGGGTTGGGTGTGAATGAGTGATCAGCATTTCCCAGAGGAATATGCTGTGCATGAAGGGGGTTACTTAAATTTGTACTTGAAGATCTGGGATTTAAGCTCACATCAATAGAAAATATCAAATAATATGATATCAGAACCCTGAGAATAGAAGGGTCTGACACTTCAGGCCCAGGAAGGAGACAGGCCAAAGAATTCAGGGAGAGGAGAAGTATCAGGAGACTGGCCTTCAGGGTTGTCCACCCTCTGCTCACCCCGAACTGGTGAGGACATTGATGATGATGCCACTGACAAGGTGCCATTAGTCTCTTTGCCATCTCCATAGCTAACTTTGTTTTGAGAATTGAGACATTTTAAATCAAGAAGAGAACCTTATAGTTTTTAATCTAACAGATTAAACTGAGAACCAGAATGGTAAAATGACTTGTCTGAAATAACAGTGCTACCTGGAAAAATGAACATCTTGACCACTGAGCTGGGCTCTTCCATATGCTGAATGATTAGCCAGTCTGCTGGGCTTTTGGCAAGTCTCTCCCATGTGCACTCTACGGGAAGAACATCCATGAAAAGCCACAGCATAAGGATCACATGTGTGTTCATTTTTTTTTATTTTTTTTTTAGTAACAAGGCTAAAGAATAGCCTTTTAACTTTTAAAAATATGAGTTGGGGCATAAGAACAATCCTAATATAGTTTAACAAACTTGATTCATATAAAAGTAGACAAATTAAAGACCTAGTACTAAACCTGATGAATTTTGATCAAGCCAACGAGAATACCAGAGTTTAACAGATTACTATTACTGTGTTTAATAAAAGCCCTTCTTAGTTCTGACTTGAGGTTTACAACATTAACGATGGCTCTTGGTTTGGGTTCCAGCGAGAGCACAAAACAGAATATTTCTTGGAAGCAGACGTTGGAATACAATAAATAAGAATGAGAGATTTGGAGTCAGATAGCTGTAGGTTCAAGAATTACAGCCATGTCCTGTATCATTCAAAGCAAGTTAAGTAATTTCTCTGAGCCTTGGTTTCCTCTTCTGAAAACAATAATAACTTCTTCATAGGATTGCCTTAAGGACTACATTGGATAATTTATATACAGTCCGAGTGAAGTGTCTAATACAGAAAAGATGCACAATACATGGCATTTGTTATTTTAACTATGACATTCAGAATGTCAAGTAGACTCAAACATACAACCAGAAACTTCAGAACAGTCTGAAATTTCTTAGTCACATAACTGCTTTCTTCTCTTTCAATTCTTCTTAAAACCAAGCTCAACAGATATGAATGTATGATAACTCAGAAACATCCTAAAGATTAATCTCTATAAGGCATACCCATACAAATGTCAAATTCTTTTAGAAATCAAGACTTCATTATCATTTTCCATTTAACCAGTTTTTCAGCACCTGGAATACCATGGAATGTAAGGTAGGTCAGCCGTGGGAAATGAATATGGTATTTTTTTTCCAACTATCCAAAGACATAGACCAGGCAAAACATTTCTATCATTTATGTCTCTGGCTCCCAAACATCATTTTGTAGGCTGGTCTCCACAGAAGAGCTACATAGAGTGTTTAGTAGACATGCTGATTTCCAGGCTCCATGACAAGAAATTTTGATTTAGTCTAAATGAGTCCAAGAAATCTGCATTATAAACAAGTCAGACACTCAGAGATATATCCAGGTTAAGAACCATTGATCTAAGCCAATGCACTTTTCTATGCACATTTTATTATGTTTTCTCATGTGTTTAAACCTAATATTTACACCAGCAAATAACAGCGAGATTGGGGGTTGGGGAGAAGAATGAGAATATCTTTATCCTGGCCTCATAACCCCATCAGCAGCTTCCATTCATATTTTCAGATTCTCACAATACTAAATTTTATTTTTTTAAAAATTCCCACTTTGTCTTGGGTTTCATAATAATGCACTTAGTATTTAAGGAGATAATAAAATTTAAGACTATAAAATAGAAAGTGGCAAATTGGATTCATTGGGCGTAATACAACTGACTGATTGGCAGGGGCTGTCTGGAGCACCAGGGCACTCTGAGGAGAACCTAGCTCAGGAAGCAGATGTGCCGGTTTCAATTAGTAATGTCTGACATGGACACATACAAGGGAACATCAGAAAGATGTCACTTCCTTTCAGCTCTGCTTCAAAGTATATTACCTCCAAAGGAGGAAAAAGTATTCAAATTAATTAGAAAGTGAGATTTGCATATAAAGTTTCCATTCAAACTTCAGTTAAAGGCTTGTTTTTCATTCTTATTATTTTTCTAGCTAAATTGAAGGTGTGTTGAGGAATCTGTGTATTCCTGGTTGATAAAGTAAGAAACAATCTGAATTAAGAACAGCTAATTCTAAGAGATGCTGAATCCTGTGGAAAAGTACCCACCAAGAAGCATTTCCCTTCTCTGACCCCAGAATTCAGGAAGCTGGTTTTTGTCATTTCTCCTTGTGTGTCCTCAAGGACAAACTGCAGTGGGAATAAAGGAACTGCTCTTAGCATTCCTTTTCCATCACTCTGCCTTCCCTTGAACTATTCTTTCTATCCTAAGTGCCCTCCACTACTCTACTGTGTGTTGCAATACTACCAATCATTTAAGGTCCCATCGAAGACCTACCTCTAACAAAAGACGTGAAAAATCTCACATTCCAACTGGAATTGTTCTGTGCTATTTAGTGGCTTAATAAAAGCACTCCTGTCTATCTTTCTTATTATCCTAGATAATTGTGTGCTTGCTGACCCCTGCCCCCTCCCTAGTCTGTGAGCTCCTGGAGAATAGGGACAGAATCATATTCATGGTTATAACCCCACAGCACCCAGTGTAGTGAACTGTGCTTGTAAGTACAGATGTCTCTGACTTACAGTGGTTTGACTTAAGATTTTTTTACTTTATGATGGTGCAAAAGCAATATGCATTCAGTAAAGATGGGCTAGGCTGAGCTGTGATGTTCTGTAAATTAGGTCCATCCTCCAAGACTCTCCTTCATCTTCTTCAGATGATGCAGAGGGAGCCCTAGAGTTGGGTGGCCCCATGCTCAAGGAGATCTAGTTTCTGTGTCCAGTCTCTGCATAAAGCACAACCAGCAGGGATCAGCAGAGCAACAAAGTACACACTTTCTGAAGTCAGCACTTGTCTGGAGATATGGTCAGCAGAGTAGGAAGAAGACCGAGCATCCAATCCCTCAGCAGCCTCCCCAAGTCCTGAAGAATCAGGCTTCTGTACATAGCTGTTTCTGCCATTGGTCCAGGCCTTGTGCTCCTCTGCTTTCAAGGCTAATAAGGAAGCAGGTTGGGGGAGCAGAAGGGAGGACAGAGTCTGGGGTTTACCAACAAATCGGTGTTGAGTCAATAATATCAGCAGCCACTCCAGAGCCTTCCAAAGGTCTTCGTGTCTGCATGGGCAATGTGCCCACAACACGAGTACTGCCCCCACACCAGCTGGAGGATCCCTGATAATGATGCCAGAGCCAACCAGTGTGGCTTCCCGTGGCACAAATAAGCCAGGAAAGGGAAGGAAAGAAAGCTCCCACACATCATTTGGCTTTTTCCCTAAAAATCACTTATGGTAAAATTATACGCTTGTTAAAACTCACAAGTGTCTACATGATCATATGTTGCAAGCTCTTCATTTTATAGATAAGAAAACTGAGACCCAGACATGTCACGTGATTGTTCAAGGGCCTCCATTTGGTTAGTGGCAGAGATGAGGTGAAGCCCAGGCTTCCTGTTAGGCAGTCCAGCATCATTTCTAACAGAAGCTTCAAATTATGCTAATTACTGACTACTAGCTTTTACTCACCATAGGTAATAAAATATATGATTTCTGACAAGATTCTGATTAAAATGATCAGCCTATCCAAATGTAGTCTCTATATCCTTTTAGTTCTCAAAATCATGCTGGACTGGCAGTTTAGGTTTTTCTAGGAGAGGAAATTAAATGAAGAAATGGAACCAACATATATTGCCCACCTACATCCCATCCATCATTGTAGGCAATCTATATAAGTTATCATATTCAATCCTCATGCAAAATTTCAGAAAACAGGCATTCATAGACCTTTTTTTTATTAATGAGAGAACAAAGCTTCAGAAATGTTAAAGGATTGGTCCATAAAGCAAAGCTAATCAATGGCAGAACTAGGGTTCAAATGCAGATCTCTTGGTTCCCATGCCAGGTTTTCCACTGTCTTATGATGGATTTGGGGCTTTTGGGTTCCTCTGATAGACGTGAGGGTCTATAGAAATGAGGGTCTCAACAAGGCAACAGGGCAAGTCAGGGCCAGGTGGCCATGGTTATTCACAAGGGTCGTCTCCCCACTCGATAGCCCCCACTGAGAGTATCATCTTCCCATCCTGAGCCAAGTCCTCTGAGTATCTAGCCTCTGGTGACTGCCTGAAGCAATCCCCCTCTGCTGTGGATCCAAGCAGAGGGATATACAGAAAAGGGACACAGAGGACTACCTCTTAGCCATACCCCAAAGGGGGGTTTTCTTCACAGAGGCACAAAGAAGAGAGGTCTATACCCCAGATTTAGTTTAATAGGCCCCTCTCCCTTCCTTACAAGGATGCTATGAGGACAAATGAAGTAATATACCTGAAGTGTTTTGAGAGCTTTCTAAGTACGACATAAATATAATAATGGAGCTGATGACAATAGCAAGGGTGATGATGGGACTATAATCATTGTCATAATTTAAGCGAATATTTAAAATGAGAAAACCCAACCAAAATCAATCTACTGAACTTTATTTAGAAGAGAGGCTGCTCATTAAAATATTATGGGAATGTGAACTCTTGGGAAATAATGATGATCTTCTTCTATTAAAAGACTCGTGAGATCCATTTCCAAAGGACAAGGCAGTTATTTGTGGGTTCTTTGCCACTCGGTTCAACAAGTTCTCTATAAAAGAGAGAGAGAGAGAGAGAGAGAGAGAGAGAGAGAGAGAGAGAGAGAGAGGTAATCGGTCCTGTACACTGAAGCCCTGGGTTTTGGGGATACAACTGGCCTGTATTTCTAGACCCATTGCCACTTACTGAGGAATATAGTTGGTAAAGTATTTTCCTATATTTCCTTCCTTCTTCTCTCATCCTCTAACCCCAGCAGCAGCAGCTGCTGTATAGCTTTTATTCAGAGTCATTAATTATGGCTGGTTCTTTCTTTCTCAGATTTTGGGTAAGGTCAAAGAAAAACCTACCCAAAGATGAGAATGCAACATGGAATGTACTTCTAAGTGCTCATTGAACCAGCTAACAGAATGTTCCCATCGTGGTATGGGTGCGATCTCTATTCATTCAGATTACCCTCTTTGGGGAAGTGGGAGTAGGGATATTAAAGCTTCAGAATAAGAGTTAAGAAGAGGCATAATAAGTAGAACAAAACCCCAAGGAGTTTGTAGCAATGAGGACCTGGGAAAAGGAAGGGAGAATCCCATCACAGATTCAAGCAGCAACTGGATCCCCACCATTCCATTCTTTGGTCATGTTCATGAGATGATAGTGGAGAAATGGATACTCAAATACCATTTGAAGGCAGGAGTGTTGAAAGACCCCTAATCATGAACATTATCAGAAAACAAAACGGCAAACACCAAAAGTAAATTCTGAGTTCTAGAAAATATTTCCAATAATAGCATGGAGAAGTAGACAGCAAGGGCAGTCAAGGACTGATTGGTTGCAGAATAAAACCCATCACCATTACTTTCCTTAAGAGATGGTATCACCACTGAACAAGGCTGGACAAAGAGGCCATATGGAATAACACTTGGCTGTTCATGTTGGAGTGCCTACACTCTTGGGTTAACACAGAGCAGTTTTCTATGCACAGAGAAGCCAAACCACCGCAGGCAAACCTGACAATCCCCAACAGGACTCTGGTGCACCCTGAATGTGCCATCTTCTGCTATTCACAGCCAGAAAAAGAGAGTTTTCTCCTAATTACCACCCTGATTCAGCTCGAAAATTAGTGCAAAACTATCACCATTTTTGTTGATTCACAGAAAGCAAAAATGATCTGTCTGTTGACAGTAATAAGCCCCCTCCTATGCTTCTAATTCAGAGCTCTAAAACACTGGATCCAGTGAAAAGGTGTTTCTGCCTTCAATTGAAATAGCTAGCTAAGAAATGTGCCTCTGTGTTTTGCCTAATGGTAATTTAAAACATTAGTTTTTTTTATATTAAAACACAGGTGTGTTATGACAGAACATACAAAACATGGATGGATTTTAACATTAAGCACTAAAATTCAAACATTTAACACTGGCTCTGGGAATATTTTAGGCCAGGACACCTCCAGGGCCTCTTTTCCACCCTTCTCTGCCTTCAACTGAGTGCAAAGGTTTCAGAAGCATCGCTCTGAATAGATTCCCTCCTGACTGGTCTACTCTCTAACTAAGGGATTCTGTTCAGTCGTCTACAGAATGAAGTTTTAAAACCCTTTGAGGCTGGACATAGTCTATAGAGATGTGATTGTAGAATTCTCTTCCTAGAAGTCTTCAAGGGCAGAAGAGTCACGCCTCATTCCGATTGATTGAACCACAATCTCCATGCTGTAGAAGACAAAAGGCTCTTAGCCTTGCTAATTTATAGTGTTCCCCTGGCCCTAGGCCAGACTTTCTCTACCCAACAGTGCACAATGATCAGCAGCTCCATTCTCTTCCCTCTTTCCTGTTCCATTCATTTAAATAATATTTCACGCTTCCACTTTCACCCTATCCCAACAAGGGATTGGGATTTCCTTCTAGAAGCAAATGAGGCCATTTTCTCTCCAGCTTCATTATCACAGGAACCAAAGTCTTTTGAAACTCATTCACATGCAGGCACTACCACCTGCCTTCTTGCCCATGAGGACCCTCCCACCTTATTCTACGCTCACATCCCCTTACTGGTAAATGCAATGTTAACTAAGTCTGTCATGAAGTGGAAGAGACAGGGAACCAGTGGCCACACTGGCTTCTAGTTTCCACCAGAAGCACAGCTTTGGACCTGACCATCAAAGAGAATCCTTTCATTTCCCAGTCAGGCAGAATGGAAGTGACCTGAATTTGCCAAATGTTGCTCCACACAAAAATTCAGCATGATGGTGGTGATGCCTGGGGTTTCCTTGTCACCTGGCACTTTCCTAAATGAAGTCCTCTGGTCTAAAACCATATCAACCAAATCCAAGGCCAGCTCATCTCCATGTATTGAGGCCCACACCAGAGAAGTAATTAGGCCTGTAGCTAACTAACAACTCCCTGTGCAGTGTGGGTTTGCAGATTGGAACCTTGGCTGGTGTTCAGTCCATTCCAACCTTCACTGGGATTCTGATCTCACGCTGAACTGTCTGGCTCATTCTCGAGGGAACTGGGGACTGTTAAACCCAAAACTCCTGGACTCACAAACATTTTTTTTAATAAAGGAGAGGGAAGCTTTAAAATAATGCTCAATAATGTTTGGATTCACTGCAAATTACTGTGTAAGATGGCTTGTGCAAGGGGAATTCAATCTCATTTCCAATGCTCTCAGATTAACACAGCTATGATTTCTTCCTGAGACCTAATATTATATGGGTGAGGTGCTAAGGCATTCCTGCTGGGTGTCACATCTTGTCTCTAAGGAGCTTAATTATTTTTAATATAGTTTTTGAACCACAGGCATCACTGTACTCAACCATGTCCACAAGATAGGTATCCATGCAATTCCATTGTTCATGATATGGACTGGGAGTAAAAGAAAATCTTTAAAGAATTATTATTCGCTCATTTATTTAAAAAATACTCATTGAGCTCATGTTACCTGCAGACATTTTGACCTTCCTGCTCAGCTTGCTGGTCCTGGTGTTAGATAGCAGAGTGAGCAGTGAAATGTGCATATTTAGCACACACCAGCAGAATGTACTGAGGGAAAAGAGTTTCATTCCTCTATTTATAGTATAAAGGAATGAAATAGAGGAATGAAACCATCACTCTCACCATCTCCACTTCCCCACTCCTATTCAAACCTCTACGTACTCCTCAAAAAAGGACAAGAAAAAATATTTTGTTGAAAAATTATTATTGAAAGTATTACCCATGTCCCCTTTTTCCCCCATTGACCTCTCCCAGCCTGCACCCCCTATCACCCCAGACCTTCACCACCCTATTGTCTGTGCTCCTGGGTTATGCATATATGCATACAAGTTCACTGGTTGATCTCTTCCCACCCACCCACCCTCTCTCTGAGGTTTGATAAGTCTGTTTGGTGCTTGTATGTCTTCAGATCTATTTTTGTTCATCAGTGTATGTTGCTCATTAGATTCCACATATAACTGAGATCATGTGATACTTATCTTTCTCTGACTGGCTTATTTCACTTAGCATAATGCCCTGCAGGTCCATCCATGTTGTGGTAAAAGGTAAGAGTTCTTTTGTATAACTGCGTAGAAAAATAAAATCTTTACTTTCGAGTTTCAGGTAGGGGTGTCGAACTCAATCAGAGAAGGGGCCAAAATCTAAAATCCAGCCTAAATCGCGGGCCGAATGGTTTACTGAACAGTCATAAACTGACAATGTCATAAACTGACAGCGGAGTGCAGTGATGACAGCGCGGTGCGGGCCACATTGCAAGGCCTGGCGGGCTGGATTTGGCCCGCGGGCCTTGTGTTTGACACATGTGTTCTAGGGGAAACTAGAAATATAAGAATCTTCAGAAATAATTTTGACTTTACTGGACTTACCACCCCACTGACATTAGAATGCAATGCCCACCTGAGATATGACCCCCGCTATCTCTCTGGAATTTGAGACTATTTATAAACCACCTGACTGCAAGCCTGAGAGCAGTTTTCCTACCTCCTCACCCCCAAAAAATGTAGCTAGTATAGTCCTGTGGCAGGCTCTCTCAACTCATTTTAAACATATGCAGTAGAAATCATTTTAAATATTTAGCACCTACCACTAGGCACACCGTGTTTATGATAGTGATGCCCTTTAGCTACAGAGAGTCTCCATGCAAGGCAGCTTTGCACCTTTCTCACTGAAAGAGTTTTTCACCCCTTCTGGCTGAAGTGACCCAGATTCATGCTTTTTAACCCCCTCCCCCAAATGCCATTACCCATAAATCTAAAAGAATCTTCTGGGCTCAAGAAGCACCTCTATTTCCAGAGGGCAAATCTATCAGTTTTCAGCTGTCATTCAAGTCACTCTCACATCCTCCATTATCCTCTGGTGGAATAGCCTATGCCTCAGTCTCCCCCTCTGCCAAATGGGTCACATGAATGGCAGCCATGAGGAGACGGGAAAGAGCTCACAGTATCAAGGAAATGATCGACTGCCCAAAGTGAAGTTGTGGCCTAGTGATCACTAAACAGAGGGGAGCAGTGAGACCTAGAAAGGAGAAAGAACTCAGCCAAAGCACAGACAATCAGAGCAGAAAGAGGAATCCCCCACACACACACCCATCCCCAGTCTCCTGGTCCGCAGAGCAGTACTGTTTATCCCACACAATAACTCTCTGCAGCAGAAACAAGTGCCTTCTAGTCCCTCCCCCACCTCGACCTGCGGTTGGGGAGCAGGCAAACCCTTATCCCTTGCGGGGAGAGGGGTGGCACTTTTGACGCACAGCCAGGGGACCTCCAGCCACCTGGAATTCCTGGCTCCAACCTGCTCCCCTCAGTCCCTTGTCTGGGTAAAGGCTTCCACTCAGCATGTGTGTAACTCAGAGCCACATGACACTGAAATGCTAAGTGAAGAGCAATTAACTTTTGCTTCTGAAAACCCACTTTAGCTTTCCATAACTCTTTGGGGGCCATTTCAACTAAGCCAAACCTCCCGCACATTCTCCCTCAGCAATAAATTACCTTCCTGGCTTTAATTAGCTGCCGGAGTGCAAAGCGGGCTGGGTGCTGACGTGGCTGCTTTCCCCACAGGTCCCATTCTGTCACACTGACTCCGGGAGAATGGCAGCTGCAGGGAGTGGCTGGGCTGCCTCAGTGAGGACGTGGGCCGCCATTCCTTACCTGCCTGCAGGATGTGGGTGGAGAGGGGCAGCCCAGGAGTCCAGGCCTGGCTGGGGCTAAATTAGTTGGGGGGAGGGAGAGGCCTCAGACTCGCCCCACCTGCACTTCAGCTCTCCTGGACCCTAGGTGATGCGCCCCTAGACCCAATTCCCCTCTCACCAGCCTCTCATTCCTCCAAACTGCTCCCAACACACATGCATGGGCACTCACACACACACACACACACACACACACACACACACACACACACACTAGCCCTCAGGTATAGAATATCTTTATCTGCCTTATCATTCTTGTTAAGGGCGAGATTACTGACAGAGCTTAATATATAAGCCCTCCCAGGGGAATTTGCTTGTATAATTGTGAGCTGAGCTTGAGTCCAAATGAATAAATCTCTAAGCATGAGATTTTAGTCATGTCTGTCAGCCGAAATGGTACTGGCTGGGAAAGAAAGAAATAAATTAAAAAATTTTTTTAAAAATTAAAAAAAAAAAAAAAAAGCACCCTCAGAACCCCCAACATCATTCCAAGCCCAGGATGAAGATTTCAGGTCCAGTCAATCCTGCCTCTAACGAGAGAAGTGACCCCCAGCAAGTCCCTTCCCTTCTCCCCCCAGTTGCCCAGGAGGAAGCTGTGCTAGAGGAAGCCAAGTCCCCTTGAGCCCTGCCATACTGCGATTTTGAAAATTGTGTGTGAGTGTGTGTGTGGGGTGTGTGTGTGTGTGTGTGTGTATAACAGTGAGTGGGGAAACACAATCTAACCCAGACCTCAATGCATGCTTGTTTTCTCCCATCTCTCCTGCTTTCTTTTAGAGCAGGGGTCTTCAAACTACGGCCCGCGGGCCACATGCAGCCCCCAGGGGAGTCTGATCCTGCCCGCCAGGTTTTTTGGGCAGTGAGCGCAGCCGAGGTGTTACAGTAGGGATTAGTAGTTCATATAGTCCGGCCCTCCAGCTCTCTGAGGGACCGTGATCTGGCCCCCACTTTAAAAAGTTTGAGGACCCCTGTTCTAGAGTCTTCCATCTGGGCCAGGGGGCAGCATCCTCAGGGTCTGGAGCTGCACTCCGTTCTCACCATCTCACTACACACACACACACACACACACACACACACACACACACATGCTTGTGGAGCCAGAGCTCCCAGGCTGCACTCACACTCCATCCTGGGTGCTGTCTCCCTAACCACGACCCTGGGAAAGGCCCCCTGTCCTCTCTCACCCAGGGAACACCCTTATGCTAATGGCTGCTTCTCCTCAAGGCCCGGCCCCAGCTTGCACATCCTCTGACAAGCGATAACCTTCCAAAGCCCAATTACAGGCTGCTTTCCGCCACCCGCCCTTCCTTTCCTAGGAAAATAAAATAAGAAGTCCAAACACGAAGGCGCACAGCCAGGCCCTGCCTGTTGGAGGCAGGTGACAGGCGCGGGCACAGAGCTCCCTCTGATTAAGGGTGTGAGCGCGTCTTACGCTGAGCCCTGAGCTGCTGAGATTCCTGGTGATTTCCCTTCACGCCTCCCCAATTAACAGGCCTCCTGTCGGGGTGCAGGGTGCTGGTGGAGGCCGGCAGGCAGGTACCTGGCCTGTCACAGCCGCCAGACAGGCCCTCTCGCCAACCCATCCTGCCTGATGCCCTGCCGTCTGCTCCTTCCCCCGCCTGTCACACTCCCTGCAACACGGGTGCTGGTGCTGTGCGAAGTGAGCCCAGGGAGAGGCAAGGCCTGGGGCTGCAGTCTCTGCAGTCTCCATTCACCCCGGGTCCACCTTCCGCAGGAGTCAGCTCCCTCTCCCTGGCTCTCCACCCTCAGTGGTCCCCAGAAGGAATTTGAAGCAGAGGTACCTACCAACACCTGTGAGACTTGGGTGTTGGCACTTTGGGGACCAGAGGAAATGGGCAACACAGGCTCAGATGGAGAAATTTGACCAGCTGTTTAGAGTCAAATCACATTGAATTCCCTGGCCCAGCTAACTCCACACCTGCCCCCACCTTGCCTCTATCAGGATACCAGGCAGGATTCTAAAAGTGCCTCCCAATTCCAGCCCCTACCCAGCCATCCCACATAATGAGATGCCCTAAGTCAGACCCCTGACCTCCTCCTGCAGATGTGGCCTCACTCCAGGCACAGCGACCAAGGTGGCATGGCCAGGCCACCTGTGAAAGCTCAAGCCCTCCATGACTGAGGGCATCTACCTACTCAGTGATCAGGGTTAGAAATCCTTACTCTTGGCAGCCATCCTGGGGTGTGTGCAGCCCCTCTGCCGCTAACTCCTTGCCTGCCTGAATCACTGAGTGGTGCTGGCTATGGGATCTCCCATAGGTAGAGAAAACCCACCCATCCATGCTGTTGATTTCCAGGCCTGGAAATCAATACTCAAGCGGCCACTGTTTACTTGGTAGCCTCCGGAAATACCTCTGCCCTTTATCTCTTCCTTACACCTGTGTCTCTGTCCTTCTAGGCTGCTGTAACAGAATGCCATAGATTGGGTGCTTTACAAACAACAGAAATTTATTTCTCACAGTTTGGGAGGCTGAGAAGCCCAAGATCAAGAAACTGGCAGATTTATTGTCTGGTAAGGACACACTTCCTGGTTCATAGACAGACCACAGTTATCACTGTATCCTGGCATGGCAGGAGGCATAAGCTAGATTTCTGGGGTCTCTTGTCAGGGCACTAAATCCCAATCATAAGAGTTTCACCCTTATGATCTAGTCATCTCCCAAAGGCTCACCCTCTAATACCATCATCTTGGGGGTTAAGATTTCAGCACATGAATTTTTGAGCAGAACAAATATTCAGTTCATAGCACTCTGTCTAGAAAGAAATCTACTCACACTGGCACAAATTTGTGGCTTCTGGTATATCCAAAGAAGGCTGGGTAGGAGCACCTGTATCCATCCTGGAAATGAATAAATCATTTGAGATGCCTCAAAGTCAATGTGAAGTGGGAAGGAAAGGAAGCAGACCACATTGGCAAAGGTTGGGGTAAAGATTGAGAATGATAAATGCAGCTGGGGGAAATAAAATTCTTAAAGGGCAGGGACTGTATCTTATTGATCTTCCTATTTCTTGTGTTGATGGTAGTAACACAGTCACAAACATTTGCTGAATGAAGAAGGGGCAAGTGGCTCCTCCTAGCTTCTTCAGTGTCAGCAAGGCTTAGTATATGCTCACAATATCCTCTTTAGGCATCAGTTCAACTATCATCACCCCTGTGGATTGCCCCCTAAGAAAAGAAGGAGGCAAGGAAGAGAGATGCTATTTAGCTCAGTGGATAGTGCGTCAGCCTATGGACTGAAAGGTCCCGGTTTTGATTCTGGTCATGTACCTTGGTTGTGGGCACATTCCCAGAAGGGGATGTGCAAGAGGCAGCTCATTGATGATTCTCTCTCATTGATGTTTCTAACTCTTATCCCTCTCTCTTCCTCTCTGTAAAAAAATCAATAAAATATATTTTTTTAAGAAGAAGAAGAAGAAGAAGAAGAAGAAGAAGAAGGAGAAGGAGAAGGAGAAGGAGAAGGAGAAGGAGAAGGAGAAGGAGAAGGAGAAGGAGAAGGAGAAGGAGAAGGAGAAGGAGAAGGAGAAGAAAGAGAGAGAGAGAGATGCTGAGAAAAGAGAGACCAAAGATTAAGAATGGTGAGAGAACATACATGGACCAAGTTAAGCAACATACTTCTCTCCACCTTATACCAGGGGCTCTGGTATTGATGGCAATGTGGAGCAACTCCAGGAAGCCATCATATATTTCAGAATTTGAAAAGGGGTACTAGAAGGGGGAAGGAGGAAGAGAGAAAGAGAAAAAAAAAGAGAGAGAGAAGTGATCTGCTTCAAACCTTTCATTTATATGTGGCAACATCCCCTCTTGTAGAGGAGAATATAAAGTGATGGAGATGTAGGTAAATAGAAATAAATGTCAGCTCCTATGCATGGCAAGAAAGAACACACATCAAATTCATTAATTATGATCCAATTTGTGCTTGCAATGTGAAGGATAATCATTTGCCATCAAAGAGATGCCCTTCCCTTATTAAAGCCATTGAGACTCTCAGGAAGTGCTCAAGGGTTTGAAATTCTGTATTTGAATTTCACACATGCTTTTTCCTCCTGGGACCAAAACTCAATCAACACTTGAGAGTGCTGACACCAACATGCAAGCCACGGGGGTCTTCACTCCTTCACTACAGACCTACAGACAGGACCTGGTTAATAAATTTGCTAATTTGTTCTTATCTAAATGTGTGTGTGTGTGTGTGTGTGTGTGTGTGTGTGTGTGTGTGTGATATGTATAAGCCTATATCTTTTTTTTTAATAGAGTTGAAGTAGGAATAAAGAACCCAAGCCAAGTTGAAAAAAGGAACAATTAACCTCATCTCTCTCAAATGACCAGGCCCCAGCTGCCCAGGAGTGGAAACCATGTCCTCACTTTCATCTCAAAGCCAAAGCAACATGAACAGGTTGCTTAGAGACCAGCCTTCTCTTTCAAGTCTGGCCCCAGGCCTCTGGTCTATGCCCAGAAAGGGGCTGAGTTAGAAGCCAGAACTCAGAGGTTATTACACTTTTCTTCAGAAGCTCTTCAGCAGGGGCTGGATTCTGATTTGACATTTTTGTCCCTATTTCTTGCTCCAGGATTCAGGCTGAGCCAGAGAAAGTCATTGGATTTTCCTGACTCGGCACACTCCTGCTCAAGGGAGGCACACTGAATGGTATTGATGCCATAGAATGGAGCACAATGAACCAGATGGACTGTAATTTGGAAAAAGCCTATTGACATCCAAAGAGATGGTGGGGAAGCTTCTTCTACTGAAGCATAGGGGTTTCTATAGAGTCTGTAGCATGGCATAGCTTATAGCATAGTCCACAGCATATATAGTATAGCATATACTGCAGCATATAGCAGAGAGTAAAGTATACTATAGTCAAAAGCCCACTAGCCTTGATGGGGTTTTCACGTGCAGCCTAAGATAAGAATATCTAATCCCCTCACAACTTAATGAGGTGCTAATGTTATGTTCCTTTCATCTATGAGGAAACTCTGGCCCAGAGAAGTAAAGTAACTCACACAAGATTACACAGCTGAAGGGCAGAGAAAGAACTCAGACTTAGCCCTCTGTGGATAAACTAGGGAAGAATAGGCAAGGGGCTCCAACCTGTGTTTGGAATATCACTAATTTGGCACACCTTCTCCATCCCAGAAGACCCATGAGAGACATGAGTACAACCACACCTTCTCAAATTACTGACAGAGGAATTTCCTCCCTGTGATTTCTCTTGTTTTGGTATCAAGCATCTGAGCTGTCCTTGCAGCTCCCTCATGACGAGGCAAGGGCAGGTATAACTGCATATAACAGAAGGAAACCTGAGGCACAGAGAGATGTGATACAGTGAGAAGTCCGTGGTCAAACCCAGATTAAAACTTGAGCCACCTGTCCCCTCTCCTGGACTCACTCCTGCCCCCCAGGACATGGCCCTGCTTCCTCCCTCCCCCACCTGTCTGTACTGGCCAGCCCCAGGGTATGATTGACAGCTCTAGACTTCAAGGATCAAGCCTTTCAGATAGAGTTCTTGACACCAAATGCCTTTGGAGTGGACAGGCAGGATAGGGAGGATGACTGTTTGGGGGGGCGGGGGGGGAATGAAGGACAAGGCCCTTTCCAAAAATAGAGTGAGAAAAGACCAGAAGAGAAGGCAGAAAGTCATAAGGAGAGTAAGGCAACACTGCTCAGAGCACCAGCCCAGTGGGAGAGAAGGGGTTCAAAAATATCACATCCAGAGAGGCCAGGGTATCACTGGGGTCAACAAGCCCACCTTCCACTGGCCCAAACAGCATCCAAATTCCCTCCCAGCTTCACAAACAAGGGATTCTAAAAAGGGATTTCTAGACCTAGATTAGTTTTGAGGTCTGTTCCCCTTCATCCAACTTCCACTGAGGCTTCTTTCTGAAGTTCTCTAAATTGCAAAAGGTGATAGTTATCTCCTGATGGATGTGGATTCTAAAACATGACACTCTACCTCCACAGGATCCTCCTGGTTCACAGGTTCCCAGTTCAAAACCCTGGTTCACCTTCCACTCCAAACATCTAACAGCACCTGCCAGGTCCCAGGCACTGGGAGTGTGTTTATGAGAGTACATAGAAATAGAAAATAAAGGCACTGCCCTGAAGAGACATACAGTCTCCTAAATTAAGAGTTTTTACTCTGTCCCCACAAATTCAGAATGACCAGTTGTTCCTCTGAGTTCTTTCACAAACCATGCAATCCTCAGAATAATAATACCATGCATTGATTGAGCATTTACTCTTTGCCAGGTACTGAGAAAGAGATTTGACAAATATTCATGATGTCCCTAACTCTATACTTCAAGGAAGGTATTGTGATCTCCATGATGTCTCAAACTATGGCTCAGGGAAGTCAAGCAAACTTCCCACAATCAGCCAAGCCAACGCAGAGAGAGGATTTAAATCACACACCCCAGAATGTGATGGAATCACCCGAGTAGAGTGGAGAGTTGAATCACAATAATAATTGAATAAACTGTCAGGGCCAATTTCCACAGCATTTACTGAATACATGAGAAAAACAATGTTTAGATTGATGGTGTAAGTGGGGACAACCTCTTTGGAGAGTGATGTGGCAATATCGATCAAAATTTTAAATGCACAAATCCTGCTGCCAGAAATTTCAATTATGTGAATTTATCCAACTCCACAAGGATGCTCACCGAAACACTGTTGGTAATAGGGAAAAGCTGGAATCCACCTAAGTGTCCATCAATAGGTAATAGGTTAAATAAACTGGTTCACCCATAAAATGAAATATTAATACTTACATGCATTAAGAAGAATGAGGTAGAACTGTGAGTACTAACATGGATGCACATCCATAAAACATTCTTCAATGAAAAAGCAACTTGCAGTATTATATGCATAATATGATCCTGCTTATGCTTCAAAGTATTTTGTATGCAATACACACATACATTTACAGCATAACCCACTTAAAACATCTGAAAGACACACACGAAACTACCAACAATAGCTAAGGCAAAGAGGAGGTAGGGAATGAGAGACAAATTATTTGGTTTGCTTTTAGATACCCCATGTTAAATATTTCAATAATATTTGTGCAAGTCACTGCGTTACACCTGTTGGAAAGCAATCCTTATAGAACTTACAACAGGAAAGCAGAAGCTTTAGCAGAGACAAAGATCTGCCTCCTAGGAGCAGAGAGTCTCAGGATTGAGGTCATGGCAATATATGGTTGCTTGGGTGACCATATCTTACTCTTACCAGTCTTTTATTCAAGAGCTGACACACCTGAAGAAAAGTAGAAAGATTGTGGTGGGCTCTGACATCAGAAGACTTGGACCCAAACATGACAGTGGGTGGATCACAGGTTCTTTAAACATGAGTTTTCTTGTCTATAAAATGGGATGGTGCTAGAACCCACCACCTAGAATTTATTGGGTTGGGGGCAGCACTCATTCAAGCAAAGAACTTTTTTTTAAACCATGTTGGAAACTGACAAAAGGAAATGAGGTCATCCTTGACTGGTACTCACACTGGGAAAGCTGAGTCATCAGTGGAAGATACTCACCCCAACACAGACAGCACCACCTTCTCCCCTTCTGCATTGACACCACAAAGTGCTCACAAACTCTTTGAAAACATCACCCACACTCAGGGACTGGTAGTCTGAGAGTGTGTATCCATGGAAAATTATGCCAGTGCAAAGGGCCCTCCAACACGAGTCTACTGCATCAGCCTCTAAATCCCCAAGTAAATATCGGTTCATTGGTTTGTTGATTAAAATCACTGATAGCGAATCTGATGGTCACCCAGAGACCCAAGTAGCTGAAACAGCAGTGAACCGACCTAGGAATCCTTTTACAATGAGTCTCATATGATTCCTAAACTTAGTCCTTCACTCATACCCTCTCCCTTTTCTTTTCCCACTCAATTTTTTCCCCACTGTCTCTATATACCCACCATGAGTCAACCCTTCCTACTTCAACAGAAATCCACTCTCTTAAGAGCATCCCTGGGCTGGAGAAAATAATCATTAACTTAATAGGCTGACAAAATTACCTTAAATAATGATGATAATAATAAGAATATAGACTCTGGCCAAAGAAAACCTGAATCTGAATTCTAACTCCACCACTTATTAGCTACGTAATCTTGGATAACCAAACCTAGCTTCTCCATAAATTGGAGACGAGACGGTTATAAAACAATCCACGCAGTTTGTTAAAAGATGAGTACAGACGCTGCTGCTATGCAAATGTAAGTTACAAATGTAAGTGAGTACTATTAAACCACCATTCCGTTAAAGTTTCCACCGTTACCTAATGTGATCATCTCAACAGGCCCAGAAGGTGTCAAATGGAGAGAAACAAAGTTCCAAGAAACTAAGCTCTTTCCCCAACCTCATTCATCTGGGAAGGGAACTCTTAAAGGGAGATTTTCTGACAGTGAGCTCAGTGTTCTCCCCAGGCCATGAGCAAAGCCTAAAAGGCAAGGCTTGAGAGTGTTATAAAGGGGAAAAAGGACTATTCCCTTGCCCTCCAAAAGTGTCATGCCCAAATAGTTAAATAACACTATTTAATGCCGCTAAGGGTTCTAAAAGCTTACAGAAGGTAAAAGGCCTGGAGGAAAGGCCTTGAAAGGAGTTAGAATATGATATTGGTCTTTGAATGCCCACCACCTACCACAGGGCCCCACATGTTTGACAGATGGACTGATTGATCGGTTTATACCTCACCACCACTGCTAGTGGGTGCATAGTCGTACCAATCAGGATTGAGTAAATTTTAGTAGAAGGAAGAGGAGGTAGAGTAGGAGGTGGAGAATGACAGAGAAAAGAAAGAAGGAAAAGAGAAAAGGAGACCTCCTTCTCCTCCTTTATCCCTTTGCCCCATCCTGGGAGAATGTTCCGGCAGACTTCCATGTGCACTATGAAGGCCACAATACCTTTCCTACAACATTCACAGAAGGATACGAGAAAGACCAGTACAGTACAGCATTGTGCCACAAAAAAAAAAAAAAAAAAAAAAAAAAAAAAAAAAAGCTGTATGCAAATGAAGACAATGCCATTAGCACATGACAGCTGCCATTTCTTGGCAATGGTCCACATCACCTTAATAACAAGAACTGAAAGGGTGCAGGGAGTGTGAAGAGAGGCCAGACTCCCAGGGAGCCATTGGCTTCTCCTGGCTTATAGACCCATGGATTCCACAGCCTCTCCAACACCAGCATCCTCCATCCCACCTCCTCTAACCCCTCTTCCCCCATTACAAGTTTGAAAAGAAAAGTACTGGAAAAGCTCCTGCTTAGGCTCCTTTTAATTAAGCACACACACAAAGAACCACCCCCTGGGTTTTGTCTGTTGTACTTTTGTTCTCGGGTCTGTTTGTACTTATTCAGAAATTACATAATTTAAAAAAAAATAATATTAACTAAATGTGCACATCAGCCTGTCAAGCTGCCTGGGCCAACCTTCACTTGGGAACTATAGTGACAGCCCCTTTATTTCGCTTACTTGTTTTTAAGCACAAAATATGTCACACCTGGAAGTAATTAGCATAATTTTTACTAATTTATAGCTAATTACACAATTACTTTCCTACGAAAGGTTCTAGAAAGACACTTGAAGTTAGTTTCACCAAATCTAGAGGCAAGAAATTGCTTGAAAACATTTCGTTAGCTACAAACACTTAAGAGGAGGGAGGGAGAACACCCGGTAAAGTAATTCTTTCCTATTTCAGAGTGTGTTCAAATATGACAGGGATATAATTTCTCCGGTAATTTACAGAGCACAATGTCAAAATGGCTCTGCTAATCCAACCCAACCAGAGGCTTCTCAAAGGAAGGGCCCCCAAAAGAGGTGTTGCTGAGAGCACCCCAGGCAGATTCTGGAAGGCACTGCCCTGTAATTGCAATTGGTTTCCAATGGAGCTGAAGTTTCAGGCTGCCAGCAATGACCCTCTCCCTCCAGGAGGAAACCAACCTCGTGACAGAATGTGACGCCTGGAAGGTGTCTTACTCGGTTCCTGAGAAACTGCGTACTCAGCAGGCCAGGGATGGATTCAAGCCTTGGGAGACATTTGACTCTCAAAGGAAGCTCCAGCATGCTAGGGCCTGTGGTTCATTATATTGTCTAAATGGTGCAAAGAGAAACAAAAACATTCTCCAATTCGGTTCCTTCAACTAACACGTGTTAAGCCCCTGCTCACTGCCCTGTATCCAATGAGGAGATTTATGAGAGGAACAGTTCCTACTTTCCCTAGTCACACTGGCAAAGAACAAAAATATGCCAACCAACCAATAAGTATTGGTTGTATGCTGCTTTGGACAGAGGGAGGAACAGAAAAGAAGAACCAGATGCCCTCCGGAGGCTGACAGTCTAGACCATATGTGTCAAACACACGGCCCGCGGGCCAAATCCAGCCCGCCAGGCCTTGCAATGTGGCCCACACCACGCTGTCATCACTGCACTCTGCTGTCAGTTTATGACATTGTCAGTTTATGACTGTTCAGTAAACCATTCGGCCCGCGATTTAGGCTGGATTTTAGATTTTGGCCCCTTCTCTGATTGAGTTCGACACCCCTAGTCTAGACTAGAGCCACACACAGGAAACGCGTGGCCCAGCATGGCATCAGTCCAGGGCCAGTCAGAGCTCAGTTGGGCAGCATGAAATGGAAAGATGAGGGACGGCAACTGGAGAATAACAGCCAAGGAAGAGATGATGACGCCCCAGCTCCTTAGGATGAGCTGGGGGCGGGAGCCACATGGGTTTGATGAAAGTGAGAGTGTTCTGTCCGGCTCACACCAAAGGTTCTGGGGAGGCAACAAAGGTGAGGATGGGCAGAGCTTCCAAAATTCCCCAGCAGGAAAGGAGCCAGGAGCACCCTTAAAACCTAGAAACCAGCCACCAAGCCCCTGGGAAGTCCCCCGGAATGCTGAGTTCTGGTCTGTGTCTGCATAGGCAGTGACAGTCAGTAGACGAGAAGGACACAAAGCCATTGGGACATGTAGGAGAAGATGTCCGTGATCAGCAGAATTGGATAGGAGGGTGGGGAGGCGCGTGGTTATAACATGCATTCCCAGCAGGGGGAATATCTCCACAAGGAGGCAAAAACTGGTCTTTCTCAGGTATTACAATGGTCTGTGGCCCTGAAAGGGTCACAGTACATAAATAGATATACCTCATACCCATGATATAAAAATCTCATTTTGGGGGTGATTGAGAAAGACAGTCTTAAAAGTTTGGGGTAAGAAGGATGGGGAGAAGCCAAGCAAAGTTGAAAATGTATCAGTCTGCAAGTTGGCCTCACCCCTAGATTGTGAGATTACTAAGGACAGAGGCAGAATCATGCCATCCTGCACTCCTGCCTCCTAGCACCCATCACACCACAGTGGACACTCTGCAAATGTGAGTGAAGCTGAGTTGAATCGCTCTGCATTCTGAGGTCTTGCTGTAAGGACCCTGTGCAGCAGGGAGTGAGGCACTTGGAAGATGTCCAGTTCCTGCCAGGCTCACCTCAAGGCTACTGAGAGCTCTTGGCAAAGGAATGTCCTCTGCCTCCCACAGGAGAGTCATGTTAATAGCTAACACTTGGCCTATTTCTCTTCACTTTTTCAAATTACTTTCACAGCTACCGTCATTTGACCCTTACAAAAATCCTCTGAGGCACGTAGAGGAAGTCATTAACGGCCACTCTGTGCAGGTTCCCTCATTCAGTCAGCAGGCACACCTGAGCACTGTGTGCCGCACTGAGATCTCTGCACGGGAGAGAGCGAACAGGTGGGCCAGGCCCTGCACTTCAGGTAGGACCCATGTCAATAACAAGATAGTTACATTCTGATCAATGTTAAGAAGGAACATGAAAAGCAGAGTGAGGACAGAGCGGCAGGTTAGACCTTGGGCTCCAGAAAACCTCCTCAGGAAAGGGACAGGCATGTGTGACATTTCGCATGAGCATGAGCTGGTCATGTGAAGAGCTACAGAGATAAACCTGACCCAAGGAGGCTAAATGACTGGCCCAGAATCCCATAGGTGGAGTGTGCCAGGCCCTCGGGTCCTAGCTTCCCAGACCTCCCTGTTGTGAAACTGATTCCCACTCTAACTCCCCTTCCGCTCCCATTTTATAAATAAAGATCTGGATCACAGAAAAGGCATATGTGTGTGCACATGTACACACACACACACACACACACACACCACATGCACATATATGCCATATTCACACGTGCATAAACCCACACCATACACCTATAACACACCACACACACATAATCATGCATCACATACATATACCACATGGCACGTACATATATGCCATATACACACACATGCACATCTGTATGCCACACGCATTTACACCATACATACACTCACAAATACATACACATGCACAAATACACCACAGACACACATACACTGGTTCATACATATACACATGCATGCATGCACGCACATGTGCGTGCGCTCGCACACACACACACACACACACACACACCACAACCTGTTAACTCTAGGCAGGCTGGAGTACCTCAAGGACATCTGAAGGCAGGCCCCCAGCCCAGATTCTGCTCTCCTGCAGGCCTGCCAGGAGCCTCTCTGGGGAGCACCACCCCCTTCGCAGGATGACCTGACCAAGTCGCCACCCCGTGAACAGTGTTTATTATTCAACAGGCTCAATGAGACAGTTCTGAGATTTCAAAGTCGGCTGGCGGTTTCATTAGAAGCAATCAAGGAAGCTTTGGACAATTAGTGGGGAGGTTTTGACAGAGAGAATGTGCACAGGCCTGGTAGCTCTCACCAGCACCCAAGTCAGAGCCTTTTCTTTTTTTCTCTTTTCCTGCCACAGAAACTTGAATATTCATTCTTTCCCCCTGAACATCAACACCTCTGGTGACTCAGCGGTCAGCTGCTCTCTCCCTCCACTCAACAGATGCTTTGTTCATGCTCTAAATCCCTTGGAAATTCTCCTTGACCCTAGAAATAGAACACTTCCCCACAGTCCGTGCCCTGTAACTTCACACGTCCAGGACTACATGGCCTGTCCTCACCCTGAACTGCCAGCTTGATCATGGCTATGAGCGAGTTCAAAAGATGGTCAAAGTAAGTGTCTTGGAGCATTCTGGGTCTTGACATACATTTTTCTCTATTCCCCACAACAAACGTATGAATAAAACATTAGCAATGTCCACTTTACAAGTAAGGAAGGTCACACAGCCACTGAGTAGCAGAGCTAAGATTCAAACTCTAATCCATCTGACTTGAAATCTGGTATCTTCGAATGACAGGGTGGTGCTTCTGGCTTTTCTTGGCCTCCACACCTCGGGCACCAGCTGCGGAAAGGAACGCTTGCAGCAGGAGTGAATCTTGGCCAGCCCAGCAAATGCACAAGGGCAAGGTGAAGGTCTCCTGGAGCTCCAGCAGGGCCATGGGGCCTAGAGGCATGCAGGCCTGTCTCACCTGCTACAGGGAAGGCTATTTATGGCCAGGGCTTCTGTGCCGGACAGCTGGTGACCAAGGCTGGGGCAAGAAGCTGCATCCAGCCCATTGCTGGCCAGGATTCTATAAGGAAGCATTCCGTTCCTGATTCCAGAGTGGGGACCCTGAGACTGAGCAGCGCAGCTGGCAGGATGACTTGCCTCGGAAAACCACCTGGTTTGAGGGCCCATCCTAATTAAGCTGAGAAAGGGCCTATTACATTGATGAAGGAGACTCTTTCCTCTCTGCAACCTTAATGTTACCAGGATGAGTTTTCCCATGAGCAAAAAAGATAGTTTCTGTGACTGATTTTTTGTTTTTTAAAAACATACTTTTGTTAATTTTTAGGGAGAGGTAGAGAGATAAATACATCAAAGTGAGAGCTAAACATTGATCAGCGCCTCCTGCACATCCCCTGCTGGGGATCGAGCCCACAGCCAAGACATGTGCCCTAAAAGGTAATCAAACCAGCAACCTTCTGGTATACGGGTGATGCCCAACCAACTGAGCCACTCCAGCCAGGACCCAACATTTTCTCATGTGGCAAACACTGTTCATCCTATATAATAAAGAGGTAATGTGCAAATTGACCATCACTCCAACACACAAGATGGCTGCCCCCATGTGGTCAAAGACGGCCACCCCCTTGTGGACACCCCCTTGTGGCCATCAGGGGAGGGCAATTGTGTGTGATCAGGCCAGCAGAGGAGGGCAGTTGTGGGGGACCAGCCCTGCAGGGGAGGACAGTTGGGAGGACCAGGCCAGCAGGGGAGGGCAGGTAGGGGTGACCAGGCTGGCAAGGGAGAATAGTTAGGGGCAACCAGGCCAGCAGGGGAGGGCAGTTAGGGGTGACCAGAACAGCGGGGAAGGGAAGTTAGGGGCAATCAGGCCGGCAGGGGAGCAGTTAGGCATCGAGCAGACTGGCAGGGGAGTGGTTAGGGGGTGATCAGGCTGGCAGGCAGAAGTGGTTAGGGGCAATCAGGCAGGCAGTTAGGCAGGCAGTTGGGAGCCTGCAGTCCTGGATTGGATCGGGCCTAGATGGGCAGTTGGACATTCCTCGAGGGGTCCCAGATTAGAGAGGGTGCAGATTGGGCTAAGGGACCCACCTTCACCTCCATTCACAAATTTCATGCACTGGGCCTCTAGTCATGTAATAAAAGGCACCATGGATTTGAAATCATGAAACCAGGTTCCTAGGCTTGACCTTGCCCCTAAACTGACTGTGATCTCTTGGGAAAATCACTTTACCTCCCTGGACCTCAATTCCTCCATTCAACCAACCAGAAGGTGGTGGTAATGTTAGCTTGGGGCTTCCATGTCTGGAACTCTGTCACTGCAGGCTGCCTGGGATGATGTTTCCCTCCAGTACAAACATTGCCATAGGTAATCAGAGGGGTGGCAGGTGGCAGAAAGAGAAAGGTGGGAAGATAGAAACAAAGGCACATGGGGATGGAGAGAGATGAAGCAGGGGCAGTGAAACAGCCAGAGAAAGAAAGGACAGTCTGGTGGTGTGGAGAGGAAATTGGAGCCCCTGAGGTAAGCAGGCTCTTGCCAGTGTTGCTGGAAACAAATAGTGACAGATTGCGAACATGTTCCAGTGAAAATTACCAACATGATGAGACTTTTGCACCATAACGGGCACTTCTTGTTATCCCATTAACAAAACTGATGAGACCAAATTGCTAATAGGAGAAAATGTTCATGTTGTATTATGTCACTCCTGTCCTGCGTAGAAAACGCAATCAAAGGGCAAACTAGAAAGCACATGGAAATCTCCTTGGAGCCATTTGCCTTAGACAGAATTAGGGAAAGCCCTAGAACACCACCACCACCACCCCCCCTCCATCGCATCTAGAAATGCCCACTTACGCCACCAGCTTCTACCACCACCAATCCAAGGTCTGTTCCCAGTGCTGAACTGGGCTGGGAGGGACTGTCTATCATCACATAGAACAGGGATCAGAGACCTTTAAGAAGCACACAAGGTACACTGGCATGACCCGTGGGGAGGGAGAGACAAGAGCATGGTGATGTGTCTGCGTTTGGAGGGTGTTTGATTCCAGCTCATGTCTATCAGCTCCTAGAACACACCAGACACATCAGTGCTCACGATTCTTTACATTCTGTACCACCCCCATCTGGTCGCTGCGCACTATAGCTGGTCCAGAGAGAGCCCTGATTCTTTGTCCCATTCGTCACGGGGTTCACACGGTCATCTTAGCCCTGGTAGGTGTAAGCAACAGGACACACATGGTGCTTGGGAGTATCCACCAGGCGTTTGAAGAGGGTCTTTCCTCTGTGGAATGTGGAAAGAGTTCCTGCTCCGATTCACGCCATCCAGAGAACCGAATTAAGAATGTACTTTATGCCAAAACCGGTTTGGCTCAGTGGATAGAGCATCAGCCTGCGGACTGAAAGGTCCCGGGTTCGATTCCGGTCAAGGGCATGTACCTTGGTTGCAGGCACATCCCCAGTGGTGTGTGTGTGTGGGGGGGGGGGGGGGGAGTGCTGGAGGAAGCTGATCAATGATTCTCTCTCATTGATGTTTCTAACTCTATTCCTCTCTGTAAAAAAATCAATAAAATATATTTTTTTTAAATGCACTTTATGCTCGCCGCTCTCTCAGAAACACCCGCTAGTTCCCCAAACCTCTTCGCATTGGAGATTTTTCACTGGGATAGTCACTGCCTACCCCAAACCCCCTGCTACCTCCCCAGAGAGTGGGGCCCGGCTGCGGCCCATACTCCCCAGTAGTCACTCAGAAAAGTACTTGGCCAAAGATTGTTCTGAGTAATTGAATGGCAAGGGCTTTTGTATACCAAACAAGGACTTGTCTTTGTCAAAAAGTCTTTACAAAGTACCCAAGTGCTGGGTGTCAGACAGGACAAGTTTTTTAATCATGTTAAAATGATTTATTTAAACGTCAAGCCCATGTCACCTCACTTCCTTTCATTTTTCAAACTGTTTGTGTTTTTTCTGGATGATAAATTTATCTTCAGACAGCCTCAATATGACTAATTAACTTTGAAATATAAGAACCAGATGTGTGAGTTGGAGAGCTTTCTGAACTAATGCCAGACAGGCTGGTGGGGTTTTTTTTTCTTCGTCGTCTTCTTCCCTGCCTTTCACCCCCTGCGCTCCCCCCGCCCTGCGTCTCTCTCCCTGCTGGCTGCCCTGAAATTACTAAGCAGAGACGCATTTAGCAAATGGGATCACAGGACTCCAGCTAGCACTGCGCACCCACGGCTTTCCCTCTGTTCTCCACTTGTTAGCCTTTCGGGACCCCACACTCTCCCTTTGAAAGTGACCTCAGTCCGCCTGGCTAGGACTGACAGAGCTGTCCTGGGAGGGAGGGCTGGGAAAATCCACCCCCTGCCTGCCCTTCCTTTAATGATCTATCTAATATGGAGCAGAGAGCTGCCAGAATGCATTTGCCACATGAAAGTAAGTCACCCTGCACTATGACACAAAGTGATTTCTTTTAAAGAGTCTTCCTCTGTGAAGAGCTTCTCGGATCTGCCTCCTCCCTGTTCCCTTTTCGTGAACAAACCAGTGCATAGCCCAGGAGAAATGAGAGCTGGGGCAGGGTGGGGGAGCAAAAAGGGGCAGAGGAGGCTGGTGATTAAGTCTCAACTCTCTAATCTGAAGCGCTTTTCAGAAATGGCACATTTGGGGGTAAAAAGCCACAAGTGTGTGTGTGTGTGTGTGTGTGCGTGTGTGTCACTCTCAGGGACAGGATGGCAACACAAAACCATTGGGTGTACCTAAGTAAGAGAGACCACAGTGAAAGGACCTGAGCTGGGTGCCTCAGTTTCCCCATGTAGATATGATCCCCTGCTCCACCCAATCCCTCTACCAGAAGTAGGTTGAGGTTATATGAGATCACAAATATGAAAGTGCTCTGAGCACTTTTCAAAGACATGCTCTACATCCTAAGGGATTATTAGGATAATTACCACTATTATTATATCATCCTGACCATTATCCTTATCATGCCTCTTGGCACCGGAGATTTTTCACCTGGGAGAATCTCATTCACTTGCAAGGTCGGTGGAGTTCCTCACCGTGCCAGAATCCAACCGGATTCATAAACAGTGGACTCGATTCTTCTCCTTCACGGGGAAAATGTCAACTCCCTCCAGGGCCCATGGAGCAGAAAATTCCCCACTGGACGCCTCAGACTCCATGTTGCTGGCGGAAGGGGTCCCAGCCACCCACCAACACCAGCACTTGCGCTTAGAGGGGCAGGAGGGCCAACTGGAAAACCCCTTCACTCGCTAGAGAGTGCGGCAGGTGAGAGGCCTGGGAACAGTCCCTGCTGCCGTCTCCCTTACCCAGTCCTCCTATTTCTCTTTTAAAAACCTTGCTTCCTGCTCTGGGATAGGGACGGATGCATCAAGCAGGTGGGACTCTCAAAAATATCAAGTGGTGGGGCAGGTCCCCATGGACCCCCATGCTCCCCCTTCCCTGATCCTGGCCCCACTTCCTTTGCACAAAACACTTCCTTGCTTTCAGCAGCATGTCACCTAATCTCCAGTAGGGAGGATATCCCCCTCCAGAGAAGTGTGCATTATAGCAGGCATGTCTGGGAACTTAGGAAGAAAAAAGCCTTCAGTAATTCGGCAGCTGACAAAATGAAAAGGAGCCCAGCTGGTGTGGCTCAGTTGGTTGAGCTTCATCCCATCCTTCCAAAAGGTCACTGGTTCAATTCCAGGTCAGGGCACATGCCCAGGTTGCGAGCTCAATCCCCAGTAGGGGGCGTGCAGGAGGCAGCCAATCTATGTTTCTCTCTCATCAATGTTTTTATCCCTCTCTCCCTCTCCCTTCCTCTCTCTGAAATCAACAAAAACATATTTTTTAAAAAATAAATGAGGAGGAAGGGATGAGGATGGAGTGAGCATGCTCCACACTTCTCAGATCAAAACATACCCCCTCCTGATGCCAAGATGGCGCATCTCAAAGGCAGACAGACTGGGTAGCCTGGTGACTCCCCAATTTCCCTTCGGAGGCAGAGTGAGTCTCAGCACTTTCCTAGGGGAGAGTCCTTGCCCCTCCTCTATGAAAATGACTGAACTAAGTCCACCAGAACTCCTTGGGGAGTGGGAATTCTGAGGACTTCAGCTTTCTTTGGTGTCTTCCAACTTCCTGGGATAGAGAGACAGACAGATGGGCAGAGAGTTCAGTAATTCAGTGAGTGCTTCCCCCACCAGAATTCTATCTCCTCTGCG
Organism: Pipistrellus hanaki; assembly: GCF_964339955.1. Classification (NCBI taxonomy): domain Eukaryota; kingdom Metazoa; phylum Chordata; class Mammalia; order Chiroptera; family Vespertilionidae; genus Pipistrellus; species Pipistrellus hanaki. Next base: position 19,866,059 of record NC_140505.1, read on the forward strand.
CCAACACTGGCCCCGCCCTTCCCCAGAAGGCACCTGCTCAGAGCACAGAATGTCCCCTGTCCATTGAGACTCACTCCCACAGGCAGCCTCTGGGGAGAACTGCATCCGGACCCGGACTGGGCTCTCTCTCTCTACCTCCCACCCACTCCCCCACAGAGAGACTTCCAGATAATTTTCTGACTATTGATAACCTTTCCTCATTATGAAGCTTACCAGATCGCAGAGCCTTGATTAACAGACCTGGACCGGGGAAGTCTGGGAAGATTGGAAAGCCCTCCCACTAGAGTGTGAGCCCCCAGGTCTCTGGGGATTGTTGTGAGATCACCACCTCCTCTATAGCACTGTGAGGGGAGCAGGCCTGTGTCCATTGTCTGCACCTGGGAGCAAGGCTGTCCCTCCTGCTCCCTCTGCCCCCTTTTGGAACTAGAGTTTGCACTGAGGATCCAGAAGGCGCCCCCTAGTTCTGGCCAAGGGAGCCCACGCTGGACATCCATCCAGCTCCGCAGACCCACCCAGCATTTTTTGAAACCAAAAGACCTGGCTTTGCTCTCTTGCTCCACCCAAGCATCCCTGGCCTTCTCTCACTAAGTGAACATAACAAGCAAAGAAACGTGACACTGAAACCGACGGAGCCATCGTTTGGAAGCTGTCAGACTTGATGTCTCGGAGACACAGGATCCAAGGCCGTCCCTGAGATATTTAATAAAGCAAAGCCCTCAGGATCAGGCGGCAGCCATTCCTCCCGTCCTCCCCGCCACTGCTCTGGAGTTCTTTAAAGCCCGCCTCGCGTCTGTCTCTCTCCAGAAAGCCTTTCATGCAGCCTCGCCAGACTGACATTTTGACAAGTTGCCACGAGTGACATCTGATTTGTACAAATTTCAAGACTAATAAATCTACCTGTCAAAGCGGAAACTTTAAAAGGAGCTAAGCCCAGCGGGTATAGTTTAACAGAACTCAAGTTGATGAAACTGTAGGATGGAGAAATTATATCTGTCACAATCCACCCACATTAGTTCTGCAGAAATGTTGGCAACTGAAACAGACGTCTTTCATGGGCATTACCGAGGGGAAAAAATTTTTTTAATTAAAAAAAAATTTTTTTTTAATCGAAGAAGGAGATTGTTAATACCCCGAGTAACAAGTAACGGTTCTATTTGTAAACTAACAAATTTTGTGTATTTAATTGTTAATTTTGCTGCAGATGTGAGAAATGTCTCTCCTCCTATCTCCTAAGCTGTCTGCTGGAATCTAGGCTTTCCATTCAAGCTGGAGCCCATCAATCACACTGCGGTGTCCCCACTCCAGGGTAAATGGGGGCAGAGTGCGGCCTGCAGGGCTGAGGAGGATGGCTGCCCACAGCCCTGCCTCCTGCCCCGGCCTCTGGGGGCTTGCTCCTACCGCTGAGTCACTTCTCCTGCTGTCCCCGCCTTGACCTGAGGCCTGAGGTCCAGCCCCCATGCTGTGGGATTTCTGTTTTAAGGATGTCAGTGTTGGGGCAGGAAGGGGCACTGAGGTGCAAGAAACTTTGAAGTGTGGCTACCTTTTTATTTTATGTCTATCTTATCTTTCCTTCCTGCCTCTGACACTTTCGCTTTTGCCCTGAATCATCATGTGAGCAATGGAGATGCCAGAATTCACAGAGAAGAGGAAGAAATCCTGCTCAGGATTCCCATACACCCAGGAGATCTAAGAACAGTAAGAGGCTGAAACAGAGCCCCCCGCCCCCGCCCCCGCCCCCACCCCAAAGTCAGAGAGAAGGATGGACCACTCCCGGCTCCTACAAGTGGCTTTTAGTTGCCCTGAGGGCTGAGCTGTTTTCTGCTCCATGGTGGCCTCCACCAGCCATTACCTCTAAATAATTGTTGTACCTTTCCTCCAGGGAGTTCAAAATGGGATCTCATTTGCCCTCTCGCTCATATGGTTAAGAAGCAAGTAGGCAGGACAGAGAGCATCATTGTTCTCCCATCAGCTAGAGGCAGGGGGCTGAGGTCACCCAGCAAATCAGAGGCCAAACCCAGCACTCAGGGTGGGGTGGGTAAGCGCTGAGCTAGTAGTCCAGGTGGTCCTTCCCCCCCTATAGGCTGCTTCCTCCCTCCAGGTCCCAAGCTTCTGCTTAATAGTGATGTGGCTGGGACTATCTATGAGCTAACACCTTCCTTTCTAGGTCTTGCCCACTCTAGAAACTTGATGTGTGAGAATGGTGATAATAAGGATAATGATGCTGCAGCTGATGACAGTGAGGCTGGGTCAAGACGAAGGGGAGGGGGTGGGGACAATTGGAGGTGTGAGAGTTGGAGATGATCCGAGAGAGACCGGAGGAGCTGTCTTCCATGTCTGGGAGCCCAATAGAGATCTGGTCTGCCATGAATGGGGGCTTCCCCTTGTTCTGCCCAGGTGGATATTTTCCCCAGTTGATTAGCTATTTGTTTAGCAGAGTCCATGTACCAGGTGCTCTGCTCTGTACCATGTGAGTTACAGAAAAGGCAAAACATGAGTTTGTCTCAAAGGAGGTCACGGTCCGCATGGGGTGATGTAGACAAGATGACACAGAACAAAATACTTACTTGATCTAGAATACAATGAGTTTAAGCACAAAAAGAAAGCATGATGAAGGCACCAGACTCAGACCCACCACTAATGGGCTGTGCAACAGAGAGAACAGCCCCTCTGTGAAAGGAGACAGGGGCCATATGATATGAAGGTCCTTTGATTTCCTGCAGAGTTTTGAGAAGAGGCATCATATGTGATATATGTGAAAGCTCTTTAAAAGCTGTAACAGTTATTCATCTTTTAGTGGTTGTGTCCCTGTGGGCTGGGGCAAACATTCATGTCTCCACATAGGGTTTAGGCCATGATCCAGCAGGAACGCAGCTGATGAAGGAGTAAGTGAACAAATGAATGAAGAAACAAGCTGGGCCTCCTAGGAGAGATGGAATTCAGCCGTGCTCTGCTCCCCTCTGCCCATGGCACCCACAGACTGAGTTTCCTCCCCCAACCTTTCACCTCCCTAAATTCTGGGGCTTCAGCCTTCCTGATTAGGATCACCCAGGGCTATCAGTCCAGCCTGGGGAGGTGAGAACAATAAGGGCAACTCAGAGGGAAACACCAATATTGCTTTTCCTACACAGGTTTGTGGCAGAGCCAAAAACGAAGACAGTGATTAGAAAGCCTGTGAGGAACCCCAGGTCACAGAGTTACTTACTCCCTCCCAGTCACAGCCTGAGGAATGGCCAAGCTTACCAAGCTCAGAAGCAAAGGATTCTGGGAGGAGGCAGTTGAATGGAGCCCTGCAGTTGAGTAGATGCCTGGGGAAAAAGGAGGGGAAAGGAGATAATATTACTGAAATTCAGTAAGTGGACCATAGGTTACACATGCCAAAGACAGCTAGTGCTCCTATATCATTCACTTGCATTACCTAACATGAATGAGCCCCTGACTTACTTGATTTATATATTTGCATTTAGTCAGAGAACACCTTTGGAGATGGTTCTTGGGAAAGCAAAGCACAGAGAGGTTCCGTGTCTTGTGCACAGTCACACAGCAAGCCAGCAACAGATTTAGGAACTGCTGGGTTGGGTTTTCCTCTGAGACAGTTGCTGTTTTTCTTTTCTTTCAGCAAGATGATCCCTCCAGGGAAAGGCTCAACTATGCCAAATGTGACTAATAAAAAAAAAAAATTGTTTAAAGAGTTTTTTCTAGAATAAACATTTCACTTTATATTTTATTGGATTAGTATTTGCTAAACTCCAAAGTTTCTCGCCTAGCAAATTGGAGACCATTTCCCTTATATAATGAGGTGAGTCAAGTCTTATGAAAGGCAGACACATTGCAAGGCATAGGTGGCAGCCCAAAGCATGCCCAGAGGGCTGAAGCCCAGACTGGGAGCCGCAAGCCCAAGGGGCCCGCCTTCCCAGGCAAAAAAGAGGCAGGGTGCTTTGCCCCGGGACACCATCAGTCCCCTGTGCAATTCTATAGCCCATTGCCTCCTGTCTGGGGTCCATTACCCACACGGCAGGAGAAGGAAGGCCCATCTCTTTCGACTGCCTCCAGGCAGCATTTTGGGTTTTGCAACCCAAAAAAAGAAAAGAAAAGAAAAAGAAAAAAATCTTGAACTGTTTTTCAAATGTTCTGGGTCTTGGCAAACCCCAAAATGCCTTTTGCCAAAATGCTTTTTCCCTTAATTTTTAAACCTCGGGTGTATTTCCAGAACAATCCAATCCATCTGCTTCTGATTCATTTACACTTAACTCATTAGGAGGCTGTTGCGTAAGGAGCAGTTTGACGTCCCCAAGATCCCCGAGTGAAGGATTCTGCTTCCCCCTTTTGAATCAGAAGGAGGAAACTTGCCAGCTAGGCATGAAACACAACCCCAAAAACATTGAAAGCCTGGTTTGCAACCCCAAGTCCCAGGATGAGAATAGGCTTCCCTTGTGTCCCGCCCATCATTCATCCTCAGATTATCTCCATTATTGCTGTAATTGTCATTAAGGACACAACAAATGGCCACACATCATTGTTAAAGGCTCTAACAACATGATACTATACACTGTATTCCACTGGGCACCATTCTTCATTCATACACTCTGGACTCATCTGTTCAGACATTAAGCAAGCACTCCCAACCAATTGTGAACCACCAGCAGGGCCCTGACTTACATGGAAGCACAGCCCCATCCCAACTTGCCTTCTCAAGGGCTCTGAGCTCTACCAGGAAGCCCAGAAGAGATGTGGACAGAGAGCAGCTTCCAAGGGCAGAAAACAAGGCTGGAAAGTGAGACTTGCCCCACGGGAAGCACAAAGAGAAAGGGACTGCTGATTTCCAGGGACATAAATGACTGGCCAATCTAAGACACAGCTTATGCTGTGTCACAGGAATCATCTTTCTTTACTAGAAAAGAGGTTCTTCTCTCCCACCTTCCATTCTTGCTACCACTTTTATTCAACAAAAGTAATAAAAATGTATCAAGTGCCTGCCCTATGCTGGGAACCCCACAGACAGAAAAGACCGTGAAGTGGCTATCCCTTGAGGATTTTCAGCCCATCTGGGGAAACCTTTTGTTTTTCATGAGTGCATGTCATTAGCAAGACAGCTTTTGGCTACATGAGCAAGGGTTGTCCATTGTAGAAAGAGATCTCATGAGCTGGACTGGTCAGGAACAACTTCACGCAGAGGTGGGTTTCAGATGAGCCAGCATGGAACATCAATGCTTGGCTAGCTGAAGAGGAAGATGTACAGTATTCCTGGAGGAGGAAACAGGGGTGCAGGCTCCTTGACAAGAAAGACCAGAGCATGTTGTGAGGCAACAACAGCAACGATGTTGAGAAACAGAAGCAACGAAATAGAAACATTGGCTGTAGGTGATTCCGCTAAGAAGTCAGGATTTAATCTCCAAGGAAAGAATGAGTCACTGGAAGGTTTTGAGCAAGGCAGTACGATGAAGAGAGCAGTGTATGTGGGGGAATGGCCTACTCTTCCTGTACAAGGTAGACACCTGTGGAGAGGACTGAAGGCCAGAAACCGGTGGGAGTCTGTTGCAACAATTTAGGCATGTCATGACAGGGACCTAGCATAGGGTAGGTCAGTGAGAACAAAAAATGAAACAACACATACCATGAACAGAGAGTTCAGTGACTGGAGGACGCTGATGAAGACAAAAGTTAAGATAACACAAAAATCCAGGAGTGAGGAAAGAGCATGTTCAACTACAGATGACATTTAGTTGAAAGCACCTCTCACGTGGCCAACACTGTGCTACGTACCTGGCATGAATTATCTCCCATTCCTCACCGCAGAAAGGTAGAGCAGCCACTCTGTTTTACTGATGAGAATCTGGAACTTAGAAGAGTTCAGTAATTTGCCTAAATTCACACAGAGGATGGGTGGAGACTCTAGCCTAAAAGCACACTAATCTGGTACCTTAGTTACCACTACTTCCCTAAACCAAGCCTCATGCTCTCTCTCTCTCTCTTTAAAAAAATAAAATAAAATTATATATATATATATATATATATATATATATATATATATATATTTGATTTTTTACAGAGAGGAAGAGAGAAGCATAGAGAATTAGAAACATCGATGAAAGAGAATCATTAATCAGCTGCCTCTTGCACACCCACTACTGGGAATGTGCCCACAACCAAGGTACATGCCCTTGACCAGAATCAAACCTGGGACCTTTCAGTCCATAGACCAATGCTCTATGCACTGAGCCAAACCAGTTTCAGCAAGCCTCATGCTCTCTTACTCATCTCCTCACTGACCCTCACACACCCCATGCTCATTCAAGTCCCTTAATCCATCCTGAAATGCCTTCTGCTCACCTCTTCATGTACCTAAATGCAGATCAAGCCTCAACTCCTTCCAGAAACTTCTGTCACTACTTGAGCTTATCTCTCTACCACCTCTTATAAGATTTATTGTTGGGACCACAGACTTGAGCATCCAGTTACACACCTGTCTCTATTGATTTGCTCGGTACCTATGTTCACATAGTTCCTGGTTTGGGGGCTTGGCACTGGAGCTAAATCTTAATCCCAGCCTTGCCCCTTCACTAGTTATGTAGCCTTGGGCGAGTTACTCAACCTTTTTAAGTGTTTCTTTAACTGTCAGTTGGAATTAAAAGGTTTATTGTCAGGATTATATGAGAGAATGCCTGGCACCTAAAAGGCACTTAAGGAATGATATCTTTCAATGTTATTCATATTGTTTTTTATTAATAGACCCATGCTGGACAATGTTAATCTAAAGCTTTGGCTATAGTGGGTGCTCCATGAATATACTTCTACTTGATTTCTTGCTCCTTTAAATGGCTATATACGATATTGCATACAATGGTTATATTCACTATTTATAGGCTTATAATTCTTACATTTGTTTCACTACATTAATGCAAATGTATTGGGTGAGGAATGCTGTCATGACTCACTTCAGAAGGGGCATCTCCAAACCAGGCCAGACATAGGCCAGACAACCCCAGCACAGAGTAAGACATGTGAGCCTCCCTTGGGAAGAGGAGCCAGCTCGCTTTCTCCTCCCAACCTGGGGCAGGGGTCTCAGCCCTGCTGAGAGCTTAGCTAGTCTCACAGGACCAGTGCCCTACCCAAAACACTGCCCCCTTAGCCCACTAGCTAAGGACGTTGTGGAGAGAGGAAGGGACATGGGTAGCTCACAGTTGGAGGTATGGTCACATCCACCTTCAGTACTCTGCTCCTCTTTCTTAGTCCCACTAAGTCCTCCCTGCTTTTCTTTGGTGACCATGGAGGCCAGTGTTTAGGCCCCCCTTGGCAGCTCCGAGTGCCTCCCCAACAAGACTGCCCCAATGTTTCTCTGCCCACAGACGCATCAAACTCAGATCCTACCAGCTGCCCCTAGAAAATGACAATTCACAGTGAATAGTAATGCCTGGTAACTTATTATGCACTCACAGCAGAAAGGGACACAGCCTTAATACCCTCCCTCCCAAAAATATGACAAATGAAAAGAAGAGATGAAGAGATAACTTTTGCTGGACAGAAGGGGCTGGTATTTCAGTGAAAGTATCTACCTTTGAATTTATTCACTCATTCATACATTCATACACACACACACTCTGACAAATTGCAGAAAGGGTTTTTGCATGGGACAAAAATGGAGATGGAGTTTGTTGTTGTTTTTTAAAGACCATGTGAAAGCCTCTAGGGTGAAGAGCCAGGGCAGGCAAGGAAGAACTGCAAGTAGCACGTTAGACAGGTGCCAAAGCCAGGTTCAGCTGGGACTGGGTAGCTATTCACTGCCCCTGACCAGCAGAGACCTCAGCAGGCATGGTTTGTGGGAGGTGGGAGATACAAGAAGGGGAAATCATGAGACCACTTCCCAAGGCTCTGCAGGGCGATGTTATCAGCTGGAAGGGAGATGGTGCCCATGGAGAGGTGGCCTGCGGCCCCATCTTTGCTCACGTAGAGGGAGAAGCCTTAGTTTCCGGTAGCACCCTAACCCGAGTGCTGAGGCTGCTTTCAGAAAGAGAACTAACTTGCTGATGGATCTACCTCCATTGAAGTGTGGCCTGCAGTGAGGACAGTAAAGCAGTTTATTGGGTTCTGTGAATTGCCTTTCAATTGTTGGTCCTCACGATTCACTTGCTTTTCTTTTTAATGGGGATTCAAGGCCAAAAATACACACACACACACACACACACACACACACACACACACACATACACACACGGCGGGTGGCAGGAAGAGTCAAACCCCAAAGCTCATCTCTGGGTTTAAAAATGCACAGGCTGTGCTTGGGGAAAATGTCACCGCTTGGCTGAGAGCATGGGTGGCACTGGCAGGCAGGGAGAGGCAGAGAATAGGAACTGAATTTAGGAGTGACTGGAAGGTCGACAAGAAAGAAAAGCCAAAGCATAGCATCTATACGCTGACACAAGAAGAGCTTCCGAGCATGGCTCTGGCACTTTCACAGCAGGCACAGTGTCCTGTGGGCATGAAGAACTGTCCTCGCTGAACATGACACACACCAGGCTCCCAGGCCTTGGTTTCTGCTGCTAGCAGTACTTGGAATATTACTCCTCAAGTCCCACAGACAACACCACCTGCACACATAGGGCCTGTCCACTCCCCCAAGTTCGCTCCTGCCTCACATGTGTCCAGACACTTTTCTGTCAGGTATTATGGATCTTCCTTTCTCTAACCATTTCCCATACCCCAGAATGTTCGATAATCTGAGCCAAGTCTGATTTAGTCTTTGGTCTTCATCTGTCCTTGGATTGTTCTCTAGAGGTTCAAGCACATTTTGTTTCTCCCACTGGAAATGAAATACCTCCAAGTTCAGGCATGGTGCCATTAGCTTCTCTGGTCTTTTCCTGGACACTGTGGTACATGGTTTGGGACAACACAGAAGGACATGGCTGTGGGGATTAACTCAGTTTTGAACTCATGTTACTGACTGTCCACCAAGGATTTGCATGGCTTGAGCTGGAAAAAAACCCATCTACTCCTCTTCATGTGCTTTTCGTGTATTTTTTTTTTTCTACTCAAAGCTGTTCTGCCAGGGGGTCTTTCTTTTCCACTTTGGTCAAATTGAAACCTCTTAGCCTGATGCCTAATCATATCCAGTGGCCCAGCGTTGCCATATTATATCAAAAGATGTCAAAAGCTTTATACTCAAAAAAACCACAGCACATTGGGGATTAGGCCAGGAGAATGTAACTCGCTTAACTGTGATAAAGTCTGGTTGGAGAGATTAGAGCTGTTTACCCAAGGAGTAAATATCTCTGAGCTCTGAAGAGGCCAGGAGGAAGGGAGCGCTTGTCTGGTAATTTTACCATCTCGTAGGAAGAAAAAGCAGAGGAGAAAGGGTAGAATAAAAGATGAGAGGTGATAATCTCCGAAGTCTAGATCACTCTTGTGTTACAGCACATGCCAGAAATAAAAGATAACCATGCTTGCAGTCTCGCTGAGAGATGGCCTGCTCAAACGAGGGCCGCCTGCCTGCTGCTTCCTAGACAGCCAGAGTCAAGGGGCAGCCTAGGGGGACACGGGCAGATAAACGTTCCAGGCAGAGAAAAATGGGGCGGGGAGGTTCCAGGAAGAGATGGGCAACAGAGAAAGACTGTCTTGTCTCCTCTCGTCTAGAATATATATATATATCCTCTGACTGCAATCATCTTACACCCTGAGCAAAATTCTAAACTATCAAATAGAGGCATTCTTAACAGTGGGCACGATGGCAGGATGGAAGGAGGTGCATATGGCCCAGAAGAAGGGAGAGGAAGAAAGAAATGTGTAGTTTTAGGATTTACTTAGAAAATTAAAAGAATAGGGGGAGGAAGGGGAAATAAAGGGGACCTAATATATGATGACAGAGGAAGATTTGACTTTGGGTGGTGAGCACACAATGCAATATACAGATCTTGTATCCTAGAAATGTACACCTGAAACCTATATGACCCTATTAACCAATGTCACCCCAATAGATTTTTTAAAATTTAATTGCTTTGGTAATATAAATTGTAACAGCGAATGCTCAACAAAATCTCCTTCGCTCATATGTCACGAATTCAAAAAAGAAATGGTTAGAAAACACTGGTTCCAGTACATCCTCTCATTTCATAGGCCAGGAAACGGAGGCCCAGAGACATAACGTGACTTACCCAATATCACCCAACTCAGCCTAGAAAAAAAAACACACTTAGAGATATTTGTGTTATAGAACGATTATACTTGTTTCATCATGGGCCTCCCAGCATGCCAAAGAGCTTCACTCCTGGGCTCAGCCTGTGGTGATGGCCCCTGGATTGTGTCCTCAGCATAATCCAGGGCCAGTGTCCTTCTAAAAAAGAAGGCAGAAACCTTTCCTAGGAGATGCCATGACATCATGGAAATGGCATGGGCTTCTGACATCAAGACTTGGTTAGTGGCTCCTCAGCTTACTAGCCAGATGACTTGGGGGGTAACTTCACCTCTCTGAGCCTGTATGCCCTCATCTGTAAAATGGAGCCTCATGTGATGGGACCACCTCATACAGCTGTTGTGAAAATAAGTGACATTATCTAACTAAAATGCTGGGTGTTTAGAAGATACTCATTTCTTGTTTGTTTTTCCAGCATTGTTTTTTGAGTTCTTAAGACAGTAGAAAATCAAACAGACTTCCTGAGGTCATCTATTGCTCACGTCATGGTGAGAAAAGTGAGGGTCAGGGTCAGGAGTCCCAGTCTAACACACTGTCCCCATCACCATGCAACATGGTACAGCAGTGAAAGCCAACAGCCTTCTACCCAGAGCTGAGCCTGCCTACTCCTCTCCTAACCACTTCAAGTTTATAGAAAAAGCACAAAACCTGTGCGATCCCCTTTAAAAGATCTCATAATGGGGGTGCCTTTTAGCCTCTCATGTGGGAGATCATTCTGGAGTCTTAACAACCTTAGCAATCCCGCTCCAGGTGTCTGAAAGAAAGGGCTGGAGCAACTGAATGAAAACTCCAGGTCAAGCATAGGAAAAGTTTCCCTGATGAGTCATGGGAAAATAATAGAGACCTGTATTTGTTTTTTTGTCTGTTTTTTACTGATATAGAGAGAATACCACAAATTTAGTGTCTTAAAATAACACAAATTTGTTTCATACTTCTGGAGGCCCTAAGTCCCAAATGGTTTCTGCAGGGCTAAAATCAAGCATAATCTTCCCAGCCCAAGGTCAGTCCATCTGCAACCTTCATGTCCCCTTGCCTCATGACATAACTTATTCACAGGTTCCAGATAACAGGATATGGACATCATGAGGGGACCATTACTCTGAGGGTGGGAGGAGATTTGAGCATTGTGGGAGTAAATAGGAAGGCAGAAGTTTTTTCTGGTCACCCACCATTTTATTCCTGGTAGCCTGCTCCACACACTCTACCAGGACTCCAGACACTGTCTCCTCTGCTGGGTGCTGCTATCCCTGCCACCACTAGTGTGCTGGAGGCTCCCAATGCCACAGAACTGCAGGGTTCCATGATCTCAGAGAGGAGAAAGCCTCTCTTTCCCATGGTACATTTTTCTCTGAAGACAAGTCTCAAAGCTGGTGCCCCAGTGACAACCACGTCTTAGTTCAGACCATTTTTTCCATTTTTATGTAGAGCCGTTTTGCTCTCTATGGGTCTACTAAAGAAGTCCAATGGGGGCTGAGTTGCGAGTCAAAGCTAGTTGTGAGGTGGATAGAGGGCCAGACTCGGACTCACTCCTGTCCTGCTGTGAACAAAGCCTGGTCAGCAGGACACCTGCTTATGCCCTGTTCCTCCTTCCCCCAAGATGAGCTCCTTTCCAGGAGGTGCCACAGTCTGTAATGCAAATAGGCCCCAAGCAGGCCCACCCGGCAGCTCACCAGGGCTGCTCAGACATGCCTGCCCATGCCTGCGTTCAGCCTGGGACTCCCTGCACACTTCATGTGTGCCAGCCTGCCATGTGGGAGAGTCACTGCCTCCCTGCTTCCCAGCCTAAAGAAGGCCAGTGAATGAAAGCTACAAAGAGACAGAATATTTTTCCTTATATGTTGAGCCAAAAGTCTAATGGGTCTGCCTGTAATTGTAATGAAATTTCTCAGGTGGTTGGGAGTGTCTTGGAACATAAACTGCTTAAGTCAATGGTGCCCTAACAGGAATGTCATTAAAAAGATGCCCCAAGTGTCAGACACCTGGCCCTGGACATCTGCACTTCTATCGTGTTTCACTGTAAATGCTTGCTAGGCAATCACCTCTCAAGTTGCCCTGGAAAGAAGGTCCCGGGCTTAGCGACCGGCTTCACTGCCCAGGGAGAATAACTACCCTGAGTTCCTTTAGAGAAGCTAATATTCCACACTGAGACCCTTTTGGCTGTGCGTTAAAAGTAGCCAGGACCTTCCACAACTTGCAAGAGTATTGCCTTGTGGTCGAGTTCAAGGAAAATCCACTGGCTATCATTCCCACTTTTGGAGATCCAGTTTATCCAGAAGAAGAGCTCATTCTGGGAGTATGTTATCTACCCTCACATGTACTCAAGACTGCAGGAAGCAGAAATACATTCATACTCTCAGCTCAGAGTGGTAAAAGTGAACACTGGGTTATAGTCAAAAGTCTTGAGGTTGAGCTGTAGCTCCCTCACATGCAAACTATAAGATGTCAGACAAGTCATATACACTCTTGAAGCCTCCATCTCCTCACCTGAAAAAATGGGCTTACCAAGCACATCATAGGGCTGTTGTGATGAATTTAGGTAATTGTGTGCAAGTACACTGTACGTTGCATTGGTATTCCCCAGCTGAGCACCTGTTATTCAGCTGTCTGCACTCAGTGCCTAGATCCCTACCTGATATGCCATGCTGGTGCTCAATAAACGTCCTTTGAATGATTGCCTCTCCAGAAGGCAATCAATAGTTAAAATTCTAATGAAGCTAAATCTTAAGTCTTTAACTTAGGCAAGATCTCTGTAACAGTCAGAGCAGTCTGTAGGCTGATTCAGAGGCAGAGATCATTGCACCATGGAGGCATTCAATCCTAGGAGGCTTGGCAGCTGTCAGAGGCTCTAGAATGAACTCCTCCCACAGAACATAGGACATAGAGAGTGGCAAAGCCATGCCAAGGTGAAGATACTTCATTGGAAAGCAACCTTCACACCTGCATCTCAGAAGGCACAGTTCAAGCTCAGGCCTCCCCACAATCACAATCGCTGTGCCATGCACCTCTGGGTGCAAATGTGAAAGCTGCTCTCATCAAGGGTTATTGAAAACCATGTTCTCACCCTAGACCTCCAAATCCAATATGCTACAATGGTGGTGACCCTTCACTTACGCACTTGTACCATACAAGCACTGGATTCACTTATTCGTTCAACAAGCATTGATGGAGCACCTGATCAATGGCAGGCATTGTCACAGGGTGAGGACTTGGGGGTGGGGGCCAAGATGGGGATGACAGTAGGAATAGAATACAGCATGTATCCAAACATATGTATTCTGCCTAGGGACCATTTATATCTATCTGGGAGACAGACATCCTATATAATAAAAGGCTAATATGCAAATTGTCCCCTGGGGAGTTCCACCGCTCTCTATAATGTGCGCTGACCACCAGGGGGTGGCGGGAAATGAAGGAAGGCCCAGGCCCACAGCCGGCAGCCAGGGAAAAGAAGGCCCTGATCAACCCTGATTACCAGCCAGGCCTAGGGATCCTACGCATGCACAAATTTCATGCATCAGGCATCTAGTTATTAAATAACCAAACAAATAGATGCATAATTGCAAATTGATTATTGTCATGAAGAAAAAGTAATGGGGCTGTTGAGGGACTATAATGGGGCCACAGTCAGAAAAGGCTTCCCTGGGGAAGCAATGGAGACCTGGAGACTGAGTCTGTGTGAGCCAGTGGAATAGTGGAGTGAGATTTTTCAGAAGGCCTGAGGCAGAAATGTGACTGAAGCAGTCCAAGAGCAGAAAGCAGTGTGTGGCTACAAATGGTGAGCAAGTGGGCCAGAGGCATCTCTCCTCTCCTAAATGCAAAACATTACCATTAAAGGACCTGCAGCAAGGACTGATGAGATCAGCTTGTGGTTTTAAGATCCCCCAAGAAGGGAATGGAAGGACTCCAGAGAGGAAGCAGTTAAAAAGCTATTGGGTGGTTGGGGAGTGGGGATGGCTGCAATGGTGACTTGCACAAAAGTGGGGTGCCAGTAGAGGTCTTAGCAAATATTAATTCTATTTGAGCTGCCACCCACAGGAAAAGGTAAAAGAGTGAAAGGAAACCAACCCTGCATGCTCTGGGAAAATTATGAGAATAAATTTAAAGCAATCCTAAAGTCTTAGAGTCAGAAGACATATAATTAGACTTAAAAGATAGCTCTGAAGCCCAGATCGCTCACATAGCCACAGGCTACCACTTAAAGAAAAAAAGAATAGAAGGAACTACACCAATAAGTTAACAGCAGTTATCTTGGATTAGGGTGCTTTTTCCTTCCATCCTTGTGTTTTTCTGTTTTCCACATTTTTTACAGTTGTTTATGTGTTTCTTCTGTAATCAGAAAAAAAAAACAAATCCATATATTAATTTAAAAAATAATAATGTCATCTTCTCACTTCCTGGGTGTGTCTCCAGGAAAGATTTAAAGGTGTGTGTTGGGGTTTCTTCTCAACACTGTGATGGTTACACTTCCTATGGAATAAAGAAAGAGGGGCATTCAGAAGTAGCAGTACCAATTCCCACTCTCATAAGGTCCCTGATCTTTAAGACAGAAACAGACACCTGTCATTGCTTTCTTCAACTCCCCAAGTAACAAGCACAGCTCCTCCCTGTAGCCCACCCTTGACATTGCCTCCCTGCCACGCCCTCTCAGAGTGGCTCTCCTGGAACCACACCACTTCCCCCGGCTCAGGAGCTGCTGCCCATTTGGACCAGAGACAGACATGACTCAAGTTACACCAACTGGATTTTCTCTCCCAGGAACTTGGAATTGAGACAATGAGACAAAGTGGAGAAAGATGATGGTACTTGAACAAAAATGTGGTCCTGTAGCCTGAGGGCACAGCTGATGCATGCCAGCGCAGTGAAGAAGTGCAGACAGAGAATCTCCCCAGGAAAACCCCTGAGAGAAGCACCGAAACAGAGAGAGGCGGGTAGGGTCTGAAACTGCAGGGTTCCGTGGAAAGCAGAGGAGGCCGCTTAGGTCCTGGCTGCCCACCTCATTCCCCAGACGGCCTGTCTCTTCTAAGATGTCTGTATCCTTTCAATAAATCCTTTTTTATTTTCTTTTTTGGTTAATCCTCGCCCAGGGATATTTTCCCCATTGATCTTTTAGAGAGAGGGAGAAAGAGAGAAACATCTATTGATTGCCTCCTGCACATGGCACATGCCCTGACCACAGTCCAGGCCGGCAAGAAGCCTGCAACTAAGTACATGCCCTTGACCAGAACCAAACCTGGGACCCTTTGGTCTGCGGGCCAGCACTCTATCCACTGAGCCAAACCGGCTAGGGCAAATCCCATTTATTTTAATTTATCTGAGGGATTTCTATTCCTTATAACTGAAGAGCTTCAACTAAGAAGTTCTCATGTTTAGCTAACAGCCTAATTATCTACCCTGCACATTATTAACCCTCTGCCCAGGTTATCTGGGGAAGGCCATGGGCCTTTGATGGGATTCCCTCCAACCGAAGGCCCCACACTCATCAAGGTCAGGACATGCTCCAACTCTTAGCTTGGTAGAACATCTCCACTCTCCACAGACTGAGCAAACTAAGAGCGGGCTGCTGCCCCCCTCTGGACCTTCAAGAACACTCTGTGTCCTCTGACCTCATGAACCTCCCCAAGGCAGAGATTTGCCCCTTGGGGAGAAGCCCCGGCAGGAGGGCCAAGGGCCCAGCAGCCACCGCCTCCAGCCAGAGGAGAGGGGGAGTTTGACAGCTCCAAGGTAAAGCCTCTTTTTATTAAGACAACACAGCAAACTTTTTTTAACCATAGCTGACATCACTCTAATAAATCACCATCATGTCTTGGGGGATAGAAAAAGCCAAAACACTGTCACATTTCATTTTGCTGGCTACTCGCATCTCGAGAACAAACCATGTGTTTTTAATCAACAACACTTTGTTTTGCATTTCTCAGACCCCAGCACTCTTTAAATAGTTGCTTCTACCAGAGGGCTATTTTAAACCCACGGCCAGCTCCTTTGCAGAGGACATGGAGAAACAGAACACCACGTTACCGGTTCCCTCGGCCGGTCCCGAGCACTTTCTCTGCTGGGATGATTGTGTATTCTGAGGTTCTAGCTGTCTGTTACAAGGGGCTTTCCTCTTCCCTCACTGGGAATTTAATTAGATGTCTTCCCAGAAAGTTGGAGTTTTTTGGTTTCTCTAACAGGCAACCGGACTGGGTTATGGGAAAACGGCAAATTCCCAGCCAAAGGAAACAGAGAAAGTCACATCTGGGACTAGGATTCCAGAGGGGCGAAAGAGGAGGTGGCAGAGGAGGGGGCAGTTGGAGGGGGAAGGAGCAATAAAATAAGATTTCCAGAATGGCACATGTCAATTTCTGCATGCAAACGGGCCCCAGGCTTCTTGGAGGCAGATGTGCTCGGGCAAGCCCACTGAAGTTTGCACAGGGCTCATCCTCAGGTTTTCTGACAATGGGTGATACTTCGAGGCAAGAATAAGCTGGGCACAGGAATTTCCATAAAAGTGCTATTTACCTGCTGCCCGATATGTCAGGATCTCAACAGTGATTGGCAGCCGGGTTCATCCTGTACTGACAGCTGTCTTCAACAACACCTGGGTTTACAAAAACAATAAAAAGGAACTGAGAAGAGACCCTAACCTAAACTAGAGAAATACTCTATACTGTTTGCTCAACAGCTAACCTAAACCAGAGAAACATTCTACACTGTTTGCTGAGCAGGTAACTTAAGCCCAGTTGTACAGTTCAACCAAAAACACTGGTATGGGTCCAGTGTCAACTACTGTTCCTTAGTAGAATGGCAAAATTCTTGTCCTTGGATTAATGAAATCCTCCAATACAGGTCAGGTCGGGGCTTCTACTTCCACTGTAATCCTAACTGTTCATCCTCTGCTGGTCAAACCCTGCATGTCACACAGGCTGCCCCATGCCATTTCAACTCATCCCTTCGTGGGTCTCAGCCAATTTTATCTAACCACAGAGGCCTCTCAATTGTCCAAAGTTCACTCTTTCGTGAAGTGTCTTCATCAATTGCATACTCTGGTTATTTCCTTTTTCATTTATTATTGCTCCATAAACTCATGAGATATGGTGGAAGCATGATACTACCCCGTGGAAAACCCTTTCTGTCAATATCCTCAGCAAAAAAGGCTGCCTCCTACCTAAACCGGTTTGGCTCAGTGGATAGAGCATTGGCCTGCGGACTGAAAGGTCCCCAGGTTCGACTGCAGTCAAGCGCATGTACCTTGGTTTCGGGCACATCCCCAGTAGAGGGTGTGCAACAGGCAGCTGATCGATGATTCTCTTTCATCAATGTTTCTAACTCTCTATCCCTCTCTCTTCCTCGCTGTAAAAAATCAATAAAATATATTTTTTTAAAAAAAGAGGCTACCTCCCCAAACACCTACACCCACATTGGGAGAAGGTGGCAGTCTATATGCATGCCTGTCATTCATGGGGGTAAACCTTCCAGGTGAATGCTGTCTGGAAGACCCTCTACTCCATTATTCAGAAACCCCTTCTTCCGTGATCAAGTTCCATGTCCCTCTCACAGATGCATTTCCTGGTTCATGAACCAGTATTAGTGGCTGTTTATTTGCAGCCTGCCTGTGCTTTGCTGTACTTTCATACTCACCTGTGGGGATTTCATTGGCCCTGTGAGGGTCTTGGGGCTGACTACTTACAAGTCAAGGTTAGGGATTACATTTCCAACTGAGTGTTACAAATAGGTATTTAAACTCTTGGTCTGGACCCTTAATGTTCTGTGGCAAATGTATTTATTCATTTGGTTGTCTTCACAGGATAAACTAGGAAACTGGGAGAGAGAGTGAAATATTGGAAAGCATCTTCTGGTTGCTTTTTATATAGGTATTCAAGACTGGTTCAGAAGGAGGCGGAGGCGTGTGTGCGTGTGTGTGTGTGTGTGTGTGTGTGTGTGTGTGTACGTGTGTGTGTGTGTGTGTGTGTGTGTGTGTTTGTTGGGGAGGATTGCATATTTCAGACTGACATCTGGCAGAAACACCCTTAAGCAAGCCTTTGGAGTTGCCTTTCAGGTTTCTACTATGTTCATCTCCACTTGTTTCCCAGGTCCCCCATCCATGGCCATGGCCAGGGGCACTGAGCTCTCAGGATTAGGAAAGGAAGGAGCCTGGCTCCCCAAAGTGGCCCATGCACAGGCACTGCCATGCACAAGCTCCACTGACCCTCACTTACTGTCTTAAAATCTGCATCTTAATGAGATTCCCCAGGTGATTTGCATGAATGTTAAATTTGAGAAGCACTAGTATTTCTCAACCCCGGTTACATGATAAAATCATCTGGGTATTGATGCTAAGTTTCAATGCTAGACCAGTGAAATTAGAACTTATAGAGGCGGGGCCCGGGCTTTAGCATTTTAATTATCCCTAGCAATTTCAGGGTTGAGACCACTGGTCTATAAGAATGAGCATCTCCTATGTACCAGCCATGGATCAGAAGTTTTACTAAGGCCTTTGCCATCCTCACCACAGCCCTCAAAAGGCAAACACTTCCCTCTCCACCTTAACAATAGCTCATCCCACATCACCTTGGTCACATGTGAGAGCCTGAACTTCAGGCACCATGCATTCGACCTGTTCGTGCTAGCAATATCCCCACATCTGAGGACCACTGATGAGCAGAGAAAAACAGCTATGAGCTCCAGGAGGCCTGGGCTCAAGAAGTGCAACATTCCTCTCCAATCACTGAGAACAGGCTGAAGAGGAAGAGCATAGATTTGAGATGCTGCCATCCCACAGCTGAGACCTGCAGGCAGACTGGCCGTGCTCACCCCCCAACCCCATCCCCGGAAATGCCAGGGGCAGTAGCCCCAGACCAAGAGCCCCGCCACTCCGAGGTAGCTTCCAGCGGCTCCTGCCTCGTCAGATCCAGAAAAGCCAGGCCAGCCGGGTAAAGGATTTCAACTGTATTTAATGGGACATTTATGAACACAACATACTTATTAGTAAATAATAATTATAGGCGAGCAGGTGCCCCGTGGGGAGCCGGGAACATGGCATCCCATTTTCTCATGCCCTCCGCGAGCAAGCCGAGTTTGAAATTAAAACATCCCTGCTGTCAGCGCGGGTGTTACAGGAGACCCGGTTTCTGTAATCTGAGCAGTAATTCTAATACCTGCTGTTAATTGAAGGCTTCATCGTTTGCAAGGTGCTTTCCCATCTACTAATGCATTTAATCCGCCCGACAAGCCTCTGGGGCAAGTGTATTTCTCCTTACCCCATTTTATAGATGAGGAAACTGAAGCTCTGGGGATGTGAGGTGGCAGGTCCAAGGTCATGCAGCTAGGCACTGAGTCACGGAGGTGGACGAGGTGGGCTTTGGGATGCAAGGCTGGTGCCTTGTGCACTGCCCACAGCTGCCTTCCAAACCACGCTCATGTCACTCAGTCAAAACTCCAATCCCACCAGGGAAAGGTAACCCCCTACACTTCTGGAACAGCTCTTGCTGCTGGGCACCAGAGCCTTTGGAGCCCTAACTATCTATGTCCTGTGCGCTGGCTGAATTAAGGCAGCTATGAGCAGGATTTTGCCAGCCCAAAGGGAGGGTTGGGGCAGGTAAAACTTTACACACAGGTGCACACTCACACATGCAGACACACAGAGTGTTTCAATAGCAGGACATTTTCAGGGTAATGTTCTAAAGCATCCCAAAATTCTGGGTGGAGTCGTGAGTCAAAGAAATCATGAATAGTTCAAACATGGCTACCAAGTTATAAACGTCATCCCCAGCTTGCAGAAGATTAAGGAATCTGGGAACAAATTAGCCTGGTGTAGACAGTGACTTACAGAGACGTCTCAGAGAGGAGTCAGAAAAGCCAACAATTTTAAATCCTGTAAAGTTTCTTAATCAAGTTACACTATTATTTGAAACTGGCAGAACACCAATGGAAACAGTCCAAAGACATAATATATGACTTTTTTTTTTCTTGGTTTTCTTTTTTTAAGGGCATTAGGGTTTTAATTCCTTTTTTCCTTCTTCTTAAGGTTTTTTTTTTTTTTTTTTTTTTTTTTTTTTTGCATTATGTCGCTTTCTTTTCTCAAATCCGTTCCTATCCAACATGTATGAAATAAAGCCAGCTCCAGGGAGCCCGGCACAGCCCTCCTCCTCACACCCGTGGATGAGCTCGCTCCTGACTAAACTAGGGAGCCCCAGAGCCACACAAAACAACACGATTTTGTGCAAATGGTTCTCTCCGCAGCCTGGTTCTCAGAACTGTCCAGCTATTCCTGTGTAGAGGTAAGGGGGAAGGGGAAGCCCTCAGCACAGAATCACCCCCAAGATTACAGGTGAGCCTTCCCCTTCAAAGATCTCCTCCATTGCACATTCCCTCAGCTGACCTTCCTCTCAGGGGCCTGGCTCAGAGGCCGCACAGCCCCAGGCCCCCACCTGCCCTTTGCATTCTCCCAGCCTCTCAGAGGGCCGCCTGCTTCCTTCCCAGGGCTCCGCCAGCCCGCCTGCCTGCAGGCAAGGCCTTGCAGGGCCCTGAGTGCACACACTCCCACTCCCTCCCAGGGCCCTGAGAAATCGGGAGATCAAAGAACTCGGCAACAGGGCCAGGTGTCCCTCCTCCTCCACAGGCCACGATTAATCAAACCGCCTGACTCACAAGGAGATCAAACCTGGCTCCCCGCCAGCTGTTGGTTAAAGCTGGCCTTCAAGCTGCCCTCATTAAATTCCCTCTCCCTCTCTCTTCCCCAGTGACTTCTGTCCCGTGACCATCTATCTCTTGGATCTTTCTCTCAGCGCTCCTCTTTCCCTTGCTCTCTCCCTCCACCTGCCCGTCGGTTTCTGCTTTCCTCCATTGACTCATCTCTGGCCTCACCCTTCACCTCCCTGACACCCCTCCTACTCTGTTCTCTGTGCAACTCATTCGAAATTCCACGGTCCCCAGACTCCCTGGCCTGGACACTCTCTCCTGCTCCCTCCTATTCAGGCTCTGAAGGTTCCAAGAGGAAGTTTTCTGGGGTGTCTGGACCAGGCTGCTGCAGGAATGTCAAAGAGTGGGTTTCCCTAGTCCTGAAGGCCAAGGATGAGTTCCCCAATGCCAAAATGAATTCTCACCTGGCCCTCTTGGCATAAGACAGGGGCCTCTCCAGCACCACACACACACACACACACACACACACACCACACACCGTGTCTGGGCTACTCTTTACTTTCTGTTTGAAAAAGGCCTCTAAGCTCTCAAAGGGGGCTTCTCAATGCAGCCAACTTCGCTGGGCCAGCTGGCCAGTCCACTCCTTCCTACAGTTTGCAAGCCCCCACGGAAGAACCCGTTCCACCCATGACAAGACACAGAAGGAACCACCTCAGGGTGGGAAACAGGACAGAGCCCCTTTCTTTTCCTGCCAGCCCCGCCCAGAATGAGGCAACGCTGGATCCTGACTCCTCCTCGGCTGATGTGTTGAGAATATGTACTCCAGTTGCCTGAAGTTTGTTTTCAGACACTTTTTCCTACAACAAACACTGACAAAAAGAAAAAGAAGGAAGCAAGCACAGGCTGCAGAGCACTGTCCTCTTTCCCCATCTCGCTATATATACATCCACGTATTTTTTAACTTGTTTTCCATGTCAGTGGTTCTTAAAGCGCACAGGCGTGAGAAAACACAGATGGAGCCGAGCAGGCCGTGTTGTCGCAGTGCACAGAACACAGCGCGCCACGGTAGAGATTTTTAGAAGTCTTGGAAGACCTCAGGAGGCAGAGAGGGTTTGGGGTTTGGTTTTTTTCTCCCCCCCCCGTCTCCTCCTTATGTAGCTGGAATCATCTCCTTGCTTCCTGTCTCCGTTCCATTTCTCTATCCCTAGCATCACCTGCTGCCCCTGGGAGCACAGGGTCCCTTGTCCTCGAGGATGAGGTCACTCTGACTGCCCCGGGTTTGACCCCCTCTATCTGCCGTGTTTCCCCAGCTGTGGTGAGGCGAACCTGGGCTGGGGGGAGGAGAAGCCATCCATCACCGGGCGGCAGCAGAGGCCTGAATGAGGCGAGAAGGGTCAGCACTGGTGCGCGCACTTGGGCAGGTTGGAGGGGGTGGGGGCATTACAAATTGTTGAGATATCAGTGCCGGGCTTGATGGATGGGGCAGAAGGAGGACAAGATGCTGGCACCAGGACGGAGCCTGTGCTCTGGCCTGCCACCCGCTTCCTCCCAGCCCACCCCCAGCGGCCCCTTTCTCCAAGCTTTCTTTTTCTTGCCTGCTCACAGCCCATCAGTCAAGCCATGCCCCGAAGCTGACCTTTTGCAGAGAACAGCCAGCCTCAGAGAACCATTTCTTTCTGAAAAACCTCACCAAGGAATGTTATTAATGCTGGCAGGCCCAGCAGTCATGGTGTGCCACCTCGGCTTCCTGTACCCTCCGCCTGCCTCCTCAGCCGTGAGTTTTGTTAGCTTTGAGCAAGAAGGGAAAGGGAAAAGGAAAGGGAAAGGGAAAGGGAAAAGGAAAAGGCAGTGTGTGACCAGATTTCTTTAGCAGTGGTCCCTTTCTCTCTGCCCCAGGCCCACTCCTGCTGCAGTTAGTCCCTGTGAGTTTGACAGTCACCTGTGGAGTTGTGGGTGCTTGTCTCACTCTGAGACTCACCCGACTGGCCTCTTGAAGGCAGTGATGGGCTTCTCCAAAATGCACTGTGGCCTTCTCTGGGAGAAAAGTGAAAATCAACTGGACAGCCCAGCTGGAATGGGCAGAGGATGGACACATGGTTGGGCATTTTCTAGCTGGCGAGGGGACCTGTCCATCTCATTGGGGCTCCTCTTTGCAGACCACACAAGCTGCCAGCCGTGCCACAATAGAACCCAGAGCGGAGACATGTTGGGGCAAATGGTGGTGGAAGATGTTTAATAGAATTACTATTAGGCCTCAAGTTAATGAATCACAACTGCAAGAAATCATGATAATCCAACAGGCATTAGTGACAGATTAGCTTCAAAGCTGCCATAAAAGTGTCATAATGCTTACCTAACGGCATGATTAATCTCCCAGTACATAATGGCCTTGTGAGGGAACCGGGCACCAACAGAGGCTTGACGGAAAACCACGCCAAGATCCGCAGGGCACCGGGCCACCCCCACTCTGCCTGGGCCCTGTAGCTTCCCCTCCTCCTGGAGGCAACTGCCCCCACTGGATTGTGGGTAGACGGGGCAGCTGCTCAGAAGCAGTCCCCCAGAGGCCCTCCAGTGCATTGCCCCTTACCAGGTAGCTGTTCAGGGAGAGTAGGAAGTCCCATCATCCCAACCCTAAGATAAGCACTACCTATGAGCAGCTCTGGTGCCTGGAAAGCACCATCTCAGTCCCCAAATCAAAGGTTCCTGTGCCAGGAGTCTGGAAAGAGTACTGAACTGTGCTCCTCACCAGCTGTGTGACCTGGCCAGTCACTGGACCTCTCTGAGCTCAGGCAGTCAGCTCTGAGGCTGCTTCCTTAACCACTACACCACCTCCCTATAAGGGCACCTAACAGTTATTAATCACTAAATTGTATTCCAGTCAGGATGCAGATCTCCTTATATGTATTATTCTGATTCCTGCCCAAGATAATCCTATGGAAAGTTATCACTAGTATATTCACTTTATAGATAGGAAAACTGAGGCTTAGAGAGGGAAGGTCACTAGCCCACAGTCAAAGGAGCAGTATATGTGGAACCAGGCGAGACTCCCAGTTGCTTGTTTCTCTATCAGCCTGCTTGAGCCCTGATACTTAACGATTGAAGGTTAATGCTTTAACCTCAAGGGAAAAGCAGCTTGTGAGACACTGAACATCACTTTTTACCAGAAATAGAGAGGCCTAGGGCTGCTTGTTGCCTGCCCCACCCCATTGCCACCCCCATGGCTGCAGAAAAACTGTGAATTGGGGGGCAGATGATCTAGACCCCACATCTTCTGTTTATCTTAACCCTAGGATTCTCCTGTCTGATGGTGAGACTTTGGGCATGTAACCACTCTTGGTTTGTTTCAGCTTTTCTTTTATAAAAGGGAATCATAGAAATAGCAATGATAATCCTATATAATAAAGACATAATATGCAAATTGACCATTACTCCAACACAAGATGGCCACCCCCATGTGGACACAAGATGGCTGCCTCAAGATGGCCAGCAGAGGGGGGCAGTTGTGGGCAATCAGGCTAGCAGGGAAAGGCAGTTGGGGGGGACCAGGCTGGCAGGGGGGGGCAATTAGGGGCAATCAGGCCGGCAGGGGAGCAGTTAGGGGGTGATCAGGCTGGCAGGCAGAAGCAGTTAGGGACAATCAGAAAGGCAGGCGGGTGAGCAGTTGGGAGCCAGCAGTCCTGGGTTGTGAGAGGGGTTCCAGATTGGAGAGGGTTCAGGTTGGGCTGAGGGACAAACCCCCCATGCATGAATTTCATGCACTGGGCCTCTAGTTAATAATAATGGCTTGTCCACCTGACAACAGGAGTGTCTTAACCTCTTAGGGCTCAGCTCTACCTTTTCACAACTCCAACGAGAGCCTGGGTTCCTCTCTGGGGCACACTCACAGACTCCACTCCAAAGGTTCCCACCGCTGCCTGCCCACCTTCTTATATTAGTAAATACATAGGCAATTAGCACGAAACCCAGGTCCAAAGGGAATTCTTGGAGCTGTGTTCATCTCCATAATGTTGAAGAAAACTCCCCAGGAGGCCTGAGTCACTGCTGTGGCAGGCACACTGTTGCTGCTCTGATTAACTAGGGTTCCATGGGAGGCACACAGCCCTCCTTCCAGCAGCCTTCCTCCCAGCCCACTCACTCCGGGGCTCCCACCAAATAGGCCTCCCCAGGCTGGGATTGCTATATCTGCAAAAACGGGGACTTGGTCCTCTCTGCCAAAGCATGAAGAGGCTCCAAACTTCCCCCAGATCTGTGCTCCTTTTAAAGTCCAAAATCAAATATTTACTTGTACAGGGCACCATGGGAAAGGTCAGAATATTCACTCATCCCTTTCCAGCCCTGAATCCTGAAAATGGACATAAGGCTCAAGGACATGTGCTGCCAACATTGGAAGGGGTTTCCAAAGGTGACTACCTTCATGATGGCTGGTGTGTCTCTTGCACCTGATGGCCTAAAGTGGACACTATCACCTTAGTTATAAAGTCATAACATCGCAAGAGACCTCAATGATTGCTCTTCCCACCCCTCCCCAAATCTACCCTCATCTCCTATTGACTCCTCTTGAGTCAAATATATAGTTCTTATTTCAACATGCTATGCTCAGTGAAAGCTCAATAAATATTTATTGATGGTAGTGCCCATGATGAATTAACAGCCAAAGCTATAAAATTAAAGTTTCACACAAGCAGAGACCCTGGTGAGAAAGAAACTGCTACATAAAGTTTGAAATTTTTCAAAATGACAAGCATTCACACACATATACGCACTTTGTGGTAGACAGAAAACCACAGTTCCCTACCTCACCTGCCTGGAGAATTGCATTGGAAACAGGAAGTGTTCTTACAGAATATGCATGTCTTTGTGGAGGGCACGTTCCACTTCTCAGAGGCCAATCAGCCCAACCCATTGAGATGTACCTGGCCCTGGACTCAGAGTCCCTCTTTGTCTCCTTGCCAGAACCAAGGGCCAATGCATCTCCTGAGAAACAAAATGGTGTTACTGAGTGCTATATCAGGTGTCTCAGATAAGCTCAAGTAAGTGCAGTAACATACACAATTCTAAGGATGCTATAACTTCAAGGGGGAAAATCGAGAATGGGACAAGTGGCTTAAATAGGAATCTTTAACAAGATAATATGTACCTACAAGAAAATGCTAAGGAGTGTCATCATAAAGAAGTCAGAAACTTTGAGGCCTAATAGGTAGAGAGGAGTCATTGCCAGCCAATCAGATCATGTAGTCCCAAACCCCACCCCAAGATGTTTATATACAGGAACATACTAACTGTAAGTCTCTACAAGCCTCCCATGATTCTGTTTGAGAACCAAAAGACAGAGCTAACGTTTTTTGTCCTCTGTACTGCCTAGATCCCCTCTAACTGCAATATGGAGGCACCAAAGCTCACTGTAAACCCCCTCAATTTCCATCTCATGTGACTCTAAGAGCAAGTTCCAGGGGCCCACTAAGTATAGGGGTGAAGGCAAGGGTCTTCTCAAATTGAGCCATAGAGTTACCTAGAGGTCAGTCGGAAAGAGGCTCTACTATTCCTGAAACCAAACAAGAGAGAGCCATTTATAAGCTGGTAAGGTGCATGGGGTAAAGAACATCTCATGAACCTCTCATTCAGCTTGAAAGGAGAAAAACAGAGGTCTTGAAGAAATGAATTTGTGCTTATGCTAAACCTATAAAGTGAGATTGTATGTGTAACTCACTACCACTGAGCCCAGTCTGTACCCTGAGGTTTTCTCATGCTGGAAAAAGAAGCCAGTTCTATTGCGGTATGTGTCAAGGCATGGGACTGGGACAGAGCAGGAGGAGGCCTTGAAAACCAAAAATGAGTCTTAGATGGACATTTCACCCCACTCTTTCCCCACTTCAACTTTGTGCAATGTAGCAAAAGATATCCCAAGAGACCTGTGGAAGGAAACAGGTCAAGACCTGCGACACACACTTCCTGGGGCTGCACTGCCTTTTCTGGTCCTCCCCTGGCCTTCTTCCTGTTCTCCCTCCTCCATCTCGTGTGCCTTGGCTAGTCCCTGGGACCCCTCTCTTTGGATACCTTGTGGTGGTTGACCAGGCCACCTGGGCGAAGACAAAGAGAGAGGGAACCTGTCAATGACCAGCATTTAGTGGCATCATCCTGTGCCAGGCGCTCTGCTAGGTAGGGTCCTCCCACAGAAAAATCAGAATGTGTCTGTGGACCGAAAGAACACCCACGGTCCAGCTGGCAAAGCTTGCTGGCCCCTGCCCGGCACAGGCCTGTCTGTCCAGGCTGCTGAATACTGTCTCATGATTCTGTTCTAGTTTGGGTGTTTGTTCCTACCCAGATGGGGTGTCTGATCTTGCCACGGCCAATGTTTTCGGCAAAAAAGGGACCTGGTACACTTTTATAGGAACCCAGTAGTTCCCTGGGGCCAGATTCTAATGCTGTCCAGATGCAGGAAAACAGAAGGGCCATTCAAAAACAACCGAAATATCAACACACTTTGAAAGCAGTCTGTTAGCACTTGCCGTAAGCACAATAAACAAAACAATGAAACCATCAGAAAGTACCGTGAGACAGTCAGGCTTTAGGAACTTGGCTTTGATGACTTAGAAAAGCAAAGAAAGGGGGTGGAACCAGTTCCCACTTGGGCTGAGACTTATTTGTTCTGCTTATCTGGACTCAGAGCTACAATCCCCATCATGATGAAAGGATGTAGAAGTTTCTCCTTTGCAACAGACCCCTTTGCAGACTGGCGCAGCCGTCCACAAGTGGTCAGTTGCTGCACATGACCCATAAAACACCCATTTATATAACACCACTCCCATATGTTGAAAGACCCTTGTTCCCTCTGAGTGAGCTCAACAAACAAGTGAGCTCAACCAACGAGGTCATTTGCTGGAGTTCTTACCTGGGTGGGCTGGCGGAAATGGGATCTAGGCTGGTAGGGACAGAGTTGCTCATTCCCTTTTCAACAATGAGACACCCTAACCCAAAAGGATTCAGAGCCAGGACCAAGGGTCTGTTGGTCCTGCATTTGGGAACAAGGGGCTGAGAGACTAATGTCAACTATCCCGCTGGCACACACCAGCCTTCCCATTTGAGTTGTGGAGCTCAGGCTGGGGCTTTCCCCCCGGGTGAAATGAGGCCGCCTGCTGACCAGTCACTCAAGGTTGTTTCCCACTGTCTCCACAACTCAGGCTTTGCTAAATCCCCGCAGTGAGTGCTGGCCAACTCATCTATCAGATTACCTGCCAGTGCTTTAAGTGAGCTAGTTCCTGTGGGTACAGTCCTGCATTTTGACTCTCAGTCAAGCAAAACAGGGGATTGACCAAAGGGAGTGGGGGAATCTGGCATGGTTGTCTACTGTGAGAGCCGGGGCCCCGGACACAAATGATGGCAAGACTGAGGACCTGGGAGGGCCGAGAGGCAGGCTCTGGACCTCTGCTCAGCTGTGTGACCCTGAGTTCATCTCTTGAATGCCCCTCTCCTTGTACATATACCCAGCTGGCCAGTCTGCTAAGCCCCATGGGCAGCTGAATCAGAAGATTCAATTCTGTTCTCCCCTCCTAACTGGGAAAGAAGGAAAAAACAGATGTCAGAACAAAGGGACTAAACATACACAGAACAGGAACTCTCCCATTTCTGCTCCAGGCCTGGAGGCTGAAGTCTATTCCGCCATAACCTTCCTCCTTCCATGGAAAAACGCTGGTGCTATCCACGGGTTTAGTCTGAAGCCGGCTGTTTTTCTGGAACAGAGAATGGTTCCACAACAATCTGTAAAAACTCACTGGACACCTTCTGTGTGCCCAAGCACTCCCTTTAACTACTTCAGACATCCTAACGGGTGGGAATAATCCCGCAACCAAAGCCTCCACTTCTCCAAATGCCTTTCAACCTGTGTGGCTGCAGCCCCTTACACTGCAGGCCTGCCCTCTGCAGTCCCTACAGTCTCCTAGCCCCACGGGGACCGAAGCAGCAAGAGCCAGGAGGCCGGGGTTCAAATGTCTTCAAAGTGGTCACCTTCCCTTTGATCAGCCTCCTGTGGCATAAAGGACAGGACAGGGAGCTTTGGAGTCAGAGAAACCTGTGATTCAAGTCCCATCTTTAGCACATGCTAGCTGCCAGCCTCCGAGTAGTGACAGCTAATTCATGTGACTGCCGTAAGGACTAGAAGAGATCATGCTGAGCAAGGACCAATGCACCGCTCGGCACAGAGTGTGTGCAATAAATAGTAGCTTCTTTATTTTCATCTCTCCCCACATACAGCTGCCAATCAATCAATCAACACGTAGTTGTTGGAAGCCAATTAAGTGCCCATCACAATGGGAGTTCAAAGGATACACATAAATAAGCCAAGGTCACTGCCTTGGGCGGTTCCCAGGATGATGCAGAAGATGGAGCAGATCACTTCAACAGACAGAGAAACTGCATCAATTTAGAAATACGGAGTAGTAGCATTATAGGGAGGCAGACTAAGCATCATCCTGCTTGGTATTACTCCCTACTGGATGAATGATCTTGGACCAATTACTGAACCCCTCTAAGTCTTAGTCTTCTCATCCGTAAAATGAGAAAAATAGTGTCTATCTTATAAGGCTATTGTAAAGATTAAATTAAATGTGCCCCTTATCAGCTATGTAATCTCACGTGAAATGTGGATAATTGACCTAATTCATAGGGAGGCTCTCAGGATTAGATTTAACACATGTAAAGCATTTAAAATCATATTATATAATTGTTCTCTATCAATGCCCTCTAGAATGTAAGTTCCCTAAGGGAAGGATTTTATCTGTTTTATGCATTGATACATAAAACAATAGAACAAGGCCTGGTACCTTCAACATAAATATTCGTTGATTGGCCAAAACTTGTTTGATTCAATGGATAGAGCATCAGTCCCAGGTTTGATTCCAGTCAAGGGCATGTACATTGGTTTCAGGCACCAATGTAGGGGTGTGCAGGAGGCAGCTAGTCAATGTTTCTCTCTCATTGATGTTTCTATCTCTCTATCCTTCTCACTTCCTCTCTGTAAAAAATCAATAAAATATATTTTAAAATATATATATATATATATATATATATATATATATATATTAGTTGATTGAATGACTCCATGAATGTTACAGTAGAACCAGGCAGAGAGACAAATTCCATTCCCAGAAGGCTTCCTGGAAGAGGTGGTGCAGAAGGATGAATAGGAGTTAGACAAGCTGAGAAGATGAGGAAGGAAAGGCCTGCAAAATGACCACAGGGAGGGCACCACCCACGATGATCATGGCATCGATGGCAAACTTCAAGCCATGTAGCATTTGTAGAATAAGAAATATAAATCAGGCCGAAACCGGTTTGGCTCAGTGGATAGAGCATCGGCCTGCGGACTGAAAGGTCCCAGGTTCGATTCCAGTCAAGGGCATGTACGTTGGTTGCGGGCAGATCCCCAGTATGAGGTGTGCAAGAGGCAGCTGATCGATGTCTCTCTCTCATCGATGTTTCTAACTCTCTATCCCTCTCTCTTCCTCTCTGTAAAAAATCAATAAAATATATATATATTTTTTAAAAAGTATAAATCAGGAAGAGGCAGGAGGACATGGAGGCTGTCTCCCAGAGCTTTCAGTGAGAGTGGGACCAAATACTCTCTGGGAACCATACCCAAGGGAAATGTGAGCATCTGAAAAACACAGCCCTGTCAGACACTCCAAGTCACTGGGCCTGATCCAGGAGAACCTCCAAAATAGCATTTCCCATGAGCCCTCCACCTCTGGGGAAAGTTCCGTCACAGGGGACACTAACCCATCTGTCTGCAAGATTTCCAGCCCACTTGGAGAAGCCAGCGACCATGCCTGTGAACTCTGACCCAATCAATCCCAGCAGGGCCTGGGGAAGCATTTACATCTTCAAAGGTCCTGGTAAATGTTAGCCAACAGCCTCCCCCCTCCAGCCGCCCATCCCCAACCCTCATCTTCTCCCCCTCTGGGCAACCAGGGGTCAGGGAGTAGGGTCACACCTGGCCAGGCCTGGCCCAGGCCCAGGTCAGCCGGCATCTCTTCCACGGAGCCACCCTGCTCAATGCCCCCTGTGTCTCCTTCTGTCCAGGCACACACTTGAGCCCAGAGCTAGCGAAGAAGGTGAAAGGCCATCAGAGAGGGGACCCCTACAAGAAAGGCCTAGGACACCTTCTGAGGGCCTTCAGACAAAGGAGGCTCAAGTCAGCCATGCTGGCAAGAACCCTGGGTTCTGGATTGAAGGGAAAGGGCAGGACAGGCCCCTAGCCCAGGGCCAGCCCCAGTAACTGCCCCATCAAGCAGGTTTCAATGACCTCGCCCTGACCCCAGTAAGCTCCAGTTGTCCCTCTGATCTCAGCGAGGCCAGGAGGCCTGTTAACTTTTACCAGACTCTTTTGACATGGAGTGCTAATAAGAACCTGGGAGGGAGGTTCATTCAAGTGTCAGGGGCTCTGCACAGCGCTCAACAGCCTCACCTCCTGCACCCTGCCCTGTAGCTCAGGCCAGAACACCGCCCCTTCACCCCACACAGGAGGTGAGAGGAACAGGGCTCTGTGCCCAGGCCCTGGGGGGTCTGCCCCCACTCTGGCCGATGGCTTAGGTCCCCCCTCAGACTTCAATTTGCCCTGCCAGAGGCTCTTTCCCATTAGGGCCTCAGCTCACAGCCATCTTACAGATGAACATATAAGACCTCCAAATTTTTGGGGCCTCACCATAGCAGAGAAAGGCCTGGAACCAAGGGCTGAGAGCTCAGTTGGGCTACATGCTCCTTTGGGGACAGTCACCCAGCCAGGGCTGGCAAATGGGCAGGAAGGAAGGCCCACAGCACTCAAGGTGGGCCTCCCTACTCCACCTTCCAGGCCCTGTCCCCACTGAGTTCCCCACAGCTCCTGCCTTTGAAGGGGGGCAGGCGCAGGCTCCTTAGCAGACTAAGGGTCAGAGGCTGGACTGTCCAATGGATTCTACAGTAATGAGCTGTGTGGCTTGAGAAAAATTCTTACCCTCTCTGTGCCTCTACTTCCCCACTTGTAAAACAGAGATGGGGGAGGGAGGTCTCTAAGTTCCCTTCTAGTTCTGCATTCTCTCCCTGTGAGTTTTCACCAGTTTCTTCTACCCCGTCCTCCGCAAAAACCCTGTGGTTTTACCACAGACTTTTTATCCAGAGGGCTTCACCTAGCCTAATCCTTCTATTTAAAAAATCAGATAGCTGTGATCCAGGCTGATGGTTTAGCTGAGTGGCCTTGAGTAAGATGCCTACAGGCAGAGCTGGGCCTGCAAGTCAGGTCCCCACTACTTTGTTGTTTATGCCACACACACTCTAATCTCTAGCCCCCCAGCCTCCAGGAGCCCCACCTCCTCAATGGGAGCAAACCAAATTCAAAGCCTCCCTGCCCACAGCCTGCCCATGGCCTGTTCTCTTACTGCTCCCTGATAATCTCTTGCTCTTTAGTCAGACTCACTCTCTCTCTCCCAGCCAATCCCAAGATCAGCTTCAGCCCAGTCTCTGCTCATGAAGACCCTCTTCCCACATCGCTCCCAAGTCTACCCTCTCCCCAGAGCCTCCTGCCCACATGGCACTGCCCTTACTACTATATATTAGGCTTCATGTATGTATTTCTCCCAACTGTAAGTTTCTCTGAATATAAACGCAATAATGTATATCTTGGTGACTTCTAGAACTGTGGTGGATGTGGCATTCAAAAGTAGATGGACAGACACATAATAAACCTAGTGTTGGAGGGACTAGACATGGGGATGAACCAGCTTGTTACCAGAATGCTGTTCAGTGGCACAGCTCCAGGACCCAGGGACAGCACCTTGTCTCCAAACCAGGATATTCCCCAAACCCATGCTGATGCCCCTGAAAATTTTAAAGGTCCTGCCCATCTCCTGCCACCAACGGAATTCCTTACATTCTATCAGCCCACCCTCTCTGCTTGGTGCCCAACCGAGCCCCCTCCTGCTCACCCCATACAGACAAAAGGCTTGTGGGTGATTGATGGTGACAGTGACCTCCACTGACCCTTTCAACCTGGGCCTGCTGCTGCCCATGAGGCACTCAGAAGCTCCCTGGCTGTTTGAAATGCGGACTCCCCACCTGATGGGGCTGCTGGTTTTCTTCTTTGTGAAGTGGAATCTTTGATGTGGACCCTACAGGGTTCTTTCCAAATGTCTGGGCCCTGGACACACTGCCTACAAACAGCCTGCCCACCATATTGTCTTTCTGGGTTCAGGTCAGGAAGTGAGAACGACCTGGGTTCAAATCCTAACTATGCCACTTCCAAGCTCTGTGCTCTTTCGGACTCTGACTCTCAGAGTCCTCATTGTGAAAGAGGAGGATATGGCATGTCCCAGGGAGTCACTGGGAGGACTACATTAGACAACGAAGCAAGCTTTGGGCATAGTCTGGGCACGCTGTAATTACACAACAGATGGTGGCCATGGTGAGGAGGCAGAGAACTGTCCCCCTGAGGTACATAAGGGCCAACTTTGACTCTGTTCTGCCCTCCTTCTTCCTATTATAATAACCTCCCTGATTTCCCTCCAGAGAATGGTGGCATCCCAAGTACCTGTCCATTTCCTTATTCACACACACACACACACACACACACACACACACACACACAAACTGCCTCTAATCCATAGCCTTTTACTCCCTGCCCAGAACTCCTTTAGCTGCTCTTTGGGACACCTGGCTCCCTCAAGCGTCTCCTCTTGCTCCATCCTTGGCCTTTTGGTATCTCACTGGGCTCATGTCCTCCACCACTGAGTTGCTGAGACTCACTGTCCAGACAAAAGAACTGGTTTCCAAGAAGCCACTGAGCATCTTACATGTCACCACTTTAAAGCCATTCATGAACTCGTCTCCCTAGTCCTCAAAAAAATATTTTCTAAGTGACTTTCTGTAAGCAGATTTGGGTCAAGCTGCCTGGACCCTGAGTTAAGCTGTGGCTCAGGCCTAGCACCATTTTGAAACATGCAGCCGAGCCGCAGGAGGCCGGGTAGGCCTCGCTGCCATTTTACTCCGGTGTCGGTGCAGTGGGACCATGAAGAGCAGCTACCCGGAAAGGTGATTGTGTGCAGGTCTGAGCTGATGAAACCCAGGGTGCCCATAAAGGCCACGGTGCCCGCACAGGGGAGTAGAAGAAAGAGAACCCCAAATACACCAGCACCTGCTCCTGTTCCCTTGAGGCTACTCATGGGGTGTGAAACATGAAGGTGTTTGCATTTGACAGGAAAGGAGGTTCGACTTGCCTCAGAGTTCCAGCTCCAGGAGCCATAGATATACTCTCTCTCTCTCTCTCTCTCTCTCTCTCTCTCTCTCTCTCTCTCTCTCTCTCTCTTTCTTTCTTTTTCTCTTTCTCCCTTTCTGCCTCACTCCTAGGCACTACCATGACATCCAAATCAGACTTCCTCTGCTCTTCACTGTAAAGGCATGTGGTGGAACAGATGAGGGCCCAAGAAAAGGCACACTTCTGTAAGGCTGGAATAAGATAACCCTGTTCAAAGAATGTCAGTAAACACCGCTGCAAACAGCCTCCCCTGGAAAGGCAATGGCGAAGGAGGAGATCTTGTCCAGGCCTCCATTCCAGGAGGCTCACGGGACACAGAAAGTCCCTGGAAGAACCCCACTGGCATGAACGCCTCTCCTCCCCCTGTTCTCCTATCCAAGGGTGTTCAGAGCAGCGGGTGACGGGGGTGTGACCGGGAGAGGGGTTTCTCGGGGGTGAAGAGTTTAAACAACAACTGAAACCTAGAGACAAGCATCAGAAGAGCTCCTCTATTCCCCCTGAGCAAAAGGAACCGAGGGAGAAGGAGGAAAGGCGATGGGGGAGCTTTCCAAGTCGACTGAGCCTCTGAGTTAAATTACAGGGGCCGGGGAGGGGTGATTAACAACCCGCATGGTTTTCTGCTTCACAGCCATTACTCACCCCAAACCCGGGGCTTCTCGGTTACATAGCCCAGCGCAGGCCGACCATTTTTTCCATTGACTGAAAACACATTCTGACTGAAAACAAACTTTGGATCCCCGAGGCTTGGCAGGCCCTGGGTCCTTCTCCATATTTAATCAACGGGAAGCTAAACACTTTCAGCCTGTGATGGCTCATTTGGACGGGGTCTCGGGGCTTTTGCTCGGTGCCAGATATAATAACTCTCCTCTCTCTTTTCTGAGGCCTATTTTATAATTTTGATGTTTTTCAATGTCAAGCCCATCTTTTGAAGAATTTTTATTGGATTTCCTGCTAGACTTCAACGAGGATTTTTCTTGCTTTGGCAGAAATATCAAGCAGAACAGGGGAAAAACTCAATCATCATTTTGGAAAGTCGGGATGGTGTGTTGGGAGGGGTTAGTAGGGGGAGTCCTTTGTCTGTTTGCACACAAATAGGTTTCTAGAAGGCTGGAGGCCCCGTTGCCAGTTTTGGGGGGCCCTCTGGCTTCTGATTCCTGGCGTGAACATTGACAGCATGGATGTTGGAAGGGAAGCTGGGGCCGGATAAGGGGAAGGGAGGCATGAGTGTGTGAGAGGAGAACGGGTCTGGGGCACGAGGCCTGGCAGCATCTCACACGTCCATTCACACCCGTTCACAGAGCTGCCAGGCAGACTCCTAAGCAAGAGGATGACCCTTCGGAGCTACTGAATCCCCACCAATGGCAGCAAGGCCTCATCCCAGAGGCCCTGTCTTCCCAGCCACAGGCATCATCTCCGAGCCTCCTCAAGGCAGCGTTCAGATCTCCAGTTTTCCTTCACAGAGATTATTCCCCAGAGGAAGTAGCTTGCCAGTGAGTGACAGCTTTTGTTTGCTCATGTTTTCCTCTCTTCCCAGAGTCAACTTTCAGAATATACCAGGACGTTCCCTCTTGCTCATAAACTTTCTTTTCATTTCATTTCATTTCTTTTTATTTCCTTTTGTGTGTGTGTTGAGGGGTTTGAGGGGGGGGGGGGGTCCTACAGAATATTATTCAGAAGCAAGAAGTGGTTCTTTGTCGAGCAATAAAAGAGGGAGAGAGAAAACCCTTTGATACTCCATTTTTATGTTTTGTTTTTATGTTTTACTTTTTTTATTTTTTACATGGAGATGTTAGGTAACTGCATTTCACACCTGCTCAGCATTTTCACATGTCTCGTATTTCTATTCCCACAACAAACCCTCTGAGATAAACAGGGCAGGCATTGCAATTGCTGTATTAGATGTGTGCAAACCAGACTCACGCAGGCCTCGTGACTTGCCTGAGTCTTATGGGTAGCGAGTGGCCCAACCAAGGTGTGAACCAAGCTGAGCACTTTCCCCCATTTTGCCACAAAAATGTATACGCTGTGGGGGGCAGCGGGAAGGGAGCTCCCTGGCCCTTTTAACATGATGTTCCCTTAGGCTGAGCCGAGCTCCCCAGTGTAAATCCCTGCAACAGAATACACTGAGAGTTGGGACATCATGGCAATTTTACCACAAATTGCAAAACAATTTCTCTTCAGACCAGACTACAAGACAAGCCTTCCAGGGCACCTAGGGCACTCCTTAGTCCTTCCATTTCCAGTAGGAAAAAGGACAAAAAAAAAAAAAAAAAAAAAAAAAAAGTCCAGGTAAACAAAAGAACTTATGAAATACCCACTCAAGGCCAAGCATGGGGCGAGAATATTGAGGGAGTCACAGAAAGAAAAGATATTGTCCCTGCTTTTGAGGAGTTGGCAATTCAGACGAGGAGATAAGACAAACAGACACAAAATCCTAGACTGTTAGAACTGCAGAGGACCTTACAAGTCACCCATCTAAAGCCCTCATTTGCCAGTGAAGAGATGGGACAGTTCAGAGAAACAGCAACTCAATGGAGGCAACATGAGACAGTATTTAATTGCGTGATAAAGGGGACTGGAGACTGGTCAGAGAAAGCAGGGCGGTCGGGGACATGCTCTAGGAGAAGATAAAACTTGACCTCAACCTCGAAGCATGTGCAGAACTGGATGGATGGACAGGAATTGAAGGCCCAACAAAGAGCAAAAGGGAGAAGGCAAACCTGAGTCCGGAGTGTTTCCAGGACCATGAGGGTTTAGAGTTGGGAGAGTGGGAAGGGATCAAGGCTGAAAACTTGGCTGAAACCAGATCATAGAGGGTCTTAAGCAGTTGGGAGAAGTGCACACGAAAGCAGTGAGACGTTGCATGAAGGTCAGGGGTTAGGCCCTTGCTAACCAGTGAAGCCCTAGTCCTATAGTTTTCTAAACTCCATATCTATACCTGACAACCCATCTAAACTTACCACACAGAAGGGGACAGACAGGGATCCCAATTGGGCTATACTCTGAGTCTGGATATGGTGGTAACTAGTGTTGGATTCGCCTGCTATTTATGTCACCCTGCCTCACCATCAACCCTCCTTATCACTGCAGCCACTGGGAGTGGTCCCTGGGAGTTTCCCCATTCTCAGCCCCTAGTCCATGACTATCCAGTAAGTCGCAGGCAAAAACTAATATGCATGGGCTGAAAAAGCAAAAAATGAAGAATTGAGGAAGAGGGAGGCTGTCTCAGGATAGTAAGAGCTCATGTTGATGATGGGAAGTTAAAGAAAAAACCTCCCTCCCTAAAACATCATAGAAACTCCAAGAAAATTGGCATCTAGAGCAGAATTTTTTCTTTGTGTGTGTGTGTTTTTTTGGGGGGAGAGGGAGAGGGAGAGACGGGGAGAGGGAGAGAGGGAGAGGGAGAGAGAGAGAAGGAGAGGGGGAGAGAGAGAGGGAGAGAGAGAGAGAGAGAGAGGAGAGAGAGAGAGAGAGAGAGAGAGAGAGAGAGAGAGAGAGAGAGAGAGAGCTGGAGCAGAATTTTTTCCAGCCTTCAGGCATGGTAATGCTGGAAAAAGGACACACACACACACACACACACACACACACACCCCTCACTGGGTCCCTGCCCTCCTGCTGCACCCCTGTGTCTCCAGCATCTTCATCCATCCTTTGTTTCTTTTTACATTCCAACCTGGGCCTCACTTTACCCATTTTAACCTGCAAGCAAAAATGTCTGCCCTCTTCCTTCTTAAGAGAGACGGAGATGAGGGCAAGTCGGAAGGTAAAGACCCACAAAGCTTCAGGGGAAGGGTGTGGTTGCTGTTGCAGCTAATACCAATAATGGCCACAATAATGTCATTGTTGCTCTGCCTCTACAAACAGAGCCTATCTGCCCTCATGAACAGCCCTTTGTTCTTCCTGCGCTCCCATCAGAAGGGGGCACACATCCTCCTGACGCTTCTGTCAGCAGCCAGCCTCCCATCATCCTCCCCTAAAGAAACATCCCTCCTACTCCAAAGTCAAGGCCATGTGGATTTCTAAAGGCCCAAACCCTCCTTCTGACCGACTTCCCTCGGGGAAGAAGGACCAGCCCATCTACCCTCATTTCACACACCAAGGCTCCAAGAGTAAAGCTCGCTCAC
Source organism: Pipistrellus hanaki (assembly GCF_964339955.1). NCBI lineage: Eukaryota > Metazoa > Chordata > Mammalia > Chiroptera > Vespertilionidae > Pipistrellus > Pipistrellus hanaki. Next base: position 19,904,256 of record NC_140505.1, read on the forward strand.
CCACCCAACTGGGAAGACTCCCTTTCCCACGGAGCCCTTTCTCCCACACGTTCATCAGCTCTGATCCATTCCATTCCAAAAAATCTAGGCCTCACTCTTGATTATGAACAATCAGTTCTTTTAAGTTTCCTCAGGCCAGGCCATTCCCAACATGATCCCCAGCAGTCCCAAAACAAACACCATGCCCGGGGAAGGTGGCACCCCAATAGATGTGTACTTGCACAGTCTGAGGCAGAGTGCCTGGGGTCCCTACCTCTCTTTACCATCCCGCTCTGACTGCTCTCCATTCACTCAAAGCTGTCTGTCACCAACCCCCTAGGGCTATTCCCTTCCCTTGGCTCTCTCTGTTTTTCTTTGTTCTTGCCCCCAGCCTCCATCTTCATCTCCCTCCTTTGCTGTTTGAGGTTAAGAGGCATCCACAGTGTTCCATAAATTACTTGGCAAGAGTGGATGACAAAAACAAAATGTAATTCAGATTAAAGTCACCCTCCAGCTGAAATGATAGTTTATTAAATAAACGGCAAAGCTGCCAGTCAACCTAGCTGGCAACTGGGTCCCTTGTATTCATCTTTCTTGGGGTGATTTAGGACCCACCTGGGTGCCCTGTGAAGATTCTCCCATCATTTCCTTCCCATCTCTCTGGATCAGGCTGCTGGGCTTGGCTCAGTTGACAAATTCCCCAAGTAATCCCTCAAAAGATTGGAGAAATGCTCTGAATGCTCCATTAAATTTATTTTCCATGCTTTAAGAGACCCAAAACTATGTCCAATAAATAAGTGTTCCCTGTGATTTACTGAAATGCTCCTCTGATTTAAAGTTATAGGGGGGGAAATATGGAGCCCCTGGGAGCCCGGGACCAGCCTTGCAAGTGAGACCAGATGTGAGCTTTCTGCTCGGGAAAGGGGGAGAGGGGGGAGGGAACAGCCCAACTGGTGGAGGTTTGCAAGTGACAATGTCTGAACCCCGGTTCTCGGCTTTAACATAAAAGGTCCCCAGTTGAGCATTCTTTCTCACAAAATTTATTGTGGTTGTAGTTAGAGAGGGAACCATCAAAAGAGTAATTCTGGCCCTTGTTTTGCAGAGCTCTTTTGATAAATATGATACTTAGAAATATGCCTCCCACTAGACAGAAAAGCCATATAGTTAAAATGAAGTAATCTGTCAGTAAACTCGCTAGAATCAAAGCCAAAATGAAACCTGTAAAAGGAGAAGGGGAAAAACTCCACTTAGAAATGCTTGAGTCGAGCAGGGGAGAATGTGGAGATTAAGAATTGTCCTTTATTCAGATATTTTTATCTGCAGAGTTAAAAGCGGAGATTTATTTTTAAAGGGGGCTATTTATGTTCCAATCTCCAACAGATGGGCCTGTGTTCCTGCCTCTCTCATGCAGCCCCGGCTCAGCAAAAAACAGCTTCCCTGATGAAGTGAAACGTACCCAAATGAGGGAGGAATAAAAACTTTTGGAAGCAAATGTCACCTTTGGAGCTGCTTGGTAAATACTGGATCTGTTTACTACAGAGGCCCAGATGTGCCAAGAAGCAAACAGGAAGGAGCCAATGTTAAGACTAAACAATATATGAATATATATTATACTTATACACATCGTATGTGTGTGTGTGTGTGTGTGTGTGTGTGTGTGTGTGTGAGAGCGCACAGGCTATTTCCCAACCAACTGGAAAGCCTGGGTGAAGAAATGCCCCAGTGGCCTTTCATAAAAGGAAAGCTCACCTGTGAATGACACCAGCATAAAGGTAAGTAAGCAAAGACAAGAGGTCAAGAGAGCTGACATCACTGAGCACCCAGTTGTTCTGATTAAGTCCAAGTACTACATAGCTACATGCTTCTCAGGCCCGAGGATACACAGCGCCGAAAACATCTTCCTGAAGCATCCAGTTTATTGCAAGCTTTGAAAGAACCAAACACTTTAATAAAAACCACCCCCACCACCACACACACACACACACACACACACACACACACACACAGGGAAGAAAAGAAGAGCAGGGGAAGGAAGAAGGCCCCAGGCAAAACAGTCTAGTATTTGAACTTTCACCCAGGTGGGGGCCAAATGATGGACCTACAGTACGGCTGCCTCTCCTCTAGTCCCCACAGGGCTCCAGGCCATCCTCCAAGCTCAGGTGTTTTGGGTACAATGCTTCTGGAGGCCACAGGGATGCCAGGTAGCTTCCTGTAGTTAATCTTGTGCAGGGAATTCCACAGCAGTTTGCACACCTCCATCATCCACTGGACCAAGTCTCTCGCTTGTGTACAAGGGGCCCTTGCACACATAGCATGTACTTCCTTCACTACCACCTGGCCTACCTCTAGCCTCTGACCTATCTCCCTTTACCATGTGGCTGGGCTCCCTGGACCTCAGCATCCTCAAGTTCAAGTTCAGCATTTAAAACCAAAGAGTGTGTGTGTGTGTGTGTGTGTGTGTGTGTGTGTGTGTAACCTGTGTACACAGACAATAGGGTGAAAGCCTGGAGCATTGGGTGGGGGCAGGCTATAAGGGGACAATAGGAGAAAAAAAGAGATATGTAATACTTTCAACAATAAAGATTTTTTTTAAGAAAAGAGAAAAAAATAAATAAAGGAGGAAACAAGCTAACAGTTCCAAGTCCAACAAGTAACTACAAATCAGCTTCCTGGGCTATTAAGAACAAAAAACCTCAGCCTAGCCAGGACTTTATATAAAATGTGTTTGGAATTCCATTACAGTGGTGCTTTATAAGGTCAGAGCAAGAAACGAACCAATCATGGCTGGGAATAAACCACAGTGGTTTTCTCACTTTTTGGTCTCAAGACTCCTTTACTCTGAAAAAAAATAAAAATAAAAAGATCTTAAACAGCTTTTTTATTGTGTAGGATAGTAAAGATTATATGTTTACTTTATTAGAAATTAATATATGTAGGATGCTTTAGTGGCCTTTTAATTTATCATTTGAAAATCTGTAATAACTTTTGTCTTTTAAAAACCTTATAATGTCACCCTACCTGGTTTTAGCTCAGTGGATAGAGCATCAGCCTGCAGACTGAAGGGTCCCAGGTTGGATTCTGGTCAGGTACACATGCCCAGGTTGCAATTTCGATTCCCAGTAAGGGATGTGCAGAAGGCAGCCAATCGATGATTCTCTCTCATCATTGGTGTTTCTCTTTCTCTCCCTCTCCCTTCCTCTCTGAAATCAATAAAAAATATTTTTTTAAAAAAAAAAACAACCTTATAGTGTCTACCATTAAAATATTTAATTCCTTTTCCTTAAATGCTGATTGGTCTTAAAATGATGCTAAAACTTAACTGATATCACAATACTATAAGAGAATGTTCTGAATACATAAGACATGGAAAGGTTCACTATTAACATCTATAAAGCCTAGAGAAAGATTGCTTTTATTATACTTTTGCCAATAAGATTATGAGCAGATTTCTCATCAGAAACCTTGGACACCAGAGGGCAGTGGGTTGATATATTCAAAGCACTGAAGAAGAAAAGCTGTCAACCAAGAATTCTATATCTGGTAAAACTGTCCTTCAAAAATTCATGAGAAATTAAGACATTTCCAGATAAACCAAAGCTGAGATAATTCTTTACCACTAGAGCTGCCTTGCATGAAGTGAGCCCTTCAGGTTAGAATAAAAGGGCACTGGACAGTAAGTCAAAGCCTTATGAAAAAATAAATACCTCTATTAAAGTGAATATATGGATGCTTATAAAAGCTAGTATAATTGAGGAGGGAAATAAATAACTGTCTCAATGGGGAAGTAACCTCATCAATAATTGTCCCAAGTAGTCCTGTCACTAGAATCCACTCCTCTAAGAGTACCCCTATACTTGGTAAATCACCTGTTTGAAAAAATGCCTTTTTTGCAGTAAGTGATAAAATATATATATATTTGTGGTAACTGTCCTTGAAATTACCCACAAAAGAGTGTCTTACTCTTCTTTACTCTGTACCTAAACCAAAAGAAACCTAACTGCATGGTTCCAGCAGCTCTTGCACATGTCACTTTAGAAACACAGGGTCCCAAGCTTTCCAGAATGGCCAGGGCACGGCAGGAACAAGCTCTCCTCCCTGAGAGGCAGGCGCTGAGCTGAACAGTTTCCCCAAGGTTTCATCTTAGGAAAGACCTCCGTTTGTTGTGTCTGCCTTCCAGGGACTCCCCATTCCTGTTCCCAGCACAATGCCCAAAGCAGCCAGCCTAGACAGTAGGAACTCCCCACCTCTCCCTTGCCAGGATGGGAGGCAGGAAGACATACCTGCCCTTCATTCTGCTATCCACATTTACTCCAATCATGGGACAAAAAGATTAGGATCCATGGTGAATATATAACCTCAGACAAGTTACACTATTCAAATTCTCCCATTCCCTCCACTAGTGTATGTAATACAGTTCAGTGTGCTTAAAATAAACCTGGGAAAGGAGAAGAAATAGAAAAGGTATCATGGAAGGAATCTCAGATACCAAAAAAAACCTAGATCTGACTCCAGCTCTGACTTTAGGCATTTGTGTGTGACCTGAGACCAATGGCTTCACCTCCCAGACCTCCATTTCTTTATTGCTGTGGTGAATGATTGAACCAAATAGCCTTCTGTTCTCAGACTCCCAGAAACAGCTCCCTTTCTCATGGCCCAGAAATATCTCTCTCCACGGCCACCCTGCCAGTCTGGACAGAGCTGGAGGGTGTGGAGTTTGAGGAGCACCTGTGTTTACACTGTACAATCTGCAGTTTACTTTAATAAAATCATTTAATACAGTCATAATTTTGTTGGCAAGGGGTTGTGTTTATGGTGAGCAAGACAGAGAGGGAATGATTGACTACAACTGAATAAAACGATAAATCCAAAACAAAGGCAGGAGGACGCAAAAAAACACAAAGCCACAGGCAAATCCAATTTAAGTCTCAAGTTCTGTGCCTTTGTGGGAACAATTCCGTCTGATGATGAGCCAGCCCTGGAGGTGGGGGCCCCGGGTTGGGGATGGGTGAGATGGAGGCACAGATTCCAGCAGTTCATCTCAACAGGGTTTTATCCTCTTAAGGTAGAAAAATAAGGAAATGGCTCTACAAGAACTAGTTTTACAAGAACTAGTTTCCTAGGGCCTCCATCTTCAAAAAGGATTTAGAGGGAGGGCCTGGGAATAAAGGGGTGTGCATGCATGTGCATGCGTGTCTATGAGTGTGCATTCGTGCATATGTGTGTGTATGTCTAGGTAGGATAATTTAGCAAGACCTTACAAGGACTTCCCAGAATCAAAACTATTCCTCACATACAGCGTCTGAAATTCCACACTAGCAAGGATTACTTAAGATCACAAACACTTCTGACCTTGCAAATATCGTCCTTCAACAGCTGAGTGCCTGCCCCATGCCAGGTACTGTGCCAGGGCAAAAAGGTTACAAACGATATTCATTCAACAAATGCTAACCAGGCACCCACTCTGATCCAAGTACTGTCGTAGGCCCCAGGTACAGAGCAGCAAAAAAAAAAAAAAAAAAAAAAAAAAAAAAAAAAAAAATCTCTTACCCCATGAACCTTCTATTCTTGGGGCATTTACATCATCATGAATAAACACCATGTTGTCCCTCAAAGAAGAAGAAACACAGGCAAGCAGTTCTTTGCATCACAGTATAATAGATGCTATAAACCAATTGTATATAAAGTTTAGGAACGCTAGAAGGTGACTTCTAAGCTGGATCTTCAAGAAGAGCTATCCTTTCATAGCCAGGAGATAATAGTGTTCCAGGGAAGGGTCCCTGCCTTGTCAATGGTATAGAGTGGTTGAAGGTCCTGCTGATGTGGGAAGGGAGAAACTTTAACTTCTTAGGAAGGGCTGGGTGTCTGGATATCAGATCATGACAGGTAGTCATTTAACCACTGTCTGAGAGCAAGTCTTCAAAGAACAGTCAGGTTAATACTTGGAAGCACTCCTCATGATAATTGTGCCTACCTTGCTTCTGATGATTAAGTGATACCAGCTGGCCTCTCTCATTTGGGCACCCTAACAACCCACTTCCACCCCCATTTGCTATAAAATGTAAGGGAGTGAAGTCATGTAACAGAATCTCCTATGATCAACCCTAGCCTACAGAGGACAGCACCGCTGAACTTCTGGAAAACATTGGTGATGACATAGTCCTTATCATGGTCATAATTGGGCTCAGGGGGAGGAGGTGGAGTTGAAGATAGACCTTTGGCCCTCTTAGAGAATAGTCAGTAGTGGGTTTTCCAGCCTTACATAGTAGCTCTGCTCTAGCATGCACACTTTAAGACTCTTGACCCACTCTTCCACTGTCTACTGTGGCAGCTCTGGAATGTCTACAATTAAGTGTGGGCCTTCAGGTGCTCCAAGCTTCCAAGAGTTGCCCCAGCATGCTGGCACTGTCTTCCAGGGCCCTGGTCCTGTGATTAAATCCTGAATAAGAGGAGAATGCTCCCATGAGAAAGAACAAAACCCAAGAAATCTTTCTCGTTCCACTATGTTTTGCCACTCTTGATCCAACACCTTCAGAATGCAGCTCCGTACCAACTCTCCCAGCTCCGGGAAGCCTAAACTAAATCTACAGCTGACTAAGTCTACATCTCTTTGGGAGTGTAGGCCCCCCTTTACTTCTCTAGCAGGCCCAGCCCTTTTCTGACCAGATTATGTTATGACTTATCTCTAGCTAATGAGCTGGTGTCCAGGAAAGGAGGAAAGGTTGAATCCTGAAGGAACACCTGTGGTCTTGCAAGGCTAAGGCCTCTATACTTTGTCAAAGAGCTGAGAATTCAGTCTTTTCTTGGGCTCAGCTATCTTTATAAGCCCTAGATCGAATCCTTACTTTGATCTCCCCTCTGGCTTCAGGCAATAAGATTCTCTTTTTTAAGCTTCCAAGTAGGTCCTTGGCGTTAAGTTGGTGATTAATTATCCTCAGCCTTTCAATGTCTTCTCCAATGCATCAATACAGCTATGTTTCCTTCGTCCTTATAATTACTGCTGCCACCTAACCTCTCAAACACCTGAGATATTATACCTGCCAGTATGTTTCCTTCCATCAATACCCCATTTAAGCTCACCACCAGTGATAGATTTAACAACTAAACTGCTACAGCATGCCAGGTTCAATTAGTACTCCTGCTACCACCAGAGACAGGGTCCTTGTTTCCAGTGGGCTGGCAGAGGACCAAGCTTCCCAATCGCATTTTAACATGTGCTTCCTAGCATCTCTTCCCATACCAAGCATTCTAGTCAGCATCTCCCCCAGAAGCTGACTTCAAGATGGGGATTTGCCTGCCAGTGATATATTAGGGAATGTCCTTAAGGGGATGTGAAGGAAACAGGACTGGGCAGAAGTTGAAGTTCACTTGTAATGCTACTGCAATAGGAGCCTTGGCCAAAGCCACAGAGAGCTCTGGAGCTGGAGTGGACTTCATAAATGTCCCATGTTGAGACAAGAGGACCAGATCTTTACCCACCATATTGTCCAGTCATTGGACATGGGCAGCCCCTGGAGAGGGAACACAACCTTGAGTAAGGCAGCTCCCTTCAGATGAGGGCCATGTCTGGAGGGGAACAAAGTCAAGTGTCATCAGCAGCAATACCTCTGGCAACCAGAGAAATGAAAGCTTTTGTGGCAATTCACAGTAACATTTTACCATACCCCCAAATTCACAAAATTAAGAACATTTATGAAACCTTCAGCAAAAGCTTCCGGCCTGCACTCCCAAGCAACATGTCTGACACTGCAGCAGGAGATGTCTGTTCACAGACTCTCTTGACTCATTTTGACCACTCATGGGTATGATAGTCACAGAAGAACAGGAGAGTCATGGGAAAGGGAAGGGCACAAAGGAGTATGTTTCATTTTCACCTTTCTAGGCCAAGCACATTGTCCATAAAAATGATGCTGTATTACTGGTTCTCAACCTCAAATCATCACCTAAATCAGGGTAGCCAAACTTTTACCAAAAATTTGCAATGCATGCAAATGCCTTCTTAGACTATGTTCATGTGCCCATCTGCCTATCCAGAGACATGGAGCAGGGCAGAAAATGAGAAGAATTTCTGGAGAGAAGCGTTGTTGAGTAAGACACACACACACACACACATACACACACACACACCACCCTACACTCAAACTCAGCAACAGAGTGACAGGAGGACATCTCCTGCAAATAATGAGAGGAAATTATATGTGTTGATTATCTTTTATGCAATAACACCATACTAAGCCCTTTAAATACACTATTTTAGTTAAATATCACAACAACTTTATAGAGAAGGTATTACCTTTTTTTTTTTTTTTTAATATATTTTATTGATTTTTTTTTTTTGCCCCCCACCCTCCCTCCCACACATCCCCTCCCTCCCCAGAGTTTTGTGTCCATTGGTTATACTTATATGCATGTATAAAAGTCCTTCAGTTGATCTATTATCTCCCCCAGATCTTCCTCCCCTCCCCGCTGTAATTTGACAGTCTACTTGTTGATTTACTGTCTCTATATCTATCTTTTGGTTCATCAGTTTATAATGCTCTTTGTTATCCACAAATGAGTGAGGTCATGTGGTGTTTCTCTTTCATTGATTGGCTTATTTCACTCAGCATGATGTTCTCCAGTTCCATCCAGTTTGCTGCAAATGATGAGAATTCCTTATTTTTTATGGCCGCATAGTATTCCATTGTGTAGATGTACCAAAGTTTTTGGATCCAATCATCTGCTGACGGACACTTAGGCTGTTTCCAAATTCTGGCTATTGTAGATTGTGCTGCTATGAACATAGGGGTGCATATATCCTTTCTGATTGGTGTTTCTAGTTTCTTGGGATATATTCCTAGAAGTGGGATTACTGGGTCAAATGGGAGTTCCATTTTCAGTTTTTTGAGGAAACTCCACACTGTTCTCCACAGTGGTTGCACCAGTCTACATTCCCACCAGCAGGGCACGAGGGTTCCTTTTTCTCCGCAACCTCGCCAACACTTGTCGTTTGTTGATTTGTTGATGTTGGCCATTCTGACAGGTGTGAGATGGTACCGCATTGTTGTTTTGATTTGCATCTCTCGGACAATTAGTGACTTTGAGCATGTTTTCATGTGCCTTTTGGCCTTCCTTCTGTCTTCTTTTGAAAATGTTCTATTTAGGTCCATTGCCCATTTTTTAATTGGATTATTTATCTTCCTTTTATTTAGTTGTATAAGCTGTTTGTAGATGTTGGAGATTAAACCTTTATCAGTGGTATCATTTGCAAATATGTTCTCCCACACTGTGGGCTTTCTTGTTGTTTTGTTGATGGTTTCTTTTGCTGTAAAAAGCTTTTTATTTTGATGTAGTCCCATTTGTTTATTTTCTCTTTAGCTTCCATTGCCCTAGGGGTAGTATCAGTGAAGAAGTTCTTTTGGCATACGTCTGAGATTTTGCTGCCTGTGGATGCTTCTAGTATTTTTATGGTTTTCCGTCTGATGTTTAAGTCCTGTATCCATTTTGAGTTTATTTTTGTGAATGGTGTAAGTTGGTGATCTAGTTTCATTCTTTTGCATGTGTCTGTCCAATTTTCCCAACACCATTTATTGAAGAAACTGTCTTGACTCCATTGTATATTCGTGCCTCCTTTGTCAAATATTAGTTGAGCATAGTGATTTGGGTTGATATCTGGGTTCTCAATTCGATTCCATTGATCTATATGTCTGTTCTTGTGCCAGTACCAGGCTGTTTTGAGAACAGTGGCTTTGTAATATAGTTTGAAGTCTGGTATTGAGATCCCTCCTACTTTACTCTTCTTTCTCAGGATTGCTGTGGCTATTCGGGGTCTTTTATTGTTCCAAATGAACTTTTGGAGAGTTCTTTCTAGGTCGGTGAAATATGTCGTTGGTATTTTAATGGGGAGTGCATTGAACCTATAGATTGCTTTAGGAAGTATGGACATTTTGATGATGTTGATCCTACCAATCCATGAACATGGTATGTTCTTCCATCTCCTTCCATCTTCCTCTATCTCTTTTTTCAGTGTCGTGTAGTTTTCCCCATATAGGTCCTTTACTTCCTTAGTTAAAGTTATTCCTAGGTATCTTAATTTTTTTGGTGCGATGGTAAATGGAATTGCTTTTTTAGTCTCTGTTTCTGCAGTTTCTCTGTTGGTGTATAGAAAAGCCATGGATTTCTTGGCATTAATTTTGTATCCTGCTACATTACCAAATTCATTTATTAAGTCAATTAGTTTTTTAATGGAGTCTTTTGGGTTTTTTATGTACAATATCATGTCATCGGCAAATAAGGATAACTTTACTTCTTCTTTTCCAATTTGGATGCCTTTTATTTCCTCCTCTTGTCTAATTGCAATGGCTAGTACTTCCAGTACTATGTCAAACAGGAGTGGCGAGAGTGGGCATCCCTGTCTTGTTCCTGTTCTTAGAGGGAATGGTTTTAGTTTTTGCCCATTGAGTATAATGTTGGCTGTGGGTTTATCATATATAGCTTTTATTATGTTGAGGTATGATCCTTGTACTCCCACCTTGTTAAGAGTTTTTATCAGAAAAGGGTGTTGGATTTTATCGAATGCTTTTTCTGCATCAATTGATATGACTATATGATTTTTATCTTTCAATTTGTTTATGTGATGTATCACGTTTATTGATTTGCGGATATTGTACCATCCTTGCATTCCTGGAATAAATCCTACTTGGTCGTGGTGTATGATCTTTGTGATGCTCTTCTGGAGTCGATTTGCTAGAATTTTGTTGAGGATTTTAGCATCTATGTTCATGAGGGATATTGGTCTGTAATTCTCTTTCATTGAGTTGTCTTTATCTGGTTTTGGTATTAGGGTGATGCTGGCTTCATAGAAGGAATTTGGAAGTGTTCCTTCCTCTTGGATTTTTTGGAATAGTCTGAGGAGGATAGTTTTTAGTTCTTCCTTGAATGTTTGGTAAAACTCTCCTGTGAAGCCATCTGGCCCTGGGCTTTTGTTTGCTGGAAGCTTTTTGATGACTGTTTCAATTTCTTCCCAAGTCACTGGTTTATTGAGATTTTTAGATTCTTCCTGATTGAGTTTTGGAAGATTATATTTTTCTAGGAATATGTCCATTTCCTCCAGGTTGTTCAGTTTGTTGGAGTAGAGTTGTTCATAGTATTTTGTAACAATCCGTTGTATTTCGGTGGGGTCTGTTGTTATTTCACCTCTTTCATTTCTGATTTTGTTTATTTGGGTCCTCTCTCTTTGTTTCTTGGTTAGTCTGGCTAGAGGTCCATCTATCTTGTTTATCCTTTCAAAGAACCAGCTCTTGGTTTTGTTGATCTTATGTATTGTTTCTTTGGTCTCTATGTCGTTTATCTGTGCTCTGATTTTTGTTATTTCCTTCCTTCTACTTACACTGGGCTTTTCTTGTTGCTCTTTTTCTAACTCTTTGAGTTGTAGAGTTAGATCATTTGTTACACTTTTTTCTAGTTTTTTGCAATAGGCTTGTAAGGATATGAACTTCCCTCTCAAAACTGCTTTTGCTGTGTCCCATAGATATTGGATTGTTGTGTTTTCATTGTCATTTGTTTCCAGGATGTTTTTAATTTCTTCCTTGATTTCTCTGGTAACCCAGTCCTTGTTTAATAGCATGCTGTTTAGTCTCCATGTGTTTGATTTCTTTGGATTATTTTTATTGTAGTTAATTTCCAGTTTTATGCCATTATGGTCTGAGAAGATGCTTGATATGATTTCTATCTTCTTGAATTTGAAGAGACTTTGCCTATGTCCCAAAATGTGGTCTATCTTTGAGAATGTCCCATGTGCATTTGAGAAGAATGTATATTCTGTGGCTTTGGGGTGGAATGTTCTGAAGATGTCAATTAATTCCATCTGGTCTAGTGAGTCATTTAGGATTGATATTTCTTTGCTGATTTTTTGTTTGGATGATTTGTCGAAGGGTGACAGTGGGGTATTAAAATCTCCTACTATGATTGTATTGCTGTTAATCTCTCCCTTAATGTCCTCCAGCAGTTTTTTTATGTATTTGGGTGCTCCCGTATTGGGTGCATATATATTTACCAGGGTTATTTCTTCTTGTTTGATTGCTCCCTTTAGTATTATGAAGTGGCCTTCATTGTCTCTTGTTATGTCGAGAAGGTATTACCTTTTAGAGGCAAAGAAAACTAAGGCTCGGAGAGGCTAATGATTTGTTCAAGGCAACACAACTAATTAAGTAGAAGAGCCTATGTTTGAGTGCAGGTCTGACATACTCTGAAGCCCATGCTATGTCTTCAAGCACAATTCCTCCCACCATGTACCATCTGCAGAGATAACCACCCTCTATCTTCTCCCCCTACCTGGGCTCCCGGAAGGCCACACCGGTCTGCCTGCCACGCATTGCTGTTGACAGCAGCTAAGATGCCACTTTTAGGTTTTGTTGTCATTTGTTTGTATTGTTTAGCTTGAAATGCAAAGTTTCTCATTTGCTTTCCCATTATATTTTTAGTAAGAAAAGGCTGAGGGCTCCAGAAAAAGCCCCAAATAGCCACCACAGTAACTGAAGCATGCTATCCACCATTTTCTAATATTACAGATTAGAACACTCAAGTACCCAGAACTTGAAGAGTCCTTACTCTGTAGTCAAGAATGGCTTTCCATATCATATAACAGAGGAGTTTGTTTCCCTAAGGATCATAACTTTTCAGGATATTCACTGTGTAAGTTATATAAACATCTAATCACTATGTTGGACATCTGAAACTAATATAATATTATATGTCCACTGTCATTAAAAAAAACGTAAAAATTTTTTAAAGAATCATAACTTTTTATTAAGCTTTATACAATTTCCACACATACTTTCCTACATCCTTAAATAGGGGTGATAAATTTTAGAGTCTTAATTAATGTTTATTTTACAGTAATGACTCCCAGGGTTCCTGAGTTAAATGATCCCAGGCTGCATGTTTTTGGAGTTCCTATGTCTGCTTTTTATAGTTTTTCTGTCTCCTCCCTTGATGTTGGACACTTCTCCCTACTATCAGTGTGATCTGTCTTTATCAGCCTTTACTTAGCCATTTCTAACCAGAGCAGGCTTGAAAACAAAACAACCAGGCTTACTGGAAATGTGCGTTAACTAATACTAACCAGACCCTAAGCGAGGGTATGAGCAATCTATGGAACTTCAGTGCATTTATTCATTCCTCAAGAGTTTGTCAAGCCACTATGTGCTGGGGATACAGAAGGAAATGAAATAAACAAAAATCCCTTGCTTGGTGGAGTTGACATCCTATTAGGACTAAAGAAAATTGGCAACATCTCTTCTATGCAAAGGCCATTCTCACTCACTGGCTAGTTCCTCCCTGTGTTGCACATGGGCAGGTTGGTAGACAGCCGAGTTCCCCACACGTGAGGTCCCATTGTTCAATAAGCACCGGTTCCATCGAACCATTAGTAGCACAAAGCTAATGGAGAACTGTTCATTCTATTATTTCAACACATCGTGGATTAAATGGACTTTTGTGGGCTGGGCTGGGAACCTAGCCACCATCCATACCTCTATTTCTACAAGAAAATATATTCCAAGTTCCAGACAACTGACTTTCAGATGAACTTTTGGAACAGAACTCATTTGTAAGTTGAGGACTGCCTGGACTTCTCTATAAATGCTCCACCACACCAAGCCATATGTGACCTAAGAGTTAGAAATAAGCATAACTGGATACCACCCAACACCCCCATTAACTAGCTTAGATGCCTCGGGCAAGTCACTGACTCTGAACTTCAGCTCAGACCCTTATATATTAGGTTTCATGAAGATTTTATTAAATAGACAGGGGCTCTGCTACTACAATAATATTTTAAAAGCACTATTTAAAAGAACTAATGAATATTTCTCCAAGGAATGAATAAATAAGTGAATGAAACGAGAGAATGGGAAAACTTTACTTACATTCCTAATATACCTTGAGTGGTGTCCAAAAATAAAGAATATTTCATTAAGAATTGTTTTCCTCTTGTTCTCCTTTCCACGGTGGCTTCTGACCCAAAATCCAAACATTTGTGAAAGAAATAGAATGATGATTTTCCTCACTCCTGGGGATCTCAACTGAGAATGTGGGCTCCGGCAGGACCCAAAAGAGAGAGTTGTTCAGGCGAGTCAATCTGATAAATTATTAGGGCTCCAAATGGTTGGAGATCACCACGCAGTGTGTACTTGTTTGACCAATGAGAAACAAAATGTGGTATTTGAGGAGAAAAACCAAACCAAGAACTAGCTCATCAATAACCATGCACCTTCTCCCAAGGGCCAGGGCCAGGACCAGTATCATTCTAGGTATACCTCCCCATTCTCCTTCCCCCACCCCACCCCCACCCCACCCCCCACCTTGACTGCTAGGGAGGACAATGCTGAGTGGGACAGGCCTCATTGGGAGGGAGCTGACCTGTGTATTTCTAGGCCAGGCTGCTGTTAAAGCCCCCAATTCTAGATCTCAAGGTCACAGTCTTCCTAGGATGATCTTTTTCCCACCCCCGTCTTTCCAGGTCCCCCACCCCTCGGAGGAAGGATGGCTTGAGGGGAAGGCAGGCATGCCAGGATGTTTCTTTGTGTGAACAACATTAATGGGAAACGCGGAGAAGAACGTCCAGGAGACCTGGGAAGCTGTCACCACGTGCAGGAGTAGGGAAGATTTATGTTGAGGACTGGGATGCGAACATACCAGTGAATTATCCCTTTGTGCCAAAGTAAATTGGAGAGGGGAAAGAAATGTGTGTCAAGGAGGCAGAGCCCGGGCTTGGCTGCAGTCCTCACAACACCTGGGGAAGAGGTCCTCCCTTACATTCTCGTAACTGCAAGACTGCTCAGAGCCAAAGGTTCTTTCAAGATGTCCTGTAGGAGGAAAACTAACATGTCTGAGCACTTCTTAAGCCCAGCATCTTTCTTGCATGAACTCATTTACCTCCCAAACCCTAGGCAGTCAGTACTAGGACTCTCCTCACTTTAGAGGCGAGTAAACTGAGGCACAAAGAGGTGAAGTAAAATGCCCGGTGGATGTCACCCATCTAAGAAGTGAAGCAAAGACACCAACCTAAACAGTCTAACTCCAGGGCAAGCGCCTTTCCCTGCCAAACCACACACGCTGCAGCCACAGAAAACATAAGAAACCTTGAAGTGAGAGGCACATCCTGCCCTCCTCGAGGAGAACACGTCCAAGTCCCCCACCTGATGCTTGCCAGCATTCAAGGACAACAGTGGCAGAAACATGCCTGGCTTGTTTCTCTGCACACAAGAGAAACTCAATACGAGAGAAATTCAGCACCACCCCTAGGTTCTCAGCAGCCTTTAAGAAAGGACCAGAAATGGAGGGACCCGAGTGTTCAGATGCTTTCTGTCCCTAACCTTTCCAGGGGGAACGCTGTAAAAATGGTGGTGAAGGTTGCTCCATCCTTTTCTATGCATCTACAAATATGCCCATAGATTCCTAGAGATACGTTTTTATATTCTGCCTGGACAACTGAACATGATGTCACCACCATTTTTCCTTCTTTCTGGGAGGTACTCGTGTGTAGTGGTTAAGCCCACAGACTGAACTGTCAGAAAGCCTAGGTTCCAATCTTGTTTCTAGCACTCAGACCTATCCATTCTTTGGACTTGAGCATTTTGGTATAATGGCATAAAAACACTTTGAAAATGGATAAATAATAGGGGAGATCAAATGTTTACACTGCCTTACTGCCTTTCCTGCATGAACTCTATGTCAAGCTAACCAAATACATATTGTAGTTGATGAGAAAAAGCGCCTCTTTCTATTATAGAAGAATTCCAACAACTAAGGACAAAAAGAATGATACAATTTAAAAATATCCTCTCTCTCTCTCTCTCTTTCTCTCTCTCTTTCTCTCTCCTCCCCTTCCTCTCTGAAATAAAAAAATATATACACTGAGTGCCAGATTATTATGATCTCTAGATGCATAATAATCTGGCCTTCAGTGTGTGTGTGTGTGTGTGTGTGTGTGTGTGTGTGTATGTATGTGTATGTGTGTGTGTATTTTAGAGGCCTGTTGCATGAATTCGTGCATGGGTGGTCGCCAGCATGGCCAGGGGGAGGGGACATGGGCATTTGGCCAGCCTGCCTGCTGGTTGAACTCCTGGTTGAGGGGATAATTTGCATATTAGCCTTTTATTATATAGGATATACACTGTGCCAAAACTGGTTTGGCTCAGTGGTAGAGCATTGGTCTGCAGACTGAGAGGTCCCAGGTTCGATTCGGGTCAAGGGCATGTACATTGGTTGTGGGCACATCCCCGGTGGGGGGTGTGCAGGAGGCAGCTGGTCGATGTTTCTCTCTCATCTATGTTTCTAGCTCTCTATCCCTCTTCCTTCCTCTCGTGGAAAATCAATAAAATATATTTTTTTAAAAGAAAAAAAAAAAGATATACACTGAGTGGCCAGATTATTATGCATTCAGAGATCATAATAATCTGACCACTCAGTGTATTTTTTTTTTTTTTAGATTGCTGAATCTCTATGAAAGCTAGCACTGTACCCAATTTTATAAGTTGTATTGTTTCCACTGGATGGGAATAACTTCCTTTACGTGACATAGATCGCCGGCCCAGTCGTGGCCCAGGGCACCCAGGGACTCCCAGGAATGGAGCCCCTCCTCTGTCTGGGCCCTGATGTCACATTGCCCATATTTTGATGATCACTTGGTATGATATCACTGGGCTCTTCTGGGTTCACCCTGCTGTACGTGTGTACCTAACAAGATAGAGTCCCCGGGATAGGGCACCCCACATGCCCTGGATAGACCAGACATGGTGTGTGTTCATACAGGTTAATTTAAAAACCTCAGCAGCCGCATCTCAGCAAAGGAAGAAATCAGTTTTGGGGGAATGGCAACATTGTCCACAGCAATTTGGAAGGCACTGGGGGCGGGAGGAGCAAGGACTGAGAGGGATACAAGGAGAACTGGCAGAGGGAAGGCAGGAAAAAGGTGGAGAGGGTGTTGTGTGCGAGCCCTGGAGGGGCAGGATTCATGGTGATTTCCTGCCAGAAGCCTGGCTCCAGCATGGACGGTTCCCATGCTAGATGTGGAAGGCTCTCAATAACATATGCACTTCCTGCCAAAGTTCAGATGCGCCTCCTCTGCCAGCAAGGGAGCCTTCGGACTGAAACAGTGTGGAGGCAAGGAAAGAGGCAGAGAGCCGGTTTGTGGAAAGCTGGGTCAAGTTGACCTATTGGCAATGGGGCTTCTGGTCGCTGTGATGCATCCAGTCCACCAGCCCCCTCGGCCTCCACACAAATGGAGGGCACCTTGGTCTCTAGCTGGCGGGATTTCTTTTACAGGAAACTGTGAAATGTTAGTCCCTTGTAGGGTGGTATTTCTCCCCCACCCCCTTTTTTTTTTTTTTTTTCTTTTCCCACTCTTTTGCAGAAACAGGGCCTGTGCCTTCAAGCCTGTGTTACACATATTGGTTCTGACAGCTCAAATTAATACGTCAGATGCTATGATCCTCGCTGGCGACAGGCCTTTTGACCCTATCAGCGCAATCTGCCTCCTTGATTGAAAATCTCTGCACCTCAAATTGATTCCGAGTTTTATAAACATCCTGCAGCCACGATCCAAGGAAACCACCGATGAAAAACTTGGGAGAGCTTAATCTGCCTGCCCCTGCCCCAGCCCCTCCACCCAGTAGGGCGGCAGGGCGGGACAAGCAAAAAAGTTAAAAGGAAGGCCTTAGAGTGGGCAACCTGGTGGGCTGGGAGTTCCTGGGACCCCCAACTGAGCTGTGAGGGGGGAGGGGCCTACATGCACCCTGAAATGCAGTGGGAATGGTTTGGTGAGAGAGAACTTGATTTGTCATCAGAAGGCCTGGGTTGTCTGGCTCTGCTTCTCGCTAGCTGTGTGACTTTAGGAACATTCCTTAACCTCTTTGAGCCTTGGTTTTCTCTTTCTAGAATGCAGAGAATAAGAACCACTCCGGCCAAAACCGGTTTGGCTCAGTGGATAGAGCGTCAGCTTGGGGACTGAAGGGTCCTGGGTTCGATTCCGGTCAAGGGTATGTACCTTGGCTGCGGGCATATCCCCGGTAGGGGATGTGCAAGAGGCAGCTGATCGATGACTCTCTCTCATCAATGTTTCTAGCTCTCTCTCTCCCTTCCTCTCTGTACAAAATCAATAAAATATATATATTTAAAAAAAAAAAAAAAAAGAACCACTCCGCTTCCTTCAACGGGTTGCTGTAAGGATGCAGTGAGATGTGCATTCTGATGCACTGATGAAATGCAAGGAATCGTGATTGGTTTTTGTAATGCCCTGGGGAAACGGGTGAAACAACATTGGCAAAATGTTAACAATTGTAGAAATATGTGTGTGTGCGCATGCACACATAGAGAAAAGTCATTTCTCAGGGACCCCTTCTCCTTATCACCAGGTTAGAGGTCTCTGCCCATTGAAACAGTCTTAACTAAAAAAAGAAAAAAAAATGGTGATGGAGATGAAGTTAGATGAGCATAGCAAGATATTTGTGATAACTGAAGGTTTAAAAAGGTAGATTATAAAATGTACAGGAAAGGGACAGTTCCCTGACAGGGACCCACAGTGGGATGGGGCAGAGTTCTCCGCACAAGATCCCTGTCCCTGAGGACTCTCCTTTCTCGTGCCCCAGCACCCTTCCTGAGCCTGTAGCACAGAAGTAGGCACACAAAACGATAAGTTATCCTGACATCCACGCAGCACCTTGAGCCTCTTAGTGCAGGCACAGGTATGTGGTAGTGATCTCGGTCCCTGGTACCCAGCACACAGCACATAGCACACTGCTAAGTAAACCAGTAAGTCCACCCCCTCACAACCACTTAGCCAGTCTGCTGGCTTCACCACCTAAGGCCTCCCCCAGCTTCTAACACCTTCTGTCCTGCTGCTGCTCTCTCTGCAGTGCAGCCGCTCAACTCCCCTACAGGAGACCACCCTCTCTCCTAAGGGTACGGAGGGTGCAGGGAGGGTTTCAGGACCTGTTTTGGGCAAGCACGCCCAGGTGGTTCTGTTGGGTGGTTCTGTTGGGAACATACTTTGAGCAGCCCTGCCTGAACACCATCAGCTGGAGCAGGTTCTTTACTCGTCAGCCTGCCCAGAGCGGATTCCGGCAGCAGTGGGAATGGAACAGCCAACCCCCTGGCATGGTTGTTCCATTCTCCTCCCCACACTGATACTGTAATAGAAGGAACATCTTCTATTTCCTCCAAACTTCCCCAGGCCCTCAAGGCAACCCTGGGGGGTCCTTCACCACCCCCACAGGGAGGTGATTCTCTCTATACCTTCCACACATGCCCTCTGTGGCTGCTCCACCAGGCTGTGCTTGGGAGGCAGAGCAAGTGGGCAGGAGAGAAGGAGGGATGATGAGTAAGAAGAGAAAGACTGTGACTTTTGGGTGGACCAAAAGACAAAGGCACACACACCATCTAAACCACAAGGGGTGTTCACACCAGTCCCACTTCCTCATGGTAGAGGTTGATGGTCTAGAATGTCATGGCTTGGCAGCCTAGCAGGCAACTCCCTGCCACTGGCCGCCTCCCTGGGGCTCTGGAGAAATAATGAACACAGGCGCCTCCCACTTTGCTTCCTTACTCTCCCCTTCCCAAACTGTCACACACCAAACTACCTTCCAGCTGGTTTCCCTACATGTAGGTGAGATTACTCCCTCTCTGCCAGTTGTGTTCAAAGAGATGACAAATGGAGACAACATTCATGGAGACAAATTCCATCTGTCTAGAGCTTTCTCTCTGCAGCCCCACCTACCTGGTCCCAGGTGTGTCCTGGTCTAGGGAAACACCTTGTGCCTTGGGTTCAGATCTGGCTCCTCTACTTACCAGCTGTGTGGCCTGAGGCAAGTTACTTAATCTTTCTGTGCCTAAGTGTCCTCATCTATAAAATGGGAGTAGTGACTGTATTTACTTCATAGGAGGATTAGATGAGTTCATATGTAGAAAGTGCTTGGCACAGTGTCTGACACATAATAAATGCTCTGTGTGTTAGTAACCATCATCATCATCGCCATCACTATTACTATTTATTAGGAACCCTTATTTCTGGCTTTCTAAAAATTGATCTTTTTCTTCTCTCCTTCCAAATCATGCTTCCCTGCCTCATCATTTACCAAGAAGTCTGTTCTCAAGGTCCAAATCATGTCTCAAATCTAAAATATGATTTTTTTTCTTTCGCAAACTCTCTTCCTTTTTGCAGGCCAGACTCGTTCCTTTATGGTGTCTTATGACCCCAGGACATTGGATTTTCGCCAGCAAAAGCAACAACATGTCCTTTGTTCATCTATGAGTTTGTATTAATAATCGCTGCCAATTTTCAAAGCTCTTTCACTTCCACTATGCCATTAATCCTTTATGGAGGTAAGTGGTTCGCCCAGAGCCCTTTCCCTTCCATCTGCAGCTGGTAAATGGCAGAGGTGCAGCTGGACTCCTGGCCTATCTGATCCCACGGTCAATATTCAGACCTCACCTGCCTCCAGTGATACCCAGAAGACTACACCTGAGATTCAACACTGTGCAGAGAAGAGAAGCAGTTGCCCAGTGACACAACCCTTTCCCTTCTTTCCTGTTTAGGGGTCTCTAAAATAGCCCATCAGAACAGAGTCCTAATGAAAAAACTGGTGACAAAGATGAATTTGGTCAACATGGAAAGATGTCTGTGACACAATGTTGATTTTTATGTCATTGTTGATTTTAAAAATAGGTTATAAAACATTATGTACAGCAAGGTTTCATTTGTGTGAAAATACACACACCCACACATAAAGAAAAAAGGCTGACAGTGGCAGAATAATAAATTTTTTATTCTTTTACATTATCTATATTTTCTCATTTTTTCCACAGACTGCATTATTACATTTGTAATTTAGAAAAATTAGGACCTGGACAAATGGGCACAGGCTCGAGGGCTGCTGGTATGGAGCTTCCTCCTCACTGAGTAGAAGTGGACAAACAGGGAGAGTCTGGCCTCTATGTGGGCTCTCTGATGGAGCCCCATGGCAGCCCTCCTTCCAGGAAGACTTAGTTCCTTCTCAATGACACAGTGAGACCAATGGACACCCACATGCCCGTAGAGAGAGAAAGAGCTATCACCTTCACACCATACTAACTCAGGCTACGCACTGACATGTTTTGTCATTTGATCTACACACAGCCTTTGAGATGAATCACGCAGGCATTATTCTCTCATCTGATGAGGAAACTGAGACCCAAAGAAGCGAAGGAATTTGAACAAGATCCCACAAGGGGAAGGACGAAGCATCTATAGAGCCCATGTTTCCAGGCACTAAGCTCGCCTCATTCACACCAAGTCCTACTCGATGGCCCAGGCTACTGTGCCAAGGATCTGAGAAGCCACCCTTGCCCTCCTGTCACCCAAAAACTTTTCCCTCCTGGCCTTCTGGGGGCTTTCCACCCCCTATCTGTCTCAGAACTTCCTGGCTGGCACACCCTTTAGCCAGGTGACTGCTGAAGAGCCCAGGTGCACTATTTTGCTAGCACTGCTATAACAACATGCCAATAGAATGGGTGACTTATACAGCAGAAATATATGGTCTCTGGAGGCCAGAAGTTGAAGAACAGGGTGTGGAAAAGATTGGTTTCCCCTGAGGTCTCCCTCCTGGGCTTGTCTTCTTCCTGTGTCTTCACACAATCTTCCCTTTGTGTGTGTCTGTCTGTGTTCAAATTTCCTCTTCTTATAAGACACCAGTTGTATTGGATTAGGGCCCACCCTAATGACCTCATCTTAATGACCTCTTTCAAGACTCTATCTCCAAGTACAGTCACATCCTGAAGTACTAAGGGTTAGGACATCAACATATGAATTGGGGGTGGGAATATGATTCATCCCATTACAAATCCCCCTTACCTGGAAGGGTTCCCCAAACCTCTCCTATTGACGTTTCATCAGAAACTGGATAACCACTTATGCTAGTAACCCCTTGATTCCTGAGGGGGATGAGATGCCAGGGGAGAAAACTGGCAGTGACAAGTCCAGGGGGTGCAACACAAGGGAGCTGGGGAGATGGGTGCTGTTGAAGGCAGGTCCCTCACAGGCTGGTGTGAATTGAGAAGGACCAGGGCCTCTGATGGCCCATGAGTCCATGCAGATAGTCATCCCCCTTGTGGTTGAGGCAGGTGTATCATGAAACATTTGTACTTATAAAGGGGAATTCTTATAGGACAATTGCTTTCCTGGGTGAGGTGGGGGATTAGAAAGCTCAGGAACTTCCTCCCTCTATCTGCTCCCTTCCATTCCCATGGCTGTCATCAGCCCCCAGCTTCTCCTTCTGTGTTAAATAACAGAAGAAAGAGAGTGTTTCAGGGAAAGCCTTAATGGTTGATACCAGGAAAGGCACACCTAAGTGGAAAAGAGAAAAGAATCCATATGAACTGACATGGTTAGGTGCCTGTAAACTTCCAGAGACACTGGGCCAGGCTCTTTCGAGGGCAGCAGAGTTGCCACAGAATAATGGGAAAATAACTGTGTTCTCATCCTCAGGGACCCAGCAAGCACTTCCCTCCAAACAGCCACCTCCAGGGGTGAAGGCTCTGGCCTTTATTGTCAGACCCTGAGAAGGCACTGTCACCCAGCCCACAGGGGCTGGGATCAAAGGCTGCCCCAACGCCACCTGCCCCCAATTCCACTCCCACCAAGCCAGTTTGTGCATGTCCTGGCCACTCAAAATAGACCACAGTTCTAGAGAAAAGAGCCTGTGTCATCTTCCTTTATATTCTCAATGCTTTTCCTTCCTCCCCACCCTGAACCACTAAAATAATAATAACTTTCCTAGCCCTGGGCAAGAAATGAGCACTTGTTAAATATTGGCTGAATTAAATTAAATTAAATTAAAGAGATAAAAAAAAAATAGTCCCTTGCTAGACCAGTCTTCATCATTGCCATCATCGCAGGCCAATATTTCATGTTGTGTCTACATTGCTCTAGGTTCTGGAGGAGATCCATAGATCTGTAAGTTCTGGCAGATCTAGAAAGAGCTTCTGGCTAATGCTTCAGGGAAGGGAGGAAAGGTAGGAATTTACTGAGCCCTTCTGCAAATTTTTTGTGAAACTGGCTTTTCTCCCTTCTCATCCCATGTACACTCATTTGAAATATTCTCAGTTCTGATAAGATGTTTCAGCCATAAATCTTTTGTGGTGGGGCAAGAGGTTTTATTTAGCAATTACACAGAGTACTATTGCACAGCAATTATCAGCTCAAGGAGGAAAGGAGCTCAGCCTGCCTATCTCCCTTATCTACAGACTCTGGCTGAGATGTCTGTCAGAACCAGAGCCAGCAAGCTGCCTTTCAAGTTTGACATCTCTGAGGCCTGGCTACATGGGACTGGCCCTGGGGCCAGGCAAGGTACTTCCACACAAGACTGGGACTGGGTGCCTTCCTCCTATGGAGACAAGGGTGGTGTGGCTCTCAGAAAACCCCCTCCTGAGAAGCAGGAGATTCTCCTTCACCCCTAGATGTCTGGGAAAAGGGGCCTATCTTGTCCTGTAAACCAGGAATCTGGTCCTCCAGGGCCTCCCAGTGCCTCTGGAGTCTGGATCAGGAGCATTTGCCCCTGAAGTTTCCTCAGAGAAGGGGGCAGTTTTCCAAGTGTTCCCAATAGCCGACTAAGAGCCATCATCACACAAGCTAACCTGTGCATATCACCATAAAATCTACAAAATGCCCACTACCCATTATCTCCCGAGCTATTATCTCACAACAATCCAACGAGGTCAGCAGGGTAAGTATTATACCCCTGTTTTTCAGATGAGTCACAATGAGATGAAGTGAATTATCCAAGATCACACCATTAGTTAATGACATATATTAGGTCAAATCATCATAAATTGCCAATAAAGATGGGAGATCACAGGCCTTCTTCCTCTAAATTCAGAGGGCAACAGGAAGCCTTGACCTAGCAAAGCCTGGAAGGGAGTCAGGCTGTCCACATCCGGACTACTCACAGCCAGCAAAGCCATAAATCCCATCGTGAACTTGGCAGGGGTGGGAGTTGGAGCCACACCTTATTCCTCCTTTATCCTCCACTCCCCTCTGTGCTCCAGGACCCACGGAGTAACTGGTCAACCTCAGCCAATTCTCAAATGACCCCTGAACAAGGAGCTGAGTGAAGAGGGCATTGTCACTCACCTTCCCAGCTCAGGTTGTACTTGCCCAACTGAGAGTCTCAGTGTTGCAACTCTTCTGTCTGCGGAGATAGGATCTCTTCTCATGGCCTCAGGCACCACCTGTCTCCTCTAGGCTGAGGTCCAAATGGCCAGCTCTGCCCTTGTCCCCAGACTCCAGGACACTGCTCTAAAGCCAGCAGGACATTTGCATGTAGTTGCCTTACCTCGTTGCAATCTCCATGTTTAAAATCAGTTACTCTATTCCCTTTTGCGTCTGACTTTGTCTTCTTCTCTCTAACTCACTCTTGCTTTCACTCTCCAAGCTCAGTACCTCAGATCATCTCCAAATTCTCTCTGCCCCTTTGCCCAACCAGCAAAAGTCCCATCCATAATATTATCAGTATTAAATCTCACTGAGGTCTACCAGAGGTTCAAGGTGACGTACAGAAAGAGCGCTGTGGTCCTTTCACTTCATGGGAAAAGCAAAGAGACCCAGCATACTTGCCACAGAGCATCTCTCCCCTTCCTTGCCTGTGGCCCTGCCTCTACAACTTGAGCTCCAAGAGATCGAATAGTGTCTCTTTTTCTCATCACCCTGCACATAAGACATGCCTGGCATGCAGGAGGGGCTCAGCCATCCTCCCTGCACCGGGCACTTCGAACTTACACTTCATGACACCAGTCTCTCTTCTTGTGTTCTCCAACTTTTCAAAAGAAAGCAGAAGACAAACAGAAGGACCGAGTGCTTAGGGACCACCTTGACTCTGTCTGGCTACTTTCCATTTTTAAATCTGTCTGCTGGTTCCATTTTAAACCTGTCTGACTCCATTCATCTACCCAACCTTACTCCCTGACAGGTCCTGACAAACACACTCTAAGTGAGAACACATAGATCTTGGTCCAGAGCCGTGTAATTCTAGAAGCAGTGCCCAGCCCTTGTTGCCCTATGGAGTAGGCAGCTGGCAGGATTTCAGGGCATGAGAATCATGAGTCCCTGCCTCAAAAATGCATTGTCTCTCTTCTCAATGCTAGCAACTATTGACAGGAACAAAGCTCAGCTCTATATAACCAAGGATGAGGCTATACAAGCAAATAAGTCTGAGCGAACTAAATATTGATGTAAATTCACACTAGGCTGTAAATGACTGCTAGCACATCCTTTCCTGGGAGCTAATTGATGGGGATACCTGAAAGGGCAGTGAAGTCCCTCCTTATAACAGAAGAGGAGGAGGAATCAGAGTCCAGGCTGTTACATTGCTTCTCCCAGTGGAGAAAGCACTGATCTAGGAGCAGAAACAAGAATGCTAGTCCCAACTCTGCCTATATCTCATCCTAGGAATGTTGTTCTACCTCTTTGAGCCTCAATTTACAAATCTATAAAATGGGATAATTAAACTAGATGATCTCTAAGATCCTTTCAAGATCTGTCAAACTAAGATACAGTTATTTCAGTTATGTCTCCAACCTTTCAGGAGTGTATTATTTTTATTTTTCTAATATATTTTTGTTGGTTTCAGAGAGGAAGGGAGAGAGAAAGAGAGAGAAACATCAATGATGACAGAAAATCATTGATTGGCTGCCTTCTGCACAGTCCCTACTGGTGATCAAGCCCGAAATCCAGACATGTGCCCTTGACCAGAATCAAACCTGGGACCCTTCAGTCCACAGGCTGACACACTATTCACTGAGCCAAACCAGCTAGGGCTCAGGTGTGTTTTCTTAACCTAGTTCTGTACAGATAACAGCTATTTGTCATGAATATGCCTAAAAATTCCCATTGTTCAGATTACAAGTCAAATAATGCGTCCCAAGTGCATTTACTAGTAGAAACCGAGGTCATCACAACCTTGAGGAATACAGAAAAACAGAAGACTTACTCTCAACATACTGTGAAGAACAGGAGTTGAGGTTCAATTAGACATGAAGCCAGACTCTGCAACGGCACATATGAAATTACAATAATCCCTCAGATTTGTTGAGGGATTATTAGCCATCCTCTTTCACACCCAGTATCTAATTTGATCATTTCATCTCTAGAACTGAGTGAAATAGACAAGGGAAGAATTATCACCCCACATTTTATAGACTGAGAAACTGAGTCTCCAGCAAGTAAGTGGCATACAGGATTCGAACTCAGATTAAGTGATTCCTCTTCTTCCGTTCCCCCACTCCCACCCCACCACTGCCTCCCTTTTCTATTTTCTAGCCCTGCTCCCAGATCCAAAAGCAAGCTCGTGAAAGGCAGAGGGAGATCAACTTTGGGAATAAACTCAAGTATGAAGCAAAGACAATAGAGGCTAAAGGACCCCCCTTAGCTCTGTCTTCTCTTTCCAACCTCACTGCCACTGGGGCCTGGGAGCAGAAACCACTCCACCACCCCCTGCTTGTCACTGCTGCCCCCTGCAGTAGGCTTGGCGGGACAGCCCCTAGTCTCCATGACCTGGTTAGTTGGGTTGTTTAGTTGCTTTCCCGTGATCTCTGCCCAGCCAGGGCCAGGTTGACTCCGGGATAATTGCAAAGCAGGAGCCTCCTGCTTGTGACTAATCAAGCAGGTAGGACAGAGGTAAGAACAAACCCAACCAGGGAAGGGGGTGGGGGGAGAGAGAGAGAAAGAAAAACAAAGAGAGAGAAAGAAAGAAAGCCGCTTTAATAATAGGGTAATTGCCCTGTTTAGGATTACAATCTGCCAGCATTTCACTAAACTTTATGGCACACGATGACAAGTTAATAAGCCAGATACCTCACTGTGTGCGTTAAACAGATGCCCCAGCCTCCTTGCAGGGAAGTAACCTCCCCACCCCCCCAAGCCAAAAAAAAAAAAAAAAAACCCAGCAAGGTGTGGGGGGGAAGGGGCCAGGAAGGTGGAGAAACTGGTTATTTCTGTTGTCAAAATGGCCCCAGCAATAAATCACCATTAATAATACTGTCATCTATCAAAGAGGAGCTCTGGTTGCCAAGGCCTTTGAAGTGGCAGCACCTATAATTTCCCACCTATAAAAGGTACCTTTGTGCATATGTCATGCTGGAAGCTGACAGGAGCAAGACGCCCAGGAGTTCATAACTTCTCCACACCCATCCCGCCCATCCCAACAGCAAGCCCATGAAGCTCCCACTCTCTCCCACAGCCGCAGCCGGCGGGGCCTGGGGGCCAGGCTGTCTCTACTCGGCCACAGGTCTGAGGGGCAGGCGGGGCTGCAGGCCTCAGCAGCCAGCATACGTGGGGGTGTGCAGGGAGGGGGAGGGAGTCCAGGCAGATCTGGGAGCTTCCAGCCTCCGCTACAAGCCTCCTGGGTGACTGAGTGACATCTGCTAGCCTCCTCTCAACCCTAACCCCCAAAAGGAAGGCCTGGATGGGCCTGATGGCTAAGGCAGTGCCACTCAAGGGATGGGCCCTGTCATTCAAGTCACCACAGGCACTTCCCCAAACATTACTAGCTGCCATACCAGGTACCAGACGGGGAGGCTGAACCACTGAAGTGGTATATTCTTACAGTTCTGGGTGCAGAAATTTAGGACTGAGAGGTTGGCAAAGTGTTTCCTCTGAGGCCTCTCTCCTTGACTGTAGATTGCCGTCTTCTCCCTGCATCTTCACCAGGTCTTCCCCGTGTGTGTCTGTGTCCAGATTCCCTTTTCTTAGAAGGACAGCAGTCATATCAGATGGGAGCCCACCTGAATTATCTTGTTTTAACTTAATTCCCTCTTTCAAGACCCTGTGTCCAAATACAGTCACATTCTGAGGTGGCTGTGGGTTGGGACTTCAACCCACAACTTTGCGGGAAACACAATTCAGACTATAATAGAGCCCTATAGCTCAGTACAGTGATGAATCCCCCCACAGATGAATCAAAGGCCCTAAAGCCACCCAATCCCGTGGCAACCTCTGAAATTGGGATAAGTCTTCTTCTGAATTAAAGAAACCCAGCTGCCTCCAGGGCTTCCCCTCCTGGGTGATCTGTCTCTACCAGCATTCCCACATCTTATCTAAGAGGGGAGGGTCCTCCTTGTCTCTCCCAGAGTGAAGTCCTTTTCAATGTGACTTAGACCACAATCCCAATTTGCCTCTAAAAGTGGTCATTTATTGAGCTCTTACCATGTCCCCAGCACTGCCCCAAGAACAGATGTCATTTCCTGGTGCAACTACCTACGAAGGGTAAGTACAAATGAGGAAACTGTGAGGCAGTGTGCCAAGGTCCACAGCCAGACAGGGCCCACCTGGCCTGGAACCCAAGCCTCTGTCACTCCAATGCTCACATCTTTATCCCAACCTTCCCCAACCCTCCCCCCCCCCCCCCCCCGCCTTCTTTTCTGTCTCCTCCTTATACATGTAGCTGCTGAACTGTCAGTGTTTGAGCTGCTGGAAATTAAGGATGAGACTTTTAACATTTTATAGAGGATTTAAAGCTACTTTTATCTGTGAGGCATTTTTCTAAAATCGTGGCCATATGCGTTTATGTGTTTTATAGAAGCACATATGCAGTTTATTGACAGCAATTTGTTTTATGATTCAGCTCAGGCTTGAGTTCCTAGGATCCCCACCCTGGGGCCAGGATCCCTCTCTGCCCATGCTCCTCCCTTCTGCTGTGATTCCCTCCTCTTCTCTGGGCCTCCATTTTCCTCCTGAGGAAATGAAAGGGTTAAGCCAAATTATTCCCGCAGCCCCCACCCTTCATGAGCACTTCTTCAGGAAAGGGAATGTTGCCAATGGTCAGCAAACCCTAAGCCAGTGGTAGGCAAACTCATTAGTCAACAGAGCCAAATATCAACAGCACAATGATTGAAATTTCTTTTGAGAGCCAAATTTTTTAAACTTAAACTTCTTCTAACGCCACTTCTTCAAAATAGACTTGCCCAGGCCGTGGTATTTTGTGGAAGAGCCACACACAAGGGGCTAAAGAGCCGCATGTGGCTCACAAGCCGCAGTTTGCCAATCACGGGCCTAACCGGTCCTTCTACTTCTTTCTGGAGGGCTAACAACTCAACCTCCTACATGCCCCGAGGCGAGCAGGGAAGCTCAAGGCCTCCTCTGTACCCACAGGAGAAATCCCTGCAGCCACCATCACAGGATGGGCAGGTCTGTCCAGAGAGGGGCGCCCTCTCTGCGCCCCAGCTCCTCACCACCCACCACCCACTGTGTCTGGGATCCTCCAGCTCCATCTCATTTTCTCCACTGGCCTTGAATTTCCCACGGGTATCATCAGTCCCTGAGGCGGCTGCACAAACCCGCAGGCGCTGGCTCCATGGATACTAGAGACGGGCGAGGAGGGATTTCCCAAAGGGCAGGAGCCCTTTCTCAGTGTTTTGCAGCCTGATGGACGGCTCCTGAGGCCTGGGTACTCAGCTCTGGTTTGGGAGTAGGGAGAATGGTTCTGTGGTCTGGCCTCCCTGAGGAGCCCGAGGTGTGGGATATGAGCAAGTTCTTCTTGATCAAGTTCATGTTTCTGAGGGGCTGGGTTCAAGGGTCTTTCGGGGCACTTGTGTCTCCGAGTTTCTATCTCCTCCACTCAGTAGCATCACACACACACACACACACCACACATACACACGCACACACACACACACACACACACACACACACACACAAGCACACACACAGGGGCCACTGCTGCGCCCCTCGCGCTCGCCTCCCCTTCCACAGGCTCTGCTTCCTCTCCCACCGCAGCAAGCATGCCTGAGCCTCCAGGAGCAGCTCGCAGAGCAGGACGGCTGTGGCTCCTGAGAGGACAGCTTCTTGGCAGACATGGGAGTGGGTGGAGCAGAGGAAATTTTTTCCTTTGAGGCCCAAAGGGCTGTCAACCATCTTCAGCTGCCCTGAGGCCTGAAAGCCACAGAGAGAGATTTACAACCTGGACAGCTTTGATCCAGGCCTCTGATAAACATCAGGAACAGTTCACTCTAAGCCGAGAGGGGAAGGGAAGAGGCCTCCGGAGGCCTAACGTCCTCTCCTCCTCCATCTTGGGGGACAGGGACGTAATGGGTGCAGAAACGGGGCCCCTGAAACCGCAAGCAACATGGCTCAGTCAGAGGCGACGATTCTGTCAAAGGTTAAACTGGGAAGGGGTGGAGGTGCTGGCCCCGGCCTCTGAGATTCCCTCACACTTGCTCACCTGTTCTTCCCCACTGCGTTGCCATGTTTCTGTAAACATGGAGAGACCAGAGAGAAAGCTCCAGACAAGATCTGAGCTGAGAAGGGCACGTTTCACCCCGCAGGCTCTCGGGTTTTGTTTTCCCCCTTCTTGTTGTCGATACCGTTGTTCTTGGCGATGGTGGGGGTGGTAAGTGGCTGGGTTGTATTTCATCCCTGCCCCCTTCCAGAAGGGCTCAAGGCAGGACAACCTCCCTGTGGTCACAGAGCCCTGCCCTTTGCCCTCAGCATGGCCCCTCAGGCCAGCAGAAGAGCCATGTGCCCTGGGGAACCCCGCTCCCCTTTCCCCAGCTCAGCTGATGGAGAAGATAGCCCCAAAACACAGCTGTAACCAAGGTGAAGAGGGAGCCAGGTGGTTTCATCTGGACACTTCCTCAGATTGGTTACCTCAAGTTTAAAGTCTCAGTCACCTCCGTAAAACTGTTCCTGCCTGACCATCAGTCCGCCTGGAGCGGCCTCTGCCAAGGAGGGCTGGACCATGGCCTTCACAGAGCAGCCGAAAGGCGGGGTCTCTGCCTAAAGGATCCACAGGGTAACACAGACATCAGGAGACAAACCGCCCCAAAGACGCCCTGAGAAACTTACAGGGCTTCACCGTGCCCCACAAACCAGCAGCGGCCCGCGTATGCAGAAATAAATACATATTTGCTGAGCACCAAATTGGGTCTAATGACCCTGGCCTGTCTCACAGGGTCATCTTGAGAAATAGCTGATGTCAGACGATGAGCGTGAGCAGCTGTTCTCCATTTGCACTCAACAAGAGGAAAGGGCCTTAAATTACAGCGGGAGGGATTAAGGTTAAACATTAGGAACAGCTTCCTGGCGAGGAGGGTTGTGAAACCCTGTAATGTGTTACCCAGGGACTGCCGTAGACATTCCTTTTTCAATGAGACTTTAAAGAAGAAAGAGGTTGGTGATCTGCCCAGGCAGTTTTATTAGGAACTTTATTAGGTCACCTGGTCCATCCTCCTGAAGGCCAGGGCTTGGACTGAAGAGCCACCTAGCAAGGCCTTTCCGGATACAGGATGACCTCTACGGTGCCTTACAATCCAAACGCTATGGTTCTGAAAAAGCTCATTCCACACCCTGCACAGTGAAAAGAGAATCCAGAGCCATCCGAGAGACCACCCTTGGGGACCTACTTCCAAGCCTTTGCTGGCGGTAGTCAATGTTAACACAATGAGAGGAGGAAATAGGTGATTAAAACCCTCTGGAGACCAAGGGTATTTACCGCCCACACCAAGAGAAAACCCTACATTCCAAGGGACTGAGAAATCATAAGACTAACTTTTTATGGTTGGGAGGACAATACACCCATTTTAGGATGCGGAGACTGAGGCCTACAGTTACTTTGTGCAAGAGCTGGGCCTGGACACCCCTGAGTAAGAGCCTAACTTGACCATTCACCAGCTGTGTGACCCTCAAGCGAGGCATTCAGCATCTCTGGCCCTCAGAAGCCTCATCTACAAAATGGGAGTATTATAAATGTTATACCTGCACCGCCACCAATCCTGGAGCACCCTGGGTCTCACCTTCCTGCTCTATCATCCTCCTCCATTCATGATCCTAGTCCAGCTGCCTTAAACATAGGCCTCTAATGTGGAAGCAATTCTTTTGAATTTTCACATTAAGGGAAAAAGAAAATGTTTGATCTTTAAGGCTGGGAGGTGTATAATTAATCTTAGTCATCCTCCTACCCAAATCCGCTCACTTTGCAGATGAGGAGCTGGAGGGTATCCGCAGGCACTCGGAGAGAAAGACAGGAGAGAACATGCTAGAAGGGGGTCGGGGTTGGGGAGAGAATGCCAAGGGCAAGCTTTGTTGACCGGAGCCAGCCTCCTGCTCCCTGACTCTAGGTATGATTTCAATGCATTAACTTGAAATCCCAGGTAGTTCCTCAGTGGCCTCCCGTTCCATAGCCCCCAGTCACCTGATCTTGGGGTTAGCACCCAGAGCATCGTGCAATGCCACTGACCAATTGATGACCCCACGGTGGGGGTTTGCTGACCCCAGAGAGGACAATCAGTTTGTTCACTGGCTTGGTCTTCCTAGTCCTTCCCTCCACCGCCCTCCTGCCTCTTACCTTCTCCAGCCCTGCCCCACACATTCACCTTCTGGCCCAGCCCACCCTAGTTCCTAAAACCAATCCCCATCCAAAGACAAGAGCCACTGAAAGACACACAAGGACATTTGTTAGCACCTCCTATTTGCAAGGCTGGGTGGAGGCAGATATTATTTTATTTGATCTGCCCCCCAATCATCATGCAAGAGAAGGAAACCAGGGTCAGAGAGGTTAACCAGCTGTGGTGGTCACACGAGAAGCAAGAGTGGCAGATCTGGGATTAAACCCAGGTCTCTGAGTTCTGAAGCCGCTCCTCCTTTCCTGGGGCAGCTGACCTTCTTCCTGATGCTCTGACATTGCTTGCCACTGCTGATGCCACCGTCTTCGCCTTGTGCGGGGCCTGAGTCCACTTCTCAGGGAAATTCCATGTCCCCTGGGACTGACAGAATCTCCCCCTATCCCCTAGGTCCTGGAGTGCCAGATGAATCCCAGACATCCCTGTGGTCACTTGCCTCCCTGGATATTCAAGCTTCCAGGTTCTGTGTCACTGTGACCCTCCTGCCTTTTGGGAGGGTCAATCTCCTCACTCTGTCACCTGGGCATTACCCTGTCTGTCACCACATCCTTGGGGTTATCTGATATGCCTGCAGAAGGGAACTCCTCAAAGGGCCTGCCCATCCAGGGGACTTGACCAGATCCCCACCCCCACCCAGCCATGCCCAGACCAAGATGCTGCAGCCCTGGAAACACCCCTGATAAGACCTCAGTAGCAAGCATTTAAGAGAACAAACTGGAGTCAGGCTGACTAGCTGGGAGCTCCTGGGCACGTTCCCTGTCTGTGCCTCAGGTTCCCCACCTATAAAATGAAAATAAGAGAACCTGCCTCATAGGGTTAGTATGAGAATTAAGAGAGTTCATATGTGTAAGCAAGGTACATGGTTAGGGCAGCATACATGTTACTAAACAAAAGTACATTCTAGCCCTGGCTGGCACGGCTCAGCAGTTAGAGCATCGGCCTGTGCACCAAAGGATCGCAGGTTCAGTTCCAGGTAAAGAGCATGTACCTGGGTTGCAGGTTCAATCTCTGACCCCTATCAGGGCCATGCAGAAGGCAACCAATGGATGTGTCTCTCTCTCATTGATGTTTCTTTCTCTCTCTCTCTCTCTCTCTCTCTCTCTCTCTCTCTCTCTCTCTCTCTCTCTCTCTTTCTCTCTCTCCCCCACCCCTCTCTCTCTCTTCCCTTCCCCCCTCCTTCCACTCTCTCTAAAAATCAATGGAAAAAAATATCCTTGGGTGAGGATTAACAAAACAAAACAAAAAAGCACATGTCTGTTAAAATCACGCACCAGGAGTCCAGCCGAGGCTTGAGGATTCTGAAGGTTGGACAGAGCCTCCTCTCTCTCAGTAAGAGGGTCTTTGCAACCACAGCACTGGAGTGTGAGCATCCGCTTCTGGAATACATGCGAGGATGGGGAGCTCACTGCCTTCCAGCAGACTATCCCCGCGCTGAGCAGCTTCAACTTGCTTTGCTTGTTTTGTTTTCACCCTGAGTGAAAGGCAGCCTGCCTGGAGCGTCCACCTCCTGGCCGGAGACCCAAACCTGCTCCCTTTCGCATGACAGGCTGGCCCCACGTTCCCCTCTCACCCCAGCTCCGGGCACCCGCGGCTGTGCCCGTGATTTACTGGTGGATTGTATGCTGGCAGGTCGTGCAAACCAGCCTAGCACATTCCTGCCTGCTCCCCGCACCTTTGGTCTCTGAAGCCCCATGGCTGGCATACCAGCACGCACACCCCGTGTTGACAGCTCCCGGGGCAGTTCAGCCAGGCAGGGCATGGGCCCGAGCCAAGTGGATGGTGCCCAGGGACAAAGGAGAGAGTGTGGGCTCTGAGAAAGGTCTCCAAGCACAAGTCCAATGACAGGGAAGGGAGAGGCTTTTCCAGAATCTGCCTTAACATGGGCAGAATAGACAGGTGGCGGGCACCAGGAAGTCTCTTGCCCTTTTTAAGATCTTGTGCTTCGGGCTTAAGCATTGTCCTCTCCCTCTATTCCTTTATTCGGTGTAGAGGTTGATGCAAGGGATAATACAGAAAGCCTGTGATACTTTGGTGCAAAGGAAGCAGATGTTTTTGGAGAGTAAGTGACAGGACAGGGCACCTGGGGGAGAGAAGATTCTGGAAATTAGAGGAAAGGGCACACTCCCTCTACCTCTCAGCTTGCCTGGAATGGACTGAAAGGGTGAAGATAATCTCTCTTTTAGGGACTACCATGTGCTACGCAATATCCTTAACCACTGACCTAAATCAGCGATTTTCAACGGTTGTGCCATGAGAATTTTCAGATGTGCAATACCTGCCTGGTTAGTCAGGGGCACTGACCTCATTTCCCTTAAATGGTCAGATTTTTTAAAAGATACCAGTCAACACAACAATAGCTGTCTGGTCTGAATCAATCAAAACTATACCTATTTTTCCCTAGTCAGTGTTCTCAGTGGTTAGAGCATCAACCTGAGCCTCAGAGAGTGGCAAGTTCGATTCCCAGTCAAGGGCATGTACCTGGGTTGCAGGTTTGATGCCCGGCCCCAGTTGGGGCACCTGCAGAAGGTAACTCTCGGACCTCTCTGAGTTTCAGCTTCCCTGTCTGTAAAATGAGGATAACAGCACCTCACTCCTAGGGTTTGGGGCAGGAGGAGACCGGTTCCTCTTGGTAACACACTTAGATCAGTGGGGGCACGTGTCACATATGAGCACCGCAGAGAGCTCAGACGGGCCCCGAGAGGCCAGGCTGGGTCAGCCTCACAGCTTTTCCAAGCCAAACATTCCAGCCACAGCTCTAAGTGCTCCCCTCTGGGATACAGGGGCCTTAGGAGCAGGTGAGAAATACTTGCAGGCCCCAGAGGTCAACAGGCCATTGAGGGACATGGGGACTTCTCTCCAGGCTTTTCAGAGAGGTTGAGCTAAAAGTTCTAAGTGCTCATGTCTAGTAAACCACTCTTACAGAGGAATAGGAGCCAGCAGGACCTAGCAAGAGCCAGCAGGACCCAGCAGGAACCAGCAGGAGCCAGCAGGAACCAGCAGAAACCAGCAGACCCAGTCACCCTATGCCCTGAGCAGTTCTTGCAGCAGGAGGGCTGATGGCACTGGACCTGCATGAGAATGGGGATCTTCTCCACTCTGCCACAGGTGCTCCCATGCTATATAAACACTCGTATCTCCTAATCATCAAAGTTTCTTATTGCTCAGAACAATGCTTGGTATCAACCCATGAAGTGAGAATATCTAGGGATGAAGACACTGCTAGTCAGAGAGAGAAGGGTCCTTCCACCATCAAGCAGGCACACACCACTCAAATTACTCTTCTCAACCCCCAATTTGTATGTAGGATGTTCTTTCCAGCCAGGCCACCATCTCCAGACTCTCTCCATTTGAAAGACAAACCCAGCTCAAGTCCCATCTCTTCTGAGGAGCTCCCCTCCCCAACTCTCCACCACCAACCACACATCTTTCTGCTTTCTCTGGCACCCCATCATAGGCAGCTCCTCGGAGCTCAGCATGCATGCTTCTCTGAGTCTGAAGGAAGAGCTCAAGGGCTCTGCATCAGCCAGACATGTTCCATCTCCCCTTTCCTAGTTAAGGTGCTGAACATCGCTGAGCCTTGCTCTCTCTGCTCTAAACGGGGGGTAATTACAGTACCTACTCACATCCTGAGAGCTAAGCGTACAACACGTGCCAAACACAGAGTAGAAGATGTTACCTATGGATATAGTTTTATTTTTCCAGCAAAAGGCATTTCTCGTGGAGTATTGAGCATAAAGTCATTTCTCAGTATTCACGGGAGATTGGTCCCAGTACACCCTGCAGACACCAATATCTGAGGTTGCTCAAATCCCTCATATAAAATTGCACAGAACAATGCATACAGTTGGCCCTCCAAATCCACAGATCCCCAACTGTGGATCAAAAATACTGTTTGCTATTTATGGTTGGCTGGTTCCACAGATGTAAAGTCCATGTATAGGGAGGGCTGACTGTATTCTTGTTGGAACCCCCTGGGCACAAACCAAGTCATTGGTGGGCTGGGTAAAGATGAGCCCCAACTCAGTCACAAGCTAGCTGTGGGGCTCAAGGTGCACTGCTTAACCTTTCTGGGCCTCCGTTCTCGGATCTGGGGGAGTTCAGCAGACTCTCCTGACCCAAAGCGCAGAATGATTGACAATAGTAGTACCAAAGGGGCGTGGCTAAGTGCACCGGAAGTTGTTCAGACCTGGTATCTAAGTTTGAACCCTGGCCCCACCATGACCAAGTCACACATCCTCTCAGGCATCCATTTCCTCATCAGTAAAGTGAAGGTGACAACACCGACGTCACAGCACTGTTATAATACGTAAGTGGCAGAATGTAGTAAGCAAAATCCCTGGCATGTGACAAACGCGCAATAGCTGCCACTAGTGGTGGGAGTTGTTGTTAGTTTGATTCTTATTGTTACTACAATATTAATCCCAAGAGTTAAAAGACAAGTAAGGTACAGAGAATTCAAGCCACAGCTTCTATGACAGAAATGACTTCAGATCACTGCCTCTGATAGAATGGGTGGTAAAAATTTGAGAAATGATGAATAACACGAACCCCAGAATGTCCTTTATCTCTAATGCTCCGTGTCCGTGGATTGAGCTGTATTCCATTCCCAGATCTCCCCAGCCCCGAGGCACAGAAAGAAGCTAACCAATTTGTTGACCCGAAGACCCATAGTGCTATCTGTTCTAGTCAAGGTCCCAAGACACAAACCCAGAGTGACACCTTTGAGACCTGGTCCCTCTCAGGGCTGAAATCATAGCCTCACTGCCCCTCGGGACCTCTCTGCCTGGCCAAAGCCCATCTCTGAAGAGCAGAACTGTTGGACAGGAATCCAGTGGCCTTTGGAGTTCCCGGGCTGAGGCATGCAGCAAGTGTCCCGGGCTTGTCCCCCAGCCAGGAGGCCACTGTGACCATCCAGGGGCGGGCCTAGGTGGAGGAGAAGGGAGAGAAGAGAGTCCTCTGGAGACTAGGAAAGGAGTTGGACATTAAACCTCTTTCTCCACTGTGAGCACTCCCAAAGCCTGCTCTGTCTCCACCCCGCCCAGCCCTCCCTTGAGGCCACGCTGCAGCCACTTAAGCCTGGCCATTTGCCAGCCTTCCAGCATGGACTTTAGGTTGGGGAACTGAGCAGCTCCAAGGTGCTGACCTTCCTGCCAGGGCCAGAACCAACACCTGTCACAGGCATGAGTGCTAATGACAGGCCCAAGTCAGTGGCATTAAGGTTAACACCTGCATTGGTGACATGCCTTCCAAAGGTCAATGGTGCCCATTTAAGCAACTTGAGGGGAGGGCAGGAGGGAGGGGGGACTTGCCTCCCTTCAGTCCAAGCAGGTGGCTCTATTACTTGTGCTAAAGCTCTCCCCAGTCACCCATGTAATTGAAGTAACTGGAAGGACTCTCTCTCTGGAGCAAGAGGAAGAGAGGAGAGGGGAAGGCACATTTGTCTTAAGAAGGCCCTGCTCACTCACTGTTGGGAAGGTGGGCTCTCGCTGTGTTCCGGGAGGGTGGCGTGTTGATGCCAGTACTGTAGCTCCTGGAAATGTTCTCCTGTTTCCTGGTACCGTGAACTAAGTCCGAAATCAGTCTATGAGGTCAGATCCACCATCCCTCTCATCGGGCCCCCAGGACCAGCTGGCCCCGGCCGCTCTCCTCAGGCACACCTCTCCCCTTGGATTCTGCCTGTTCAAGTTCTGGGCCTTTTAATCCTCACTGCAGCATCCTTCCCCTGCCACCCCAAGGAGCCCACGTGTCTCCTCTGTGGGACTTTGAGACAGCTCCTGACTTGGTGAGAACAGGAGAGATTTGAGGCAAAGACCTCCCCAGGCAGAAATGATCACCCAAATCAAAGACTTCTAAGTGGGAGGGAGTGCTGGGTGGCAGGTGAGTTTATAAACGTCAGGCCCCACACCTGTTCTTCAGAAACGGCAAGCCATGATCACTTTCCTTCTAGTCACTTAACAGCCGAGAAAAATGCATGAAGGGTCCGTTTTGTGCCAGACCCTGAGCTAGCAACCAGAGGAAAAAGACACAGGCCCACATAAAGGAACTAAAAGACAGTTGGGTAGATTAAGGGTCCTTGCTACAAAGGGCAAAGTGGCAGGTGCCTAAACAGAGATACAGGTTAAAGAGCTGTGGGAGTAAAAGGAAGGGACAATCCATAACCCAAGGGGAGAATGAGGGAGGGCTTCTTGGAGGAGGTGACATGTGAATCTGGAAGGATAACATGTGGATGTGAAGCAATGGGGACAGCACATTTCCCATGGAAAGAACAGCGAATGCAAGGCTCTGTCAAGGGGAGGTGTGACAGATGCTCCTGATGACAGCATGCATCATGGCCCTGGATGTGCCAGGCATTGACCTAAAAAGTTGAGAGAAATATATACAAAAATAACAGCTCCATTTCAAGAAAGCAGAACAGGTGTCGGGGAGGGGCCAGGAGGGAGGAGGAGGAATCCAACACTGATTTCTTGGGGTCTGTGCATGTGATGCATGGTGGGTGGTGTTATTATTATAAAAAGTTGTCAGGAATAAACCACAGGCCTCCCCACAGATGCCACTGCCAGATGGGAAGACTGGCAGCATTTTGACCTCACTTGCGCCCTGTGCCCCAGGATTCTCAGAAAGCCGGTCCGAAAGAGCCCAAGTGCTTCCATCAGCAAAACAGAGACGGGAGAAAGGATGATACTGAAGTGCCCAAACCTTAGGTAGCACCCTCTATTTCCCGTGAGAACAGCTTATTTCTCACCCCACATATTACATGTCCCCTCTTCTCACAGGCCTCCAGCTCACCTCATGAGGCCATTGTCCAATCGAGGCAAAGTGAGGCCCCAGTCACACAGCTTAGCTCAAAGCAGAAACCAGGGTGATGATGGTGGCAACAGGTAGTACTTATTGCATCCCAGTGGAGTGCTAAATACATGCTAAGACTATTACCTCATGTAACCCTCACCTTATTATCATATCCATGTTATCGGTGAGGAAACTCCGAGAAATTGCCCAAAGTTACACAGCCAGTTAAATGGTGGGGACAATTCTCAAACCAGTCCATCTTGACCCAAAACCTCAAGGGCAGTCTTTAACTGCCATGGCCAGATGCGAATGGGCTTCAAGGCCAGGATCAGGAAGGACTACGGCTGGGTTTGAGGGGGATGACCCCCAGTGAAGGCTGCAGGTGTGGGTGGAGAGCCCGGTACACTTCAGAGACCATTTTTCTCCTTTGCAGGAGAGAAAAGTTCCTGAAGGCTGGCAGGGAGGAAAGCCCTGGGGTCCACCCCATGTTGGTCTGAAGATGGATTCCGTGTGGGGAGGGCAATGAGAGGAGAAGGGAAATCAAAGCAATAAAACTTCCCCTGCCACCTAACGCAGGTAACCGGGGAGAAAACAACGCCGGCAGCAGTGTATCCCTCGATCCATATTTCATAGGCGAGACGATAACAATTGGACATGTCACTCCCGAAAACCAGAAACTCAAAGCAATTTTAGATGAACTTTCAGAATGATGAAACAAATGGCCATGTTCGTGTTATACACCAAATAAATCACACCAAAATGATAGTTGTAATTCCCAAAAGTACACAGAGAATTGATTTTACTATGACACTTATCATGATGAACAGGCACACCCCTGCCTGGGCCCATCTGAAGTGGCTGCTGCTTAACCCCTGCCTCCCAGATCCAGCTCATTTCCACGCAGGGTCCCCCACCGGCTCTCTGAGCCCTGGCATGCAGAGCCTGCCTCCGAGGGCCAGACTGAGACCTGGGGGCCACACTGAGACCTGGCTCTGCCCTGTGGGTCCCGGAAGCTGGGTCACCAACAGCTTGCAATTCACCCGGTGAGTTCAGGGATATGGGGTTCTAAAGCTGCCAAGGTACCAACTGAAATGGAAAAGGGGCTCGCTGGCTATATCTGTGACTCTGTCTGAGACCCAGTGTTCTCACTGGTTGCCTACTTCACCTTCATAATCACATTTGTACTGGGCATCATTATCTGGACCTCTTTTCAGATGAATTCATGGAGGCTCAGAGAGGCCACCTTACCCAGAAATGTGAATCAGGTTTTAATAGCTCCAAATTGGATTCTCTTCCCAACACATTCTGCTGGCAATTGTGCTGCTAAGACCCTTCCCCCAATGCTGAGCCAAAACTTCATTCATTCACTCATTCCTTCATTCCAGGGTCAGCAAGTGTTTATTGAGCATCTATTCGGTGCCAACACCAGGTTGAGAATATCATACAGAATAAGACACTATTTCTGTCTCACAGAGCTCACCATCCAGCTCAAGGCTTAACACAAATGAACGAAAAATTGCTTCGGGGCACATGCAATGGTGCTGTCCCCACTTTAGGGGGGAACTGCCTGGGTCGGGAAGAGCAGAGGAGGCTCCCCTGAGGAAATGACAATTGAACTGAGAGCCCAAGGATGAGATGATGTCACCAGGCCAAAGGACAGCTGCACAGTGGAGAGCAGGGTCTAGAGCACATGTGTCAAACACAAGGCCCGCGGGCCAAATCCAGCCCGCCAGGCCTTGCAATGTGGCCCACACCGCGCTGTCATCACTGCACTCCACTGTCAGTTTATGACATTGTCAGTTTATGACTGTTCAGTAAACCATTCGGCCCGCGATTTAGGCTGGATTTTAGATTTTGGCCCCTTCTCTGATTGAGTTCGATACCCCTAGTCTAGAGGCACCCAATGGGAATGGAGAGGAAGAGGAGGGCAGGGAAGCGGCTGTCAGAGGAAGCCAGAGGGGGCGGGCTGAGCCTGCACATCAAGGAGCTTTTTCCCATCATGCAGCCGCCCGCCACAAGGTTTAAGCAGAAGGGACATGATCAGATTTGTGTTTCCAAAGCTCACTCCGGTGCTGATTCAGGGACTCAGGTTGAAAGGAGGCTAAGCTTGTTTTAGATTGAGGGCCTGGAAGGCGGAAGGTCTTGTATCCTTATGAGAATATTTGCATTCTGCCAACTGGAAGTCAGAATTATATTGCTCGCCATCAAAGGCTGCTGGGAGGCTTAGACAACAAAGAGTAGATAGAACATGTTCTATAAAATAAGCTATAAACATCAACTCAGGACAAAATCAAAGAGAGTTGCTGAAAATAAAAATAAATGATGTATCAGAGTTAATGTCATAAACAAAATCTTTTAGCTCTACGATGCCGGTGTTTTTACACTTCTAA
Organism: Pipistrellus hanaki; assembly: GCF_964339955.1. Classification (NCBI taxonomy): domain Eukaryota; kingdom Metazoa; phylum Chordata; class Mammalia; order Chiroptera; family Vespertilionidae; genus Pipistrellus; species Pipistrellus hanaki. The sequence goes on from NC_140505.1 coordinate 19,945,811, forward strand.
CTTCAGAGCTAAGATAACGTGAGCTGTTTTGTCAAGGGTGTTTTTCTGGTTTGTTTTGTTTTTTGTCTTTTGTTGCCTTAATGTAGCTAACACAATCCCAATGCCACCCCTTACTTTGTGACCTTGGACAAAAGCCTTAACTTTTTTGAACTCCCATCTTCCTTCTGGCTCTAAATTATGATCCTGTGACATACAGAAATTCTGTAATCGACATGCACATTTACATCAGACAGTAAATGCTTGTCAAATTCAGTCACTGCAGATTTACAGTCAGTCCTACTCTGAAGAACAAATAACAGGAAAGGCCTCTGATCTCCCCCTCACACACACACACACACACACACACACACACACACACACAAACTCCCCTGAAGCACAGACCACTGGGCTCAAAGATTCTGACTTGGGGCAGAAGACATACTTTTAAAGCCACAACCATGACAGCATGCCCCATGGTTTCAAGAGGTGTAATGGAACAAAATTGTCATCCCAAAACTGCAAAAGAACAAAAAAGCAGGACTCAAGTAAGTACCTCCCAATAAGCTTCTTCTCTCTTGACTTCTCCAAGCAACAAGGCAAACACTTCACGAACCAAACTCGAAAAGAGAGAAATTTTACTGATGTTCTTGTGCCCAAATTTAGAGGAAGACGATCACAGTGACCACAGTATAACTTAGCACAAACCTAGATCCAAGCTCCTACCAGAGACCTTTAAACTAGTAACTTTCAAACTTAAGTAGTCAAGAATGAGAACACAGTTAAATGTCTCACCAACCCCCATAGGGTTGATTTAAGTTATTTTAATACATACAAATACTAACCTAGGTATAAATCCTTACACCTTAAATCCATAAGAGCTGCTAGCTCTTATACAAACATAAAATAAAACAAATGTATAGGAGAAATGCAATTAAAACTACCAACCCAACACAATTAGAATGAACAACATTAATTTTCTATGGTAAACAATGATGCTTTGCAGAAGCTGTCTCCAATATTGAGCTCATCAGCAGAGACGTGTTAGTGTCAGTTTGATCCTTTGCACTTTAACATGATGGACCATCATTCAATACAGAGGCTAGCAAACATTTTCTGTAAAAGGCCAGAGTGTAAATATTTTAGGCTCAGTGGACCTAGGGGCTCTGTCACACACGACTCAACTATATCGTGTACCATGAAATTGGCCGTGGACAATGCAAATGGATGGGCCTGGCTGTGTCCCAATAAAACTTTATGAAAACAGGTGCCAGGCAGGATTTGGCCCCGGGGCCATAGTTTGATGGCTCTTGATTTCATCCGTCATCTTTATTATGTTATCATTTGGCTTTTTGCCTTTTAACAACAAATTTCACTCTTCACTATTGATTTATTATTTTTATGGTACAGTCAATTCAATAATTCACTCCAAAATGCAACCTTGAAAAAAATTAACACATTTTTTTCTTGCATATTTACCTGCTTAAAGAATTGATATTTTTTTAAAAGGCAGAATCTGAGCAATATACTTTCTCAAGTGAAAATGGGTACGTTTGGGTTCTGTGTACCTAGAGGCCCGTGGACCGTGTGGCAGCTCAGTTCTGTCATTTCTTCTGCCTATTTGAACTAACAATTAGACATCGGTGACATATTTTACCTTCATTGGACATGAACATATTATTTAAGAGGTGTCAGCCTCTTTCACTGTCTCATCTATGGATAATAAAGAACATTATAAACTGATTAACAAAAAAAAGATACAGAGGCAGAGAAGCATCGAGCAGACTATCAAACTACAGTGGGAACTCTGGAGAGGGTTGTGGGGGACGAGAGTTAAGAGATCAACGGAAGGACTTGTATGCATGCATATAAGCATAACCAATGGACACAGACACTGGCGGGGTGGTGAGGGGAGGCCAGGGGAAGGTCAATGGGGGGAAAAAATGGAGACATATGTACTACTCTTTGTAATACTTTAAACAATAAAATAAAATTTTTTTAAAAAGAGATTGTCAGCCTCTGCTATTTTCTCTTTATTTTAGAATGTAGTTATTCAAACAAAAAAAAAACAATAATTATTGAGTACTTACAAACGGCAGGCACTGTTTTTAGTATTTGAGATCTTAAGTGAAAAAATAGACCAAAAATTTTGCCTTCACAGATCTCACATTCAGATTGGAGAATGAGCAGTAGAGACAGACAATAAAAATATCTATCTCATTAATACATACAATGTGTGATTTTAATGAAATCAAGTGAAGGTCTATATTAAGTAACTTAAGAAACCGGCCTCTTGCCCTGGCTGGTTTGGCTCAGTGGATAGAGCATCAGCCTGCAGAATGAAGGGTCCTGTGTTTGATTCCTGCCAAGGGCCTGGAATCCCCCAGGCTCAATCCCCCATGTGGGGCATGCAGGAGGCAGTCGATCAATGATTCTCTCATCATTGATGTTTCTATCTCTCCCTCTCCCTTCCTCCCTGAAATCAATTAAAAATATTTTTTTAAAAAGAAAGGAAGAAAAAAACCAGCCACTTCATCTCAGAAAATGAAGTAGCAGCCCAAAGAGAAGAGTGATGTTTTCACCCAGTGCAGGAATTCAAGGCCCGCAGAGAGGGAATGTTTATTTTGTTTTGCCACTCAGAGAGGTCAGCCTAACAGGAGCCAGGCTTACTCACCAAGCCATCGGGGGCTCCTTGGGTGCCAATGTGGTCAAAGCACAAATGTTCCAGAACAGAAATGGGCAGCACCATTTGGCACATGCAAATGCCCTAGAGCATGCTGGGACTGTGGTTGAGGTGGTCTCATCTCCCTCACAGCCCCTCCCAAGATGGCCCTCGGAAGGCCTGGTTCAGATCCTGGTCCTGCCACTGGCGACTGTAGATGTGTCAGCCACCCTGTCTTGAGTCTCAGTTTCCCCAATAGGAATTCTGGAATGACAGGAATGCCTTTCCTGTCTCCCTTAAAGAATTATTAAGAAAACCAAATGAGATTAATTTTTTAAAATTATTACATAATTTAACAGCTGAGAGCTATTTGTCCCCAGAAGGAAAAAGGGGGCCTCTAAAGAGGCAGGTTTGTATTGAACTGTAGCTTCACCCTAGGCCCCTGCAGCCACTGGACCTGGTCATTCACACTGGGTTCTCCCCTTCGGTCAACACTGCACACAGGTGAACAAGAAATATAATTTGTGCCGAAATTGGTTTGGCTCAGTGGATAGAGCGGCAGCCTGCGGACTGAAAGGTCTCAGGTTTGATTCCGGTCAAGGGCATGTACCTTGGTTTCAGGCACATCCCCAGTAGGGGGTGTGCAAGAGGCAGCTGATTGATGATTCTCTCACATCGATGTCTCTATCTCTCTCTCTCTCTTCCTCTCTGTAAAAAATCAATAAAATTTATTTTTTTTAAAAAGAAATATAATTTGTAAGTGCATTGTTACTTTTTTATTGTTATCACTATTATTATTATGATATCAATGTGTTGGAAGAACTGAAGTGCAAGTTTCTAGGCTGCTCACATAGTCGAATCCTCTTTACAAAGGAGAGACCCTTATCTCTATCCACATTCATCTTTCCTTCATGAACATAATTAGTTACCAAGCCTAAAGATTTTTTCTCTTTTACTTTTTTTTCTGGTTTGCCTTTTATAGACTAGCAATATACATTACTCTTATTATCTTTTGCTTTCATCAGTTTCAAAAAAAAACACTATGCCCCAAGCCCTATGTCTATTGCATTTTCCTTGGGGCTTTGAAGAAGAAAAAAGGCAAAGCGAATCAAAACTCCATGGCCCTGCAGACTAGAATCCTGCAAGGTCTCAGAGTTGAAGGTGAATGAATTTCATATTTACAGAGTATAAATGGGCTGGAGGACTTCTTCCCTAAAAGCTGTCAAACCAAACGTGACACACACACCCTCATCCTGTTCAACCCTGCTGTGTGAAAGCAGAGAGTCAGAACAGAGCATCCATCACTTATTAAACCCTATTACACGGATCACACTGCACTACATGCATCAGTATCAACCAGGATAGTTCACAGAACTTCCACTGAGGGACAATCACTCTTCTGTATACACCCCAGGAACACAAAAATGTCCCCTTTTCTCTGTTTTTCTCTCCCTCCAACTGTCTCTGCCTGTCCCATATCTCTGACCGCAGAACTAGTTGCTCTCATAGCACCTGGGGCAATAGCCTGAGGTTTACAAAGCCTAATAATAATGGGGTTCCCAAGAGGACTAAAAGATCACCCTCTACCACCCCTACCTCCTCGCCCCCAGACCCCCCACTCCCAGGAGGCAAAGCCAAGCCAGACGGCCCCTAAAAAGCAACTCCCTTAAGATGACAACGTTTTCCATTTGCAGTCTGATTTTTTTTTTTCTTTAATATGTGTGTTGTGTGCTTTTTCCCTTTGTCAAAAGAGCACAAGCCTTTCATTTTGCCTTTTATTTGTCTTGCTGCTGGTACAGTGAAAATGTATTGGCTTTTCAGTTAGTGATTACACATCATCACATACCCAATTTATAACACCATGCCCCAAAGAACAGATGTAATAAAGCAAGGGCAGGAAGTAGCAACCTTATAAAAACCGAGCTGCCGACTCAAAGGTCTTTGCATGTGTGCAGGAAAGAAAGCAGAGGTGGCACAAGGCCTGGGAACTTGTATTTCGCAAACGATGGCAGATGTGACGGACCCAGCTCCAGAGGGTGGTTGGGACGGGGGATAAAGAAAGGGGAGATCCAGTTTCCTGGCCCAAAGTGGTAGGTGCACACACAGGTGAGGGATGCTATGTGCTGCACAGCATTTAAGGGAGCACAGAAGGAGATAAAGCAGGAGGAGCATTCAGCACAAGTCCTGGCACATAGGAAAGACCCAATACATGGTTATTATCTGTTTATCATCATCAGAGGTCAAAATAAAATGGAAGGGATGGTTTTGAGTCCAGAACCTGCCATCAGCTACATGTGAATTTCACTTTACCCCTCTGAGCCAGTTTCCTTGCTTTGTTCTGGGGTTGGTTAGCAAAATGGAGATCACAAACCTGCCTCAGTGACTGTCGTGAAAGTTCAATAAAATGTGGCTCTTCGGCCCCTCGTACCTCTGATCTGTGTGCACACCTAGTAAGTAAGATACATCTGAGTCAAGGTAGTACTTGTAATTATTTATCTATATGGCAACCTAGATGGTATCTAAAGTCCCCACCCACTCCCCTACCTCTGTCCCTGTTGTCCTTACCCTGACCCATGTCCACTTAAACCCAAGCCAGGCCCTTCCAGGACAAAAAACCTCAAAAGTGTCCTACCTGGCCAGAGTTGCTAGAGACAAGCTTCCTCTCTAAGATCTCAATGCTCTTTTAAAGTTTACTGCCACTCACTTCTCCCACAGTTCTTACAAACCAGACCCCAGCGTGGCTTGCAGTCACAGAGCTGGAGTGTCACCCTCTCCCACAACCTGAAGAAATTCCTGGAAGACCAAGAATGGATGTTTGAGGAAAACTCCAGAACAGACTCATTGATGTCACACTTTGAGACTCTGAGTAAACAGCTTATTCATTGGTATTTTAATTTTCCATGTTTTTTTCTGAATATAAAAATAATCATAGAACACACAGAAAGGCAAATATATATGTAACATAGCTGTGACTAATGTATATATAGGACTTTTGTTAACAGTTTTCACGTGTTTATTTCAACATAGTTGAAGTCAACCTTTATAAAACATTTTCCATCTGTTTTCCAGTTAGGGTTACATGTTACCATACAATTAATTTCTCATATCATTAAAAACCTTTCTAATGATAGCCACCTTTAATGACTCCATAAATACTCCCTCATTTGAAGTCCACTAATTTATTTAACCATTCTCCTACTCTTGGGCCTCGAGACTGTAACCTCTTTTTAACCCAACGACCTTTGAAGCAGCGTGAGCACACCATTCTTGACCAGAAGTGAGGAATCCGCAGCCCCCAGGCCACAGGTGCCTCTGCCCCTCCCCAGCTTCCCATTAAGGCCCGGCTCTAATTACAAGATGAAGATCAGAGAGCCTCCACGCTGCCTCTTTACGCACATGTCCAGAATTAACGTTTTAATGGCTAAAGAGCAGCACGCTGTTACTCTCCCAGACATCATTTTAGTCAATAACGAAGGTGATCTAAATTGCAGAGGAATCATTTTTTACTAGAATTCTATAAGGTTTATTGAACGAAATACAACCCATAAATCTTTCCTTTTTTTCTTGCCTTTGATCTAGACTATCTTAGGCCAAATTCTTTTGATTGCAAGGATCAGAAGCCCACTCAAATGAGTTCAAATAAAATGAATTATTGCAAGGATACACAGAGGTCCCAGAGGAAACCGGGAAACATCGAATGGGACCTCAAGAAGAGCAGAAAGCAGGGATTTGCTCTCTCGCTGTCTTTACTCACAATGATTTCTCTGCTCTTTTCTGGGCCTCCACCCCTCCCCCTCCTGCCCGTTGTCTTTGAGTTTCAGTGGCTCTTACATTCAGCAAGGACAGGTCCCCAAATGGCTCCCCTTGCCCCAGCTCTACATGGCCTTTCCACACATGTGCCCAGGACCAGTCAGAAACATCCTGCTGGTTCCTGATTCCGATTCCCCAAAGAGGGGTTTTCATTGGATGAGGAGAACATTTGGTCCCAGGCCACATAAGCCATTGACCATTCTCTGATTAGCCTGTAGTCAAGCCAATACCAAGTTTGGAGGGGAATGCGGAGAAACAGAAACTCACACACTGCTGGGTGGAAGGAGAAATTGATACGCCTACTGTGTAAACCTATTTGACAATTTCTATTAATGCTGAGCCGAATGCATACACGATTCCACTCTTCTTAAGTATATGCCAAAAAGAAATGCAGGCAACATATGTGGAAGCGCCAAAAACTAGAAACATCCCAAATCTCCATCCACGTAGAATATCATGATGTATCATATAGCAATGCACACTTACATACTGCTGCTACCAGCAACAACATGGGTGACTCTCACAAGCAAATCAAGCCAACCACTCACAAAATACATATTGTATGATTTAATTTTTATAAATAGTTCAAACACAGGCAGAGCTAACCTATGTTGTTAGGAGAAGGGTTGTGGTCATTTGGGGGAAGGAGGCAGGGAGAGGATTCTGGTCATGTTCTAGCTCTTCACCTGAATGATGGTTACATGAATGGCTTCACTTTAGGATTGTTCACCAAGCTGTACACTCTGACTGGGCAGATATTATACATTAATTTTTAAATATTCGATTTTTACAAAAGTAATTACCATCCAATGTAACTATCCCAAACTTTCTTTTTTATTTATTTTATTTTTTATTAAGGTATTATATATGTACACATCTTACCATTGCCCCCCCACCCCACTCCCATACATGCCCTCACCCCCCGAGTTTTGCGTCCATTGGTTATTCTAATATGCATGCACACAAGTCCTTCAATTGATCTCTTCCCAAACTTTCTTATATTTCATATACAGATATGACTCCTGTGAATCAAAGAAGTTAATTGATTTCCCCAAAGTCACACAGGTAGTCAGTGGTAGGTCAAGTCAAACTAGGTTTTAAAACTCCTAAGCCAGCCAAAACTGGTTTGGCTCAGTGAATAGAGTGTCGGCCTGTGGACTGAAAGGTCCCAGGTTTGATTCTGGGTCAGAGGTACGGACCTTGGTTGTGGGCACATCCCCAGTGGGAGGTGTGCAGGGGGCAGCTGATCAACGTTTCTCTCTCATCGATGTTTCTAACTCTCTATCCCTCTCAATTCCTCTCAGTAAAAAATCAATAAAATATATTTGAAAAAATAAAAATAAAACTCCTAGGCCAGTACTCTTTCTACTACATTCCGTGGCTTCCATCTACATATCAAAGCCTCAACCACAACCTCCACTCCTGGCAAGACTGATCAAATATGCCTCCACTTCACAGAAAGAAACAATTGATATTCAAGACATTTTTTTTTTTTAATCCATGAACTAACCTTGATGTAATGACAGCGCTGTAGTGGGCATTAGCCAAACTCAACACTCAATTCTTCTGCCTTGCATATATAAGTCATTCCTGCACAAACACCTCATCAAGAAGGCACCAAACCAAGGCGGCCCCCCTTCCACCAGCCTTCCTAGACAGCTGCTGTGCTGCTGACCTCATGTCTGATATTTCTGCTTTGGCAAGGATGCTGTCTTGCTCTTCGCAGGCCCATTGTTGCCTTAAGGGTCTATCTGATTCCACTTAAAACAAAAATAAAGGAGGGCGGAGAGACAATACAAAATTCTTGAACTAAATTGAGAAAAGACAGAGAGTCAACTCACCGGGTTGCACCTGGTGTTATGCACCTCTTGAGACTGCGGGGTGTCTCGTGGGAAGGAAGAACAGACAGCTTCATCCCAGGAAGAGTTGAACATCACTGATTCCATCACAGTTCAAAGAGACTTTAAAGTTCAGCTTCTAAGAGCAGAGAACAATAAAGACAACACTTGGGAAGCATTTTGCAGGTACCAAAGACTTTTCCATTTCTCAGCTGAGGCTCCCAGCCATCGTTGCAGGTAAGATAGTGCTTTATTCCCCTTTTAGAGTCAAGGAAGTCAAAACTCGGGCAGTTTGCAGAGTTCCTAAGTGATGGCCTCCTGTTATTGGTATCAGGTTGGTTGAGTCCAAATTTCAAGCTCTTCCCACCTGCCACGCTATAAACCACACCTCAAATTTGTCAACACTCCTTCTCAAGAAGCCTGGGAGACAGAGGCCAATGGGGTTCCAAGAAACCCAACTAACGAATACATTCCAGGGGTCCTCAAACTTTTTAAAGTGGGGGCCAGATCACGGTCCCTCAGAGAGCTGGAGGGCCGGACTATATGAACTACTAATCCCTACTGTAACACCTTGGCTGCGCTCACTGCCCAAAAACCTGGCAGGCAGGATCAGACTCCCCTGGGGGCTGCATGTGGCCCGCGGGCCGTAGTTTGAAGACCCCTGCATTAGCCCAAGAGTCTGACTGGTTCCGCGTTAAATGTCTGTGGGTTTTTAGAGATGCCTGTGCGTCCGTAACGGGCTGCATTTAGAGCGCCTACAGTTGGCCATCTGAGTCTCACCACCGCAGGAGGCTCAGCCAGTTTGGTGGCGGCCCAGATCTGCATTAAGAGCATGACAAATTTAATGGGGAGCGAGTGAAATCAGCGTAGGGGAAGCAGCCCTCACACCCTTTGTTATTTCTCGCCATAGATGAAATGCTGCCGGCCTAGTGCCAATATCTACAGTTACCACTGAGCTGACTCCTGCAAAGCCACAGAGCAAATCAATGGGACAGCACATCCTGCAGGATGGACAGTGAGCACACACAACCAGCAGGTTCAGGAGGAAGGCCTGCCTAAGGAGAAGGGAGGGGGAGGTCCCTACCTCAGAGACCTGCCACATACTTCCCAAGGAGGACCCCAGTTACAAGAGCCTCAAACCAGGACATTCTCTGCCCCGATCTCTCCCAGCAGCAAAAGCAATACCGCCAGGAGCCTAGTAAGATACCCCTTGCCTGTTACTGTTACCCTCCTGGGGCAGAAGCCTGCCATACGACGAGTACGGCCGATGCAGTATTTGTAATAAATTGTGTATGGATCAATTTAAAAATCAATCGCTTTTTAACAGTGAGCTTTCTTGTTCAGCGTCTAGCCCTAAACAACAGCAAGGGTGAAAGAGACTGCTGTTCACACAAATGAGGAAGGAGAACCCAGAAAGAACACGTTCCCTTGTGTGAGAAATCCAGCTGCTATAAAGAACTTCCTGTTTTCAGCATTGCCTTTCTTTGCACACATGTTCTGGCTCTCTTTGCTGGGCACATTGGCTACAAGCAACAGTTTAAGTGTTACTGCGCTGCCGTCACTTCTGTAAAAAGCGTGCCCACAGAGCCACTTTGGTGGGCATGGCCGGATGGCTGGAGGGGCTGCAGGCCCGGAGCCAAACCCCAAGTAGCCACTCATTGCCTTTTCCTCCCAAGTTTCCTGAAGTTCTGCTGAGTGTGCCCCCGAGGCCCCAGCTCTTCCTGGATGCAGCGTGAGCTCACACAGCATCTCTGGGCACACTCGGGCTTGGCAGAGGGGGCCCAGCTGAGCCAGCAGGCCTACTCCCAGGGCCAGGAAGACTGGGCCAGGCTGGCTTTCAAAAAAGCCAACCCACAGAGCTCAGGTCCCAACCCTCTGAAAGCCCTTCCCTGTAGCAACGTGACTGGGGGCTGGTCATCCCCTGCTTGCTGCTGCCTCTGCCATCAAAAGAAAGAAAAATCTGGGCCTGGAAAAGTGGTTGCCATGGGCTGGAGCCCAGCAGAGCCCAGCACAGCAGACACCAGACATGTATCAAGAGCAAGTATTGACATTTATTGACTGTCTGCAGACAGAGGCTGCATCAAGGGCTCCAGGGGTTACTGAGAATCTGCCTCTAAGGAAGGCCCAGAAATACCACATTACCTGTGCAAACCTGAGCCCTATGCCAGAGGGTTGGCCTAAGTAGCACAATCAGGCTAGACACAAAACAATCTCAGCAGCTGAGATCAACGTGTACCATATCCAGCAGAAGTCCATTGGCCCACTGGTTCTCAAGCAGGGCAGTAGTAACCCCTCATGGGTCATTTGGAAATTCAGGGATGTTTTGGGATGCAGGTGACAATCCTACACTAAGAATTATCCTACCCAGAATGCCAATAGTGTCCTTGTTGAGAAAACTCGACAGCTACCATCCTTCATTCTCAGCCTGATTTTGTTTTTTCTCCCTTGAATTAATCCCACAGCCTCCTGCAATACTCTACACTTTGAGGAACTCATTAGCTAACAGGTGCAGGCTGTTTCTTTGGACGTGGTACTAGCCGGCATGGGAAGCCATGTGGTACAGTCTCAAAAGCATGGGCTCCCATAAGCCTTGCAAGGTTAAAGCTCACCCGTGTGGCCTGGTCCGCTCCCCATCGGTATATATGGATAGGAATTTGCTCCTTCCTCATAGAATTGTTATGAGAGGATCCAATGAGATACTGTATTTACGAGACTATGTTCAATAAATATAGAATTTTTACTATTTGAAACTGTCAGCCCAGGAATCTGGATTTAAATTTTTTAATAGCAGACACAATGGGGAAAAGTGGAATGAAGATTGACTGGGATGCAGAGCATCAGGCTTCAAACCCCAGGTCTGGTTTTGTACCCAAGAGGCTTTAGACCCATCAATCGACTCTCAGAGCCCCATCTTTTCACACCTGGAAACAATAAAAACAATAAATCCTTCAGAGGGTGATTGTGAGGATTAACTGAAATTAGGAAGTGAGAGTGATTTGACTGCTGGAAGAAGTAGAACATAAAGTACCCATCACACATTTCCTCTAAGTCGAACCATCCAAAGCTAGACCGTCACGTCCACATGTTGGTATTTCCTCCGGCACTTAGGATGACATCATTTCCTCTGTGATTAAAAGTAATCAATGCAATAACATATAGAAGGAGGTTCATCCTCGCTAATAACAAAAGATGCATATTAAAATATCAAGAGACCATTCTTCACATAACACATTGGCAAAGATTCAAAAGGCAGACGATGCTCAGTGTTGGTGAGGGAAACAGGCTTCTTATATATAAACCCAGTGGGTGGGAATATTAATTGACACAATATTTCTAGAAGGCAATATGACCAGACATACCAAAAATTATATATGTGCATACTTATATATAAAGGAAATAATTACTACCTACAAAAAAAAAACTGTACAAATACATTTATTGCAGCATTCCTTACAATGCATAAAAATGGGAAGTAGCTTTTTATATGTTCTTCAACTGATGATTGGTTAAATAAATAAATAATACCACATCCATATATTGGAATATGAGCAGTCATTAGGGAGCATACAATAGAGCTATGTGTAGTTTTGTGGAAAGATGTTTGTTTTAAGTTATTGAGTGACAAATAGAAAATTTTTGAAAAAGTACCATGGTACAATCCCATTGTTGCAAGAAAAAAAAAATACAAATATTTTATGGCTACATTTCAAACGTCTGAAAAAAATACACTAGGTGCAGTGGTTACCTGTGGAGAACAGACTGGGGTGTTGGGAGAGAAAAGGTTTTTCCATTTATATCTAGAGGTACATTCTATCGAATGCCAAATGGCCAAGTGTTAAAACCCAGCCAAAGAGGAGGCCAAAGTGTATGCTTAATTTATATTACAACTTTATCATCGCAGTTTTGCATTGAAATGCGGGGGGCTGACCTCAGGTGTAACAGTCTTCTTGGGCCATCAGCTGAAAGGGATGTTCCGTGGCCTCTCCGCTGCCCGTTTGTGTCACTGAAGAGATCGTCACTTTCAACCAAAGGAGGTGAGAAGCAACCCATTTGAGGGGAATCTCATTTTTCTCTAACAGCATCTTTTTTTTTCTCCATTCTTTTCCTATTTTCTATTATGTCTGACTCCAGATCGTTTATCATAGATGCCGTATGTGATTTCGGAGTGTTTCCTCCTTTTGAAATGCTCGGATGATAAAGCTGACATTCTGTCTCTATTCATCCTCACAGGATGTGAAGGATTCTCAGATGAGGCTTTTTGCTCGAAAGATTCACGGCCTAATAGAATTAAACATTTAAAAATTAAAAACAGTTCTGAAAGGTTGTTTTGCTTCATGTCATGAATGTTATTACAACAAATAATTCTGTAAAATGAGATTTAATGACATAATCTAATTGTCTTAATCAATTTAAGACTGTGATAACAAATTACCATAAATGTAAACAACAAACATCTATTTCTCACAGTTCTGGAGGCTGGAAGTCCAAGATCAAGGTGCCAGCAGATTCGCTGTCTGGCAAGGACCCTCTTCCTGGTTCACAGGCAGTGTCTTCTTGCTGTATTCTCAGATGCCTGGTCTGTTATAAGAACAATAATCCTGTCAAGGGACCCATACTCATGACTTCATCTCCTCTAATTATCTCCCAAGGCCCTGACCTCTACATACCATCCGATTGAGATGTCGGGTTTCAACATGATTTAGAGGGAAATACATTTAGTCCATAGCACTAACCTATTTTTTTTGTCTTGTTATTTTTTAGGTTTTCATCATATTTTTGGTTCCCAAAAAGGATGTGAAGATGTCATATCTTTCCCAAAGCTGTCTCCCAGGTACATTCTCTCCTACCAATTGTAGTGCCAACCACTCCCCTATTTGTTCAACTATCTGAATGTCCATTATCTCTGTACATAAAGTTAACAACTTCGACACCCAAACTTACTGCAGCACTTCACGCCTGCAATAATAATAGCACATTTTTGCTTGCTCTGGTTGACAAGATTTTAACGTGTAAAGCACAAAAGAAATTACCTCTCCGAGTTCCAGCTGGAGGGCTTGTCTCTTTCAAAATGAACTTTTAGCGATGAATGAATCTGAATGCCACACCTTGTTCATATCACCACTGTTATTCTGATTCGGTATGAAGCAATCACACACAGGTTTGGGGATGCCAGAAGTGACATTGACATTCACATAGACTATCTGGCTTTCCAAAGGCCAAGCCCAAAGCTGAAGCCAAATATCAGATTTGGGCAGAATAGCAAGGCCCAAGTTGACCCTCAGAGCATTCTAACTTGTTCTTGTCACAAGGTTTGATTTGTCTTTACAAGAAACATGTATTTCTTTTATGATTGAATGGATATTTCTATTAAAATCGTACACAAAAATACTAGCACTTCATTCTCCTCAACTCCTCCCCCCCAAAAAAAAAGAAAATATATATATATACAGGTAAGAATATTGGATTGCACCTATAAATAGTTCCCAACCACCCTAACTGGTTTGGCTCAGTGGATAGAGTGTTGACCTGCAGACTGAAGGGTCCCAGGTTCGATTCCAGTCAAGGGCATGAATCTTACTTGTGGGCGCATCCCCAGTAGGGGGTGTGCAGGAGGCAGCTGATCAATATTTCTCTCTCATCAATGTTTCTAACTCTCTATCCCTCTCCCTTCCTCTCTGTAAAAATTAAATAAAATATATTTTAAGAAATAAATAAACAGTTCCCAACAGTTTTTTGAATAGTGGTTGTGGTGGATTATACCGTCTTAGAGCCTGCAGTCCCCTCAGAGATCAGCATTACCCACTGTGACTCCCAATCAGAAGTTCCTATCAGAGTCAGCTGTTTCCCCAGCATCGGTTCCCCTCACACCACACCACACCTCCTTGTGCTGCAGAGCAGCTGGCTCAGTCACAGGTCTGACACATCCAGCCCCTGTCAGAACTCCCTAAGACTTCTTTCACTGACAGGATAAAGCCTAACTCCTGAAGGGTGACATTTAGCATCTTCCAAAAGCTGGTTCCGCCCTAGCTTTTCAGTCTCATTTCAGGCCCTCTTCTTGCAAGCCATGTTCTTGGTACCCCAGACTCTGCTCCTCCTGTTCCCTTCATCTCTTCCTGGGGAAAAGATGAATCCTACTCATCCTTCAAGAGCCAGCATCTACATCACTACCTTCATGAAGTCTTCAGCTACCACATCGAGCAGAATCCATTGGTCCCTGCTGCCAGTCTAGACAGAAAGCCCCCCTCATTAATATGCAAATTCCACTTCATTATTACCTTGAATCCCCAGCCCCCAGCATCGATGTAGCCAATACTTCCTGGCAGCATATGGGATTTCTGCAAATGTTGAAACAAAGAATGAATAAATGAGTATATAAAATTAGTCCCCAATTTTTGTGTGAATCTTATACCCATCCCTTTATATGAATGGAAGTGTTCTGGGTAGATCGCAAAGCCAGAGTTAGAAATCACTGGACCATCAGTCTTCAAACCTCATTCTCCAGAGACCCCAAGTTCAGTAGAGATGGTGAGGGCCTGAGGCTGCCAGGAAAGCTGGACCCTCCTTAGCCACCCCGTTGGTGTGGAGCAGATCCTCTCTGCTTCTTACATCAGGTTCCCAGTGAGTGTGTGTGTGTGTGTGTGTGTGTGTGTGTGTGTGTGTGTTTTGGAGGACAGGAGAGGGTACAGCTGCCAGAAATCCACTGTTTGAACCAAGAGGCCACCATATGATGAGCAGGCCCGCTCTGAGTTCACCTAAAAGCCAGAATGCATTGAAATAAAAGGTGTTGGCTTGCGAGTAGAATAGGAGCTTCCTCTGAGACCACCTGTGTGTTCGTGGGTAAGTGGCCAGTCTCCCCATCTATACAGCAAAGTACCAATGCCTGCCTGAGGGTGGGGAAATGGGAGAGTTGAGGTCTAACAAATATAAGGTTTGTAAAGTGCACCAATCTTAAATTCAGAGAGCAACGGCTTTTCATTATATATGCCCTGTGCACCCTCCACTCAAAGCAAGATGCAGACCATTCATTTCCAGCTCACACACCCCCAACCCCCCTGACTCCCTCAGGCCCCTCCCCACGCCTGCCCCCAGTGCTAACCACTGCTCTGACTTCTTTGCCCACAGATCCGTTTCGCCTGTTTTAACTCCATGTAAGTTGAATCCTAAAGTAGGTTAATTGTTTGTCGCTTTCATTCAACATACTATCTGGTGTTTCATCTAAGATGCTGTGCGTTTTCTTTAGTTGTTGAAACAGCCAAATAAAATATCAGAGAAGGAAAGAATTTAGAAAACATAAAAATATTAGGTAGTCTGTAGACTGTAAGCAACTTGAGAGTAAAAATGATGTTTTTTTCATCGTTTATATTTCCATCCCTTAAATGTATGCCTGGCTCATAACAGGCACTTGACAAATTTGGGTTGAATTGAAAATTACTTTTATTGATAGACCGTCTGGTTTTTTATATCCCATCTTTTCTTTACACGCAGCCTAATCACACCCCCTCCCCGGACCCCACTCCCGTCCCCACCTCCTCAACACAAGCCAGCCCCACTGGACTCTGTCCTTTGTCTCCCCGCTGAGGTCTCTCAGCTCGGTTGCTTCCCTCTCCAGACACCAAATGACTCACCCAGTGGAGAGATGGGAGAAGGAGGGACTGGCCTGAGTGGCTCAAAGGCCTGGACAGAAAACTGTCAGGAGAGGATCCCTGGCCAGCCCAGGAAAAGAGCTGGGAGCAGCATGCCTCGTCTCGGTGGTCAGGAGACAGAGGCAGGTCCAGGGGGGGACACAGCCGGGGCTCCAGACCTGCAAGCCGGAGGCCCGCCCCCCCCCCCCCCCCGGTTTTTTTGTCAGAGGCCCATGATGCTCCTCACTCCTTCCTTGGTGTGCACCGTGGCCAAGTGTAGAGCTCACCCCAGCTGTCAGGGCACACTGTCACTCCAGCTGTTCCTGAGCAATGGGTTCCTGTTGCCAAGATATGGATTTGGTTTTAATAACAGTTAGTGCAAACACTGTAAATTTACTGCTGCGAGAGAGAGTTTTTGAAAACGTCCACTCTGGCTATAATTTTTCAGCCGCGCCAGCTGTTTGTGCTCAGCTCATACCTGACATGGTGCTTTGAAATAGCAATCACTGTATTTATAAGAAGGCAAGGACTCATAAATATGTCACAAGTGGAATATACAATGCCATATTTCACCATTTTCTATTTTAAAATTGTGAGTTATGGCTGCAGAAATGCACGCCCATTAAAGGTGATATGATGTATTTTCTGCCCTGTTCAGGAGTCCATCCATCATCGAGACAATAAAGAAAACCGCACTTACTTTTTTCCTGTCGTCTGTAATTTATGATCCCCAAAAAGCTGTAACCTTTTGGCAGGCTTTGCAGAAACCACTGCACTGTTAGCAACTAAATAACCTTTTATAAGGTTTTAAATGTGTTGCTACAGTCTCAATGCACTTGCTGTATTGATCCAGAAGATCTTGAGGAGAGAGGGAGAAAAAAAAAAAAAGAAGAAGAAGGAGGCAGGGGGGAGGACTGGAAGAAGATGATCTATAACAAGATCGATAACGGCGTATAGATTGTTGAAAGATGCTTCTAATGATTTTTGCCAGCCGTCATCTTTCAGCGCGCCACGCCCTATCTCTTAGGCTTTGGTCTTGGCTGGAATTGATTGACCTTGCTTTCCTGCGGCCTCCTCCCGCCCTCCCTTCCTCCTGCTGAGCAGCCAGATGGGGAGAAGTAGAATGGATTGGCCCCCACAGGCGATTTGCAGAGAAGCTCTGAAAATACAGAGCCGAAAGGTGCCATCAAGACCATCCTGATGCACAGGTGAGGAAACTGAGGCCCAGCAAGCGCCTTTGGCTTGCCCAAGGTCTGGCGGCAATTTAAATGCAGAGCTCAGGCTCAGATGCCTGGCTTTTTTTAGTCCATCCTTTCCCAACCCTACCACACCACGTCTCAGGTTTGCCTGGAGGAAGAGGGTGTGCTCGAAGCAGGAGAAAGCATTCTAATGAGCTTCTTGGCAGTGGGTGTAGTGGGAGGGGGAAGAGCCAGGGAATCGGAATCAGGTAGAAAGGGCTGCATGGGAACCCCACCTCTCACTCCCCTGGGCCGTACCTAACCTATCTGGATCTCTGCTACCCCACCTGCAAGATGGCAATCGCAATCTACCTTGTCAGGCGGTAGAGAAGACTGGATCTGCTCTCTGGGTGGCACGGAGTGCAAAGCCCGGCATATGGCAGGTGAGCAGTCAAAGTAAATGGCTGCGGTCCTGCCCCATTCAGCCTCCTCCCATCGCCAGCCTTTCCTGGGTTCTCCCTCCTCACCCTCGCCCCCCTTCTCCTCCAGGGCAATGGAGATGGACACATTCAGAGAACCAGGAATAGTCAGAGGCAGAGCTGCAGACTGAGCCCAGGGGGGTGAGCTAAGAGGCCAGCTTCCCCACTCCCCACCCTGAAATGGGAATCCCCGGGGCCCGTCCGGGCCCCTTTAGTGCTACCGGTCACCAGCAGGTCATCTGGGAAGTCACGTGGCCCCTCTAGACCTTAATGTCCTCATATCCAGAATGAGGAGTCACTAGCACACTCATCCTGAAAGATGCTAAGGGACTTTCTAGTCACACAGGCACCCTCTGAAACATGTCTGGGGCAAAACTCCTGTTTCTTTCATCCAACCTGGCACCTGTTCCCCCTCAGATAGGCCTTCGGGGAAGCTGATGATGCAGGCCTGAGGGCAGGAAAGAGGGGAAGAAGGGCCCCACTTGGGGACTGGTCTTCCTAAAGCCCACCCAGTGGCCTGGAGCCCACACCCACGTCAGAGTGGGCAGACAGTAGCATGCCAGGACTCCTGCCCAGCTCCTGGTCATTGGGCCCCAGAGAAAGAGCAGTCTGCAAGGCCCAAGTAACCAACCACCTGCCTCAGGGGCAGCCCTCCTTCCTGTGGGGTAGGCAGGGGTAAGAGCTGTCATCCCTGTCACATGTCTTCCCCTCTTTCTGTGTTAAATGATATCTCTCGCTCTCGCTCTCGCTCTCGCTCTCGCTCTCGCTCTCGCTCTCTGGCTTTCACTCTCTCTCCCTGCACTCGCCCAGAGCAACCCCCAAATCATTATTAACATTATAAATAAAAACGAGAGGCAAGTTATTAAATGTAAAATATGCAGAGTCCCTCCCAGAACTCACAGGGCAGTTCATAAACGTGACGGCTTAATTTTGCTGCTGATCCAGCCAGCTGATGAAGCATCTCAAGTTCATGGGCTAATTGAAGTGGTTAACGAAGTGGAGGAGAGAGGATTGCATTGCAGGCAGCTCCTCTCCTGCCTGGGGGAGGATCCTGAGAGCAGCCCTGGGCCAGGAGGGGGTCCACACTCTCTACCACATCATTGTGCCATCCAGCCACGCCACCACCCCCACCCCTGCCAGGGGCCTAGGAGTTCCCAAAGGGAGCTTCTTCACCACATTCACACCTCTGCTCCTCAGCCGAGCTCCTGGAGGCATCTCCATCGGGAGTCACTGAAGAGCCTCTTTCTCCCCTAGAGAAACCCATCTTCAACCAGGGGTTGGGGTGGTCGTTTCTAGAGAGGGTTGATTTTAGGACTGGATGGATTACTAGCTCTCTGACCCTTACCCTTAATACCCAAGCTGAGTGGAAACAAACTAAAAGTCCATCGATAGGTGACTAGATAAGCAAACGTGGCACATCCAAACAATGGGATATCATGCTGGCATAAAAAGGAGATAAGTACTGGCACACGTCATCCATGGGCAGCTCTTGAAAACATGATGCTAAGTGAAAGAAGCCGGGCTCAAAGGCCACATGGTGTATGGGTCCCTGGATATGAAATCTCCAGAACAGGTAAATCACAGACACAGCAGGTCGACTAGTGGTTGCCAGGGGCTGGGGAAGGGGAGAGTGAGGAGTGACTGTTCAGTGTGTCCGGGTTTTATTTGGGGTGATGAAATATTTTGGAGCTAGACAGGAATGGGTTGATGAACATGTTTTGGGGGCTAGATAGAAGTATTTCTAATTACTAAATGCTAAAGCATTGTTCACTGTAAAAAGATTAAATCGTGTGTTATATGAATTTTACTTCAACAAAATGAATAAAGAAAAGTAAAAACCCAGGATGAGTTCAGCTTGACCCTCTGCATTCGTGAAATTGGCTCCGGTTCACGGGCTTCTGGTTTTTCAGTCAGCAAGACCTCACCCCATGGTCCTGGCTCCCAGTACAAAAAGGAGTGACCAGTTGGCCTCCTGCTTCACCTCTTTAACCCACCCCAGAGTAAAAAACAACAGCCGGCTTTTGCCCCAGTTGGGGGTCGTGGGTCAGAAGCAAAGGCCTGTGGGAAAGGAATGCAGTGCAGCAGAAAGAACTTGGAGTTTGACATCAAAAGAACGTTATTGCAGTCCTGGTGCTGTCGTGGTCTGGCATAAGTCCTTGCAAGTGTGCTCCCCTCACTATCCGCATCTGTGACATAGGGACAGTGATGTCGGCCTTGCCTTCCTCGTAGATTTATTGTAAGCATGAAAGGAGATACTTTGCATCATCATTGCTGGACACTGTTTTAAAAACAGTGTATCGCCCTGACTGGTTTGGCTCAGTGGATAGAGCCTCGGCCTGTGGACTGAAGGGTCCTGGCTTCAATTCCAGTCAAGGGCATTTACCTTGGTTGCAGGCACATCCCCAGTGGTTGGGGAGGGAGGATGGTGAGTGTGCAGGAGGCAGCTGATTGGTGTTTCTCTCTCATTGATGCTTCTGACTCTCTCTCCCTGTCCCTTCCTCTCTGTAAAAAATCAATAAAATGTATTTTTTTAAAAAACACCAATGTATCAACCAAAAAGTGCTAATCACATTCCTAGCAGTGTGTCAAGTAATGTGCTGGAAGCAGGAAAGGAGGGCCGGGAGCAGATAGGAGGACGGAGAACAGGTGTGAGAGACAATCCCTGCCCTTCCTATGGGAAGGCAACACCAGCGCAAATGAACCTGTTGGAAAGCAAAGAGCCTGACACATGATCAGGACTGATGTGTGCATGGCTGGAGGAGACGCTGAGGGTTCCCAGCTTGGGGGCCCAGAGTCCTGAGTTCAAGGCTTGCTCTGCAGCAGGCTCTATAAGCCATCGGGAGTCACCTGAACGTTTTGGCTTTAGTTTTTAAGATGAGGGAGTTAGATTTAAAGTCCTCAAAGATCCTTCTGGCTTTAAAAACCTTATACTAAGCAAAATTAAAAGACAGACCAGGAAATATATTTTTAATAAATATGTCAGAAGATGGATGTTCTTAATATGTAAAGGGGCTTTTAAAAAATCAATAGGAAAAAAATGAATGCCTCAAAAGGAAAAAAATAGGTAAATAATACAGAATTTTATACAAAGATTTTCCTACTAATTATCATAAAGAAAAATTGAAAACTATCTTAATCCAAAGCAATAAGAATACTTTTAATTTTAATCATGGTATGGTCATATTACATAGTCATTAACAATCATATTTTTCATATATTTCATAATAAAGTGTTTATAATAAAAGGGGGGAAAGGAATAAAAACTCTCAGGATTTCAGCTTTATGTTTTGTTTGTCTAAATTTTTTTTTAAAAAGACATTTATGGGTAGATGATAAATAGGCTAAAATGATATATACCAAAAAGTTAACAGTAGTTATCTCTGAATGTGAGTTAATAATTTTATTTCTCCTTTTTACTTTTATATTTTCCTGAATTTCTATAATAAACACATTATTTTCTGATTTAGAAAAATGTTTACTCTGTGATACAATAGAACAGCAAATTCAGGGTTTTATGCTTGGCTCCATTAAAATTTCATTCTAGCACTGAAGTGATAAAACGTTCACTAAAATAAATCTTCTAAGGTTATTAAAAATGGCCTTTATTAGTCTGCAACTGTTTCACTATAATAGCATCTATCTCAATTGTTGAGTAACCTACCTCTATTTTCAACTATTCCTAACATTTCTGAAAGACAGGAATCTAGTCAAATTTATTCATAGCACCAAATGCCATAATAGGTGCTCAGTAAATGCTTGTTGAATCAAGGGTAAGAATCAAGGGTAAGAATTGAGAGATGATTGGTCTGAAAGAAATTGGACAATAGAGAGTGAGTTGGGTGAGCCTTGAAGGATGGCTAACAGTGGCATATTTGTAAATTTGTTCTTCTGTTTGGTGAACTGGCCAGGCCCTAAGCATTGTGCTGGACATTGAGGATACTGAGTTAAATAAGACACAGAGACTTGCGGCTTAGAGACAGAGACAGACATGCACACGCACACCAAAAAAAATGATGGAAATAAAATAATAAAACGAGAATGGGGAGCACCTGCTGGTGCTGGAGGGCAGGAAGAGAAGCCAATAAGGGACCAAGCCCTGAGGACAGTCAAAGGGGGATGGAGAGGGAGGACAGAGTTCAAAATCAAGGCTGGGATGCTGGGGAGAGAGGCAGCATGGGAGACAACTCCGCGTCCTTCCCGTCACCCTCCTCCACACGAAGTTTAGGTGGGGAGCTACGCATTAGAAACATGCACACCTTCCAGGAGTGCTCATTGTGCACCTGGGCCTGGGCTGGTGTCCTAGAGACAGATCCCAGAAGACTCTGCCTGGACTCTGCCGGAGTCCTGCTTCCCCACAGGTGGGGTGGGGATGCACATCCAACCTTAGGGGGAAATTATTATTATTATTATCTTTTCTATCCTCACCCTAGGATATGTTCCCATTAATTTTTAAAGAGAGTGGAAGAGAGAGGGGAAAGACAGAAAGAAACATCGATGTGAGAGAAACACATCGATTGGTTGCCTCCTGCACAAGCCCCAACCAGGGCCTAGGCCGGGAAGGAACCTGCAACCAAGGAACATGCCCTTGACCGGAATCGAATCCGGGACCCTTTTGTCCGACGGCTAACACTCTATCCACTGAGCCAAACCAGCTAGGGCTTAGAGGAATCATATTAACCTTGAGAAAAATGGTCCTGAAACTGGGGCACCCATAACAATGCCATCACCTCATAGTATGAAGGATGAGTCTCTTTTCACCTGTGGTGACTCCCTGGTTTTAAATGGGATTACCCTACCTGAGCTGGTGGAACTTCCCCCAAGGAACTAAAGCCCCAAAACTTCACAGTCTCTGCACACGAGGAAAGAGGGGGTTTTTTAATCCAGGAAATGCCAGCATCTACCTCTGTGTCACCGTTGCCGGCGCTGATCTGGAATGCATTATTGGAGCGCAGGCAAATGTAAATTCATGTAGTCTTCAAGCTGGGCTTCGCAGCAAGGTAACGAAACGTTGACATCAGCCTGAAAGTCAAATTAGGCCCTGCGTTATGTGGTGTGACCTGAGGTGTTGACACCCTGGCCGCCTGCCTTCCGAGCTTCGGGAAAGCACGTGACTGGGAACAGAGCTCATGACTTCAGCTGCTTCCCAGAACCCCGCTGGACAGCAAGGCATCCCTGGTGAGCAAACCCGAGATGGTGCCTCACTCAGCCTCTTCCAGGAAACGTGTGAGGTGCGCTCTGCCGTTCTTCACACGTTACTGAATAGCTACATGTGTCTCACACTGTGGAAGGTGCTGGGGTGACCTCCAGAGGAGGAGTAGATATCGATCTGGCCCACAGGATCTTCCCGAGACCCTCATGGTCTCTAGCTACCACCCACAGCTCTCCTCATTTTGTTGGCCAAGTTGCTGTTACCTCGTGTCCTTCCCTCCTCACCCCCAATCACCCCTCAGTCCACTGCAGGCTGCCTCTGGCCCCACCTCTCCATGGAAACTGCTCCCACAGAGGACACCAGAAATCTCCTTGCTGTCAAACCCAATGATGGGGCTCATTCCTCCAATGACCCGACCTCCTTCGGATGTTCACACTGTTGATGCATCATCACTCCTTTGTAACATTCTTTCCTCTCGTCTTGTGTGTCACTACTTCCTTATGGTTTTCCACCAAACTTTCGGAGATGATTTTCCTTAAAGCCCTCAAAAGTCTCCTCATCTCCCACTACTTTAGATCCAAGTTTCTTGGCGTAAAAGGCCCCTGTGACCCAGCTCCTGCCAGCCTCTCCAGACTCCTCTCCCTACCACTTGCTCCTCTCTTCATATCTAATGCTACAGCAACCCAAACCATGTATGATATCCCCTCCAAACACCAGGCTTCTGCCTCCTGGCGATCCACTCGGTGAGCATGGCCTGTTCTTCAGTACCTAATCAATTGCCACGTCTTTGGTGAGGTCTTTCCCGACCAGCCCCCACCCTACTTACTCCAGAAAAGGTCACCTACCCCTTCTCTGGACTAATACCACTCCCCACAATCATTTCCACTACCGCCCTGGTCAGTTGCTCTGTCATTGTTTCGTGTCTGTCTTGCCTAACCAGGTTTTAAACTTCTTGAGGGAAGAGATTATGTCGCACCCCTTTCTATATCTCCAGCTGCTTGCACAGTGCTTAACTGCTTAAAACTTAACTGAATTTTTAAAAATGCTTACTAAACAACCTTAAGGAACAACCAAAAAGGGGAAGTGGCGCACAGAATAATCGCCTCCCCCAAAGATGACCCCTCCTAATCTCTGGAATCTGTGGATATGATATGTCGCATGGTAAAGGGGAATTAAGGTTGCAAAAGTGATTCAAGTTAAGGACTTTGAGACGGGAGATGATCCTGGGTTATCCAGGTGGGCCAATCTGTCCTATGAACCATCAAAAGTAACGTAGGAATGAAAGCGGAGCCAAAGAAATTCGATGCTGCTGGCTTTGAAGAAGACAGGAGGAGGCCGCAAGCCAAGGAATGGGGGCGTCCTCTGGAGCTGGGAAGGTCAAGGAAACGGAGCCCAGGGAGCTCCGCTAGAGTCCCCAGAAGGAATGCAGACCTGCTGACACCTGACTTTTGCCCTGTGAGATCCATGTTGGACTTCTGACTTGCAAAACTGTAAGGTAGTAAATTTGTGTTTTTTAAGCCACTATGTTTGTGGTCGTTTGTTACAGCAACAATAGAAACGTTAATACAAAAAGGAGTTCCTGAACAAATACTGTAACTAAGAAGAGAAAGGGACCAGCCCCATCTAAGAGATGTAAATGGATGCCAGTGGGGTTTGGTGGCATGAAAGGGAACTTTCAGCTGAGGGATCCAGCTACACTTTCTGGAAGAGATGGCATAAGAGCCGATTTTTTTAAAGTATCTTTTTGTTGTTGTTGTTAATCCTCAGCCGAGGAAATTTTTTCATTGATTTTTAAAGAGAATGGAAGGGAGAGGGACAGACAGTGAGAAATATCACTGTGAGAGAGACACATCAATTGGTTGCTCCCTGCATGAGCCCTGACCAGGGCCAGGGAACCTACAACTGAGGTACATACACTTGACCGGAATGGAACTCGGGATTCCTTCAGTCCACCGCGCCCAATGCTCTATCCACTGAGCCAAACCATTAGGGCTAGAGTTGATTTTTAAAGGGTTTAGATTTATACACAAGGAAATGGGGGATTCAAGTGCCATCACTGGAGAGAGAAGCACAGAGGACAGAGGTCCTGAGAACAGACGGAGGTGCAGGCTGGTCAGGTTCTCCCCAGTGGAGGGGGCAAAAAGGGAGGCATAGGAAACCAGAGGAGAGCATGCCCTGTGTCCCGGCTCCTCAGACCCTTCCCTACTGAAAGCGCAGCCCACTCCTCAGGAAGGCTGGCACATCCCCAACCCTGCCCCTCATCACACAAACAGTCTCTGATTTTCTCCCCGATTTAAATAGGCAAGAATCCACTGGAGCCTCTCTCCCCAACATGTGAGCCTTGGGCGGGGCTGGCATTTATAGCCTGGCTGGTCAGACAAGACTTGCCCACAGGAAGTAATTAGAGAATAAAAGAAGACAGGACACAATGCAAGAGCTAATGGGAACATCACTAAGTGCCAAAGGTATATTTTAAGTAGCAAATGCAATGGGAGGCCCATGAAGAAAGACATTATTGTTGACTGTTGGGGGTTTTTTTTCCAGGAAAGTTTTATGGACTAGGTGGGACCTGAGCAGAACTTTGAAGGAGAATAAAGCTCCAGAATAAAGCTCCAGCAAACAACCAGGGGGGTTCACACGGACCAAGGCACAGAAGAGAAGGTGGCCCAGCACCAGAGACCTTTGGGTGTGGGGTGGATGGAGTATGGCTTCCTCAGTCAGGAGAACACCCCTCCAACAGCTCCTCCTTGCTGAAAAGACGGCTGCTGCCACTTCTCCCTAGAAAGAGAGATGTGGGATCTCTTGATAAAACTCATTCTTAGCCCAGCCAGTGTGGCTCAGTAGTTGAGCTTCGATCTATGAACCAGGAGGTCAGAGTTCAATTTCCATCAGGGTATATGTCCACGTTTCAGGCCTGATCCCCAGTGTGGGCATGCAAGAGGCAGCTGATCAACGATCTATCTCATCACTGATGTCTCTCTCTCTCTCAGTCTCTCTCTCTTTCTCTTTCTCTCTCTCTCTCTTTCTCTCTCCCTCTTTCTCTCTCTCTCTCTCTCTCTCTCTCTCTCTCTCTCTCTCTCTCTCTCTCTCTCTCTCTCTCTCTCCCCCCCCTTCCTTCCTTTCTGTAATCAATAAAAATACATTTTTAAATAAACAAATCTTACTCTGAAGTCTTGCTGTTGGCAATTCCTACATGTGATGGGGGAGCTGAACTAGGAATGACAGTCACTCTCCACAGTGCCCCCCATGAAATGAGGATTGTGGGAGGACCTCCCTTCTCCCTGCTGGCCACCTCTGAGGAGCTTATCCACTTGGAGCACATTCCTGTTCTAGTGTCAGAAACACCACAGCCAGGAAAAAGGTCTGATCCCTGGGCACTCGGGGGTCCCTTCCCTTCTCTGCTTGGATGCTGAAATAGGAAACACACCAGAAGGCCACAGCAGAGCATCTCTTTTGAGGCCTCGGGCTTCCTCTGGCCCAGGGTCCCAATCTACTGATCAGGACAAGGGGAGCCTGAGGCCCAGGACAATTACAGGATTGCCTAGGAAGAACTTAGTGAGTGAGCCAGAAGCCAAGCCCAGCTCCTATAAAATCTGAGCAGGAGTGGAGAGTTTGGTCTACTTTTCTCTTTGACCAGAGGGTCACAGTTCTGTTCACAAGATAGACTCCCGAAGTTATATTGGTCAGTTATGCCAAAGGGATCATCGTTTTTCTTTATTTTCTGTTTTCTATCTTGATGAAAGTTTGATTCTGTTTTGGTTTTACACTGCCAGGAGATAAACAGAACCACGACTTGTATTTCACAATTTACATAGCGATTTCATGTGCATTTGAGAGCCGGGCCTGTGTTTGGCCGCTGTCCTTCTTTTCCCATCTGGAACGATGGAAGGGTTGTGTTTGTGCTCCTGCAGCAGAGGCCCTCCAATGTCATGTCATGCTCACTCTCCCGCCACCTCCCAAACCACTAACAGGCGGTGTATCATAGAGGCTAAGCACCATTTTCACATCAGTCCCTGTCCATCCCTTGGAGTGGGCACCATTTAGAACTAAAACCAGCTGTGCTCAGGGGCCCCCAGGCACAGAAGGATGGACAGTCTCTAGCCTTGGCCACCCTAGTACATCCTCTTCCAAACCTCCTTGAGAAGAGGCCAGAGGAGTCAAGGTAGGAAGAAGAGCTTGTGAAAGGTGCCACGGGAAGTGGGGGTAGGTGAAAGAGACATGTCGGAGCCCAGTGCATAATTGCATAATATTATGCTTTAAACCACATGCCTTTTCCCAGACTGGGCTATTAAATTAATTCAGAACTTATGCTCACACTTAAAAGATTTCTGTCATATATTGTGAACACGATGATCTCAGAGTAATTTGCACTGGAAATGTGTCATATTAAATCAGGGGCCCTAATAAACTTTATTACTAAAACTCCACATGGATCAGACGTGGCAGATAAACCATCCTACTTTTGCACTCATATTTATGCCATTGAAATACGGCTCCTCCTTTGGGAAAACATAAATACACTCAGCAACACTCCCTCTACCTCACTATAAAGGTCCCCATCCCAGCTAGAGGACACCCATCTTACTCCCCCCCTTCCCCCCTTCTCCTTCCCCCCACACCCCGCCCCGCACAGAAGCTTGCTATGGGATTGAGACCTGTTGGCCAAGGCAGAGATATTTCTTTGGGATTTTAAAGCACTGTGGCTTCCATGACTTTGTGACCTTCCATTTGCGTGGGCATGGCCTGTACGCTGGACTGTGTGTAACTGCTCTGAATGGTTTTACCAGTCCGTGTTGTAAAAAGCACTGGATGGTGAGTTATGATGCCTGAGTTTTTCAGGTTCTGCTACCAGCTGGCTCTGTGATGTGAGCACAAATCAGAAAGGACATGGTAATAGGAAGAGCACAGGAATGGGGATCAGAGGTTTATTTCCATGTAACAGATGCTTTTTTGAAAGCCTAACATGATCCAGGCCCTACATAAGGCACTAGAGATACAAGAATGAATAAGAATTCAGTTAGAATCCCAACAGGATTTTTTGGAAAACTAAATTAAATTATTATAATAATATGTGTATGATGCTATGGAAATTCTTTGTGATCGTTTGGATTCATATATTAAAAAAAAGTCTCAGAAAACCTAAGAAAATTCAGAATAGTGAGGAGGGACTTACCTCACCAGATACTAAATAC
The DNA here is from genome assembly GCF_964339955.1 of Pipistrellus hanaki. Classification (NCBI taxonomy): domain Eukaryota; kingdom Metazoa; phylum Chordata; class Mammalia; order Chiroptera; family Vespertilionidae; genus Pipistrellus; species Pipistrellus hanaki. The sequence continues at coordinate 19,973,717 of NC_140505.1, forward strand.
AAAGCAAACATATTCAAAACAGTGTGGTGTTGGCAAGCTTGGATACAAAATTTCAGCCAGCAAACCTGTGGATGTGGGAGTTAGAGTGAAAAGAAGAGAAAGGATTGAAAGTCTTTCTCAGAGACTTTCCAGGAGTCACCAACACAAGCAGCCAAGCCTCTAGCTTACCTGTGACTCAAGAAAAAAAATTAACCAAAGAGGCTCTGAATTCAGGGAGATGGGTTCATCAAAGGACAGGACCTAGACAACAAGTAAAAACAGGGGAATTCTATGAAAGTCTCCTCTTAACATGGTGAAACATACAACCCACCTTTTACTGCTCTGTGTCTGGAATGCAAGCAACCGAGTACACTCTGCCACCCATCAGCAGAATTCTGAAGCAGGAGACTGGATGATACATCTTTGGTAGAACAAAATGACATATCCTGATACTAGAGGGATGCCATGAAAAGGGCCACTGGCAGCCTCATCAGTACCCCTCCCAGTGAAGTTCCTCCACTCAAACAGCCTCCATTTATGCCTGGAGAGAGAGCCCAGAATCATCAAACCCTGGCAGAAATCCTTCTCATAGAGGATACATTTAAAACAAACATGAGAAAAAATTGCCAGAGAAGTAGACAAAGAAATAATATCCTCAAGAGATAAGATGATTTTCCAGCCAGAAAGCAAAAGTAAAATAGTATTTAAAAGGCTCACCTTGAAAATAAGAAAGAGCTGTTAGAAATTAAAATTGATAACCAAAATATCATTATTAAATTTTTTAAATTAAAAATTAAGGAAATCTCCATAAATTAGAAGAAAATTAGACAGTAAGTTAGAAAACACAAGTAGAAAAGTATGAAAGTCTGGTGTTATCCCAAGGAGCCAAAATCCAAGTAATAAGAATTTTATAAAGACAGAAGAGAAAAATTCATGGAAAGGAAATTACTATCTGGAAAATTAAATAAGTTTCCCAGAACTAAAGTACATAAGGATATTCCAAGAGTAATTAGCACAGTGAATTTTAAAAATCCACATCAAGGAACATCATTGTGAAACTTCAGAATATCAAAGGTAAAGGGGTGACCAATAAAAATTCCATGGCTTAAAGAAATAGGTGGAGGGAGCCAGTGGCATAAAGAAATGGGACTCAGAATGGGTCAAATTTCTCAAAATAACTCCTAGATGTCAAATGATGATGGGTCTCTTAAAATTATGAGGGAAACACAAAAATCAGCTGTATATTTATGCACTAACAATAAAAAAATAAATTTCATTTACAATAACATAAAAAAGAATAAAAGACAAAAATAAACTTAACAAAGGAGACTAATGACTTGTACACTGAAAGCTACAAAACATTGCTAAAAGAAATTAAAGAAGACACAAAAATAGAAAAGCATGCCCTACTAATTCAGACTATATCGGTAAAATGTCAATGCAACTCAGAAGGATCTACAGGCCTTGACCAGGTAGCTCAGTTGTAAAGCATTATCCCAATAAGCCAAATCAATATTCTGTCTCTTTCTCCCTCTCCCTCTCTCTCTTTCCCTCTCCCTCTCCCTCTCCCTTCCTTTCTTTCTCTCAAATCAATAAACAAATTTAAGAAAAAATTTAAAAGATCTACAGATTCAGTGCAATGTCTACCAAAATCCTAACAACATTTTTACAAAAATCCATCCTAAAATTTATATGGAATCTCAGGGGACCCTGAATAGCCAAAACAATCTTGAAGAAGAACATAATTGAAGGTTCCACATGTCCTGATTTCAACCCATACTACAAAGCTATGCTAATCAAAATAGTAAGGCACTGACATCAAGACAGACATATAAACCAATGGAATAGAACAGATAGCTCAGAAGTCAACCCTAGCATATATGGTTATGTGATTTTTGACAAGAATGCCAACACTATTCAATAGTCTTCAACAAATGATGCCGGGAAAACTAGATATCTACACACAACAAAGAATGATGTTGGACCTTTACTTTACACTATGTACAAAAATTAACTCAAAATGGATCAAAGATCCAAGCAAGAGAGCTAAAACTATAAAACTCTTAGATGAAAACATAGGGAGAAAGCCTATTGACATTTTATTTGGGTAATGATATCTTGGATGTGACACCAAAAGTACAAACAACGAAAGAAAAAATAGGTAAGTTGGAGTCCATCAAAGTAAAGTTTTGTGCATCAAAAGACACTATCAACAGAGTGACAAAGTGACACAGAGAATGGGAGAAATTATTTGCAAATCATATAACTGATAAGTAATTGATATCCAGAATATATCGGGTCGAGTAGTAATGAATGTCGTTTTTTAACATTCGTTTAAAATCTTGCTTGGCGTTGACTTGTATTGACATAACCTTCAAACACGTGGTATCTACAGAACGTGTGAAGTGCAATTAACAAGTTTTGCTTGAAAAAGTTTGTGTTTGGTTTGGTTTTTGTTGCAAAACTAGGGCTAAGAAGATGGCGGATGAAGAGCATATTCGGCACTGCATGCTTTACGAGTTCCAATTAGGAAGAAAAGCAAGCGAGGCTGCAAAAAACATCTGTAGTGCTCTTGGTCAAGATGCAGTTGGCGCCAGAAAATGCCAGCGTTGGTTTGAGAAATTTCGCGAGGGAAATTTTTCGTTAGATGACAAGAGTGGTGGAGGCCGTGTGCCCAATTTTGATCAAGAAGCTCTTCAAGCTCTTTTGGTGCAAAATCCTCAAATTACCCAACAAGAGCTTGCGACAACTTTAAATTGTTCACAAAAAACAATTTCCAATCAATTGCGTGCACTTGGCAAAGTCCAAAAGTTTGGAAAATGGGTTCCTCATGAGTTGACCGACAACAACCGTAATCAAAGAGTCACAATTTGCAGTTCGCTCCTCTCTCGTCAAAACCGTTTGCCGTTTTTAGAGCAAATTGTTACTGGAGATGAAAAATGGGTGCTGTATGTTAATTTGAAAAGGCGTCCTCAATGGTTGGACAAAAATGAGGCTCCGCAGCCCACGCCAAAACCTGACTTGCATGCGAAAAAAGTGATGTTGTGTGTTTGATGGAATTTTAAAGGAATTCTTCATTATGAACTTTTACCATCTAACCAAACCATTACAAGTGCAGTGTATAGTGCCCAATTGGAAAGGTTAGCCCAAGCTTTAAGAGAAAAAGAACCCGCGCTGATTAATCGGAAGGGCGTAATTCTTCACCACGATAACGCACAACCGCATACTGCAAGAATCACTGCTGAAAAACTGCGCCAGTTGGAATGGGAAGTTCTCCCTCAACCTGCACATTCTCCTGATATTGCCCCTTCCAATTACCATTTGTTTCGTTCTTTGCAAAACTTTCTTCTTGGAAAAAAATTGAATAATGAAGAATGCCTCAAAAATGCATTGACCGAATTTTTTGCATCAAAATCACAAGAATTTTACAACAGAGGGATTAAAATGCTTCCTGAGCGTTGGGCACAAGTAGTAGAAAACAACGGCAACTATATTGTTGATTAAATTTTGTTGTATTATTTAAATAAATTCGATTTAAAAAAGTATTAGAAAACGACATTAATTATTACTAGACCTAATATAAAGAACTACAATTCAACAACAAAAACAAAGAACTCTATTTTAAAATGGGCAAAGGACATAAATGGACATTTCTCCAAAAAAGATATACATACACATGGCAAATAAGCACATCAAAAAATGCTCATCATCACTAATCCTCAGAGAAATGCAAATCAAACAACAAAGAGATATCACTTCACAACCATTAGAATGAGTGCTATAAATTTTAAAAATTTAACCTAGGAAATAACAAGTGTTGGCAAGGATGTAGAGAAAGTGGAACCTTGTGTATTATTGGTAGGAAAATGAAATGGTGCAGCTTCTATGGATCACATGTAATTCCTCAAAAAAATTAAACATGGAATTACATGTGATTCAGTAATTCCATTTCTAGGAATATACCCAAGGAAGAGAAAGCAGGGACTTACACAGATATTTGTACACCCGTGTTCATAGCAGCATTATTCACTATAGCCAAACGATGGGAGAAATCCAACTGTTATTCATCAACAAATGAATGGATAAGCAGAATATTTAGAATAGTTATATAATGGGATACTATTCAGCAATAAAAGGGAATAAATTAATGTTACTTGCAAAAATATGAATGATCCTTGAAAAAATCATGCTAAATTAAAGGAACCAAGCACAAAAGAGTAATTATTATGTGATCTCATGTATATGATATTTCTAAAGAGGGAAAATCTATAGAAACAGAAAGTATATCAATGTTTGCCTTGGACTAGAGGTGGGAATGAAGATTGACATTAAATGGGCACTAGAAGACTTGGGGGTGATGGAAATGTTCTAAAACTGGATTGTAGTGATGCTTGCACTGCTATATAAATTTACTAAATTAATCAAACTGTACACTTAAAATGGGTGAATTTTATGATATGAAAATTATACCTCAATAAATCTGATTATTTTTAAAAAGTAGTGTCAGTTATTATTCCCAACACTTACTGTATTATCCAAAGAGCTCTATTCTGAAATCCTGATCAGGAACAGGGAAGGGTTGCATGGATAAGGCAGAAATGAAAAAGATCCTATATTCCCTGAAGTACTCTATGACACCAGAAGAAAGAATTGCAGGCTTTGGGAGTAGCTCTGCCACAATCCAAGAAAAGATACTGCCTGGCTGGAGCCAGGCTCCTCTTCCTGCAATGGGAGAATCGTGCAGCAGCGCCCTGTGAAACTCCCAGGTGCTGTTTCTCAACCTCACCTTGGGACATCAGAACACCGTGGGACATCAAAACGTTGGTGCAAAGTGCAGTCAGCCCTGGGGAAGGGGGAGTGTTTCTTCTCACTCACCCACTGGCAATTTGCAACCTAAAGAAGAGAGGAGAGGGATGTCATTACAATACAGTGGTTAGAAAGGAGGTTAGCTGAATGTGTATGTGTATGTGTGTGTGCACATGTGCAGACAGTCAAACCAATATATAGAAAAGACCCGTTTGTATGTGTAACATGAAATAAAAAGCTTCATCACAATTATATTATACCAGAGGCCCAGTGCATGAATTCCTGCACGGGTGGGGTCCGGCCAACCTCAACAGGGGTGGATCAGGGCCCGCCTGTTGGAAGGAGGAGATGGCGGGAGGTTGGCTGACTAGCCCACCTTGATTGGGGCCTGTCCAGGGCTGGGCCAGCTGGGGAGAGGAGTCAAGGACAATTGGCCAGAGGGCCCCGCCCCTGATCAGGGGGGTGGCCGATTGGGGGCAGGGCCAGCTATGGGGAGGGGATATGGGCAGTGGGCAGCCTGCTTTACCCCTGAATGGGGTGGGAGGGGCCAATCAGGGGTCATCGGCTGGGGGAGGGGCCATGGAAGGTTGGCCAGCTGGCCCTGCCCCTGATCAGAGTGGGTGGGGCCAATCAGAGGCACAGCTGACTGGGGGGAGGGCCCATGGGCCAACTGGGTTGATGGGAGCTGCAGGAGGTTGGCCTTCCAGCCTTGCCCCCTATTGGGGTGGGGAGGCAATCAGGGGCGGGGCCAGCCAGGGGAAGGGGCTGCAGGCCAATTGTGTTAGTGGGGCAGGGCTGGGGGGGGGGGGGGCAGCAGGGGTGGGAAGGGGAGAGGGAAGGGCTGCAAGGGAGGGTGAATGGCCGCCCCACCCTCGATAGGGGTGGGAGAGGCCAATCAGAGGCAGGGCCAGCTGCGGGGAGGGACCATGGGAGGTTGGCTGGCCTGCTCCACACCCTGACTGGTCAGTTCACTGGCCCCAGTGGGCGTCATAGCAACTGGTCATTACTGTAATGACTTTTTATTTATATAGATATTTTTAATTATAGGGAAATGATAAGAAGGTAATATACTCAAAGGCTATTCTTGATTGGTTGTTAATTTTTAACTAGGCAATGAATATCACTTAAAAGAAAAAAGAAACTTCTCTTTTTCCATGAGTTTTTCCACATGCAAATTGGCAGAGAAATTCTCTTTATTATGCATGCATATAAGTATAACCAATGGACACAAAACTCTGGGGAGGGAGGGCATGTATGGGAGGGGGAAGCAATGGAAAGATATGTACACATATAATAATTTAATAAAAAATTCAATTTAAAAAATAAAATAAAATTACATAATTACAAAAAAAAGAAATTCTTTTTATCTATAAAGACAAATGTTGAACTTAAGTTTGTGTAATAAAAATAATTCTAATATATGTATTTTTAAAGGATAAAAAAACAGTCTAGAATATTAATTTCAAATTTTGCACTATATTGAAAGAATTGACATATGAGAAAACAAGCAAAAAATACTCTTCCTGGCTAAAAATAAAAGCTTTTACCAGTGTCATTAGTGTCCTTTAACACAACCAGAGCCACGTGCTTGTTGTCTTTATTGTTCAGTACACAGATGAGGAAGGCCAAGAAGGCAGAAGTCAACTCTGAGTGGAAGAAAAGCCTACATAACACAGGTCCCCAAAGTTAACTGTTTTACTTGTATTACCAATGTGGCCAGTTCCAGCCAGTTTCATGATCAGATTGGCCAAATATTTCTGGAATTTCTCCTTTCCCATTATGGTTTAAAGTTATAACAAATGATCTGTGATTGGTTTATATGGAAAAGTTGATGGAAGGCAAATGTAGGAGCTACATTTGACACTGCTACTTTAGGCTGGCAACCTATGTGTGTACCCACTTATGCATGTGTAAGATATGGAGGATAACTCCTACCACTCAGGATTGTCTTCATAAGTAAATGATGTAATGTCTGATAAAGCACTGGGCGCAAAGAGGCCACCTAGTAAATGGTGAATCATTTCCCCTTTCACTTCACATCTCACCCACTGTCTACCATCCTGCCCAAACACTGACACACACACACACACACACTCACACACACACACACACACACACACACACACACACACAAACACACTTTACAGGTCTTACTCGGAGAATCTTTGCTGACATTTTCCATGAAAAAATTAAAAGGAACTATTTTCAAGAAGAAAAAAACCCAACTGCACTCAGGAGTAGGACTGTAACTGGCAGCTCTGCTCTGAGGGAAGAAGAGCTGGTTACTGGACGCAGCCAAGAGACACCTTATTCCCCTGCCCTCCCCTGATCTGACAGGAATAGGATTAGCGGGCAGACGCCAGAGCACCCAAATCTGGCTAGGAATCTGCTGAGTGAAAGGCAAAGCCTGGTGGACTTGGCTGATGATGAGGTCAAGGTTGCATATTCAAGCCCCATAAGGAGATTTATCCTGGCAACAGTCTCCCTCCTGGCCCTGACCTACCCATGGATGTTTCTCATTGGATGGAGGAGCTATGTCTGAGGAGTGGGAAGTGAAAAGGCTAAATGCAATCTGTTCCCTTTATCAGGAAATGGTGGGGGGGAAACCTCAAAATATTTGTACTATTAACACTGAGGATAGTCGTTTTTCAATGCCTGAAGGGGCTACTAAGAAACAGGGCTCTGGAGTACAGAGAGCTACCTTACTTAGATAAAATATGCAGCTACTATGACAGAAGTCAAAATAATAGTGGTTCAACCATATTAGTTTATTTCTCTCACGCATAAGAGTCAACGTGTAAATAAGTCAGCCCAGGGTTCCAGTGCCAGGAAGAGAAGTCCCCGTGGTTTCTGGCTGTGAAAACCAGCAAGGAGAACGGGAGTTGGAGGAGGCAGAAGAGGATATAGGGGAATAAATGGTGATGGAAGGAGACAACTTGAGGTGATGAACACACAATACAAGAGCACCCACCCACCAGAGCTGACCAGAGACTTCTGAACAAAGAATAAATGCATCCATCCACCACGTCCCACGGCGCCAATAGATTGTCCACTCTTTGCTGTCACTCCAACTCGGGACCATGCAAAGAGGCACCGAACAGCTCATGGTAGGGTCAGAAAAGGCAGCCTCCTCGTAGAGTTAGGAAACAAACTTCCTCACTCCAGTTATGTTCCCACCACTGCTGTCAAACACGACATGAATTGGAAGACAAGCATCCCTTCCCCTGCCCCACCATGCAACAGGCTGGATACAAGGCCCTTATTAAAGGTTGAGAGAAACTGCCCACTCTTCAATGTCATCAACTCTTCAATCCTGCACCACAAATCTGACGAATCCCCAAATATATTTCATCCCGCATTAGTCTTCCTTATTTCATAACTCATGTCGATTTCCAATATCCTTTCCTGGTGCGTTTAGCTTCAACTCACAAGACACATTGGCTAGGGTGGCCAACTCATCCTAGTTTGTCCAGAACCTTTGTGGTTTGGGCACTGAAACTCATGCATCCCGAAAAACCCCTTCGTCTCTGGCAAACCAGGACAGTTAGTGAAACTCTAATGACATCGAAGCTGCATCATCCTCTGCTGACATTTATGTGTTTAGACCAACAAGATGAAAAGCACTGAAAAAACATTTTTTTAAATAGCAGTTGCAGTTCTGGAAAGTTCACGTAGGGTCCAGCACTACAGCTCAGCAAGATGTTCGTGGGTATTTAGGTGTGGCCAGACCAAGTTCCCTGGTTTTCATGGCAATTTCAGTGTGGAAAGGCATGGCTATCAGTCAGCATCCTCTTTTCTGGGCTCCCTGGAGCAGTCTCTTCCATAAATGTTTCAGATGAATTGCCAAAGGAGAACAGGGGTTCAGACAGTAGTTCTCAAACCACAGTGCACTTAAGAATAACCTGAAGAACTTATTTAAAAATATGCTTTTCTGAGTCCTATCCCCAAAATGTTAGCTTGGAGGAGTCCAAAAGGCAGTCTTTTTAGCAAGAACTCTGGGTGATCCTGATGCATGTAATTGGTGGACCACACTTTCAAAACCTCTGGTACAGAGAGCAAGCTGCAAAGCTGTTTACTTACCTCTCATAGTCAGTAAAGCAGAACCGTGAATAAACACTTAGTGTTAGGACGGCTGTTATCTAAAAAGCACTTTTTTGTAAATCTTGAGATTGTTGGGAGGACATAAAGCAAAGCATATCTAAGTTCATTGAGATAACTGTGCTCTACATAACACATGTGCTATGTGGTATATGGATCTATATAGCTATAATGTATACATAGATAACGACATAACTGAGATAATAGCCATTAAAATGACAGCATAGAACAGGCACTCGGTAAGTGTTTATTCATATGGATGCCAGGGTAGTGTGTTTAACATATGTATATTAACAAATCAGTAGTCCTGACTTAACCATATTAAATCTGAGATGGCCATAAAATAGCCAAATAAAGATGGCAAGCAGGCAGTTGGATCTAGGAGCCTGTAGTTCTGTGATTTGGTCAGGGGGTCAGGTTAGAGCAGAGGTCGGCAAACCACATGTGCCACATGCAGCTCTTTGGCCCCTTGAGTGTGGCACTTCCACAAAATACCACGGCCTGGGCGAGTCTATTTTGAAGAAGTGGTGTTATAAGAAGTTTAAGTTTAAAAAATTTGGTTCTCAAAAGGAATTTCAATCATTGTACTGTTGATATTTGGCTCTGTTGACCAATGAGTTTGAGGTACAGACTTAGGGAATTATCTTCATAAAACCTCCAGGCCCTCAATAAAACGTAAGCCACAGGGTCTGTTGGTTTAATGCCAAATCAAGGTCAGAGGTCCCGTGGCCTCACCAGCATAAGCAGGCTCTCTACATGAAACCAAGAACCAATAGAGCTTATACTTTCCCTAAACAGAAATCAGAATATTTGTTCATCAGTTCAGGACAAAGCTCAAAGGGTTTCCATATGTGGAAATCCTTTGCCTCTTGAGGTAAAAACCCTAATTCAATATTTCTCAGTACAGAAATTTTTAAGCCCCAGGCAGAGGCAAACACAGAATTGTCCTATGGCAGGCCCGCACACCTCAAAAAACACAGTAAAAAATAAAATATATATATATATATGCCCACAGACAACATCCCCAAGGAAAGAGGCACTCAGGCAAAAATCACAAAATATATGAGAAAGGCAAAATTATAGCAAGCAATCTACAAACACCACGCCACCAACCCCCATCCCAGAAAGAGAAAGAAATCACATCTGCAGAGCTAGAGATAATAGAACTATTCGAAAGGGACTTTGAAATTGGTTCAGTTGGAAATAGAAAATCATTAAAGGGATTTAAGAAAAAGATGGACATGCTGAAAGTGGTGTTTTAGGATAAAGTGGCAATGACATGCAGAATTCAATGAAGAAGGGTCATATTGGAGGCCAAAGAATAGCTGGGAGGCTTCACATTCACACACTGTACCCACAGATAGTGCTCTCTCCTCCTCTGAACTCCCCTAAAATTTAATTGGCACATCTCTTATGACCTTTTGACTTCACCACTTTATTTTGTGTTTTATTGCTGCTTTCATATATATATATAAAGCATATAAAGAAACTTGCTGAGCTCAAGGCTCCTAGCAGTGTGTGTGTGTGTGTGTGTGTGTACCTTTCTATCTTCCCCACAGCACTCTGGGCACATGGGAGATGTTTCATAGACAGACAGTCAAACAAATGAACAGAGCCATGTAGGAAACTTATCAGAACCTTGCTCTGTGGACCTCTGACTTGAACTGGAGCACAAAACCAAGCTGATGACACATCATTAGTCTGCCTCCTAGGACCTGATGGGCTCCCTAATCTGGTTCTCTTCTTCTTGGCCTATGTGTACACCATCTGTCAATGCATCTGAAAGTTAGTTGAATTCAGTGACAACTTTAAGCCCTGTAGCACTGATGAAAATCGTTTGCTCTGTGTAGATTTCCCTGGTGTAGACGGCTATGTAACCTATCTTCCTCTTCAACCTGACTGTGAGTCCATAGGCATTTGACCATACGTTAGAGTAGGCCTTGCTCTAAATCTGACTACCCCACTTTTATTTTTTTAATATATTTTATTGATTTTTTACAGAGAGGAAGAGAGAGGGATAGAGAGTCAGAAACATTGATGAGAGAAAAACAATTATCAGCTGCCTCCTGCACACTCCCTACTGGGTTTGTGCCCACAACCAAGGTACATGCCCTTGTCGGGAATCAAACCTGGGACCCTTGAGTCTGCAGACAGACGCTCTATCCACTGGGCCAAACCAGTCAAGGCAATGATTACCCCACTTTTAATTAGTTAGAACTGTCCCTTCCTTCTTAGAGGAAAAAGCCCAGCTGTAATGATCACACCCTGAAAAACAGCAGTCACTTAAGAGCTTGTACTGGACACAAACTTGCCATACCAAATAGCATAGAAGCAAAGATTTCAGAACCTCTTAAGAGGCCCAGAGCCATGTTCATCTCCATAGACTTCCTACATGATGATGGGGCTGATAATGGCCGTGATGACTATGACACAAAGATATATTTTATTGAACAATTAATATGGCAGGCATTATGCTAGGCATATTCAATATAATCTGGCACATAATCCACACAGAGGTCCTAACATGCCCATTTATAGGTAAGAAATTTGAAGATGAAAGAGGCTGAGTCAGCCTTGATAAAAATCTAGTAGATGTCAAAGCCAGGATTCAAAGCCAGGTCAGTCTGAATGTTGTTTGTGTTATTTTCACTTCTCCACACCACTTTCATTGCATATGCTTACAAAACAGCCAGTGGCAATCAGCCACTTAGAATCATGATCTCAAGGACTTCCAATGATGGACATGGGTTTTGCAGCTAGAATTGTTTCTCGGGAGCCTGGATGCATTCATAGGCACCAGCTTCCTGAATTTTTACTCTAATCTCATTCATGGCTTCTTCAAGATAATGACTAAATAAATCTTCTCTTATCATGCTGCCTCCATTTCACTTCACAGAGGACAAACTGATCCAGTCCAGTTCCTGATTTTTATGTCCCCAATGGAAGTCACATACCCACACATGGCCAAAGCAACTATAAATAAATAGCTCTAAAATTTTAATGAGATTCTTTGGGGATACAGAGTAGGTCATAATGGAGAAACAGTATTCATGGAACATTTTATCTTATATAATTGAAATGGTCCATTTCCAATGGGGTCCAAATACATTGTACTGGCTTGCTTGCTCTCCAGGCTCAGAATAACTGAATTAATTTTTTTAATGTTTTCAAGAAGCTTAAATAAGTGATTTTTTTCAAGGTTTGACAAACCACATGACCATCAACAAGACAATGGGAGAAATAAACTGTTATCCATTCACATTTTGAAATAATATAAATTAATGGAAATAAATAAATTACAGCTACTTGTAACAACATGGATGAATGTTAGAAAAATAATTACCTGGCATGCTGAGAAATAAGATTGAATGGTTCAATATCAAGAGGAAAAAATATAATAGAAAAAAACAATAATGAAAATATTGGAGTTATCAAATAGGGACATTAAAAGAACTATTATTAATGTGTTTAATAAAATAAAGGAAATGACTGAATTTTACCAAAGAACTGGAATCTGTTAAGGAAAGAGTCAAATGAAAATCTTAGGTCTAAAACAATAAAATTACTGAAATTAAGAATTAGATAATGGCTTAGAAAACAGATTAGTTGTTGCCAAAGAGAAGATAGTAAAGCACAGAAAAAAAGAATGAAAAATGGTGAGAAAAAGAGCATAGGAGATCTAGGGACATGTTAAAAACATCCAACATATTTGTAATTGGGCTACAAGATGGAGAAGAGAGAGATAATCAGATAGAAGTGATTTTTAAAGAAATATACTTGCTGAGAATTTTCCAAAAATTATGAAAGACATCAAGCCACAGAATAAATAATTTCTACAAATCTCAAGCAAGATAACTACCAAATAAAGACCACACCTAGATAATTACAGAAACACTGCAGAAAACCAAAGAAAAAAAATCTTCAAAGCAGCCAGAGGGGGGAAACCCCACATTGTTTTCAAGAGAGCAACAGTAAAACTGATAGCTAAACAACAGAAAAAAATGTAAACCAAAATACAGGTAAGGAAACTTTTAGGTGTTGAAAGAAAGTAATTGCCAACCTAAAATTCTATACTCAGTGAAAATATCCTTTAAAAGTGAAGATATAATAAAGACATTGTCAGGCAAAAAAAAAAAAAAAACCTGAGAGAACTTATCATAATCTCCATTAAAAAAAACACTAAAAGGATTTTTTTTAGATACAAGATAAATAATTTCAGATGGAAACATAGTAATGCAAAGGAATAAACAACACCAAAAAGGTAAAAATTATGGATAAATCTAAATCTACACTAATAAAAGAGTAACATGCTAATTGACTGTACCTTCGTGACTCCCACCAGCCAATCAGGAATGAGTATGCAAATTGACTCAACAAAGATAGAGGGTTAATTTGCATAGCTGGCACCAAGCGGCTGGGGGCAGGGTGGGATGCCTGCCTCATTGCCAGGAAACAATGCAGGGTTCTCACACCACCCAGCCACTCAGGGCCTCCTGGCAGCATAGGAAGGTGAAAAGGCGGCTCCAGGCCTGAGCGGAAAGACGCTGGGGCCAGAGAGAAGGTGGTGCCAGCAGCCAGGGGAAGGAAGTCCCATTCTTGCACGAATCTTTATGTATCGGGCCTCCAGTTTACTGTATGAAACAATAATACTGTTTTATGAGGTTCAAAATATAGAGAGGTTAAATATATTTTAATGACAGCACAAAAGACAAGAGGAAAATAAATGTAGTTAAAGTGTTATCACTTTCCTCCATTGTCTACAGTGTGATTAAACACTCATTTAAGGCCAGTTATAATAAAACAATGATGCAGGTTGCAATCTCTAGAGTAATCACTAAAGAATATTATAAGAATGTACAAATAACAAGCTAATAAAGCAGGGAAATTGAATAATTTTTAAAATGCATTAATCCAACAGAGGAAAAAAGGGAGAACAAAGTTAACCAAAAACATACGCAATAAATATAAAGTAAATAGTAAGATGATGAGCTTGAACCATCATCAATATTTACTTTAAATATAAATTGAACAAAGTCTCCAGTTAAAACATAAAGATTGTGAGATTGGATTTAAAAAGTAAATCCAATTATATGATCCTTCCAGGCAATAAATCTTAAACATAAGGATACAGAAAGAAAATCTGTGTTGCAGTTTTTAAACATAGCCACAAATTCTTTGGCACTCCTCTTATTAACAGATGAGGGTTTATCTCCCATCCCCAACTTAGACAGCCTTGTGACTCCTTCAACCAATTGAGTATGATTACAAGTAATACTGTGTGAAGTTAGGTCATAAAAGTTTTTGAAGTTAGGTCATAAAAGGCTATGCGACTTATGTCTTGTTCAGTAAAACATTCAACCTTGGCTCTCTGAGCCACTTTGTAAAAAGTCTGACTACCTTGAGTCTGCCATGCTGTAAAAAAGGCCAATCTCCATGGAAAGGCCATGGGCAGGCACTCCAGTCAACAGTCCTAGCTGAGCCCAGTCTCATTATCCTGGTTCTGGTACCAGGCATGTGAAAGGAAAAAGTCTCCAGCTTATTCCAGCCCTCAACCATTCAAATCTTTTTAGCCAACACACCAGACATCATAGAGCAGAGATAAGCCATCCCAGACATCATAGAGCAGAGATAAGCCATCCCTGTTGTGCTCTGTGTAAATTCCTGACCCACAAAACATGACTGTGATAAAATGGTCAATGGTTTATACCACTAAGTTTTGGGGATGATTTATTATAAGCAACAGATAACTGGAAAAGGTGGAAACTACAAGGATGGATGGGAAAAAAGATACACAAGCAAACATTAACCAAAAGAAATATGGTGTATCTACTAGTAAACAAGTATCAGACAAAGTAAACTTGAAAGCAAGCACTTTTACTGAATTATATTTTCTAAAGGTGAAAGGGTTGGTGCAACAGAAAAATATAACAATTCTAAAATTTGTACACATAATAGCATAGATTCAAAATATAGAAAGCAAAAACTGACCAAACTAAGGGAGAAACATATAGACCCACAGGTATAGTTCAATATTTTTAACATATCTCCCTAAAAACTGACATCATTCAAAGTATATTCTCTGATAACAGTGAAATGGAGCAAGATATCTAAAACATAAAAATAAATAGAAAATCTGTAGATTATTAGAAAATTAAGAAATATACTTTTCTAAACAACCCATGGGCCAATGTAAAAAGAAAATTTCATTAAAATATCAAGCTTCTGGCCAACAACAAAAAAGCCCATGGATAAAGATAGAAAAAAAACAAGTCACAGAATGAGAAGAGATATTTGCAATACATATGAAAATAATATGAACTGAATGGCAATGAAAATAACACATGAAAATTTATTGGATGACAAAAAGAAATAGCCAGGATGGTTTTTTAAAAAATTAACTAACAACATCAAGTGTTGGCAAGAATGTGGAGCAGCTAAAACTTTCACATGCTACTGGTAGATATGCAAATAGACGTAACAACTTTGGAAAATTGTTTTGAACTATCCATATAGTATGTGCATGCCATGACATTCCTATTATACCCAACAGATATGACTGCATATGTGCACAAAAAGACATGTACAGGAACATTCACAGCAACTTTATTGACATGAGTCAAATATGGACACAATATAAATGTACATTAACAGTAGAAGAAATTAATAAATTGTGTTATTTATTCAGACAATGGGACACCACTCAACCATGAAAAGGACTACTAATTCACATAACAACATGGGTGAATCTCACAAATATAATGCTGACTGAAAGAAGGCAGACACAGCAATACACACAATAATTCCAAAACTAACCTATGATGATAAAAGTAAGAACAGTGGTTTCCCTGCAAGGGGAGTGGGGGAAGAGTTGACTGCGCAGGGGTGTGAGGGAAGTTTCTGGAATATCAATATCACAGATCTTAATCCATATGCGATTGCATGAGTATATACTTTATAAAAATTAATCAATCTGCACACTTAAGATTTGCGAATTTTACTGGTATGCATGTTATACTTTAATTCAAAAACGCTTTTTAAAAGCATAAACACAAAATCCAGAATCGTGGTCAATCCTGGAGGAAGAGGCCAGGAGATGGGAAGGAAGCACAGAGAAGCCTTAAATTTACATGTGTGATACATACAGTACATACACTCTTTTTTGCACGAATCAAATGTTACCTTATAACATTAAGTGTTAGTAATACTTTAGTAAAAATAAATTTTTCAAATATTTAAACCCCATGTGCAAAGCTTGGAAAGAATTTTTAAAGTAAAATTAATATAAATGACTCCCAGTGATATTTAAATACAGGAAGACAATTGCATTAATGTAATGTGTCCTCCCAGCATTATGCCGATTGTACCTTTGAGAGACCACTTTGGATGAGGTAGAGCAATAATAATGACAGGCATTGTTGAGGCTACACTGTCTGCTGGGCACTGTTGTGAATACTTTACATGCATTTAATTGTCATATAACCCTATGAGGCTGGTACCATTATCACCCCAATTTAACAGATGGGGAAACACACACAGGGAGTTCAAGTGATTTGCCCGTGGCCTCACAGCAGGCAAGCGGGAGAGGCAGCATTGGAAGCTGGTTTTGAATTGCAGTCTGATTTCAGAGCCGACTTACTTAACCTCTGCACCACTCTGCCTCTTGTGAGAGGCACATCTATGATTTCTGGAAATTCTCGACCATTCCTGAATCCTGACAAGGCCAGAAACGGAGTGCCAGAGTGATAACACCTGCCTCATAGAGAGGAGTGTTGAGATGTAATTACAATGGCAGTGAATCCCATTGTCATTACCACCTGTAACAATAACAAGAAACATTAAGCCCATACTGTACTCTATTACAGAGTAGATTAACAAGGTGCCATGATTGAACAGGTAACATACTTCTCAATTCCAAACCTTCACTAAGAAAGAAGCAAACTCAATAAATTATCTTTTCTCTCTGAACTCTCTCCAGTTTGTAGCATCTATTACTTTACAATGCATTCCATTTATTCATGACTTGTGTCTTATCTCTCCTCTGCGAAGATAGGATTTGTTTCCGATCCTTCCTTGCCTCCTTGCCATGCACATTTGTTGGACATAGTAGGTGTTTAGCAAATATCTGTGTGCTAAATATACACATGACATAAATAAATATGAGGTCAAACACCCCAGTTCTTTGCAAAAGCTTCCACATATCCCTTAACATTGCCTATCATAGTCACCGCGGTATCCCCAGGACTTAAGAAAAGACCTCTGAGTTGACCCGACCGGTGTGGCTCAGTGGTTGAGCATCAACCTATGAACCAGGAGGTCATGGTTCGATTACCAGTCAGGGCACATGACCAGGTGTGGGCTCCATCCCCAGAAGGGGGTGTTCAGGAGGCAGTCAATCAATGATTCTCTATCATTAATGCTTCTCTCTCTCTCTCTCTCTCTCTCTCTCTCTCTCTCTCTCTCTCTCTCTCTCTTTTCCTTTCTGAAATTAATAAAAAATATATTTTTTTAAAAGACCTGTGAGTTGTAAATACTAAATATCTATAAGTTGGTGAATACTAAACACCAAATTTCGGTTGAATGAATGAAATAAGAAGGACAGATAATCTCCCACGTTGTAAAGTATCTGTGTACCATCCATCTCTTTGAAAGGCCTTGCTGTGTGGGATGAGTAAACGCATCTATCAGTTCTATCAGAGGACTAAGGAATGCCTGCTGCACTACTTGGCCTTGATGATGGAATGAATGAGTTTACAAGAGAGTGATGGGCAGTTGGCTAGAGAGAAAACCCTGCAGTGGCCCAAGCATGTAGCAGTGGCGGTGGTAGCCTATCTTCAGGATTTGCAGTGAGCAGTTCTTATCTATAACTAGAAGCCCAGCGCTCAAAATCATGCAGCCCCACTCTCCCATGCAGCCTGGCCATGCTCACAGCCCCGCCTACCTGCTCACCACCCCCCCACGCTTCCAGCCCCACCCACCCACACATGCAGCCTCCTGGTGAGCAGTCTTTGGTTGTTCTGCCATGACAGCATCACGACTAAGGGGTTTTTATAATAGAGACTAGAGACCCGGTGTATGAAATTCCTGCATGAGGGAGAAGCATCCCCTCAGCCCAGTCTTCAACCTCTCCAATCCAGGACCCCTCAGGAGATATCCAACTGCCTGCCTAGTCGCCCCTAACTGCCCCCTTCCTGGTCACTCCTAATTTCCCACCCCCGGCTGGCCTGGTCATCCCTTGCTGGTCCCCCTGCCAGCCTGGACCACCCCAACTGCCCCCCTGCCAGCCTAGTCACCCCTCTATGCCCCTCCCCACCAGCCTAATCACCCCCAATTGTCCCCTATGCCAGCCTGGCCTCCCCCAACTGAAACCTCCCCGCCAACCTGGTCACCCCTAACTGTCCTCCCCACTGGCCTGGTCACTTCTTACTGCTCTCCCCGCTGGCCTGGTCACCCCCAACTGCCCCCATGCTGGCCTGGTTGCCCCTCACAGCCTACTGTTCAGTCGTTTGGTCGTCCTTCACTAACCCCCTGCTGGCCTGGTTGCCCCACACAGCCTGCTTATTCAATCATTCGGTCGTCCTTCACTAACCCCCTTGCTGACCTGATCCTAGGCAGCCATCTTGTGAGGATGTGAGGGTTAATTTGCATATTACCTTTTTATTATATAGAACTAGGAGCCCAGAGTGCAAAATCTCATGGCCCCACTCTGCCTTGACACCCAAACCTCTCCATGTAGAGCTCCAGTGCGCCTGGCCCACTGGCCTTCTCTGGCTACTTCAAGCCCTGCCCTCAGTCCCTCGAGTCACCTCAGGCTGGTCCCACCTTCTCTAGGCAACGCAGCAGCTCCGCCCCGTCATGGCTCTGGAGGAGAGCATGGAAGCCTCCCACCTGCTATGCTGTGCTCCTTCCCCTGGCAGGTGGGTGGCAGGGTGCTCTGAGTGAGAGCAGTGGGTGGTGAAGGACCTGGTGAGGGTGGCACTACTGGCTCTCACCCCGCCCTCCTGCCACAGGGTGGTCCCGCTTCCTCTGGGCTCCTCCCTGCTTCCATCCCATCTCCAGAGCAACACCCTGTTGTGCATGCACAGATTGCCATTGGTCATGACATTACAGAGTAACGGACAATTTGCATATCCCTCCCTCTTTCATTATATAGGATAATAAAAGAGTAATATGCTAATTAGACCGGGTGTCCTTCCAGATGACCTTCCAGATAAAGCCAGGGCTGTGAGGGAAGCCTGGATCCTGGGTGTCAGAGGGAAGTCAGTGCTGGCAGCCGGGGGAAGGAATGCCTACTCTTGCATGAATTTTGTGCAGAGGGGCCTCTAGTCAACTGTAAATGTCTCAAGTATCTTTGAGACTTTTTTTTGTTCAAATTTACTGAGATATAATTGACATATAACCTTGTACAAATATGGCATATGTGTTGATTTGATACATTTACATATTATAAGTTGATTATCACCTTAGTGTTAGCTAACACCTTCATCTCATCACATAATTATCACAATTATTTCTTTTTTTATGGTGAGAAAATTCAAGATCTCTTAGCAACTTTCAAGTATAGAAGACAGTATTGTTGACTACAATCACCCTGTTATACATTATAACCCTAGAACTTACTCATCTTATAACTAGAAGTTTATATTCTGACCAACATCTCCAGCTTTCCCCTCCTTCTCAACTCCTGGTAACCACCATTCTGAGTTCAGCTTTTTTAGATTCCACATATAAGTGATAGCATAGAATATTGTCTTTCTCTGTTTGGCTCATTTCACTTAGCACAATGCCCTCAAGTTCCATCCCTGATGTCACAAAAGGCAGGACTCCCTTCTTTCTCAAAGCTGATTTGATTGATTGATTGATTGATTGATTGATTGCACATGTTAGCCATTTACCTGATGATGGACACGTAAGTTGAATTCTTATCTTCACTGTTGTGAAGAAAGCTGCAATGAATGACAGTACAGATATCTCTTCAAGATCCTGTTTTCATTTATTTTGGATATATTTCCACAAGTGCAACTGCTGGATCATATCATAGGTCTATTTTTAATTGCTGAGGTACCTCCATACTGTTTACCATAGTAGTTGTACCAGTTTACATATCTACCAGGCAGTGTATAGGGTTCCCTCTTCTCCACATCCTTGATTATACTTGTCATTTTTTGTCTTTTTGTGATGGCCATTATAACTTAGGGCATGAGGTAATATCGCATGGTGGTTTTGATTTGCATTTCCTTTATGATTTATAATGTTGAGCACCTTTTTGTGTACCTGTTGGCCATTTGTGGGTCTTCTCTGGGAAAATATCTGTTCAATTCCTCTGCCCACTGTGTAACCAGATTATTTGATTATTTTGCTATTGAGTTATATGAATTCTAAATATTTGGATATTAACCCCTTATAAAATATAAGGTTTACAAAAATTTTCTCTCATTCTGTAGGTTGCCTTTTCATTTTTATTGGTGGTTTCCTTTGCTGTGCAGAAAATTTTTAGTTTGCCATAGTACCACTTGCTTATTTTTGTTTTATTGTCCACTCTAAAAGTCCATTGCCCAGACTGATGTCAAGGAGCTTACCAAATATGTTTTCTTCTAGGGGATGTACTCTCTCAAGTCATACATTCAAGCCTTTAATCCATTTTGAGTTGACTTCTGTGTATGGTGTACGATGGAGGTTCAGTTTCATTCTTGTAGAATGTTCTTTCTTTATCTAATAAGAAGTCACCACAGGCTTCCAGTCTAGGAGTCAAATTCCTTATTGGGGTGAGGGGAAGAAGTTCCTTCCTCAGTTTCCCCCTCTCTACTTCCATCTCTTGTTTTCTTTTGGGAATTAGTTCTCTAGCTATTAGGAAGGCATGTGACAGCCCTTTTTAAAATATGAAACACCAGGAGTCAGAGAACTATGCCTTGGGGCACTTCTGGAACTGCCATTTGGGGTAAGAGTATTCTTTCTTGCCTTTAAAAAGCATGCCTTGTTCTTCCAAGCTGGTTGCTGGACCGCCTTTCTCTCTCCTCCCCGCCCTTCACCTCCTACCCAGCCCCCGCTTCAGGCTCAGAATGCAGCTTTCTCCCTACCCTGCTTTTCTTTTTGGTCTGCAGTGGGTGAGAGCCAGAGCTTGATCTCAAGAGCAGAAAGAACCCACAAAGCAACCCACAGAGCTAGGAGTAAAGCCCTGGAACAAAGTGTTTCTGGAGGATGCGCTCAGCGGAGTATGAGAACCTGATGCTCCAGTCCCATCTGTCTGTTCATAGCCTTTTATTAAGGATAATCAAGTTCTGACCATCACATATTTTGATGTCCAATGCAGGGCATGCTTAGCAAAGCCCTACGCTTCCATGTCTTTCCCCCACCCCCCGCCCCCTCATTCTCTTGGCTGTGGTAGGGATGGGAGTAAACTGAGGAAACAGCAGCATAACCTTGATCACTCTCTGACTCTGAGAAAGTTCATGCAGACACCTGCTTGTCTTCTAGAAGCATCTATTCACTCTTATCATTCTGGATGAGTTTTTATGACGCCTGTCAACCACTTTGGGGCTCCTCTTCAGTTCCTTTTATTGAGATCTACTGGGGATCGAGCTCACTCTACACCTCTTGTCTCTCTGTTTCTATCTCTTGTGTCTCTGTCCAGCCACAGACCTCTTCACACCACTGTGTCTCTACGTGTTGCTTTCTGCCTCTGTCCCCGGTGCCTCCTGCATCCTCCGGAGAACTCTGAGAACTCCGGGAAATGGGAAATGCCTGAGTGCACCCGCCCTGCTCGCTGCACCAGCGCTTTCATCCCGATCCAGGTGGCTGCAATCCAGTACAGGATTTACGGTGCCCTGACCCTGAGCCGTCAAGAAGGAACAGCCAGATTAATGGGGTGGGCGGGCTGGGGTAATAATCGTTTGTTTGATGTGACAAGCCTGATAGGCGTTGATTTACTTACAGACTGATGGGCTTTTAATTGAGCACCTCCATCCCAGTCACTTCAAAGGCAGGGGAAGTTGACAAGGGGCCCCTTTCAGGAGGGTTCCCGGTGACTGACAGCCCCCCTCCACTGACGCTCTCCTTGGCCCAGGATTGGACCTGGCGGCCTTTACCAGGCCCTCTGGCAAAGTAACACGTTTTCTGTGTAACTCAGAAATGGCCTTTTGTCTGCAGCCAAGGAAGGCAGGCCCTGCTCAGAAGCCCACCCTCCACCACCACTCACCCCACTTCTTCCAGGAGAGTGGGGAATAGGATGCTGGGATGCTGAGATTGGTCTGGGAGGGAACCAGGGGACCGTGGGGTGGGATTCCAGCCTTCTGTGTGCAAAGGGCTACTTGTTCTTACCCTCTTTTGCTGGTCCAGCTCTTGTTCACCTCATTTCTCCTCACTTCCTCTCTCATTTTAAACCTTTCGCAGGTCTCAGGTCTCTTCCTATTCCTTCTCTTTCCCCTCCCACTTCCTTCTTCCTTTTCTCTCTCTCAGGAAAGGCCAGAAAAGGTGAAGTCAGCTTCTGGTGTCCCTGGAGTGGCCAGTGAACACTCCTCCTGAACATCCTGGGCAGCCACCTTTCCCCTCTGGGCTGCGGGCTGGGAGGCCTTCTGATCAGTTTACACTTGGACTTGGTGGCCAGGCCTCCATGGACCCTTTCTCCTCCACACTACAATGAACAGGTCACAGCCTTTGTGCACAAGGCCAGCAGGACTTCCATTCCATTCTTGTTTGGTCTAGAAGAGACTTTAATGGTATATGTTTAATCTATACTATTTGATATTTTAGAAATATTCTTTATTAAGGAAGTTCTGTCAGGATAGATGTGCTTTGGTTGTACTTGGTTGTTTTTTGTTTTGTTTTGTTTTAAGTCCTGCTGCCTTGGCTGCTGAACTTCCCTTATTCGTGTAAGAAGACACACCCAAAATCTTCTCAGCTCACTTGCTGCTGGCTGGGCTGGGGTCAAAGGAGCGAGGGCAATGAGAAATGAAAGCTCAGACCCCCTCCCGACCCATAGGACAAAGTCCCAATGCTTTCTCACTAGTCAGGGGTCTGTGAGACCCATAGCCAGGAGCTCTCGTGATTGCCCCAGACAGTGGGCAAGCCCCGTTCCCTGTGTTTTTTCCTCCTCTCCCTGTACTAACTTGTCCAGGAGGTAATGAAAGATCAAGTGTCTGACTAGAACGGCAGAAATAATAACTCACATTTGCATAGCATTGTTTAGTTTGGAAAGTACTTTCACATATATTAGCTTAATTGATCTTTCAACAACTATATGAGGTAATAAGTGTGATGTCATTGTGCCCATTAGACAGATGATAAAACTGAGACAAAAGATAATGTGCTCCTAAGAGGCAAAATCAGGTCTCTAACTCCGGTTTCTCCCACCAAGTCTGTTCCTTCCTTCATGGCACCTCCCAGCCTCCCAAAGGCTAGTGGCCCTTCCCTTTTGAAGCTGCATTTTCTTGCCCCAAAAGGTGGTTCAATCCTGTTTCCCTTCCTTGTTGTCTCCTTTTCGGGTACTCTCCTGGCTCCCCACCCTCCTGTTTGGATCTCCAGCCCTAGCTTTGGGAGGCCAAACCTCTCCCTTCATCTCTGTTCCAAAAGCCACTTCCAAACCTTTCCTGGGAGTGTTATACTCCCCTAAGATCTGCTGTCCCCCTGGCCGGTGTAGCTCAGTGGTTGAGCTTCAACCTATGATCCAGGAGGTCACACTTGGATTTCTGGTCAGGGCACATGCTGGGTTGCAGGCTCGATTCCCAGTAGGAGACATATAGAGGCAACCAATCAATGATTCTGTCTCATCATTGATGTTTCTACCTCTCTCTCCCTCTCCCTTCCTCACTGAGATCAATAAAATATATTCTTAAAAAAAGAGATCTGCTTGTCCCAGCTCTTACCTGATGTCTACACACAAAGTGGCCATAAGTACAGCACCTTTGACCCTCTACTATTGGAATGCATCCACTAAGGTTGTCCATCATCATCATTATTTGAAGGTCCATCAACAGACTCCTCTCAGAGCCCAGAAGCTGATGTCTCTCTTGACCTGCTCAGGCAGGGGTCTTCAAACTACGGCCCGCGGGCCACATGCGGCCCGCAGAGGAGTCTGATCCGGCCCGCCAGGTTTTTTGGGCAGTGAGCGCAGCCGAGGTGTTACAGTAGGAATTAGTGGTTCATATAGTCCGGCCCTCCAGCTCTCTGAGGGACCGTGATCTGGCCCCCACTTTAAAAAGTTTGAGGACCCCTGTAAGGGGTAGTTTCTACTAGAGAACTAAGTCCCTGGGCAGAGGCTTCGGAGAAACTGGTCATGGCTTCCTTCCCTGCCTCTCTGCCTTGGCTGCGCTAACTCTGATGCACTTGAAGCCATGAAATATGGTTTGTTTACATATTGGTCTCTTCATTGGAATCCAATCCTTTGGGGCAAGTACATGTCTTTTCATCTTAATATCCTCTGTGCCCAGTTCACCTTGTATAGACAGTGACATTTTTGTTGGAATGGTTGTTGCTGACATATTTGGGGAAAGGCAGTATCGTGAAGTGGAAGGGTCCATAGCCTAGGATCACACGCCCATCTCCACTGCTTGCCAGCTGGAGCCTTTAGACGAGCCATTTCCCTTTTCTGATGCCTGAGTTTCCTGTCTGGAAACGGGGACAAACATAGCACCTACCTCACAAAGTGACTGTGAGGACTGAACAAGTAATAACATATTTCATCTAATCTACAATGCACCATTATTTGAGATCCAACAAAAAAAGAAAAAAAATGCTGTGGAATAATGGGTGACACATGCTTTTTTTTTTTTTTTATCAATGTCAGGGATGTTAAAAAATGTGGGAAAATACATCTTAAAATTGATGAAATGTGTCTGCATCGAACACTTAGATTCGCTGCACACAGCACATAATCGTTAAGTAAGAGCTACTGCCTGTGTTGTTGTTGAATTGCATTCTCACAAGAACCCTCTGATGAGTGAGGCCATCTTTATTCTACAGCTGAGGAAACAGGGGTTCAGAGAGATGGAGTAGCTGGACCAAGCTCACAGAGCCAGGGAGTCCTCCACAGGCATTTAAACCTGCCTTGGAGTTACTATAACCCTTAGTATTACAAAAGCTGGCAGCCACCCACCAAGCTACCAGGGAGTTAGAAGCTGGGTTTTGTTCTCAATTACATTAACTTTTCTTAATCTAAGGGTTGTTTTTTTCCCTCATTCTGGTATAATTACTCTGCTTCCTCCTCCCCCTCCTTCTTTGTACGTGGCTCTGATCTTGTTACCTTTCAGTTAATGGCTTCAGGTTTTACTGTATCTGTGTTTTGAAGGGTATAACTAAATATAAAGGTTCAAAATAGCTTTGAAAGATGACATGTATAAAAAAGAAGTGAAAGAGAATATGCCCACGATCACACATGGAGATGTATAGGCTCTGCGTGGACGCCCTAAGAAACTGCCCGCAGAGCCCTCTCCAATCCTACCACTGACAGACTCATGCCGGTGCCCTGGTGAAGTGCAGAGAGCTCAGCTTGCCTCTCAAGCTCGGTTCTCTGCCACACCACACTTTTTTCCCATGATCTAGTGAGACACTATGGGGTGGAGGGCGTAAAAGGGAGTTTAGGAGAATAAGGGTGGAGCAGTTAACTTTCTTAGGAACTTCTGTGGCTCTGCTTGGTACCTCACCACCACCACCACCACACCACTCCCCTTCATCTGCTTGAAAGAGTGTTTCTAGCCGAAACTGGTTTGGCTCAGTGAATAGAGCATCGGCCTGCGGACTGAAAGGTCCCAGGTTCAATTCCGGTCAAGGACATATACCTTGGTTGAGGGCACATCCCCAGTGGGGGGTGTGCAAGAGGCAGCTGGTCGATGTTTCTCTTTCATCGACGTTTCTAACTCTCTAGCTCTAAATTCCTCTCTGTGTAAAATCAATAAAATATATTTTTTTAAAAAGAGAGAGAGAGTGTTTCTAACTCCCTATTGCATTGAGTTTGCCACAAGGGAGGGCATCCCATTGGCTCCAAACAGAACCAATGTAAAATTGTGTCACTGTTTTCAACGTCAGAAAGGGCACCTCCCTCCAGGATGTATTTTACTTGGGATTTGGCAGGACTCTCCTCACAACCCTGGCAGCCCATGACCTTGACTCTCAAGGTCACAGAAAGATGTCACTTGCCACTTCTGCATCAGTTCCCAAGTGTGGAAACCCCAATTTCCTACCTTTCCTGCCAAGCGTGTTATGTTCATGTTAAAAGATAATGAATACAGTAGGGCCGTGGTCGGCAAAGTGTGGCTAAGGAGTCACATGCAGCTCTTTGGCCCCTTGAGTGTGGCTCTTCCACAAAATACCATGGCCTGGGTGAGTCTGTTTTGAAGAAGTTTAAGTTTTAAAAATTTGGCTCTCAAAAGAAATTTCAATCGTTGTACTATTGATATTTGATTCTGTTGACTAATGAGTTTGCCGACCACTGCCGTGATATTGTCCTGGGTGTTTACTTCCCAAGCAGGGATGCCAGGGGCTGGCTAGAAGATTATACTTGTGAACTTGCGTGGGTTTTTCAGCACAGGCTCAGAGTGGAGAGGGTTTTCCCATAACTTCTCTCAACTCTCCCGCCTGCCCTGAGGCCTATTTGAGTAGAGAGCGGGGCTGAAAGCAGTGGGCGAGGAAGGGCGTCTAAAAGCAGGACTGTGGGCAGCAGGAGAGCAGCCATCCCTCAGTGCCCCCGAATGGGGCCTACTGTTCTCCCTCCGGGACTGAATAAAATGTACTCTAGGCTCCCGTGCACAGACCAAGAGATCAGCAAACGAGGGGAAAGATGAAAATGGGTGTTGGGCTATCCATTCACCTAGTACACACAGTTCATCTCCCAGGCTCCCAAGAAAGCAGCCGCACACCAAACCCCTTCCTACGCTGTCTGTATCTGAGCCTCCGGCGAGATAACCCTCTTAATGGAATATTTAAGAAATCGGATATAAATCACCAACCTTTTATCTCCCCTGAAAAGTCACACTCCCTAGGGCCTAGGCCATCAGGTGGACATTCCTATCTACATAGAGAGGGTGGCAGGTGCCTTTTTGAGCTGACATTGCCATGTTTTGAGGCTCGATATGTTTTTTAATATCTAAATCTGTTATTTTTTTCTGGCAACATGGGTGTAGAAACATAAATTTTAGAGATCACAACCCAAACTATAGATGCACCTGGAGACATTTCAAAGTTAAAACACTGAGGGAGGGAACTTTTTTTGTCATTTGCAACCAACATAAAAATGCCTATTGTTACGATGCGCTCATAAATAACTTGATTTTGGCATATGCTTTAATACCAAGCAGAAGATGAATAAATTAAATTTGATTTACAACCTTTTTCATTTTTATTAGCATGGCTCTGAACGGTTTATGTAAGGGACGTGCCAGAGCAGTTATGCCAAATGTCTTAAGGCGTTGGTATTGATATTATATAAATTAAGGTGTTTTAATTTGCATTCTTTAATTAACTAAATACTGGCAGAAAAATAAAACACAAGGGCAGCCCTGACTTATTGCCTCTATTAAACTGCTGACGTCTCTGAAAAGATGCTTTAAGTAATCCAATTCATGCAGAGTGGGGGGAGGAAGAGGGATTAACACTCTTATTAACACTCTTATTTGCAAAATACATTGGGGTCAAAGAAACCAATACCCTGCTTTGCTTGCAGGGTGGTTGAGGGGGTGGGTAAGTTCTCAGGTCTGAATTTGTGACCCCAAGGAAGAAAGTTGACCAAATGCTTTAACTATCCAGGTCTGAATTAAAGGGTCAGAGAACCCGGGCAGGGGCCTGGGTTGGGGCTCTGAAGACCTAGGCTGCATCACCACCCATCTAGGAAGAGACAAGCTGGTGGCACTCGGATCAACATGATCATGTCCAGAAACCAAGGGAGAAATCATCAAAGATCCCTCAGCAAAATTAGCTGCTTCTGGTCCATCCTTCCCATCACACGTAAGCCCCCAAACACCTTTCTAAAAGAGGTGTGCCAGGATATTCCAATTCCTTTCCGTGCCCTGGGTCCTGTCACCAACTCCACAGATTTTTTTAAAATTCACTTTAAACTGCAGCTTCTTTCTCAGCCAAGTTCATTCTTCCTTTTCCCTACTTTCCCTTCTTCGTTCTTGACTTATGCTCTCTGCTTCTCCCCTCCTAGAGGATCAGAGTCAAGCCTACTGAGGGCTCATCTTCTGTAATTTTCCCTCCAGACTTGGAGGGAGGAACAGCTATAAAGAGAAGGTTACAGTTTCCCGCTGTTGGCTGTAGGAGAGAGATTTCTCCTCAAGCACAGGTGAGAACACTGACTTTCTCTTCCCTAAACCCACAGGGGCCTCAATGAGCCATCCATACAACAGCCTTTACCGTCCTCTCGCCATCCTGAGGGTTTCCCACTTGCTTTCTCTCTGCCTAGACTGGGAAGCATCACAGATAGCTGCTGTGCTGACTAGAGAATCACACAGGGAGAGGTCAGGTTGGAGAGCAGAGTGCACCTTCCTCCCAGCCCCACGAGATGCCTGTACACTGGTGTCCACCATGCCTTTGCACTTTCTTAGAGCATCATGTCTTCCGAGAGCCCGACAGGAAGCTCTCCAGGGGCCAGGGACCCAACCGCTAAGCACGGTCATTATGTAATGCCCCTACCCCAGCTTTCTTCCTGGGAGCTTTTCTCTATTTGCTCCAGGAAGGAAGGATGGACTCCGACTTTGATAAGGAAAATATTGTCCTCCTTTGCCAGCATCCTCTCCCTCCTCCACACCCTCCAAAAAAAAATCGCACTTTCTTGTCGTTTCCCATCTTGCGGCTCTGTCAGTTGCTTTAAAACAACTGTTTTAAAACATGTCTCCTGTCATAAATAAGATTGTTGCCATGCATTCTGACTGCAGTGGTGACAAATTCACCCACGGAGAGAGAAGAGCAGGACCTGTGAGAGCCCTTCAGGCCTGATGTGAAACAGTAACTGAATGAATTAACTCAATCCAGTTCCATTCATTGAATAAATGTTCCTCTCACTTCCTTCACTGCCTCAGTTTCCTTTCTACCATATTCTCGTTCCTCAGGGTGAAAGGGAAATCCTGAGTGTGAAGACCAGCCCTCTGGAAAACCACTCAAGTTCCTTGTTTCCCGTTTCTCCTGCTGCTCTCTCCCTCTTCCCTCAGTCCTGCACAGAGAAGACTGGCTCAGGCACCTACGATTAGTACTGCTACTTTCTCGCTGTGTCATTTGGGCAAGTTACACAACCTCTCTGAGCCTCAGTGCTTCACCCACAAAACAGGCATGATACGAGGGCCCCCTTGGTCAGTTTGCTGTGAGAAGTAAATGGGTTCTGGCACACAAGGTGCTCAGCAGAAAGCACTCCATAAATGTTACCATTACCCTGGGTAGTAATAACTCATTGTCTGCTAATCACAATTGAGGTGCTGGCAGGTTGCAAAGGTATGATTCCTTCCAGCAGTATTTGGAAATACTTAAATGAGGAATCTCTAAGAAACGTGAAGGCCCAGAGGAACAAAGTAGTCAAGGGTGAGTGCCCAGGGCTAAGGCTGATGTATGGGGGGCAGGAGGAGGGGCAGGCAGATGAAGGCTGGAGAACTTCAAAAGCACACCTACTTGCATCTCCCTCTCCCCTCCCGCCTGCTCGCCCTGCCTATCTCCTGGGGGCTGATAGGAGATAAATGAAATCACTTCTTCAAAGCACCCTACTCAAGGACCCGGATCAAACACCAGGGCTTGAAGATAAGCTTCAGTCTGCATTTCCTTTTGTCCATGCCTTCCCACCACATCTCCAAAGGAAATTCTAGAGGGAGGAAAAGTAGTTAATTCCTCCTCTTTTATCAAAAGGCGTTACCTCCCCATCCCCGGCAATGGCTGGTGATAGGAGAACCGGGGAGCCCGGGAGGGAGTTGGGGAGGCCTCTTCTCGGCCCTCTGCCAGCACAAGCTGTGTGACTGCAGACTCCCCCAGAAGATCTCAGAGCCCCGTGCTTCATCTGTCAAGGGGGATAAAAACACCTGTCCAAAATAACTCACAAAATTGTTATGAGATGACGAGTACAAACATGTTTTTGGGAAAAGACACTCGATGCTTCCACAGTTAACATGTTGAAAATCACTCAGTCACCCACCTTGAATATTTTGGGGAATAAGGTGAGCTGAGATATAAATAAATAGCCCTTTATAGGTAAAACTAGAGGCCCAATGCACAAGATTTGTGCAAGAGTAGGCCTTCCTCCCCCCCCCCTCCCCCCCCCCCCCCCCCCCCCGCTGGAAGCACCAAGCTTCCCTCCAGCATCCGGGTCCCAGGCTTCCTCCACAGCCCCAGCTTCATCCAGAAGGTCGACCAGAAGGATGTCCAGGACATCTGGTCTAATTAGCATATTACACTTTTATTAATATATATTATTATAAATTCTTATTCCTTCTCCAACATTCATTGGGCACTTATGGCATTCAGACTGCATGGCTTCTCATCCCAGCCCTACCTCTTACCGGCTGGGAATTTGGAAAAGTTAGTAAACCTCTTGGGACCTCCACTTCCACCTCTGTGAAATAGGGGTAATGACAGGACCTCCCTCCTCAGGCTCCTGGAAGGACTAACTGAGATAATGTGAGCAAAGTGCTTGCACCAATGCTTGTCTCTCAGTGATAGCTACTGTGATGATGATAGTTGAACACCCAGCCAGGCCATCAGAACACAAAGAGCATGAGGACAATGCAAAAGCATTCACAGTCCAGTGGGAGAATGGACAAGTAAACAAAGACAGATGCCAGGTCACAGGTAGAGTAATAGAACGTAAGAGAAACTGTGAGGCTGGCTGTTCTTGCTTTCACGGCATTGTTCCTCTTGCCCCCTGGCCCTCTCCAGCCCAGGCTGTGTCTGGAGCCTGGGGTGAGGCCTGCAGAGGAAGTGCCTCCCGGTGCCCTGAGCGCATTGCGCTATACCAGGGCTCCTGGCCAAGCCTGTAATTGCCAGCCGCTGAAAGATATTAAACGCCAGGGAGGAAAACCAAGTTCTCTACGAGACCGACTTTTCAGAGTTCTTACAGCTTGTAAAAAAAAAAAAAAAATGTAAATAGTTACCCAGTGAGATATTATTTCATGTTGTTGCCATTAGGGTGTGAGTGCTATGCAGAGAGAGGCTATCGTTCAGGCAATTCCGCCTCAGGGAGGATGGGAAAACTCCACATTAACCCCACACAACAAATCTACCATTTCTCGCTCTCAACCTGACTCAGGCATTTTTTTCCCTGGGTGGTGAATTTTATGTAAATTGAAGTAGTGAAAAAAAAATCTATAAATATGCAGAATTTCTTAAAGGATTTTTCCTGATGGCTTGGGTGGAGGGGGGGGGAGGCATTTTTTTAAAGATACATCGGGAGGCTGGGGGAAGGGAATTCATTTTGGTGGCCTTCTGGGACAAGTTGGGCCTTTGGGCCCATGGGTTGCCGGTGCTGAGATCCTCCGGGTCCAGTTGCTGCCTTGACTGTTCTCTGGAGCAATTGCCCCTCAGAGGCAGGTGGCCCGTCACAGCCTTCATTGACCTGGGACTTTCTTCGCGCCGGGCAATGGTGCTGCTCACGCACAGGGCAATCTGAGGAAGGCCTGGAGGCCCCTTAACCACACATCTGCACTTCCGGCAAGGGAGAACATTGCCATGTGCCCTGCCCCCATGCAACGTTGTCTTGCATGGTCTTTTCAACCACAACCCCAGTGCAGTTCTCTGCCCACAAGTGGCCTTCAATAAATTTGACCCAACTGAATACTGTCTTATTCTCTCCCCAGTGGCAAGCCATGTCTTTGAAAACGGCCCTTGCTGTAAGCCACGAGGGCCCTATTTAAAACTCTGTGTAAGTTAGCATTTCAGCTAAGTGGGTGTCACACGCTGATTATAATAATTGTCTAGTCGTGTTTTAATTAGGCCTCTGGTCTGGCTTAGTACGGTTGTCCTTTTTTTCTCCTCCGGCAACTAGATGGATTCAGCCAAAGGAGCCCTGATGCCCTCACCAGCACCCAACAAAGAAGAGTGTCCCCACTACCTTGCTAGCACCTTCCAGGAAGGAGGCCTGTCTCTATCTCCATGCCATCTGGCACCCACTGTTCCCATCAGGGAGTTCTGTGTGGACTGAGGGAATGGCGTTTCTTCTGAAGGACGATTGATTCCCCTGGGCCAATTCCCAGCCCTCCACCCCCAGCCTGGCCCTCCTGTCCTCATCTCTTCCCTTCTCCCTCCCTTTCATTCATTCACTGCCCTTTTCCTCTCCAAACAGAGTAACTATTCTTTCCTCCTCCATTCTTCTCCTCCTCTCTCAGTCCTGCTGCCTCCTGTCCCTCTTTTCCTCCCAAAGTCCTAAATGCCTTTCCTCTCTCTAACTCCCTTCTGCTCCCAACCGATTGCCTATTAATCACTCTTAGCACACATATGCTTGGGTCCTGGAAGGATTTCTTGGCTGGCTCTCACAGCTGAGCTGGTAACAATAGTCAAGAAGGAGTCTTTCATCTTTTGCTGCCTCCTAGGTCTCTGCTCTTCCCAACTCTTCCTCCTCCAAGGTGCCTACACTCTGTGAGGCTGTCTTCTGTCTCTCTCTGCACAGCACTCTCTTGGAGGCCAAACAGCCCTGAATGTGGGCCTTTAACTGAGGTGTTGGCACTGGCAGCAATGTCAGAATGCACAGAGGCTGGCATGGGAAGAGGCAGGAGGAGGGGGTAGAGACCACCACAATAAAAGGGATCACACACACCCCTTCTTGTACCCCTCTTGCCACAATATGGGAGACATCCCCCGGTTGGGGCATCCCTTGGAATTCCTTCTAACCTGACTTTACCAGGATTAGATTGGGGCAGGGAAAGCCCGTGGAATTCCTAAGAGGTGTCTATACATTCTGCCCGAAAAATAGCACAGGTCCAGGAGTAGTTTTCATTTAGTGTTTGATTGAAATGGCCTTGGGAATGCAGGTGCCTGCTGTCCTCTTCCCTGAGCATGATAAAGGTTCGTGGCTGCTATTTTTTTTTTTTTTTTCTGTGATAGTTCTTTCTCTTCCCTTTTGAAATCACCTACCTTGGGTTCTCATGTTGTCTCCAGACACAGATCAATGCGGCAGAGTTAGGGACAGTTAGTCCCGGAGCAATATGCCCCGAGTGACAGGCCTGACAATCAGAGTGATGGATTGGGGCTGAGAAAGTGGTACTGGAAGCGAGGCAGTGACACCAGCGCGCCTCCGCTGGCCGCCGAGAGCAAAGAGAGGCGGTCTCCCCAGAGGCCGGCGCACAGAGGACTGGCTACACCCCCTGATGATCGGCGGACCGGGAACTTTAATGACAAACTATGACTACGTAAAACCTCTGCCAAGTGCGAAGCTGGCAATGCACACTCCATCCAAAAGACGCGGGGAAGGGGAGAGGGAGAGGAGTGTATTGTTATTTTTTAGTACAAAGTTTTTATTCCGTCATTTCCCTGGGGAAAGGTAGTACATTTTCTCCGGTGAGAAGAAAAGGATTAGAGGAGGGGGGGGGGAGGGGGGCATCTCTAGAGTTCGTATCGACGTGCAGCACTTAGAGAGATTCCCTACCTCCTCTGGGATGCTGGCCTCTCCGATGATCCCAGATCCACCACCATCACCACCACCACCACCCCAAAAAAAACAGCAGTTAGGGGCACTGCAGGGAGGGAATCTTCCGCCTCTGAACAGGAGGACACGATCAGAAACCTGAAACACTCAAACGCCGAGCCTATACATCAATGTGCAGGCACCGCGCGCCGGGCGCGTCCGGGCGGCGCGCACAGCCCGGGGTACCCCGGCTTCTCCGCAGCCACCTCCCCCCGGAAGGGAGTCCTCAGACTGGCAGGCTTCCGACAGGATGGGCTCAAAGTTGTTGGAACGGCTGGCGTCGCATCCCGAGAACCAGGGATGCCTCTGAGTCTCGGGCGCTTCCGAGTGAACACACCCGGGGCGGGGGAGAAGCCAGTTCAGGGGAACAGAACTGGACCCGAGCGGCGCCCGAGCGGGGCCGGAACGGGGCTGGGGCTCCAGGGGCGGGGCGTGCCCCCGGGCAGCCTTCGGGAGCGGCTCGGACTGGGCAGGGAGGGAGCCTCCGCCTTGCGCCCCCTCCCTGCCCAGTCCGAGCGGTGAGGGCCCCAGCCAGCATCTCCGGCCCCGCTAGCACCTCCGCCCCGGCAGTTTGCAGGAAAAGAGGAGAAAGAGCCGCAGGACAGACGGCGGAGAACAGGGCGCAGAACCCGGGATCCCGGAGAAGTCTGGTCCTCGGCGGAACACCCCCTCCTGCCCCCCGGGCGAGGGCGGCCGGGTTGGGGGGAGGGGAGGAGCACAGCGGCGGGTAAAGGCAGAGGCGGCGGCGGCGGAGGCGCAGGGGCGCGGCTCCTTTAAGGCTCTCCCCGCCCACCGGCGGCGCCGGCCCCCGCCCGCCGCTCTCCCCGCCCCGGGGCCCCGGCGAGGGCTGCGATTGGGCGGGCGCGGCGATCCCTTTGAAGTGTGGCTGCCGATCGCGGCTATTTGACGTGCGGCTCGCGGAAGGCGAAGGTTTTTGTGTTGCCATCCCGGGCTGGCGGCGGCGGCGGCGGCGGCGGCGGTGGAGGAGGGGTGGAAGCGCGGCGACCGCTGCACCGCGCTCCAAGCTGCGGAGCGAGCCCACCCGCCCGGGAGCTCGCCTCCCGGTGCTCCCCCTCCCTCCCCGCCCCCCCCAGTGGCGCAGCCTCCTCCAAATGAGCGATTCGCCCGCTGGATCTAACCCAAGGACACCCGAAAGCAGCGGCAGCGGCAGCGGCGGCGGCGGGAAGAGGCCGGCGGTGCCGGCGGCGGTGTCCCTCTTGCCCCCGGCGGACCCCCTGCGCCAAGCGAACCGGCTCCCGATCAGGGTCCTGAAGATGCTGAGCGCTCACACCGGCCACCTCCTGCACCCGGAGTACCTGCAGCCGCTGTCTTCCACCCCCGTCAGCCCCATTGAGGTCAGTGCCTGGGTCTCCGCCCGCCCTGCGCCGCCGTTCCCGTGCCGCCCGCCACCGCCGGGCCCGCGGCCCCGCTCCCTGCACCCCTGTCCTCGGCGCGGCGCTCAGGTCCGGCCACCCTAGGAGGACCGGGTGCAGAGGGACCGAGAACGCAGGTGTATCAGAGCCCATGCGGTTCTCCCGGGCTTCTCCGTGAAAGGTTCCCCCCCTTTCCATGCTCGCCCTTCGGAGGAAGCTACGGGTTTTCTCTCGGATTGGGTTTGCTCTTGGCGTTCCCACTCGGTCCTGTACTTTTTCGGGCACCCAGTTTCTAGGCCAGAGATGATCTTTCCTGGGTCTTTCCTGCCACCACCCGGGTTTGTGCTCTCAGAATCCCGGATCGCGCCCGTCCCACTCCGCCCTTGTCCCATCCGGTTAGAGCGCACGGCGCCTCGGCACGATCCCCAGGCTTCCTTCCCCCCACGTCCCCGGTGCGCGCCCGGGAGAGGGGGGCTGCTCGGCGCGCCCGCGGCCGCCCAGGCTGGAGAATGCACTTCTCCGGGTTTTTTCCGCGCCTCCTCCGCCCGGAAACCCGTCCCAAGCGAAGTTCCCCAAACTGGAGGAGGAAGTTTTCCCTGGGCTTCGAGGAGAGAGGGATATCAGAGGGCAGGGGGCCAGTCACTGCCCCGAATACAGAGACGTCACCTTCGCCCACGGGGGCCTTTGGTGGGGGGGGGGGCGCCTTTGATGGGCCCCTTCCACCGCCCATTCCCTGGGGCCGGTGGCGCCCGCGCTCTGGGACCCAGTGGGGCCGGGGATCCCACCCGCGGGCGGCGAGCGGAGAGAGCGCAGCTCTGCCCAGCTGCGCCGCCCACCGGGCGCGCTCAGACTTCTCCCCAAGGCCTTCTCTCCCCCCCCCCCACCCACCCACCCACCCCCGCCCGTGCCCACCGGCTCCCTAGGCGCTCCCACTAGCTACCCTGCTGGTTCCGTCGGTCCAGTAGCCTCACTCACCCCTTCTCCCTCCTCTCGCCGCTGTCCCCCGCAGCTGGACGCCAAGAAGAGCCCGCTGGCGCTGCTGGCCCAGACCTGCTCGCAGATCGGCAAGCCGGACCCGCCGCCCTCGTCCAAGCTCAACGCGGTGGCGGCGGCGGCCAACGGGCTGGGGGCGGAGAAGGACCCCGGCCGCTCCGCCCCGGGCGCCGCCGCCGCCTCGGCGTCCGCGGTGCTCAAGCAGCTGGGGGACTCCCCCTCGGAGGACAAGTCCAGCTTCAAGCCCTACTCCAAGGGCTCCTCCGGCGGCGACTCCCGCAAAGACGGCGGCTCCTCCTCCGTGTCCTCCACCTCCTCCTCCTCCTCGTCCTCCTCGCTGTCCCCGGGAGACAAGGCGGGCTTCAGGGTGCCCGGCGCCGCCTGCACGCCCTTCCCCCCGCACGGAGCGCCCGTCTCCGCGTCTTCGTCTTCCTCGTCGCCCGGCGGCTCCCGGGGCGGCTCCCCGCACCACTCCGACTGCAAGAACGGCAATGGCGGCGGCAGCGGGGAGCTGGACAGGAAGGACCTGGAGCCCAAGCCCAGCCCGGAGGCCGTGTCCGTGAGCCGCGGGAGCGGCGGGGAGCCGGGCGGTGGCGGGGCCGCCGACGGAGGGGCCTCTGGGCGCAAGTCGGAGCCGCCGTCGGCGGCGCTGGTCGGGGCCGGCCACGTGGCCCCGGTGTCGCCCTACAAACCCGGCCACTCGGTGTTCCCGCTGCCGCCGTCCAGCATCGGCTACCACGGCTCCATCGTGGGCGCCTACGCCGGCTACCCGTCCCAGTTCGTGCCTGGCCTGGATCCCAGCAAGTCGGGCCTCGTGGGAGGCCAGCTGTCGGGGAGCCTGGGCCTGCCGCCGGGCAAGCCCCCCAGCTCGAGCCCGCTCACCGGGGCTTCCCCGCCCTCCTTCCTGCAGGGATTATGCCGCGACCCCTACTGCCTGGGCGGCTACCACAGCGCCTCGCACCTCAGTGGCGGCGGGGGCTCCAGCTGCTCCACCTGCAGCGCGCACGACCCATCGGGGCCCGGCCTGAAGGCGGGCGGCTACCCGCTGGTGTACCCCGGGCACCCGCTGCAGCCCGCCGCGCTCTCGTCCAGCGCCGCCGCCGCCCAGGCCGCGCTGCCGGGCCACCCCCTCTACACCTACGGCTTCATGCTGCAGAACGAGCCGCTGCCGCACAGCTGCAACTGGGTGGCGGCCAGCGGGCCGTGCGACAAGCGCTTCGCCACCTCGGAGGAGCTGCTGAGCCACCTGCGGACTCACACGGCCCTGCCCGGCGCCGAGAAACTCCTGGCCGCCGCCGCCTACCCCGGGGCCTCGGGCCTGGGCAGCGCCGCCGCCGCTGCAGCCGCCGCGGCCGCCGCCGCCTCCTGCCACCTGCACCTCCCCCCGCCCTCCGCCCCCGGCAGCCCCGGGTCGCTGTCCCTGCGGAGTCCACACACTTTGGGGCTAAGCCGGTACCACCCCTACGGCAAGAGCCACTTGTCCACAGCCGGGGGGCTGGCCATGCCGTCCCTCCCCACAGCCGGACCCTACTACTCGCCATACGCGCTGTACGGACAGAGACTAGCCTCCGCCTCGGCGCTCGGATACCAGTAACTACAGCTCTTCCTCTCCCACCACGCCCCACCCCCAGCTCCCTGACCCTCCCCCCAGCCTCCTGGCCTGGCCGCTGCAACCTCCACTACTGCTTGTCCTGCCAGATTCCCCGCCGAGACCCCCCCCCCACCGGACTGTGTATTTATTTACTATAATGTTAGCTTACAAGCTGGGAATATAAGTGCATTAACGGCCCACACGAGTCCATGGTATGCAAAAAGTCTGTGTTCCCCCCCCCCCAAATAATATTAATCACACGAGTAACTTACATGCTCTTTCCGTCCCATTTCCTTTATTTTTTTTTTCTTTTTCTTAGATATGTTTTAATTTGTTTTTCCTTTTGGTTTTTTTGTTTTGTTTTGTTTTGTTTTTTGGTTTGGTCTTAGGGGACGAGGGGGAGAGTTGGGTTTCCGGGGTTCTTCTCTTTGTTTTGTTCTCCCTTCCTGGGGAGTTTCGTGCATGCTTCTTTAACCGTTAAAACGACATTTCCCCCTGTTCCCTTCATTCCCTCATTTTCTTGCATTTGAGGTTCTGTTTTTACCTTTGTACCAGTAACAGAGAGGAGATATTTTTTGTAATGTATGTGGAGGGTGCGGGGATGGGCCTTCCTGGCAGGGGGTCTTGCCTCTGTGGACCCAGAACTCTACTCTGTGACTCTTCTCCTGCGACCCTCTCCTCCCAGGGTCCCTGGTCTTTGCCCTGGCCCCCAAAACTGCAGCCTTCCTTCCCTGCCTTGCTCTGAGTATGGAGAGCCCTGAGAGAGGGACCCGAGTGGCCTTGGACAGAGCCCTTCTACTTCCAAACGCTTCCGACCCCAAACACTGCCCGCTGGGTAGGGAGGAGGGAGGGGAGTGGTCCTGTAGGGCTCATCTTATTCAATTAAAAGTCCTAGAAGGCCCTGCCAGCATGAAACTTTGCTTTTTATATTTTGCGAAGTGCTTTTATAGTCGTTTTTCCCTCCATTACTGGTCCCTCTCCTGGCGGTGGGGGGTGGTGTCAGCGAGCCTTGCTAGGTCCCTCCAAAGCAGACCAGTGGCATTCTCAGTGGGCAGTACAACCTTTTAGCTCCGTGGGGAGGGGGGAGATTGTACAGTAAGGGAGCATACAGATCGCCATGGCCCCCTTCACCCCTTCCCAGGCTTGTCCCAACAGATTCCCCAAAGTTGGGGACTTCCTGGGGCTCCCTCAGTGACTGGGATGGAAGACTTGGGCCCTGGGTCTTCTCCCCACACCGCCCCTCCTCTTATGCAGCATCGTGGGGAGGCTGTGGGGCCTCTCTGGGATGAATAGAGCTCTCCCTTGGTAAGACTTATTTTGTTAATAAATGAAATACTTGGCTATATTCACACCGTGGTGTGTTTCTCTCTTGCCTCACCCACCACCCCACCTCCAGATACCTAAGCGGACGGCCTTCTTTTATTCTTGCTTAAAAATACCTTACGGTTTCCTTCTCAGATTTCTGGTCAAGGATAAATTTAGTGTCTTTCCTTGAGAAAAAGGGGGGGGGGGGGGGGACTGCCCGCGCATTACAAATTACATAAAACCACCTCCCCCCCCGCCCCCCACTTGGTTATTTACCTCCCAGCCTGACTTCAAAGGCCTTAACATTTCCTGGGGATAGGGTGGAGAAGTGTGTACTTGTGGATTTTTCTCTGGACCTAGATTCGAGGTAGAGGGGCTGAGAGGGGCTGTGTGAGGGAATCAGCACCAAGGGCTCCGGCCAGGCAAACACGGTCCCAGGCCTACGGGTGAGCAAAGACGGCGTGCCTCTGGCGCCACCTGGTGTCAGGCAGCGCTTGGCGCCTGCTCCGACGGCGCACGGTAGGCGCTTCCCACTCTAAAAGGCGAGGTTTTCCTCGTTCCCGACGATGCCTTCCTACACCTGAAACCAAAGGGTAAATGCACCTGCTGGCGGGGGGCGCTTCGCAAGGCTGGGAGGCTCCCTAAGGCCAGCGCCCGGGTCGTTCATCCCCGTTATCTGCGCCCCCAGAGACTCCTCCACGGGGTTCGGGAGAAGTCCGGGCGATGACAAGGGACTTTGGAGCCACTCTGGGTCCCTATTTTCTTGATCTTGCACGACTGGACACTGACTTCATCCTCGGGCAGGCGCGGCGGGAGGGGGGGTGCTGTTGATCAGGAGGGTGGGAGGAGGGTGGGGGGGATCCCTGCAGCCCGAGGAGAGGATGCGCGCGGCTGCGGTGGGGAAGGCGGGGCCTGAGACACGTCCTCTCTGGGGCTCACTGGCTCCCGGGGTCCGAGCCGGGAACTCCCGCCGAGGCAGCCCCTCGCAGGCTGCAGGTTGCAGGTTGCAGGTTCCGGCTGTCGAACCCCTGGCGCCCAGCACTGCCGTCCCACCTGTTGGATGCACTTCACCATGGCCTTCCTCGCCCCCTCCTGGCCGCACTCCTCTGCGTCGCGTCTGCACCGGGCAGCTCTAGATCTGTTGTTTGCTGTGGTGTTTTGTTTTGTTTTGCTTTGCTTTGCTTTTCCTGAGGAATGAGATGTATTGGGCAGTTCGTGCTCCACAAACTGTGCTTCTGAAGCATCACTGTGCTTCTGAAGCATCGGTAGGCCCGAGGTCAAGTGCGGAGGGGGTGGGAGGGATGCTAGAGAATGGCAGCGCGGGCCTCGGTGAGGGCGTCATCCCCTCTGTACTTGGCAGAACCTCGGTGCAAGATGTTTTTGTGGGGTTTGGGGGTGGAGGTTGCACCTGTATTTTTGTTTCTTGGGGGAAGTTCCTCCATTAGTCAAGAGAACCTCAGCCTTCTTCTGCAGGAACTGTGGGTGCTGGGCACCCTAAGAACCTAAGCGTGTCCCTGGAGAAGGACCAGGGCTGCTGGCATCAGGGAAATGCTGACTGGGCTGGAGAAGTCCCCGCCCACCAGCTCAGACTCCTCCTGGGGAATCGCTGTTAACCGGAGTTCAAGTTGGCCTGAACCTGTAAGAGACCTGAAGCGTAGTGTGTGACTTGCTTTAATTTTCCTTTTTCTCTGTTTTGTTTGCTGTTGGTGGTTTCCCACCTTCCTTCTCTCTCAAGTCCTCCCTCTTTCCTTCAGTGCCTTTTTTTTTTTTTTTTTTTTGTCCTTAAATGTGTTTTTATTGACTTCAGAGAGAAGAAGGGAGAGGGAGAGGGAGATTGAAACATCAATGATGAGAATCACTGAAATCACTGATCGGCTGCCTCCTGCACACCCCCTACTGGGGATAGAGCATGTGCCCTGACAGGGGAATCAAACTGCGACCTCCTGGTTTATGGATGGATGCTCAACCACTGGGCCACACCATCCGGCTCCTCCAATATCTTTTAAATTCCTGTTAAAACTGCTGGAAGTTGCTCTCTCTGCAGGGGGTTGACTTAAACTTTCTCTTCCTTAAACTGTGGTCCTCA
Organism: Pipistrellus hanaki; assembly: GCF_964339955.1. Classification (NCBI taxonomy): domain Eukaryota; kingdom Metazoa; phylum Chordata; class Mammalia; order Chiroptera; family Vespertilionidae; genus Pipistrellus; species Pipistrellus hanaki. Next base: position 20,014,525 of record NC_140505.1, read on the forward strand.
GACCTCCCTACCTACCTAAGGACCATCTGCCTCCTCTTGCTGGGACCAAGGATTGGGGGCAATGTCCTTCCATGAGAAAGAAAACTCGGTATCTCCAATAGCAAACGTCCCATAGAGCAGACGCAGCTTTTCTGTGGCTGCCTGGCTGGCAGTGAGTGAGGTTTGAGAATGCAGGTTAGGCACTCCTCAGACCAGAAAGGTTGCCCCACATTCCACTGGGACCACAAAGAGTAGGCATTGTCGTCCGGAGTGTCCCTGTTCTCACCCTGACACCGGTGGCATTCCTAACACATGTGGCTGTTTTAATTCGCTGGCGGGGAGTTTGTTACCGCGAGTAGCTGAATTCTCATTAGACAAAGTTGCTGCTTTAATAGAGATAATATTCCCCATAATTCATTCATCCAGCAACTCTTCTTTGAGAATCACCTCCACCTTCTTCCGGTCCTCGCCCTCCTCCTCTCCCTCCTCCTCATCTCTCCCAGCCCCCAGAAGTGGAGCCACGGAGCTGGAACCTGAGACGCTGGACGTTCCTGGCTCCGGGTCACATTTTCACACCTCTTGCCTAGTTATTTTTGTGGCCTCGTGGGCAGCTGTGGGAGGAAGGGAGGAGAAAGACGGGAAAGACTCACCCGCAGATACAGGTTTGACACAAAAAGAATTTCGTGATTGTTCGTTTTTCACTTCACAATCGTGTCCCCCCACACACACACACACACACAAACCCACCTCCTAAGAAATCTGTGGCCCAAGTGGGAGTGAGGGGCCCCTCACTACCTTCAGGCCATAATGGCCTGGTCCTACGCAGCAGCCTGTGATGCGTCTCTCAGTATCCGAACTAACTCCTCTCCTGATGTATGTCTGGGTTACCATGCCCCTCGTCTGAAAATAGTCCTTTGGCTCTGGGCTTTATTAATCATTCTGTAGGGGAAGCTGCACTCCAGTTTCCTGTTTGATTTGATTTCATTCATCCTGTCTTTTTGTAGAATAGATGGTTGAGTGCATCTGATAATGTATGGTTTAATTTGGCGCACTATGGGTTTGAATTACCATTTTCATAATGTGCTGTGCATTAATGTGTTACATCATTTATAAAGAGGAATGTGCTTGGTTTCAAACTTTCTCCTGAAAGCCAAAGTCACCCTAAAAGAAACAAAGCCAAACCACACCGACCCATCTTCTTACCTCACTACCACCCCCCCCCACCCCCACCCATACCCCCACCCCCATCCCGTGAAACCTGCCAAGGCTCATAAAACCCAACATGAGGCTTTTGTGCTCACATAATGCAGGTGGGTGTCAAGGTTTTGGGGGAACTTGCACATGGCTGCCCAGGAGCCATCAATGGCAGCACAAAGCTCGCCCTCATTATTACATAACAACAGCTTTGCCGCCAGCCCCCTTCGCCCGCCTGGGACCTCCAGTGGACGGCTCTCCCTCAACCCTAATCCCAGCACTCCCTCCCCAATAGCTGTAATAACACCAGCTGTCTGTTACTCAAACTCTGACTGAGGAGGAAAAAGCACTGATTATCCAAATACAGTCATTAAAGGGGAAATGTGTTTTTAGGACTGTCAGAGTGATTAATGAGGGCTAGCCGTCTTTGCAAATGCACTTGTTTAGTCTAACTGGCAGCTTCTATTTTCCTATTGATTTATTGCAGCCGTTGCTGGGGCCTTGGTGTGTGCGAAGTCAGGGCACTTCACAACTGCGCCCTGTTTAAACAGGAAAAGCATGCACCATTTTGTCCGGGAGAGAGGAAGGGAGGGAGCAGCCCAAAGTCTCTGCCTTCGGTTCAGTCTCCGGGGGCCAGACCAACAAAGAAGACATTAAAAACCTGCGGCCCAGAGAGGGAAGGAAACCGCTGCCCCTGGGTCATCCCCAGTCACTCAGTTCCAAGGTCAGTGGAGACTGCACCATGGCGCCTGGACAAAGCCTGCCCTATTGTCACACTCAGCGTGCCCCCATTTTCGCCCCAGGCCCCCAAACCACCTGTCAGCCGCTGAGTCCAAGCATAGGAAAGGCACCCAGCAGAGGGGAGGAGGTGGGAGAGGGGACTCGTGGGGCAGAGCCAGGCAAAAACAGAAAACCGAAGCAACGCCCCTGGTCCCGGGGTGGAAACAAGGTCAGGGGCTTCACAGGAAACTGATTGAGCCCAGTGGGTGACTTCAACTTTTAGAAAGAGGTGGAGGGGTGGGGGAGGAGACTACAAAGAGGGATAGCTACTTCTTTCCACTTGTATGGTCCATGTTTTGACAAATGATGTATCTAATGACCAAAATGGAGAAATGGCAGCTTGGAAACAGAGCTCCAGATTTGGGATTGCAGTCCGGGCAGTCAATCGTCACAGCAAACAGAATGTACAGAATTCCCATTACGTGCCCAGCACAATGCTGGCTGCCATGAGTCAGGAAAAAAAAACTCAGAACAAACTCCTGCCTATTTTTCTTGGGGGAGAAGAGACATACCCATGAGCCAGGGAGTAAGAGAGCATTCTCTCTAAGTGCATGTATGCTGATTTGATAAAGTGCTAAATCCGTGTGTGCGGACCATGGAGAACAGGACAGGATATAATAAGGTGCCACTTGTGCAGATCAGAGGGTCTGGCTGAAGAAGCTGGAGGGGGAGGGGGCCTAATATCCTGGGGCTGATGTTGGGGACCTTCCCCTGGGAGCTCCAGTCCATTGGGAGGCTCCCTGGTTCCTCCCAGGCTGGAAAGATGGATGAGGCCTTCATTCCACAGCGGTGAGAGGGCTGGAACTCGGAGCCCCTGAGCCGTGCTTTTCATTTCTCAAGCAGATCAAGGCACAGGCTTCCCTGATGTTGTAAACAACACATCTGAATGTTCTTCCACCCGCCCTCTCCAGGCAGCTGCACCTTCCACAGAGCGTTCCAGGCATGGAAATGGTTTGTCCTTCCTCCTAAACAAAGTGTCTTTCCAAATCCTCCCGGGGTGGGGTCGTATCACCAGCATTATTAACACTTCCTAACACAGGAAAAGCTGTCCTGAATTTGGATCACAGAGGAACCGGGAGAGCTCTCTTAAGGACTTGAACCACTGGCTGAGACAAAAAAAAAAAATTAAGTGTCCATATTTTACAAACTTCAAAATGGAGACCAACAGTCCTGAGTACTTGGGCGAACTTTAGGACTGTCCCAGAAAGTCCTGTCGTGGTACATACAGTAGAAAGAGGAGCATTGGAACGGGAATCAGGAAACCTGGGTTCTGTTCAGGTTCTGAAACTTAATTGCTATGGGACCCTGAGCAAGTCACTCTCGGTGTCTCTGAGTCTCTTTCCCATTTGGGAAATGAAGACTTTGAGCCCTGTAGTCTGTAAGTCCTTTCCAACTGGAATGTTCTGTGAGTTTATAAAAATGTTGAAAGAGGAAAAGCATGATGGGGGTCAGAGTTGGTCAGAATGCTCAATCCCTGGCCCCCAGTCATACGCAATTCTAAAGTTTCTATCGGGGTGGCAAATGTGGAAGATTCAGAAAGAGAAACCTCATGACTTCCCATAAATCATGGAGGGCAGGTGGAGCAAACACAGAAAGAATGTGTAATGTGGACTTTCCACCCAGAGAACTGGCTTCAACAAAGGGAATTATTAAAATGTTTCATTTGATGAAATGCTGAATCCATGGTGATGCAGGCATTTCAGAGACTTAGTGGGTGCTGAAGTGGGTCAAACATCATTATGAAAAATAATGCTGAGAACCCTGTGAGGTTAAACCAAGGTCTTCAAAAAGAATCACATTTTTCATAGCCTACAGCCAATTGCTTTTGGAAAATGGGACCGGCGAGGGAAGAAATGAAAAGCAGATAAAAATCAAACCACAGTGGGGGAACCTTTGCTCTGAGTGGCCAGTGAGTGTCTCCACAGCTCTTTGGAAAATAAAACAAAATGATCCTGCTGGAGTTTAAATGAGGGCCAGATTTTAGAATGGAAACGGTAATTGGGAAAGTGTCATTGCAGGTTTCCCCATGTCCTATTTTCTCTCCTGGGCATCTGAGTGTGTGTGTGTGTGTGTGTGTGTGTGTGTGTGTTTCATATAGTTGTATTTGGGTTTGTATGCAGTCCATAAGGAACTGCGACTGTATACTTCTTACTTTTGACAACATCAAATATATGTGTCACCAAGCAAATATACAGAAATGATAGTCTGGGCTGCCCGCAGCAGCTCAGAAAGCATCCTTTTGTATGTGCCATAGTAGTTAAATATAATAATACTAGAGGCCTGGTGCACAAATTCGTACACCAGTGAGGTCCCTCGGCCTGGCCTGAGGGATTGGGCCAAAACAGGCTCTCTGACATCCCCTGAGGGAGTCCCAGATTGCAAGAGGGTGCAGGCCAGGCTGAGGGACTGCACCAGTGCAGGATCAGGGACACGGGAGGTTGGTCAGCTGGGGAGGGACCACAGGAGGGCTCCAGAGCGTGTCTGGCTCATCTAGCTCCGTCCCGATCAGCTGGACCCCAGCAGCAAGCTAATCTACCAGTCAGAGCATCTGCTCCCTGGTGGTCAGTGCATGTCAGAGCAAGTGGTTGAGCAGCCTTAGCATATCATTAGCATATTACACTTTGATTGGCTGAATGGATAACTGGACACTTAGCATATTAGGCTTTTATTATATAGGACTAGAGGCCCAGCCTGCACCCTCTCACAGCCCTTGGGGGATGTCCGACTAATGGCTTAGGCCCACTGCTCCTGCCACCGCCACTGCACTCCCCAGCTGTGAGCCCAGCCTCTAGCTGAATGGCACTCCCCCTACAGGAGCGCTGACCACCAGGGGGAAATTCCTGCATTGAGCATTTGCCTCTGGTGGTCAGTGTGCATCATAGTGACCAGTCATTTTTCCCTTTGGTCAATTCATATATTAGCCGTTTCTTACATAGGATATGCTGGGCATTTTATACTTACAACTTCCAGTTCCCCTTAATGATCAAATTAAAATTTGGACAGGTCAAATAAATGGTCCAAGATCTCACAGATAAAGAGCTGTGGAACCAGGACTCTAACACAGTTTTTTTGTTTTGTTTTGTTTTGTTTTCTAACACAGTTCTGACTATAAAACCCTTTGCACTAAGCCAGGTAACTTCAGATTTTGTATTTAGGAAGGTCTGGATGCTACAGGTGGATAGAATTAGGGGATCTGTCCCATCAAAACATTTTGGCCAATGTGCCTGCATATGATGAGACCATGCTAGACACCATGCAATTTCAACAGCATTGGCCCTGCCATTCTCTTCCAAGAACTGAGATGCTGCTCAGTGCAATGGTTTGGCTCATTTAGTAAACTTCACAGAGTGCCCACTACCTACTAGGTACTATGGTCTTCTCGGAGGATTTAAAAAATGAGAGAGACACTGGCTTTGCCTCAACAAGCTTACAACCCAGTAGGAGGCAGATGTGTAAACTAATTAAGATATAATGAGCAAAGATCTCTAATGCTGCTGTTGTGATAGTCAGTATAGGCTAGATTGTGCCATGTAACAAATTAACCCCAAAAGCTGAGGGCTTAACACAGCAAAGGCTTATCTTTCACTTACACTACATCTTCTCTGTGGACTGATAGGGATCTCTGTTATTACAGCATCTGACTAGGCAAGCAGAACCACTAATAGGTAACACACTTATCTCCAGGCATTTGCTTATGCATTGTGGTGGTTAGCTAAGCAAGTGGAAGTCTGTAGAGCAGGGAGGCAAGAAGAGAATATCACCAGCAAGCTGAAACTTACTGACATGAGCCATATAGAGATCCTGAGCTCAGGGAGGCTAAGCCCTCTTTCCTGATTGGACCAGGCCCACCCTCAGATAACCTCCCTTCTGATCCCCACACTTGCAAAATTCCTTCACAGAAACACCTAGCTCGGCCTTCAATTAAAATAACTGAGAACTGTGGTTCAGTCTAACTACGGTGACATATCCAAAAGCATCAGTGTTGTGTGTAATTAACCAGGCCCACTGACTGAAGAGAAACATCCTCAGGGGTCACAGCAGGGGGAGAGCTGGAGGGACTTGCAGGAATAGTTACAGTTCAGGTCAAAAATGACATAATCCTCTGGCCAGAACTGGTCACATAGCCCCTTCTAGCTGCAAGGGTGGGACGTTGAGCCTCACCCTTGAGGTGGTCTGCCACGGGTGTTGTCAGGGGGCTCTCTGACCAGCTTCCATCTTTCCCTCCCCATGTTCATTGTTCACAGGGGGAAAGCCTATACCTCAGACTTTGTGATGAGATGAAGGCATGCAGGGACTGCCAAGGGCCACGCCATGAGTGAGGGAGAAGCCAGATAAGAACTCACCTCTCTCCCTCACTCCAGCTCACCTCCACCCTGCTTTCTCAGGCGTTCCCAAACAGAAGCTCCTTCCAAACCCACAGAGCCCCGTTTACTTGGAGAAAGTATACATTTGAAATTGTAGGAACCAGGGGCCCCCAGAATGCTCTCGCCAGACAAGGCTGGCCTCTCTACCATTAGGCAGACCTCTTCAGGCTATGAGACCCTGAAGTTCAAAGAGATTTGAGACTTCTACATACCTGTGGTCCTGAGAGCTGCACCAGGTGGCTTGCAAAGAACCAGCTGTTTGAGTATGAAGGCAGCATATCAAGAACTCCTCTCAAGGAGGGCAGTGGCCTTTGATGGATTGGACTCTAGCAATATGTTCATCTGTGAAACTTACCAAAGGCTAAGGGTTGATTCGAAGCGGTGATGATTCATGGTCACTGCCAAACAAATGCCATCAGTGTCTACCATCCATTGAAATAAAACAGTCAGGGAAACAGGGACCAGATAGTGCCTTTTTCTTTCTCTCGAACATTTATTGAGTGCTTGTTCTATGCCAGGCACTGTGCTGAGCACTTTCCACATAAGATTTGTTTAATCCTGGCAGCAAGTTTCTACAATGAGTCTGTTATTGAACACATTTTTCCCAAGGCCACAAAGCCAGTAAGCAGTAGAGGCAAGATCCCTACCAAGTCTGATTCCAAAAACCCAGTCCTGCCACCAGAGCCACCACAGTGTCACCCAGGTGATGCCCACATGAGTGCATCTGGTCAAGAGAGCAAGTGAGGGCTCCATGGCCACCCATGAAACCTGGCCTGGACTGCCTCAACCTGGAAGGGGGCCTTTCTATAAATCTCCCCAAGGCTCCAGATAAGTGGGGGCAGGATAGGCAGAGCCTTGTTAGCCTCTGACCCTCTCCTCGAAAGACCATAAGTCAGGAAGGAACCTGATGTCCTCTGTCCCCAGACTCACCTCCTGATGGTCACAGCTGAGCCTTGAGTGCACAAGTACTTGTGGGGATATTTTTTCGAGAACCCACTATGTGTGCTAAATGCTGTCAGAGGATAGAAGATGCAGAAGACGTGACCTTCACATCGAACTGCTTACAATCTCATAGGGAAAACAGTACAAACATGTACTAATAATGTGAAATAAAAGATGGCATTAGCAAAGGAAGGAGACCATAAAAAGCATTCAGAGCACCCTGGGAGCGAGAAGGATCCATTGGTTCATTTAGCTCCAAAGGAGGAAGAAGAGGTCTTCAAGGTCAGAGGGCACAGCCTGAGAAAAGCCCGAAGCCAGACTGTGCAAGGTGTGGTTGGTAGACATCCCTCCAGCTCCCACCCACCAGCTGTCATCTGCAGGGAGCTCAGAGACACCTGCACGTATAACTTAAGGGAGTCCGTACTTCCGGACGCCCAGCACAGGTGCAGCCACCCAACAGCCTTGTCAAAGAAGGTCAGCAGCCTCAGTGCAGACCATAGCACAAGTGAGCACAATGAAGGGGCTGCAGCACGAGGGGAGGAAGGCTTTGCACAATTCAGCTCAGGGTTTGGAATTAAAACATGCACCCTGCTTGCTGGCCCAGCTCTTCTGGTCATAGCCACCCACCCTGGGCTCTCCTGCTCCCAGGGTCCATCTTTCTGACTCCAGTTACAGCGTCAGGGCCCAGAGCACAGCCAGGGGCTCAGAAGCCTCCTGATGGCCACACTGACAAGCGGGGCCTTCACACCCGTCCCTTCCTGATGCTCACCTGCCTTCCCTGACCCCGCTCCCTTCTCTGGGCGAATGGGAGGGGAAAGTGTCCTTAGAGAGCATCCTTCTTTGCACCCCTTGCTCCTAACCATCACCCTCCCTAGCCCCCCCACTAAATGCCATTCCTCCCCTCAACACTCACACACACATTCTCTCCCTCTTACCCTCACCTCCCTTCCCTCCCCCAACCCTTCCCCTCCATTTGTTTCAATGAACAGCCCCTTTTATCTATTCTGTAGGTACAAATGAAGCTGTCAAATTTGATCAGACGCTTGATATGACAGGCTGTGGGAGTCAGGACCCCTTGAACAGAGTGGGCCTTGTCTGTCACAGCCTGCCTGACACTTCCCATAATGCCCAGACTGATGAGATTCTGAGTAGGGCCCAGCACATTTTCAACTCTATTTTGGGTGAAAACCCTTCTTGAAAGATCTTGAAAGGAGCTGGCAGTTCAGCTGCCCGGATGATTAATGAGGGTTGGCTCCGCTGGATGGATTTCTCCTGGTGCCAACAGCCGTCCTCCCAACAGGCTAGAACGTGTTGCCGTTGACTTCCCCCCAGCACTTCCCCCTCACAGCAACACCCAAAAAAAAAAACCTTTCCCACCAATCCGAGGCCATTCCCCCACCACCACCACCACCACCCCTCACCTCTGCTCACAGCCACCTCTATCCTGCATCGCTCCCATTCCTCTCTGGTTTCCTGGTGCAGGAGCAGTCCAGCATATGGAAATGGTTAACCGTCACAGCTGAGGCCTGGCTTGAGTGAGCAGGGCCTGCGGGATTGAGGGGTGCAGAGGGCGGGCTGAGAGGGAACTAAAGAGGACAGGAACCCAAGCTTCCTTGAGTGCCATTCCCCATGCCCCAGTGGTCAGGGATGGGCCTCTCTGCTTTTTCTCCATGGATCTCAGGAGCTTGGGGACCCAAATCATGGGGTGTCTAAAATCCCAAAGAGATAAAACATCAAAGTCTTTGTTTTTCTGTTACCTCCCAGTGTTTCTCAGAGGGGGTACTATTGATGTTTAGAGCAAGAGTTGGGCCTTGTCTGGGCAGGACCCTTCTGCGCAGAGTGGAAGGTTTAGCATCCTTGGTCTCAAGACACTACGTTTGTAGTGCCACCCAACCCCCTTCAATATGGAGACAATCAAAAATATCTTCCACAATCCCAAATGCTCCTGGGGTGGTACTGGCCCTGGTAAAGAGGCTCCTCCCACCCTGGTGCCTTGAGGGCCTTGCCCACTTCTCTGCTTCCTTCCGCTCTCACACCCCTCAAGCCCACTCAGCCAGGAAAGCACCACCCACCCCCAATACTAAACTTTCTCCTCTGCTGCTTGCCTCAAACCGACCCTGCTCTAAACTCTCTATCCTTCCCTTCCTCTTCTGTTTTCCTATTTTCCCCAACAGACTATGGCTTATTCATGCTTCAGGGAAAAGAATGGCACCCAAAAATTCTTTGGGGTTTATGTTCTCAGAATTCTTCAGGAACAAGCCCATGGACGGTAGTTGGGGCCAGGAATGTGCATTTCTTTTTGAAACATTGATAGATTTCTTTTTCAAGCCAGTCTCTGAGGGTTCGGGACTCTGTCAAAGGAGAAGTTGGTGGCTCCCTGTGACCAGGGCCATCACCGAGATCTCTTATGAAGCAGGCTAAGCACATTCCATGGGCCAGGCCATGGGGATTGTTCCCAAGAATGCCAACCGACTCCCCATTTCTTCTTGTCCTTTCCTTCTAAAAAAGAAGGGGGAACCCCATAGTTCCACTGGGTAAATGCCCATTGATCTCTGAGATCATTGGGCCCCCAGAAGGACCCAGTACTATGAGTGCATTCATTCAGTACCATCAATTGGCATTGACCACATGCCATGCACAGGGCTAGACTTTGGGCATACAAAGGTGAGTAAGAAGACACACAGTCCCTCCCTTCATGGAGCTTACAGACTAACAAGGAGTGTTACAAATCAATGTATAATTATAAATTGTAATAGCAGCAGTGAAAGAAAAGCAGACAAGGAATGCTAATTTAGAACTAATTTCAGGGAGAGCCTCTTTGGGAACATGACCTTGAAGCTGAGACCTGAAGGCTAAGTGGTTAACCAGGTGAAAAGGGAAGGGTGTCTCAGGCTTTGGAAAGCCACACCTGAACATGAGCCAAATTCTCCTATCATGAAGGTGCTTTCTGTTGTAGCTATGCCTCCAGGAAGGACAAACACTCAGTCACTCTGCCTGAGTCTGGGAAGAACCAGAAGAACCAAAGACTGGGAGGAGAAGGGGAGTGAAGGGTGCGGAGGGAGAGCCCTGACAGCCTAGTCATCCTTCAGTCTGGGGCATCAACAGCTGCCTTGGCAAGACAGGACCTTGGACCAAGGCAAGCCAGAGGGAGACCAGAAACTGATTGGGCCAAAGTGCATCTCTCCAGAGGGTACAAGAGAGGCCTGGGACAGAGCTTCAAGGTCTTCTAGCTCCTGGAGCTGTGGCATGGAGCTGCTGACAGAGACAGAGATTAAACCAATGGTCACTCAAATCAGTATATAATTACAAGGTTCTTCCCCAGAGTATAAAGCTTGGGGGAAACTTGGCTTCTGTCTTGCAGAAAGACAATTTTTGAATGAAAAATGAAGGGGGGTGGTTCTTACTCTTGGAAACCCATTGGCTGCCCATTGTCTAGCATTCAAATCACCCACAACATGGCCCCACATCCCTTCCCACCCTGCCCGCCAGAACCCTCAGGGGAGCCAAGAGCGATTCAGCTTCCCAAACATCAACTCTTTTTAAAAAAATATATTTTATTGATTTTATACAGAGAGGAAGGGAGAGAGATAGAGAGTTAGAAACACCGATGAGAGAGAAACATCGACCAGCTGCCTCCTGCACACCCCCTCCTGGGGATGTGCCTGCAACCAAGGTACATGCCCTTGACCGGAATCAAACCTGGGACCTTTCAGTCCACAGGCTGATGCTCTATCCATGGAGCCAAACCGGTTTCGGCAAGACATCAAATTCTTGCTTCAAGTTGTTCCCTCTCCTCATCTCCTCACAAGTTCACTGGCCTCAGGTTCACCCCAGTCATGATGGCCCTGCTCTGAATCCTTTGAGCCCCTTATTTTTGTCCCCTTTATAGTCCTCTATTTGAGGACCCTCATTGCCCCTTAAGTGGACCCTAAGTTCCTTAAAGACAATAAATGCTTGCTGAATTCCATGTAACCAGAAAACAGCTAAAGGGCTTCAAAAGTAGTCATCTTTGAACTGAAGCCATTAGTTGGGTGAGAGAAGAGACCCCTGGCCTAAAACTCAAAGGAGGGACAAAGCCAGAGCCACCAGGAAAGAGAGAATGTAAATCCTGACCAATAGCCTGGCAACCATTGCTCCAGAAGTCTGTCCATCTCCCCATGGGCAGAACTGGATGGGTGGTCCTGAGGCAGCCACACAGGATGCTGACAACCTTGGAGATAGTCAGAGGAGACCCGCTGGGACTAGGGACCTTCTTCCTCTACCAACCCACCATTTCAGCTGAAATTCCCCCTCTCAACTCATTCCTTGGAGTTAAAGAATAAAGTCCTAAAACACTCATTAAAATGTGCTTGTCTGAGGGGCAGAGGAAGAAGACAACCCGCTTCGTAAACCTGTTTGGGAACAGTCAGGACCAGGCAGACAGAGAGCAGGGTCTGCAGGGAATGAGACATGACACCATTCAGGGGTGGGAAGAAGCCAGGTCAGGAAAGTTCTAGAACACGAACATTTTCCCAGCAAAGGCAGTTCCGGGCCTAGTGCCTCGGGGAGAAGCTGGCAGCTGGGCAGCACACACACTGAGAATTTCGGAGGAAGAGGACTTCCTTTCAAAGAGCAGCCCTGCCACAGTGCAGTCTCTAGCTAATCCTTCTAGCACCCACTGAAAGCTAGCACCTTGACCTGTTGAACAACAGGCACTCCATAGACATCTCTTCACTAAAAGAATAAGGTTGTAGAAAGGATATGAGCATGGACCCCAAAGAGAAACGCATCCTCCCTCTTCGTTCTGCAAAGGGACCCGGGAGACCTTGAAAAATTCAGGCTCACGTTGCTGGAAACCATCCTGACATCAGACAAGTCCCCACAGCTAGCAGACAGAGGTCCTCACCTGAGCCGTTGGGGAAGAACTCACTTTACAAACTTACCCCGCCAGCTTTTGGAACAGAACCGAGCTCCCCACTCGTGTCTCTCACGCTTTCTTCGGGAAGAAGAGGAATTTTCCTGGCCATGGGGCCAGAATATAAAAACAAGGCTACATAAAGCAGGCCTATGACGGGAAGAGCAGGCCAAAAACAATATGCTCCTCCTCTCCCTCGTTTTTTTTTAGAACCTCGACTTCTTTTCCCAGTGAGGAGGAGGAGGAGGAGGAGGAGGAGGAGGAGGAGGAGGAGGAGAGGGGCCCGAAGCTTAATGACCCTCTGCCCCCTCTCCAGGACAGAGGCCCTCCAGGCAGGGAGTCAAAGAAAACTTTTCCGAGACTGATTACTGAGAGGGTAACTAGGTACACGGAGCACATGTGAGCAGGCTCCTCGTTTCCAATTCAGGACTGTCAGATGGTGATTAATGACTAACAGCCACGGAGCAGCCTTGATTGCCAAGTGCCGTATTGTTAATGCTGACATTTAATGAGGCCGGACACAACTCCAGCACAATTCCACACCATCATCTGCAAATAGTGCTCGACGGACTTAATTGGTTAAGTATTTGTATGTGTGTGTGTGTGTGTGTGTGTGTGTGTGTGTGTGTGAGAGAGAGAGAGAGAGAGAGAGAGAGAGAGAGAGAGAGAGAGAGAGAAGACAAGAGAAAGGGGTGAGAAGTCTATGTATGAATTTTCCCCATGTGGACATCTATATGTTAATAATATGTGGATGTCTTACGAGTCAGGTGGAGGGGTTCCACATGACTGTGTCTGCAGACCTACAATATCACCTCAGGTCCCAACAGAAAAGTCTCTGGTAGGTGACACCTCAAATTGCACCCTCCCCACCCCGACACTCCGTCTGACCCCTGCTGTGGTCTCTCCACCACCACCACCACCACCACCACCACCACCACCACCACCACCATCACCGCTGTCTCTCAGGGCCAGCCAGCCAGGGCTGGCGTGTTTGTGAAGTTGCAACACAGGCAAGAGAGTTGAAAGAAGAAGTTGTCTAGAAGTGGGCCTGGATCCCGGGCTCCTGAGAAGCCACTTTTTCACTGGACTCAGATCAATGGTCCCTTGGCCAGACTGGCTGGGCAGGCTCCCCTTCTGCCAAGAGAGAACTATTGCCCCCATGCCGGAACTCAACATTCTCTGGGGAGAGGAATGGAATCCATTTTATTGTTCTAGAAATAGAGCCCCGGGCAAGAGGGCCAGGGAGACTGGCCCCACAAGGATTCTCTGGGCCAACTGTCCAAGGTGACAAAGGGCCCAGGGAAGGAGATGTTGGCTCCAACAGGGCAGACCAATTCATGGAGCTTGTATTCACAGAATCCTGGCAGTACTCGGATATTGTGGCTTTGCCTTCCCGGGACAGAGAGAGGGAGGTGAGACCCGGGTAGCCCAGTCTAGGTGGAGAAATAACAAGTAGACGGAGAAGAACAGCCTGGGCAGTGGATGGATGGATGGGAAGGGCCAAATGAGTAGCACAGGTAACATTCAGAGGACAGGCCAGTTCAGAGGAGGGGGCTGGAGCTGTCTAAAACGGAGTATGAAAAATGGTCTGAAAGATGGAAGGCCTCAAGTAGAAAGAGCTGGGAAGGCCATTATCCTGGTGAGCGGTTGGGGAAGTTGAATTCCCATGAATTCCCCCTTTCAAGCCTTGTTCCTCAAAATGTGGCCCTAAAACTAGCAGCCATCGCCAAGGCCCAGGAGCCCATTAGAAATGCAGAACCACAGGCCCCACCCCAGACTTTGGCTGTAAATCTGCTTTTGAACAGGATCCCCAGGTACTTGCACACACATTGGAGTTTCAGAAGCACTGCTCTAAACGCCCTGCTCCGGAAGCCCCATGTAGAAGCTGGCCTGACCCAAAGACCTGATGCCTGGATGTCCCCTGACATCTGCCCTCTGTACCAGGGCTGCCTCTGTCTTCTCTGTCCTCCCTGTGGGTCCATGTTGCTTTTTCCATTCGGAGCAGGGCCCAGCAGCCTCAATGTTAGGCCTTGCCACCACAGGAAGGGCCCCCTGAGGACTGAAGGGCCCTTATCACAGGCAGGAGCTGGGACTTTCTCCCGTGGGTGTCCCACATCTGGGGTCTTTGTTCCGGCTCAGTGGTTGGAATCTAAACACTCCATGCCGAGGAATTCAGTTCATCCCTGGGGCATCTTGTAACTACTGCTGCCGGCAGACTGGCCATCACTCTATTAGGCATTTCTAAGCCCCCTGATTGCCATTGCCCTGCTCCAGCCACTCTAGGTGTGGGAGGACCAGCCTCAGAAAATAATAATTAAAAGCTAATGTTTTCTCTTGTGACTCTGGGTCTATGGGCGCCCTGCTGTGACCCAACCTTCCAAACCCTTTCTATCTTCCCTGCCTGGCCTCTCTTTGAAAAAACAGTTAAGAACTCTTCCTACTAGCTGCCTCTTTTTTTTTTTTTTTCCACCCCTCCCCTCCCCCAATTAAACTTTTCTCCCCCAAGCTTCACTCAACGTGCCTATGACCTCGACCCTGTAACACAGTTCTGAACTTGAAGGAAAGGACTTAGACTGGGAGCCAAGAGACCCGGGTTCCAGTTCCTGCAAACTCCGCTCCCCAGGTGGCCCAGGCCTCAGTGTCCTCCTCCTCCTCAATGAGGGGATTGAGCCAATGGATGCTCTCTGAGGCCCTTTCCAGCTGTAACAGTCTGAGATTGTATTTCACAGAATTATGGGGAGGACCACGTACAATGAGATGATGGATGTTATAGTACACTGAGAAGTGCAAGATGATACACAACCGTATGGTAATGAGCAGCCTCCTTTCCTCCCAGGGCTTACCAGCATGAGTCTTTGTAAGTGTCCTCAGCAGACTGGGGGCAACATGAGGGCAAAAATGGCAGTTTCTACTTCTGTATCTTCTCTCAGTGACCACACTGGGAGAAGGCACTCAACAATATTGCTTAGTAGGTGACAGGCGGACCACCTTCATTGGCTGCTCATTCACCTAAATGAACTCATAAGAAGCTTAACAGGAACGTGGTCACCTTGGCTTCTTAGGGGAAGAAGGTAAAGTCTTCCTTTAAATATGCATGTCTTACTTTCCTTGAGGGGAAAAAAAAATAGCTTACCCCCTTAAAATGAGTTGGATTGGGAAATTCAAATGGAATGTTTAATACTGCCTTGCAAATTAGCACATACCAGCATGCTCAAGGCTTAATTCCATCCCTCAAGTATTTACTGAGTGTGCTGAGTGCTGAGTGCCCAACCTCCGCTCAGAAGAAATACTGTAAGTAGAACTTTGTAACAAACATATTATAGTAAGACTTAGACATGGAGATAAATATCGTCCCATTAAAGCTGTTGTCCAGTTACCTTGGTCTGAACTCCGGAACTCTTAGAAAACCGTCTTCAAAGCCCATCACATTCTTTACTGACAATGACAAATCTTTGTGTGCTTTTCAGGCAAGAGAAATGTCTCTTGAATTCAAGCCTAGTGAGTAAGCTGCTTGGTCGGATCCAAAATCTAAATTATGTACATCTTATGATGATGCTCTTAAGGAGCACTTAGGAATAGTGTGCCACCTTCCCACGGGCATAATTTATAGGTCTTTCACTGACTTGCATGAGTTGAGCTGTGTCTATAAAATCAATCTCATGAGAGATCTCCTTGCTTCTGCCCTGGTCCTACACCCCACCTTCAATCTCCATGGACTATTCTCAAGACAGCAGCCCAAGAGATATTTTTAAAAATAAGTCAGATCGCCGAAACCGGTTTGGCTCAGTGGATAGAGTGTCGGCCTGCGGACTGAAAGGTCCCAGGTTCTATTCCCATCGAGCGCATGTACCTTGGTTGCGGGCACATTCCCAGTAGGGAGTGTGCAAGAGGCAGCTGATCGATGATTCTCTCTCATCGATGTTTCTAACTCTCTATCCCTCTCTCTTCCTCTCTGTAAAAAATCAATAAAATATATATTTTTTAATAATAAGTCAAATCATGTAACTTAACTGTTTGAAATCCTGCAAGGACTCCCATCTTACTGTGTAAAGGCCAAAGTCCTTAGGGGGCTTCTGAGACCCTACATGATCCAGCTTTCGTGTCTTTTCCCAACTCTGCCTCTTCCAGTCACTCAGCTCCAGGACCCCAGTCTCCTGGCCCTTCCCCAAACATGCCAGGGGTGCTCTAACTTAGGACTTGGCTATAGCTGTCCCCCCTATCTGGAAAACTTTTCTCCCAGATATCCAATGACAAAAAGGTAAATCCCTCATTTTTTTCAAGTCTCTGGTCAGTGCTCAACTTCTCAATAAAATTTAGTCTGACCTTCAGTTTCATACCTCTATTAATAATGCCTTCTATTTAATACTTTCCATTTAATAACTCTACACACAGACACAGACACCACAGAGACACATATTCACTCCTGATCCCCCTTAGCCTATTCTTTTTCTTTTTTCCAAGTACTTGTCACCTTTCACTGTACTATATAATTCATCTCTATATTACTTATAGCATGGGGTGGGGAATATCCAGCCCACAGGCCATATAAGGTCCTCAAAATCATTTGGTCTGGCCCTGCCAAGGCATTAGGGGTGAGTTAAATAAATGTTTGCCAAATACAACAGGCTAATTTTTAAGTTGATAATTTTATATGGCCCATGAATGATGTTATAAATATCCAAATGGCCCTTGACAGAAAAAAGGTTCCCCACCCCTGACTTATAGTGGGTGTGCTTGTCTGTATTCCCTGTTAGAATCTTGGCTGGAGGTGGGGAGGGGGGTCTACTCGGGAGGAGCAAAGGGGCAGTATCTTTGGCTGTTTAGTTGAGTCCCAGAACTGGCACTCAATAAATACATGTTGAATTGGATTGAATGAAATGATAGGTCCCAACTTATATATAGTATAGTCCCTGCCTTTCAGTTGCTTACAACTCTGATGGTTAGAAGTAGAGACACACATGAAAGTGACTGAACAGTACACACGAATGACTAAGAGAAATCCACAGTAACACTTAGGAACTGTGGCAAGGATGAGTGCAGGCAGAAAGAGGAGACAGGGCTGGGGTGAGCCTTCTATCCAGTCAAGCAAATCTCCTTGTCCCCAGCACATGCCCAGATTATTTCAGCCTTTACCCATTTGCTCACGCAGTCCCTCCGCTGAAATCCCCTACTCTTCCTGACCCCTTACCCAAACACAACCCACCCGTTAATGCTCAGCCCCAGCCCCCTTCCTCCACACAACTCTCCTCGCTGACTTCTGTCTCCTCTGTGCTTGGATAGCACCTCTATTTAGTATCAGACCATTTAGTCTTTAAATAGAAACTTGTGTGTGTGTAATTTCCCCAACTACTAGTAAGGACCACATCCTTTGCTTCTCTCTTTGGAATGATGCCAAGCACTGGTTCAGTAGTGGCACCTGACACAGGTGGCACCAGTTGGTTGGTCAAGAGGCAGAGAGAAGAGAAGAGAGCATGCAAAGCACAGAAAACCTCAAAAGCAAAGATGCCATGGTGTGAATTGCCATGGTGAGTATAAAAACATCACCACAGTGGTTCTCAGCCCCAGCTGAGATTCGAATCACCTGAAGAGCCTTTAAAACTATCTCCCACCCCAGACCACCTTCATCAGAATACCAGGAATGTGGCCCAGCCATCACTATTTTTTAAAAAACTCCCCAAGTAGTTCTAATGTGGAAGTAAAGATAAAAACAATCACAGTATTAGAAAAAAACAGAAGGGGTAAAAGAAAATGAAGGGGGAAAAAGTATAAGGGAAATTGTAAAGCAGACCCAAAAACCTGTAATTATGCCTATCTTTTTTTTTTTCCCCCATTTTGTTCTTATTATTGAATAGTTTGTCATGGGAATTTGTCTTTGTCAGAGTCGTCTGGATGGATCAGCTGTGCACAGATGTTTCTGTCCTCTGCCATGGAAAGAACAGGCAGCACCAGCAAACATGGGCCCGGCCAGGCCAGGGTCAATCTGTACCCACGGGATTCAGAAAAGTTTGGGCAAACAAGAGGGCTATTTTTGATCACATGAAAGTGTGCATGTTGCAATGTCTTCCCCCTCCCAGGTCATCGGCATTCTGTTTACTGTTGCTCGTGCCTGCCCTGTCCATCACAGGAGCCAAGAAGTATGTAAGCTATATTCAGGCTACTGGTTCAGAAATTCCTGGCTAATTGTCCCACCTCTTCCTCCCCCACACATTCTCTGAAACTGCGAAGTTGCACCTCCTTGCTCCTGAAGGCATCCCAGCTCAAGGGCATTGAAGAGCATGCCAGGAACTTGAAGAGCTGGTGAGTCCTCACCAGGTCTGGCCGGTGGATGGTAATTCACACCTGGTGAGTCCTCACAAGATCTTCTCTAGCATACCACCTTTCCTCCTCCATCCCTCCTTTCTCTAAATGCAAAACTCAGAGGCAGACCAAGCAACCAAGCTGTGCTTCCTGAGAGCGGCCTTCAAGGGCGCCTATGCAGACCAGGCCTCCCCTCCCCCTTCCCCCCCCCCCCCCCCCCCGACTGACCACTCCACCACACTCTAAACATCGCTGTCACCAAATGTCACTGTCAACCCAATGCCACTGTTGGGGGTGAGGCTGACAAGTTCGTCTGAGAAAGGACAGGGGCTTCCATTCAGAGTAGGCCCTGAAGGACTGAGATTAAAACTTTTCCTGAACTGAGATCTGCTTATGTGGGACCAGAGGGTAGGGGTCGGGAGTAGGAAAATGAACATAAAGGGAAATACCTTGACGCTTAGTGGCTGAAGGGGGGAGAGCAGGGAGTGCCCGGGAAGGAGGAGGAGGGTGTGGACAGACAGGCTAGAGGACTGATGACAAGCTTCCCCATGTCCACAAGCTTGCCCAAGACCCAGCCCTGGGTCCCAGGGGTCACAGTGAGGGCTGACCTCTCAGGCCACCTCCTGTCACCTTCTCACTCCCTGGTCTCTGTGCAGGAATCAGGTCTGCCAGGTGCTGACCAACCTGTGGCCTCTCCTAGCTGTAGCTGGCAGGGAAAGAGACCAGCCCCCAGCAGCGATCCATATATATATATATATATATATATATATATATATATATATATATATATATATATATATAAGAGAGGTAACCCGAAACCCCAGAGCTGGGCCAGGGGAGGAGGGAAAGGGTAGAAGGGGGGATGAGGTTTTTCCACTTCCATTCGCAACTGTCAGGCGGGTGATTAATGACCAACAGGTTTGGAATCGCCTTTATTGCCAGATCAGTATTGTTGCCCGTGACAGCTAATGAGGTTGGACAGGCTTCTCCACGCTGAGCTTTATGGGGCCGGCTCCCTCCCCTGCAGAGCTCACAAGCCCTGCCAGCTTTTATGCACAGGAATGTTCCAGCCCCATCCCCACCCCCTCCCTCCTTGTTCCCCCAACATACCTCACTCCCAGCACCCTGAACCACCATTTCACCCAGAACCTGCCCCATCCACAAAGGAAGCTGAGTGGCAGGAACTTCTGATCCCCAGTCTGCCCAGAGAGACCCATCTGTTACATCCAAACCCGGTTCCCTGCCCCTGCTGGCACGTGAACATGACTGCCCTGGGTTAAAGAGGAGGAAAAGAAAGTTCTGCATGCTTGCTCTGGTCAGTCTGTCTGACCAGCCACTTCAACAAGCCATTCCACCGTCAGCTGTAAAAGTCAACACGAATTTTACGCACTTACCACTTCAATCCAGAAGATGTGTTGAGGAGGTGAGGATGGAGGAGTGAGTGGATTTAGGAAAGGGGGCCTAATGATGGTTAATAACGATTTTTAACCAACCACTTAGAGCTAGAGATGCATAAGCTGGGTTTCGGTGCAGAAATCAGCTTGGACTGAGGTCTCAGGGTAAGGAAATGCTGGCTTTGTTTTCTGCTCTTACAAATCAGCTTTACCTTTGTGCTAGCTCAATTCTTGATACGGTTAAGCACGTGCTTGCCTGGGGTTTAATATTTGAAAGAGTTGGAGCAATGTAATAAGCAAACAGCTTAAAAGGCCCAGAAAGACCCCCTCAGCTTAAAAATCTATTACTTTTCCATGTGATATAAATGTATTTTGCTTCTGCTCAGAGCAATTTCCTAGTTTACTCTTATTAAGCCAAGAGACGGCTTAGCAGAGTTCTTGATTTATGAAACACATACTAGATTCATTAAAACCTTAAAAGATTTAATACATTTTATCAGGACATTAAATCTGTGCAGGCTTTTTAAATCAAATACCTGCCATATTTCATCCCCCACACCCTGCACACTTTCTCAAGAACACTAAAATGTGGACTGACAAACATTAAGGGTGTTTCAGGCCTGATTTCTAAGTGGCATTAAGGTCCTCCCTCCAGGATTTACAGCTGGGCCTCTCCCCGAGTCTGATCTCCTCAAGAACAAGTTGTTTCCCTCTTTGGTATTCAGCTCAGTAGAATGAAGTGAAATCTACATTCCAGGCATACACATAAATGTCTCTACCTCTCCCATCCCAATCGCCAGGGGTTTTAATCCCTACAGGTTCCCCAGGACCCCATCCGGGGGTACTAGCCCCCATCCTCCTCCTACCTCCTACCTCCAGAACTCCTCCTTCCACATGGCCACACTCATAACCTCTCCTCCATTCTCTCCTCCCCTGAATCTCTGCCCAGACAGAACCGCGCTGATACAACATCTGTCATACTTTGGGATGCCTGGAAAACTTGCTCTCCCATTCACAACCCCCCTTTTAAGTCTTGCTACACAACAGTGATTCTCAATTGGGGGCAACTTTGTCACACACACACACACACACACACACACACACGCAATCACAAGGGGAGTTTGGCAATGTCTAGAAACATATTTGACTGGGTTTGTGTAGGCAGGCAGGGAGGTTATTAATAGTATCTAGGGATAGAGGCCAGAGATGCTGCTAAATATCCTCCAATGCACAAGATAGCCCTTCCCCTCAACAACAACAACAACAAAATTACCCAGCCTAAAATATTAATAGTGGAAAGGGTGAGAAACCTTGCTATAGAACCCTAACCTCTCCCACTCTTCCTCTGTGCTTTCATACCTTAGGGTTTGGGCTTATAGCTAGTAGGTGTTTAATAAATGTTTATTGAACTAAGTTTCTGTCCTAATACATTGACATTTTCCCATTTCACAAATATAGGGGGCAAATATTGGATTGGCAATCGGATGATCTGTTCATGACCTTGAGAAGTGACTTCACCCTCTAACCTGCATGTGCTCACTTGTAAAATGAGATTATAGTTAAACTATCCTTATGGATTATTATGAGGATCAAATGAGTTCATATAATTGAAAGCACTTTTTATATCCTAAAGAGCCATACAATGTCTATTGTTTTATTTAATATTACTTACTGAGTGCCAATTATGTGCTAGGCATGATGTTAGACCCTCTGTGGTTGGGGTGGGAGACACAAAGAAGAGTGAAGCAAAGCTCTGCCCTCCAGGAGCTTATATTCTTGAGAGGAATACTGATATATAAAGAGAATATTTCAGTAGATTTGAGAGAGTGTCCTGCGAGAGGAATGCACAAAATACTGTGGAAATGCAGAGAAGCAGCATTTAGAAGGGTCTTCAAAAGAATTGGCCCAGTAAAGCATGAAAAACAACAGAAGAACACCATAAAAGCTGGATCATATAAAGACCTTACATGACAAGCTAAGAGATTTGAAGTTTATTCTGTAGGGAGCCTGTGACTGGGTTTTTAAGCAGAAACAGCACACAAAGACCATATGGGGCACCATGGGGACGATGCACGGATTAAGAGTAAGCTACAAATTGGGGTAAGATCACTAACCTTAGATTCTTACAATGAGCCAAGTCAGAAGTGATAAGGCCCTGAAGTGGGACCACGTGCAGAGAGGAGAGTACAGGGTGGAGGAATACTTTAGAACCACATAACTAAATGATGGGGCAGAGTAAGGTAGAGGCTGATATCTGGCTTGGATGGTTGAGTGCATGGTGACTCCTTTATTGGGAGGAAAACATTTGAGAGAAACTATGAGGTCAGTTTGAGACATGATTGGTATATCCCCCTCCAGTATCCAAAGAGATGGTATTCTAGTCTATAACTCCGTGGCTATTGGTATGCACTTGGTCGAATCATCAACAACCACATAATTAGACTATTGAGAGCACATGAAAGTTTCCAGAAAGAGGAGGCAGAGAAAGAAGAGCTGTGGGTCCAGGATGGAGTTCTGAGGAACATGTGAGGATGAGCTCATAATGGAGACTACAATGGGAACACTTGGACAAATAGGAGGAAAACCAGGAGGGACAGGATGGGGAGGTGTATACCTTAAGTGGTAGGCCAATAGCACCGAGGGCATCGGAGAAAGGAACTGAGGACTGAAAACAAGGGAATGGAATATAATGAAGAAAAGACTTTTGAAGAACTTTGCTTGAAAAGAAAGAACACAAATCAGGTGAGAACTAGAGACTTACACAGGATCCACGGAGGGGCTCGAGGGGTGGCAGGGACTTGCACAAGGCTATATAGGCTGCAGCTGAAGAATTGGCAGAGTGAGGAGATAATTGAAGGCTCTAGGTCCCTGAGGAGAGAGGAGATGGGGAAAGGCTGGCCTAGAATGGAACCTGGTTTCCCTTATGCTCTGAGATTCACATACTAATGTGAATGGAGACTATCCATGATACAGAGAAATGTATAGATAAATATATACAGACAGAATGCTATATAATCTTTTTTTCTTTTCAATTCCTATCATTATTATGTATTCAGAGATGTCAGAAGAATGATGATTCCAGGCAAAACCAGCCAGGCCACATCTCAAACAGTCAGGCCTGTTGGCACAGTTTCCCAGGGTAGCAGGCTGCTTTCTCGCCCTTGCCCGTATGCACTGTGGCTTTGACCAAACCCCCTCTGTGCAGACTTCCCTTTGCCCTCTGTTCCTCCATGAGTGAAATAAATGGGTTGGATTAAAATTCAGGCAGCAATGTATATGTCCATCAACAGATGAATGAGTAAACAAATTGTTGTACAGTTGTGCAATTCAATATTACCTAGTAATAAAAAGGAATGGACTATTGATATGCTCATCAACATGGATGAATCTCCAAATAATTACTCTGGGTAAAAAAAGGAAAAAAGCCAGACAGCCTCCTACCAAAAAAATAATATAAACTATATGATTCTACTTATATAAAATTCTACAAAATGCAAACTAATGTTTGGTGACAAGCAGATCCGCTGTTGCTTGGACATGGGGGAACGGGTCAGGGAGAGGAGTTGGAAGGAGAGATTACAAAAGGAAATCTGGGGCATGAAGTATGTGTTCATTGTCTTGATTGTGGTCATGGCTTCACAGGTATGTCAAAAGCTACCAAGTTGTGCACTTTATATTATATGTCAATTATACCTCAATTAAGCTGTAAAAACATATAATCACAAAGTGATCTTTAGGTGACTTCCAACTGACTTCAACTCCATTTTCTTTTTCATGATTTCCTCTTTGATCTCTTTATAGAACTCGCTCTAGGAAACAGCCCCAAGCCCCAAGCAAATATCCTTTTGTTGTTAGATTTTCCCAACTGAAAACAAGAGGGGGAAGTTCTAAGTAAAACCCTCTTAATAATGAAGGATATAGTTCACCCCTCTTCCCTAAGTTCACCAAAATCTTGTGGGGTCAAATCCTGAAAGACAACTTTTATTATCCGTTTAGAGCATAAAGTCAAGAAGAAAAAGCAAATCTTGTGATATAAATAAACTGGAACCAAATATTTAAAAAGTTGCCTGGTTCCTTTGGGCGTAACCCACGTTATTAATCAAAAGGGCTCTAATTATGAAAGCAGGGGTTTCTTCTCTCTTTAGAGTGGCAACTCTCACCGATTAGCTTGTTCGAGGATTAAACAAGCTGCAGTCCAGGGACAGGGAGATGTGGATGGCTGTGGTGGGAGTATTTTTTTTATCCTGCTTCAACCTACAAATGCAAAACGAACTGGCCCAATTTAAAGTTTCACAATTTCTGACCACTGGTCTACATTCCTAAAAGGTTACAGGTAAAATAAATGTTGTGTGTGTGTGTGTGTGTGTGTGTGTGTGTGTTAGGTTGAATCGTAATTTTCTAATTCATTTACTATAATGAAGAAACAGACTTGGGCCACATGTATCTGCCTTCGCAATCTACAAGCTTGGTGATCTTGGGCAATCCTTAACTTTTCTAAGCTTCAACTTCCTCCTCTAAAATGGAGTTGAACTCAAAGGGCTGAGCTGAAGGTTATATAAAACAAGAAAGGCGTAGGGTCTGGTACATAATACTTAATAATGCTTTATGAAATTTGTATTGTTGAGGTATAATTTCACTTGGTAATTACTCAATACCACATAACTTTGAGTTTACCTTTCTCTCACCTTCTGTTACATTAATAATCTGAATCCACAAACAGGTAAGAACACATTAAGGGAATTTGCTATTTGAAACAATAGCTAATACAATGAACCCTTAAAGTGTGCCAAACATTGTACATGCTTTTCTTAATCAGTCATATAACCCTAAGAACAAATTCATACTATTATTGTTACCCCATTTTAAATATGAAGAAACTGAGGCACACTGAGTGATTTACCAAGATCACACGACTAATAAAAAGCTGGGGAGGGAGTGGATTTAAATCCTGGCAGACTAACTGTGGAATATCTGCTTAGTAACTATACTGCAAGGTTTTTTAATAGGTTTTTAAACACTTTTGTTAAATAAATCATGACAGACTTACCTGCCTGATAACTGCACACTGAGTCATAACCATCACAGGTTTCTTAAGAAAGGGATTTTTCAGAAATTATCTACTAAAATCCAACCCCTGCCTCTAAGCAAGGCCACAACTAAACAACTCAAGCCTGGTTTAAAAAAAAAATTTTTTTTTAATTTTAAAAAGCTGTCCTGAGAACAAAATTCTACTTCTGCTCATAGTCCATTACTAAGTTTAATAGTCAGGAAATGCTTAAGCTACAACTTAACTTAAACCCTTTATGCTTCAGGTTGAGCCCATTCCTTGGGCCTGATAAACCCCAATATTTCCATTTCTCTTATTCATTCACTCAGCTTTAAAATAAACATCTATTCAGCATGCAGCTGCTTTACATCACTGATCAAGTTCTGAAGGATCAATCAGGAGATTGGCCAACTGGGGCCTGGGGGGGGGGGGGGAGGGGGGGGGAGATTGTAGGAACCAGGTGGGGAGAGGACAGGCCGTCATTTATAGAGGAGGTGGGCACAGAGCTCCCAGGCGGCACCATGCAGCCTGCTAGTGTGGACTTAACCACATAATCCTGAAACTTTCCAACACAAACTCACCCAGAACAAACCCAGGGTGATTCCCAGCGAATCCCAAGCAGCCAAGCCTGGAAAACCAACAGTTTCCTTTTTCCTGGATCCTAAATCTAGCACCACCAGCTTGTCATCTGCCCTGTATACAAGCTTTTCACTTGCTGAAGGCTGTAATTATGGGGACTCTTCCTCTTCCGCAAACAAAATAACTTCAATGGCTGACTTAGAAATGTCCCAATACGACGCTGCTGAACGGTGGAAGCTTTTGTGGACCACCTGCTGAGGCCCTTACAGTGAGAGACACAAAGCCTGGGTCCTGGCGCTGGTTCCACTGTTCAGTCTGTTTACTAAGCACAAAGTCTGTGTTTACTAAGCATGCTGAGGGAAGAGCAGCCTCTGGCCTCAGAGGACTTCCAGTCTAGCCAATGAAGCGAGGGGGTGCACAGCCCCTGGATCTGCGGCAGGAGTTACCGAGGCCGTTCATTAAGCTCCTGACGTTCAGGAAGCGCCAAGGAGGTTTTCATCCCTGCTACCTTCGCACCTCACTCAATTCAGAACTTCGTCCACTAAAATTGGAAGAATAATTCCTCCTCAATCTACTCTATGGTGCCGTAGGGGACCTCACAGGCCGACGCTCCTACAAAAGCATAATAAAGGACAATTAAAAGCTGGGACTGTTCATTAGCGACGTGACGGTGCTAATCTGCACATTTAAAAGATGTTGCATGGAGAGGGGCTGCAGAAGAGCGGCAGGCAGAGGGCTAAAAACTGTTGCGAATCCCTGTTACCTGCTCCAGGAAGAAAAAAAAAAAGAAAAGAAAAAAGCCTTTTGACCTAATGGGGAGGAGAATCCAGAGCAATCTCCAGAGCCAAAACGTCGGAAAAGGGCACGCTCAGCACCACCTCACCCCCTGAAACCCTAGACCCAGCTTGCAGCCCGCCCGGGCCTTGTCGAGGGCGCCCCCTGGCGGCCGTCCGCGGGCACTGCTCGTCCGGAGCGCGGGGCGGGGCTAACGGAGGAGCTGGGGGGGGGGGGGTCTTCTCGCGTGAACTAAAGGCGTCATCGCCGCGACCGGCCCGGAAGGAAGTGGCGGGCGGAGGGGTGTGGCGGTTTCTGCGGTTGTGAAGGGGTTCGGACGGGTACGGAGCGCCTGGAGGGACACCCGGTACGCGGCCCCCGCCCCTTTAGTGCGTGCATTGGGCCCAGCTGCTGCACCCGCCCCCCCCCCCCCCCTGCAGCCTCTGTCCCCCCGGAGCGCGACAGCAACCCTCTCTCTCCCGAATCTCTCTTTCTTTCTCTCTCTCTAGCTCCCGAGCGGGACCGGGCAGAGGCGCTGGGAGCCCCGACCCCTACCCTGAGCTCCGGGGATGCACGAGCTTCTCTCTAGGAAGGGGCGCGCGGTGGGGCGGGGGTGACATCCGAAGGGAAGGGCGTTTGCGGAAAGGACGCAGCTGCAGATCCGTAGCCGGAGGCCGCCCAGGTGAAAGGAGCGCCTCGCAGGTGCGCGCGCCCCGCTCCTCTGAGCCCCACGAGGTGGAACCCCGCCCCGCGCGCGCTGGCTCGGGCGCGCTGGCTGTGAACTTTGGTGCCAGTTGCCCTGGTTGTGCCAGATCGTTCAGGGTTCCGGAAATGAGTCTCTGGATGCCTAGTCTTTTGCATCCCGGTGCCCGAGCACAGTGGGACCCAGTGGTCCAGAGTCTTTCCAGCCCGGGGGACTCCCTTTCTCTAACCCTGAGCTTGCAAAGCACCGGTCCGGTGCATGGGAGGGAGTGTGGCTTCGGTGTTGGTCGGAGCCCTCTCCCGTTTAGGACCCAAAGGGAGTAACCGGGAAGGTGGACCAAGGCCAGAGAACCCCACCTGGGACCTCGGTTTGCATGCTGTCTCTGCCGCTCCAGCCTCTGAAAGAAGTAAATAATGGTTTCCTTTGAAGTGGCAGGCAATTAGGACCGGGGGAGGCTCCGACCAGAATTACATGCCACACAACTGCCTGTCATTGGACTTCCTCTTTAATTTGCGCCAACTGGCCGCAGCTGCCTCCTTCCCTTTTACCAGCATGGGCTGCTCCTGTGACAGCGCGTTTGCTGTTCACAGGAAGGGAAGGCTGTGTTCTGAACGTTGCCCAGCTGGCACCGGCTCTTCCACCGGCTTGTGTGGAATCACTGCCTCTCCCGCGAGGTGGGGACTGGAGCGCCACGGTTAGGGAATGGCAGTGGGGATGGAGGGCGCTGTGGATCTGGCCTCGTGCTCGCACAGCAGGCTCGATGTGAGCCAGGGAGCTCAGCTTGGTGCGGTGCCTCTCGCTGTCACAGCTCCTGTCCTGCAGGGCAGACCAGACACGTTTTCCCCGTATCTTTTTCCCTAGGATACAGGTCCACGGATGGCTCAGTTGGGAGCGGTTGTGGCTGTGGCTGCCAGTTTCTTTTGTGCAGCTCTCTTCTCAGCCGTGCACAAGATAGAGGAGGGGCATATTGGGGTGTATTACAGGTAAGGCAGAGACACGGAGGAGCTTGCAACTTTCTGTGAAAGGACTCTTTCCTAGTCACTGTCTAGCAGATTCTGCTGAATGTCTGTGTTTATGTTTTGTTGAATATGGAAGTCTTTTGGTTGAACTTTTGTGTTAGTGACCATGGGTATGGGGAAATACAGGTGTGTGTGCGTGCACACACACACACACATATACACACTCAAATGTAAATATGAAACTTAGTAGTCTAAGTTGATGGATGGCAATTGATAACTGTATATAGAGATTCAGACAAAACCTAAAGGCAGCCAGAGCTTCTTGCAGATCATCTCTGAAACGTTGTTCTCTCCGACATCCCTGTCAGCATCTTGGTGCCACAAAATTCCCTCTGCTGAGTACCAGTTCTTGATGGCAACTTGAGAAGCTGGTCTCCTCTGCTCATTTGGACCTACTCTTTAAAATTAACATTTCAGAAAAATGAAAGCCCCTGCAGGTTGATTTATATCGATCAAGGCAAACCCTAAAATAGTGGTTCTTATAAGTTCATTATGTCACTATTTATTTCGTTGCTCCTTTTTTTTTTTTTAAGTTGCTTTAACTTTATAATGTAAAGCAAAGAAGCACTTATGTGTGGGATTGCTTTCCGTTTAGAAACCTCCATAACCAAGTTTTTTGCTTGAAGTCTTTATGGCCCCTTCTTATTATGTGCCCTGTGATGCTTATTTCCAGATTGCCTCTAGCAAGTTCTAAACGTCTGGTTGGGTTTCCCGCTCCCCTTTAATTATTTCTCCCTACCATCTACTTACATGTCCCCCCCAAATGGCTTTTAATTTTATTGCCATTTTCAAACAACTTAATTAGAAAGGCAACGCTACTGACAAAAATGTATATTAAAATGATTTGTAAAATAAGATTATTCTTTTGGTGTTGGTGTCACTGGAATCCAACGCTAGTGCAGTTCATTGATTACTGTATTATTGGATTTAAAAGTGCCCAAATGGATTGCCACAAGTTCAACAGACACAACAAAGTAAATTAGACTTCTCTCAAATATAGCCAGGAATTCTGCTGCCTTTACTCCACTTAGCCTGAGTGCCTCTTTTTCTTGCTGTGAAAGCATGAGTAACGGTTTTATGTTTTAGCATTAGGCTTCCTAGAATATTAGGGTCTAGCTGGGAGGAAGGAAGGGATCTGTGGATGTGGCTCTGGCACTTTTCACTCCATATTAAACATTTATGGGGCTGAAGGGAAAATTGGCCCAAAGAATATCAATGTAATAGGTACCTCCTGCTAAACTGAACCTGCCCCTCTCTTCTCTGCAGAGGCGGTGCCCTGCTGACTTCCACCAGCGGCCCTGGTTTCCATCTCATGCTCCCTTTCATCACATCATATAAGTCTGTGCAGGTATATTTGGCTTGTATGGGATGGCTGGACAACTGCAGATTTGGGGTGTTGGCTAATGCATGATTTGGAATTAGTTAGCCATTGGGTGAGTGTGATGCCTTTTCAAGGAATCATTTAAGAATAAGTTTCACAAATACGGAGAATGAAGCTCCAATAACTCTGAAGCTTTTCTGATTGTTGGAGTAGTTGAATGGAGTCCTTGCCGTGGCCCATCAGTCCAGCTAGGAAGTATTTCTTCACTTTCAAATAGAAGAACCTGTTCTGAATGTATAGAAGGAAAAGTAGAGTGTGTATGCCTGTGTTTTAAATCACAGGCTACCAAGATAGATGGAAATAAAATATGGAAATTTTCTTGGTTCGTATTTGAACTTCAGAGATGAGAACATAATTTTGGGGAAAGACGAGGGAAGTTGAACTTGGTGAAGGGATATGACATCTAAAATAGGAGTAGGATTACTTACGTTAGACTAGCCATCTTTGAAGTATGTCCAATATCCTGGGATACTTCATCAGCATTATCCTTGTAAGTTTCTTCTGCCATATACTCTGCTTTATGGTTTTTCAAAGTTCATTTATGCACATTATCTCATTTGGGTCTCACAGTGATCCTGAGAATGGGCTGAGCAGGTGCTATAAGCTGAGACAGGTTAAGTAAAGAATCTGTTTCAAGACCAGTAAATGGAAGAGGGGATTCCTGGTCCGGGATCTTTTTCACTAAACTAGTATTACCCAGCTCATTCATGTAGTGGTTCATTTATGGTGAAAGCTGGCAAAGTATCTTTCTTTGGCTAGTCTCACACTTTGTAAGTCAGGAGGATTCAGAGGGGTATTCATGGTTAACAGAGACAAAGCTCAACCCAAATAGTTACTAAAGAACAAGGACATTTGGGATTCCAGAAATAAGTTACTTGTTTGTCACTGCCCATTACAGCATTTTGTATCTCCTCTATTTCCAGACCACACTGCAGACAGATGAGGTGAAGAATGTACCTTGTGGGACTAGGTAAGGTGCCTGGAATAAAGCTCTTACGCCCACATAAGAGAAAGGGCTGTCGGGCTGGCTGATGTAAGAGACAGTGGAAAGGGAGTCACCTCTTGGTTTTATCACGTTCCCTGCTCCCCTAGCTCCCTCTTCCGATTCCACTAGGTGGCAGAGTGCAGTAGAGAAAAATCACAGAAGTTAGGCAGGTTGGGAAGGGCTTCAAATGCTGTAAGAAGTTTGAACTTTAGAAGTGAGGATCCTCTAAAGGTTTTTAGCAGATAAGTGAGTTGATGGAGGAAAATAAGTTTAGCATAACTAACTATAGAGAATGTCTTAATGGTGGGGAAGGCCTTAGGGCAGGAAATCCAAAGATGACATCACTGTAGTGATCTGGCTGAAAAGTAAAGGTCTAAACCGGGATAGAGCAGCACAGTAAACAAGTCCACAGGAAACATTTGGAGAGTCCAGAATTGGAACAACCCACGGGATAACAGGTCTAATCTTGGCACGAAGTCATATTTGGACGGGCATTGGGTTGAAAAGAGGCTTAAAAGACAAACATATACAACAGTGACCCTTAATTAGAACCTGGTCCAAAACTAATAGCTATAAAAACTTGATGAAACCATTATTAGTCAACGAGGGCTGCCATCACAATACCACACACTGGATGGCTTAAACAACGGAAATTTATTTTCTCAAGTTATAAAAGGTCAAAGTCCAAGATCGAAGTGCCAGCAGGATTGGTTCCTGGTGAAGCCTCTCTTCCTGGCTTGCAGTTGGCTGCCTTGCTTTGTTCTCGCACAGCCTTTTCTCTGCACCTGGGAGAAGAGGAGAAAAAGATGTCTTTTTTTTTTTTTTAACAAGTGCAATCAGTTACAAGTCCCACCCTTATGACCTCATTTAACCTTAACTAAGGGTCCCATCTTCCAGTATAGTCGCATTGGGGGGTAGAAATTCAACATACAGGTTTAGGAGGGCACATAATTTAGACTATAATGGGAATCATTGGAGAAATTTGAATAAATGAATATTAGATAATGTTAAGGAATTATTGTTGATTTTTAGGTTTGGGAATGGTTGGTTTTGTGACTATATTTCAGAGCTTACCAGTGACTTCTTTGTCCATTCTTCCTCTTAGTGGTGGTGTGATGATCTACTTTGACAGAATTGAAGTGGTGAACTTCCTGGTCCCAAGTGCAGGTACAGTTTTCCAGTTGACCCCTATCACCAGCTTACTTTCCCCAAGATGCAACCCTAGTGTCTGTTGCAGCACCTCAGGAAGGGAGAACTTCAGTGTCTGAGAAAGGTTTTTGGTTTTTTATTTCCTTTTTATTGAATTTACTAGAGGGCCAGTGCACACATTCGTGCACAGGTGGAGTCTGGCCCCAACCAGTGCAGATTGGGGCCAGGCCTGTCAGGAGGTGGAGATGGTGGGAGGTTGGCCAGCTGGCTCACCAACAATCAGGGCCAGGCTGACTAGGGGGGAGGGGCCGTAGGTTGACTGGCCAGCCCTGTCCCTGATTGGTGCAGGGAACCAATCGGGCAGGGCCAGCCAGGGGGGAGGTCCCATGGGTGGTTGGCTGGCCAGCACGGCCTCTGATCGGAGTGGGGGCCTGATTGGGAGTGGAGGTGGCTGGGGGAAGAGGCCACGGCCTATAGGGATGGTGGGGGCCCATCGTGGGCGGGGCCAGCCAGAGGTAGAGACAGTTGGCCAGTCCTGCCCCTAATTGGAGTGGGGGGGTGGGGCTACAGGAGGTCGGAGGGCCAGTCCTGCTCCCAATTGGGGTAAGGGGAGAGATCAGTAGTGGGGCCAGCTGGGGGAGGGACTGTGGGAGGTTGGCTGGCTGGCCCCACCCACGATCAGGCCTATTACCTGGTGGCAGTGGGCATCATAGTGACCAGTTGTTCTGGTCATTACAATGGTCTGGTTGCTGGCTTTTTATATATATAGATTGGGGTGACACTAGTTAAAAAAATTATAGTGGTTTCAATTGCACAATTCTACAACACTGTATTGTGTGTTCAACACCATTTACTCTCCTCCACCTCTCTGCACCCCCACCGCTCCTGTCAATCAGCACACTGTTTACATCCTTTGGTATTTTTTTTGCATAATTCCTCCACCCCCCTCCCAGTGCCAGTCACCCTTCCCAACAGCTGTCATCCTGCTCTCTCTATATGAGTCTGTCTCTATTCGGCGAGTTTTGAAACCTGCCTTTTATTCTGGAATCTCCCTTCCCTTCCAGTATATGATATAGTGAAGAACTATACTGCCGACTACGACAAGGCCCTCATCTTCAACAAGATCCACCATGAACTGAACCAGTTCTGCAGTGTGCATACACTTCAGGAGGTCTACATTGAGCTCTTTGGTAAGAAGTCTCTTCTGATCAGAGCCTGCATTAACAGCCTTGCTTCCCCCCCTTTCCCCCCCCCCCCACTGCCTACTTCTGTGCTGCCCATAGGGTAGGATGGGTACTGCTGGACAGCAGGTGTTAAAAGATCCAGTGCTCAGGAACAGGTCACAAAGGGCATTCCCAGAAAATGCTGGTGGCAATGGAAGATCACGAGAGTGGTTGAGCTTTGGGCACAGAAGTAACAGTGGACTACAGGACTCACACCTGGCCAGAGTTAGAGAGCTGGAATGGAAATGTGTTTCATGGTCCCTAAAATGTTCTATAATGAAGACAGGCTCAGTTCTAGAAGAACCTTAGAGATTATCCAACTCAACATCCTTATTTTAAGATAAGGGTACCAAACCACAAAAAAAGTCGTAGAGCTAATTGTTAGCAGCTGAAGCTAGAACCTCCCTCTTCTGGCCGTCACTTTGTGTGCTATCCATCACATCACTGAATGAAAGGCACCCAGGGAAGGGTGAGGAAAACGGGACAGTTCACCTTTAATTCTAGAAGTGGGACAAGGACCATAGCCTCTTCATGGGAGTTTTACTTATTATTTTACTTACAGAAATGAACAGGAGAAAGCTTAGAACAAAAAGGGTCTACAACCTTAAGGAGACATTTCTTGTCCTTTTTTCCTGATCAAAGTAAAAATAACCTGACTTCAGCAACAAAGGAAGGAAATATTTCAGTAATTGTTATAGCTGTTAGGTGGGAAAATGTTCTATTTAAACTTGTTACTGGAAGTTGTCTAGTAGCCAGTGCTAAAAGTAAATGGCTTTTCAACCCATAGTACAACTATTCTTGACACTAGGACTGGACAGTTATTTTTCCCAGGAATCTTCATAAAAAGGACCCTGAGTGAGAACATTTTTAGAGTACACGGAAGGAGGAATCATTGATGTTGCCAATGGCCTTAATTAAACAAACAGCCTTTTGCACTGTGTTTCAGATTTGGGAAATTATCAGAATCACTTTTAATTTTCTGCAGTAGAAAATGAATCTTAAATTCACAATATAGGGCTTAGAATCTTTTATTGGGGTTCGAGTCAGTGCACTTTTAGGAAAAATTTGGTAAATTTGCTATATTTTTTAACCTCCAACCAATAGAATTTTATAAAATATTATTAGTTTTCTTTCTAGCCCTTGTTTTAAAAACATGTGCCATTAAATCAACATTTGAAATTAAAAAAGACAAAGGATCTCTAATTTCCATGAAGAGGAAATTAAAATATGAAATTGTTTTGCATTAGAAAACTTATTATCTTAGTAAAGTATAGCTTCTGTACAAAGGAACTGAGAAAATGTGATTTGCTTTTTTTTTTTTAATATATTTTATTGATTTTCTACAGAGAGGAAGGGAGAGGGATAGAAAGTTAGAAACTTCGATGAGAGGGAAACATTGATCAGCTGCCTCTTGCACACCCCCTACTTCGGAGGTGCCCACAACCAAGGTACGTGCCCCTGACCGGAATCAAACCTGGGACCTTTCAGTCAGCAGGCTGACACTCTATCCACTGAGCCAAACCGGTTTTGGCCAATTTGCTTTGAGATATTTTTTATTTTTTGAAGTTCAATCTTGCCTGAAAGCTCTGTTTTACTGAAACTATATTTGCATCTGTAAAGGAGACACTATAGTCTCTAATCCTATTCCTTAACAATCAAAAGTTTTGTTTCCTCTAGTTCCCTCCTCTCAAGACTCCTATCCCTGACTTTCTACACGATTACATAGTTCTCATCACTGCTTTCTCTGACACATCCTCTTTGCCCATTTTATAAAAATACTAGTAGTCCAGTGCACAAATTCGTGCACATTGAAAAGAAATTAATTAGAAGAAATATTTTAATAATCGCTATTTGCCCTTTCTCTATAATAGAAGTGTCAACCAAATTCATGATTAACAATGACAGATGGAAACACACATGTGTAATTGACATAAGCGAGAGCTTTATATATAAGACTAGAGGCCTGATACACAAAATTCGAGCCAGAATAGGCCTTCCTTCGCCTGGGGAGAAAGGCATGGGGAAGGGGAAGAGGAATGGGGGGAAGGGGGAAACATTTCAGTAATTGTTATAGCTGTTAGGTGGGAAAATGTTCTATTTAAACTTGCTACTGGAAGTTGTCTAGTAGCCAGTGCTAAAAGTAAATGGCTTTTCAACCCATAGTACAACTATTCTTGACACTAGGACTGGACAGTTATTTTTCCCAGGAATCTTCATAAAAAGGACCTTGAGGGAGAACATTTTTAGAGTACACGGAAGGAGGAATCATTGGTGTTGCCAATGGCCTTAATTAAGCCAACAGCCCGGCTACTGGCACCAGCTTCCCTCTGATACCCGGGACCTGGTCTTCCTTCTGGCCCCGGCTTCACCCAAAAAGAAGTCCGCAATGATATCCAGTATAATTAACATATTAATTTTTTATTATTATAGATAAACTTGCTTAATTAGATCTGCTTTCTGATTTGCTAAACTTTTTCCAGCCCAGGGAAGCACCCCAACTTCTCTTTCAGGTCATTGTGAGCAACATAGCAGTAAATATCAACACGAAGCAAATTATTATTATAGATCATGCAGGGAGAACAAAGGGTAAAATATTTAACTGCAGCAGTGTTTGACTATATTCTGTGCAGTGAGAAAACCTGAAGTCATTTTTAAGGTCCACCATTTCTTCTTTTCAGTCAGGTCAATTTTCTAAACTTTCTAAATCTCTGTTTTCCGGCTAATGAAAAGAAAATAGGATTCTACCTATTGTCCTATCTACCTACTCCAGGACTTATGTTAGGTTCAAATGAGATGAGGCACGTGAAAACGCTTCACAGGCTTTTGGTTACAGTGTGAAATGTTTGCACCTGGCTGTAACGCAAGTCATGTTCTTGGCTGAAGAAACTCCAAGGAGCTAGTCACTAGGGAGAGGAAGGCAGGCGTTGCCATGTGACGTCATTACCCAGCACCCATTTCTAGGCTGGGCTGGACTGTGGGCTGCATTTTGAGCCATGGAGTCTTGGCAGCATTGGCTGCTATTTGGTGGGCTATCACTCTGAGGTGGTAGTGGGGCCTGTGTCCCACTTGGGAGAAGCCATGTGTTGCTTTGTCAGCACTAGATCTGCCGTACCGTCTATACTAATAAAAGGGTAATATGCTAATTAGACCAGGTCGACTAGACATCTTCTGGGCATTCGAGTTCCTTCCAGACAGTTAGAGGGCCACCAGGCCAGCAGGGGGGCAGTTAGGGGGTGACCAGGCTGGCAGGGGTGCGATCAGGCTGGCAAGCAGAGGCAGTTAGGGGCAATCAGGCAGGCATGTGAGCAGTTAGGAGCCAGCGGTCCCAAACTCCAAGAGGGATGTCCAACTGCTGGTTTAGGCCCTATCCCGCAGGGCAATTGGACATCCCTTGAGGGGTCCCAGATTGGAGAAAGTGCAGGCCAGGCTGAGGAATGCCTCCCTCCTTGGATGAATTTCATGCACCAGGCCTCTAGCTTCCTTATAAATGGGAAGTGCGCATCACGGCCACTCCTTCATTGAGCGTCTGCCCCCTGGTGGTCAGTGTACGTCATAGCAACCAGTCAGATGGTCAGAGGGACACTTAGCATATTAGTCTTTTATATAAGTATATAATCTAGTACTTGTTCAAGAGTTTACCTGGAGAACCTGTGTATACTTGATAATATAACTTAACTAACATTTATCAGCATAACTGTAACATAAACAACTTATTACTAGTATTACTTTGGTAATAAACCCCATTTCAAAATATTTCTTCCACATTTTCCTGAAAGTTACCAGCCCAGGGCCACAGGTTTCTACCTTGACTCAGATATAATTTAGTCTGATAAATAACTGTGTTGTTATAAACTTACAGAGGATATAGGCCATCTTACTTAAAGTTTGGTGGGTATTCTATTTAAAATAGAAAATGTAAAATGTAATGTTTCTCTCCAGCTGTCAAATTGTTAGGCCAATGTTAGGTGCAAGGTACTGCCTTTATGGGCATTTCTCTCAGTGCCTAAGAGGCTCATGGGAGCATAACCAAAAAATGGAAACATTCAAATCCCTTGCTCACTGATACGACAGTTGAAAAAATTACTGTTTTAAACTATAATATTCAAAACATATAATTAAGCAAGTTCGTTATTTTGGTTACTAACTGGCTTGAGCACATCTCAGCCTCCATGGACTTCCATCTATAAAAGGCAGGAGTTAAATTTGCCATTTCTCAAAGTTCTCCTGTTTGGGCATACAAGTAAGTGACCAAGAATGGCCACTTAAAGCAGGTGGCAGCTGACAATAAGGGAGGTGATTGAGTTTAGATGCCCCAGCCTGGTTTCCTGGAGTCTTTTTCTTGGTGCCCTTCTAGGATCTTATTGAGGCTCTCAGGCCAGAGAAGGCAGCCTGGTGCTGCTGTCCTGGGATCACAGCTAGAAGGGGAATCAGTTATAGCTCTTCCTACACTTGTCTGTGAAACGACCCACATGTGAATTCCAGGCAAGGGAATCGGGACCAAAGCAAACAACACATCAAAAGACTTGGACTCGTTTCCAGAACTGGAAATTTTTATTTTCCCCTTGTGTCATTTGATGGAGTTCCTAATGGAAATGGTCTTCCTTGGGGCTTCCTTGACGTCAGAATCTGTTTTTCTTTTAGAAACAGCTAAAATTACTAGATTTAATGTGCTCGGCTCTTTTTAAAATATTTAACAGGGCCATTCCATATTCTTTCTTCATGAGAACTGGGTGCCTGTCTTCCGTTTTGCTCCTGTTGTATTGAGAAAGACTGTTGCCTGACTCGAGAAATGTGCTGGAATTATTGTTCTTTTCCTTTTTAAAGCTCAGTCCTCTTTTGGGCGAGGTTGATATTTTCAATAACCTAGGGATTCTCTCTTGAGGCCACAGGCAAAGGATATGCTCACATCTAGCTGAGTAGAGGGACTGCGGGGCATGTTGCTCCGAAAGTCTTGCTGGAGAACTTCAGGTTTCTGGGCTACGATAAGCACTTTACCTTGGGAAGGCCTTTTGCTTGTGAGGTGCATTCTTTACCTCTACCCCGTATTCCCCTCGACCCTACTCGATAGTGTGACCGCTCCTTTTCCTGTCTCTCTTGATTCCAGATCAAATTGATGAAAACCTCAAACTGGCTTTGCAACAGGACCTGACCTCCATGGCCCCTGGGCTTGTCATCCAAGTAAGCATTGCCACCGTGGGAGCGTCCCCTGATGAAGTTGCATCCCCTCTTTCAAGGGATGTCCTTTCTGTGCAGGAAGATCGAGGAGCAAGGGGAAGCTGCTTACCTTGGTCACCCTCACCTTCGCCTTCTCATCAGGTGCTCTTTTTATCCTTCCCCAGGCTGTGCGGGTGACAAAGCCCAATATACCTGAGACGATCCGCAGAAACTACGAGCTGATGTGAGTATCCTCTGCCTCAGCCGTAACCACCACTCTCTCCCACCTCCCCCAAATCCCATCCCAGAGTTAACGGAAGCTCTGCCATGCTTTTAATCTCCTCCTTGAGTACTTGTCACAGCCCATTGCACTGTAGGATGGAGCAGGTGTGTCAGGACGGTCACCGGGGCTCTGTAACTGTGATTGAGAGCCACGGAGAAGCCCTTTTGAGCAGTGATGCTTTTAAAGGGACCAGGGGGGCCTTTTCTGTGCTTCATGGCTCATGCCTAAGAAGATAGGAGGGAAAGACAATTAAGTGGGCAGGCAGGTGTATTTTACTAATGGCCACTTAAAGCAGATGGCAGCTGACAATAAGTAAATTATGCTCTGTTTCCCACAAATGACTTATTTTGGAGGAAGAGCAGAGCCGTACTACTGTCGGCAACAAATTTGTTTTTACCTGGGACATTGAACAGCCTACCAGGGGAAAGTAAGAAATCAGAGTTTCTCTCCTCAGAAGAGTTTGGCTTCTCCAGGAGACAGTGAGGTTCCTCGGAAGCTTTTCCATAGTGGCCTCACAATTGTATACTCTTATTCCCCTCCAGGGAAAGTGAGAAGACAAAGCTTCTCATTGCAGCCCAGAAACAGAAGGTGGTGGAAAAAGAAGCTGAGACAGAGCGGAAGAAGGCGCTCATTGGTCTGGATGTGGTTCTGTGACCCCCTTTCAGGGCAGAAGGGCTGGGGACGGTGGGGAGAGTAGAGGAAACCTTGGGCACAGTTAGACCACGTGGTTCTCTAAATCCTTGCCACACATAGGAGTGGCTTTCATACTCCCAGAAGCAAAGCTGAAATTGTCAGATCATGGCCTGGGTGATAAGTTTTGAGTTTCCAAATACCTCTCTCTCTTTTTTTTTTATCACCTGATATGCTTTTTATTGGTTTTAAAGAGAGAGGGAGGGAGGGAGGGAGTGGGGGGGGGGAGCGGGGAGCTATAAACAGATGTGAGAGAAAAAACTTTGATCGGTTGCTTCCAGTATATACCTAACAAGGGTTCAAACTCACAGCCCGGGTATGTGACCAGGAACTGAACCTGCTGTCATTCCATGTGCAGGACGATGCTCCAACCAGCTGAACCACACGGCCAGGGCCTACATAATCATTTACCTCTCTTTACTGAGCTAAAGCACAGAGAGGCTAAATAGCATACCCAAGGTCATAGGGCAAGTTAAGTGGTGGAACTGGGCTCAGATACCAGGACCCTGCTCCAAACCTGGGTTCTTCATCACTGTACTGGACCATCAACAACGAACCTGACTACTGCCTAACATGAGGTGGCAGGAAGAAACTTTTCAGAGAGTACCTTATTCCTTAAAACATTCCTTTGGGAGAAATAACCCTCATGACTTGAGAGGTTAGGATTTGCTCCTTGCTTTCATCAGGGTAACAATTCTCCTCACTTGGGCCC
This sequence comes from Pipistrellus hanaki, assembly GCF_964339955.1. Classification (NCBI taxonomy): domain Eukaryota; kingdom Metazoa; phylum Chordata; class Mammalia; order Chiroptera; family Vespertilionidae; genus Pipistrellus; species Pipistrellus hanaki. The sequence continues at coordinate 20,054,068 of NC_140505.1, forward strand.
TGTCTCCCCAGTTACTGTCTTGAGCTGAGGTGGTTTGTGCTTACTGGTACACTCCATCTGACTCAAGGTGGAATTGAGTCAAACTCTTGAAATACCAGCTCTAAGCCTTTTCTCAACTTGATTAACATAGAGGCAGAAAAGGTGGCTCAGGTTGCAGAAATCACCTATGGACAGAAGGTTATGGAGAAGGAAACTGAGAAGAAGATTTCAGAAATTGAAGGTAAGTGAAATTAATGCCTGGATTTTCCTTAAAGCCATTTTTTTGTGGGGGGGATCATTTCCTTTGCTCTTTAAGCCCCATTCTAAGATCTCTTGATTTATTTGGAACATCACTATTTCTCTGCTTTCACTTTGGGGAAGATTTAGCATTAATTTTCCACTTCAGAGAGCATTCATTCATTCGACAAATGCTAGTTGTGTGCTATTAGGCACTTATGTTAGGCATGAGAAAAAGGGTGGAAAGCTCTGAACTGGGAGGTCCCTGCTGCCATGGAGTTCGCAGTCTGGCAGTGGAAGTAAACTAAGAAGTGGCCAAAATGCAGCTCTCTCCCTCCTGCCTTACCCACCCTGCCTGAGAAGTCTTCGAACTCCATAGCTCTGGCCTCAGCCTGCTCTCAGGTTCTCTGTAGATGTTAAGCCGAGTGTGAAGACAGCACCTTTTCAGCACCAACAACAGGAGCTGGAGGGAAGTGTTCCTTTGCTGACTTTTCTCTATGTCACTCACCTTCAGTTCCCTGCCCCTCAGCCCTCACCTCATTCCTATCACCCACCTTTTTCCTTCACATGCTATATTCTAGGGCAGAAAGGGGACCTGAAGACCCAACTTCAGGCTACTACAAAATGCTGTGTCCAGTTACACTCATTATGGGGCCTGCCAGCTTTGCAGGAGCCTATTGGGGAGCCAGTTAGGATTTTGAAAATCAGCAGCAGCTCATTAGCGAGCCCTTAGCAAAGCAACACATTTTTATTTCTTATAAATACATGTATCAGGTGCTAAGGCCAGTTAAGTCAGTTGCTCGCAACCCAAACTGCAGTCAGACTGTAGGCTCCTTCCACCCAGAGTCAGGCTGAGGGTGTGCAGTAAGGACCCAGCCACAGACTGACCTTTCCTCCTAGGCTTTTTGCTACAGATATTACTCACAGGACACCAAAAATTTTGCATCAACTTGAAAGCTAGTCTTGGCAGATTGAGAAAATATATTGCTTATGTAGTAGAAGTTTAAGTAGGTCTTAAACCAAACAGGTGTTAGTCTGGACCATGGCTTATAATTCTCTTAGAGTTGTGCCAGCTTAACCCCTGTTAATTAGAACCTTTTTGAAACAGTTAATGGAAAGAAAAGGGAAATGAAGTTGGAGAGGGACCTATTTCATGGGAGTCAGTGTTAGGGTGGATCCGCCTCGGGCTGTATTCTTAGGCGTTTGCTGTGTAGCATAAGAGGGATGAGGTGGAAAGCTCTGAACCAGGAGGTTGAGGCAGGGTCCCTCTCCAGACCTGGAAGTACAAACAGAATAAGAGTGCAGAAACAGCCGAAACCGGTTTGGCTCAGTGGATAGAGCGTTGGTCTGTGGACTGAAAGGTCCCAGGTTCGATTCCGGTCAAGAGTATGTACATTGGTTGTGGGCACATTTCCAGCGCGCGGGGAGGGGGGGAGGGGGGAGGGGGGGAGGTGCAGGAGACAGCTGGTTGATGTTTCTCTCTCATCGATGTTTCTAACTCTCTATCCCTCTCTCCCTTCCTCTCTGTAAGAAATCAATAAAAATATATTTTAAAAAATAAAAAAAGAGTGCAGAAACAGGAAGTGTCTGGGCAGCTGTGCTTTTCTCAGTAATGCTGTCAGATAAGGTGTTGGCACTGCAACAGACCTCCTCATGACCCACCTCAGGGAGATGCAGGCAGAGCACTTTACCCCTGTTTCACAGATGAGAAAGAGCACTCACCCCAGGGGCACAGAGGCACCCGGGGAAAGTTACAGGGACCAGACCCAGGTTTCTGGCGGCCTCTGCGCTTCAGTTCACTGCGTTTCCCCCTCAGACGCTGCGTTTCTGGCGCGGGAGAAGGCAAAGGCTGATGCTGAGTGCTACACTGCTATGAAAATGGCCGAAGCGAATAAGGTAAACAATCAGTGCCGCCTGGCAAAGAGAACTCGTATTTGGGTTTAGGCTGATTTTGTTTGTTCCATTGTGGAAGTGGTAACTCCTGTGCTGTGTGGGACAGGTTCTTCCCTTTTCCTTAGCAGTGTCTTGATGGAAGTGTAATTTTTGTGTTAAAAATGTTTGTGTGGCCGAGACCGGTTTGGCTCAGTGGATAGAGTGTCAGCCTGCAGACTGAGGGGTCCCCAGTTCGATTCTGGTCAAGGGCATGTACCTTGGTTGTGGGCACATCCCGGGGGGGGGGGGGGGGGGGCGGCGGTTGCAGGAGGCAGCAGATTGATGTTTCTCGCTCATCGATCTCCCTTTCTCTCTGTAAAAAAAAAATCAGTAAAAATATTTTTTTAAATGTTTGTGTTAAGAAACATGGGAACTCCTCTAAAACGCTTGCAGCTCTAGCCTTGAAGAGCTGAGATGACTCCCTCCTAGAGAAGTGGTTACCCTGTCACTAATGTAACAATGTGGCCAGGAAAAGGAGAGAGGGCATGTGTCTTTGACTGAGACCCTGTCCTTATGACAAGTGAAAAAGTGTCACCCATAGTTTCCTCTAATCTGGCTCCATCTGAGTCGTCTTTACTTCTTACTTTTGCAGCTGAAGCTAACCCCTGAATACCTGCAGCTGATGAAGTACAAGGCCATTGCTTCCAACAGCAAGATTTACTTTGGCAAAGACATCCCTAACATGTTCGTGGACTCTGCAGGTAGTCTGGGCAAGCAGTTTGAGAACCTCGCTGACAAGCTGAGTTTTGGCTTAGAAGATGAACCCTTGGAGGCAGACCCGGAGGAGAATTGAAAAAAAATTTTTATATAACCTCAGATGACACTTAAAGAGATCTTTATTTTTTAATGATGAACCAGGATGCCCCTCCCTCTCACACAACCTTCTTTGACTGTCTTCCAAGTACTGTGGTGAGAAACAAAGAAATGGACTTAAATCTATCCCCATGGGAATGAAGGGCAGGGATTGATGATTTTGGGATATTATTTCTGCAATAAGTAGGTTATATGACTTCTGTTAAGATTTGTAAACCACAGGTTTGAACTTTGACCTCCAGGCACTAATTATAGTCCTTTGAAGCTGGCTTAATTAAGGATGCTATCATTAAGGAGTGGGAAAAATAGAAGGTGTTGCCTATTTTTAGGTGATTTGATTTCCCTTATTTGGGAATACACAGTCCAGATTTCTCTCCCCTGCCTCCAAGGTGGGAGATGCCTCTAGGTGAGGCTCACACTGAGCAAATAAGTGCTTGTAAATTTGCCAGGAGAGCCGTGGGGAAGCATCTGCGAGTTTGGCTTTCCTGGTGTTTTTGGCAGTGCATGCATGAGTTATTTCAGAGGGATGCTCTTGAGCCCCCATAAGGAAGAACCGGTGCTAGATTTTGCTAGCTTTTCTCTATACACTACCCTCCTTGCCCTAGGGATTAACGTGGTGGTTTTGGACTACACTGCCAGTCAGGGTTTGGTCATCACCACACAATTCTTTTTAAAACTTTTAACCTATTCTGTGATTTGTGTTTTTTTCCCCTCTCAGTCTGTTCAGTGGTTCCAGTCAGCATCAAGAAGACAGGAACAAACAACTCAAGTATCTTAATAGCTGCTAAAGTGGGATTATTATGTCTGTTAGCCACTATCATACTTGCTTGGCAAACTTTGTATGTTCCTTGAAATCAAATATCTTTTTTTTCTTTTTTTCTTTTTTCAATCTGCATCCAAGGATATGTATTGTTGTTTTTATTGATTTGAGAGAGGAAGAAACACGGATTGGTTGTCTCCTCTGTGCGTTCTGACTGGGGATCAAACCTGCAGCCTTTCTTATGCATGGGACCATACTCAACCAGCTGACCACCCAGCCAGGGCGAGAGCAGGCGTCTTTTTATCGTTGTAAAAAGTCAGAATTGAAGAGCTCCTTTGAAAGAGAAAGGAGCGTCATTTTGATGTATATGGCTTGTGTTGGGAGTTTATCTGGTGTAGTGATAGCACATGTTTTTAAGTCCAGGGCTCTAGGCAGCCACACAGGAATCAGACTAAATGTTCAATTTCTATGGACAGCTGTGTAGGAGCAAATCAGAGTTCTTGCCCAAGTAACCTGGGTTGCACGGGTTGCATCCAATTCTGTTCAAATGTTTTCTTTTTCATTACTAATTAAGAAAAGTTTGAGTGACTCTGGAAGATTTGGAATAGGGAAGAGCAAACATGAAAGAAGGTTTTCCTACATCTTGGAATTGGAGTTGGGCATGGGGGGCCGGGGTGGGGGGGGGGGGGCCGCCTATAGAGCCCAAAGTGTGTACTAAATTATTGAGTGCAGCTATCTGGAGTTAACTTGCAAGCATGTTGCTATTCTCCATGACCAGCTTGGGTTTAGGATTTGGCCTTGTTATTAGTAGCTACCCACCCACCCCACCCCACCCCCAAAAAATAATACTCCCACTATACCCCCTTTCCCCTCAGTGAAACTAGAATGCTACTTTCTGGCTCAAATCCCCACCTCCCCGACTCCCTCCTTCTTTTTTGGTCCCATGCCCAGACCTCTAGTTTATCAGATGGCCCCAGAACTCATGCCAGTTTGCTCCTAAGTAGCAAGTTTGGGGAACAGCCTGCCTAGGAAGAAACAAAGTGTCAGGTGTTTCCCTTCTCTTTTCTACTTTTGGGGACTAGAATTCTCAAACCACTGGTCCTGATCACACTGTGCAGGCTGCCAAATGTTCCTGAGAGGGATGGATGTGAATGTGCTCAGAAGGCCCGCAGTCTCCCAAGACCACTGCTAAGCTATACACCCCCTACTCCCATTTCAATGCCATTAATCACTTGTTAGGAGCAGCATATTTCATCTGAATCCCTGATTTACATATTTGTCTGCTCCCTCTCCTCTGAGACTTGCTACCTAGGTCACAGTAGACCCTACTTCACTACAACTGGAGGAGGAGCAAAAGTATCTCAGCCTCTTAGAATAGCGCGTTTGCTCAGATTCTTTATGTTGGAAGCCTCTAAAACTAACATCCTGTGATGATAGCTTGTCCCTTGCACTACATACTCTTGGACCACAAAAATCAGCATCAATAAAGTCCTGCAGCCCCTGCCCCCTCTTTGCTAATGTCACTTCCCCTTTAAAATACAATATATAAATGTTGTAGTACCCACTAGTTTAAATCCAGTGGTTGTCTGCACCTGCCTGAATAGTACGATCATGGAATCAGCTCTTTCCTTAGCATGGGATAGCCATGTCTGTCAGTGTGACTTTCTTGAACACTTATTAGAAAATCTGATCTTAGCATTTGAATTCTAAATACATAAAATGTGATTGCCTGCAATTTTGTAGGCAGTAAAGTCGTGGCTGCTATTTATAAATGGAACTTCAATCAAAATAAGTAACTGTTTATAAAATTCAGTTTTTGTAGGATTTTCCAAGGAAAAGTCACCTTGGTTGAATGTTTCTCATTAAACTTTGCAGAAGTGATTCATATTCAGTACTGTTTTTAATCACTTTTTATATAAGAACAGAATGTTTACAAGGAAGCAAGAGTTTGTTAATAACTTTTATATAACAAAATAAAATAAATTTGGAGGTACCTATCATCATATTAAGTTGAGAAAGAAAAAAAATCACTGAAAGAATTTTTGTAACACAGCAGGTCCTCAAATAACATTGTTTCATTCTGCGAAGTTTTATTATACATTGATGAGATGCCATAGGAACTTATCTCTTGTTTATGTCACCTATTCTAATATTCTAATATTAGATTCTTGTTATAGAAATGACTCTAAAACAAATGATATGCTGTTTTAATTGTCTTGGGTTGACAGCTAGAGGAATTGTTTTGGACAACAACAAAGGTGTGAACTTATGTCTTAGTTTTATTTTCAGTCTTGCTAAATAAAATGAGTCTTTTATTTACTTTTTTATTAAAGCGAAATTTAGCAATAGCTAATATACTTACTGTATATTAATCAAAAAAATAAGTTTTATAAGTGTTTTGTTGCAATTTCTACGGGTCTAACTTTCAACACTGGTAAGTTTGTCACTGATAGAGAGTAAATAGTGGAAATAAGATCATCATAAATACTGACTTATTTAAGTTTAAGATGTACAGATGCTCTTCAACTTAAATATCATTTAGTTGAAAATATATTTATACACCTAACCTACTGATCATTATAGCTTAGCATAGCCCAGTGGTCAGCAAACCGCGGCTCACGAGCCACATGCAGCTCTTTGGCCCCTTGAGTGTGGCTTGGTGTTAGGACCACTTATTCAAAAGAGACTCGCCCAGGCTGAAAACTGACTTCTATGCATGGGCCATGAAGTTTCAGTTGCACAGTATGTGCGCGCCCGAACATGGTATTTTGTGGAAGAGCCACACTCAAGGGGTCAAAGAGCCACATGTGGCTAGTGAGCCGCGGTTTGCTGACCACTGGCATAGCCTATCATAAATGTGCTCAGGAACATTTACAGCCTACAGTTGGGCAAAATCATCTAACACAAAACCTATTTTTAAAAAGTATTGAATATCTCATGAAATTTATGTGTATCACTTTGGCACCATCATCAAGTAAAAAAAAAGTCATAAGTAGGGGACCATCTGTATCTTGTGTAGCAGCTATTCTGAATCTATGAACTTAGCCACTATTCCTTTAGTTCCATTCAGTAGGGGTCTAGCCACTGTTTTTATTGTCCTTTATAATAAAAGGCCAGAGACAGTGACAACATCACAACCATAGCGACCGTTAGACCAGAACCACCATGGCCCCTCACCGGGCTAGCCCTGCCCACCAGCAAGTGGTTAGAGGTGATCATGCAGGCAGAGTGGTTAGGGATGATTAGGTAGGCAGACCAGCGGTTAGGGGTGATCAGGTAGGCAGGCAAGTGGTTAGGGGCAACCAGGTAGGCAGGCTAGCATTTAGGGACAATTGGGTAGGCAGACAGCCCCTTGATGGGCTGGCTCTACCCCCAAGCAAGTAGTTAGGGGCCATCAGGCAGGCAAGCAGAGTGGTTAGAGGCAATCAGGGGGCCAGTTAGGGGCAATCAGGCAGGTAGGCAGGTAATTGGTTAGGAGCCAGTGGTCCAGATTGCAAGAGGAATGTCCAACTACCGCAGGGATTGGGCCTAAACCAGCAGTTGGACATCCCCCAAGGGGTCCTGGATTGGAGCAGGTGCAGGCCAGGCTGAGAGACAACCCCCCTCCCGTGCACAAAGTTCATGCACCAGGCCTCTAGGTTTTTTTTTTATAAAAACAATAATAGCCAATCATTTTGTGTTAGTATTTCCATTCCTTTTTATTATTATTGATTTTGAGAGAGAGCGAGAAAACATCAGTGTGAAAGAGAAACTAATCAGCTGCCTCCTGTATGCACCCCAACCTGGGGTAGAACCTGCAACCTGGGTATGTGCCCTGGCTGGGAACCTAACCCACCACCTTTTGGTGTCCCGATGACACTCCAACCAATTGGACCACACCAGCCAGGGTAAGGATCTCCATTCCTTTCATTTCTCCTTTTATGTAAGCAGGTGATTTAATAAACTAAATCTAGTTTCAAAGAGCTCTGAGGGTTTAATGACTCCCTTTGTAACTGAAAAATGATTCTTGTTATAGTAATTCCTCTATAAATGAATGATATGCTGGATTAATTGCCTTGTGTTGACAGCTAGAGGAATTGTTTTGGACAACACCAAAGATGTGAACTTATATCTTAATTTTATTTTTAGTCTTGCTAAATAAAATGAGTATTTATATTTATTTTTTTATTAAAGTGAAATTTAGCAATAGCTAATATTAGGATAGATTATATAAAGAAATAAAATATCCCTGCCTAGTGAGTTGAGTACAAGATTGTCCTAAAAATATATTCATATGATTATATATTGATTACATATATCCATTATCAATGTAGAAACAACAAACAACTAATTTGTGAACACTGCATAATTCTTGTTAGGTACTATAGAGATTTATAATTTTAAAGAACCCATATATCACTGCAATTCTGCTCCAAAGAGCAGAGATACTTTTAGTTGCCCCAAAATTCAATGTAATATCAATTCGGTGAAAAAGTCCCATTCTCTACTCTGAAAAGATGCTCAGGCTAGGGTTGCCAAATGAAGAATGTCCAGTTAAACATGAATTTCATATGAACAATGAATAATTTTTAGCATAATTAGCTCCAAAATAATGCATGAGACATACTTATACTAAAAGTTATTCATTGTTTACATAAAATTCACATTTAAGTAGCTGTCTTTTTATTTACTAAATCTGGCAACCCCAGCCCAGGCTTTCTCAGGTTTTTTAATGATGCTCCCAAACTTTATTGGTTTGAGAGCCCATTATACATGTAATCTGAATTTACAATAGAAGGGCTAAATTAAGAATGTAGATACTGGAATTAGACTGCCAAGACTCAAATCCCAACTCTACTGCTTCTGAGGAATAAGGTTTTGAATAAATTCCTTAACATGTCTGGGCCTATTTCTTCATCTATAAAATGGGTTGAATTAATTAAATAATGAACTTAAAGGGATTAACACTGTCTAGTGTGTATATCTGTTCAAAAATACTTATTTTCAGTCATCTGGAAAAAACAGGCTGAAAGTATTAAGTAGGCACTACTAAATGGAAAATCATATGTGATAACAAAATAAGATTACAAACAGGACAGCACATTGAGGGAAGAAATCACTGCAATCCAGCAAACACAGTATTGAGAATACATGCTTCTACATATGTAACGTGTAGGAAACAATCTGGTATGGCCCTATTGAGAGAATTGCTAGTTCCAGGCTCTAATTAGAAAAAATAGATTTGAAAAGGCTAGAGAGAAAACAAAATGTTAAAACCAAAAGAAAAATGTAGTTAAAAGATAAAGCTCATGGGTTGACCACAAGAGAAGCAGAATGGAAATTTAGCAACGTTATGTTTATAAAAGCTGCATAATGGTTGGCTAGGTATTCTCTGACTCTTCAGAGACCAGAGAAGGAAATTAGCTTGCAGAATACAGTGGTTTTTAAGATTTTACTTAAGACTGGCTAAAATTTGAAATGGCAAGTAGTAGCTTTCTGCAAATAGAAAATAAATCCAGGAATATTTATTTTGGTTAAATTTTTTTTTCTCTGATGGTCTTCAGAAATCGGGGAGATTCTGTGGTTTAAATGTCATTCTATCTATATGAAAGATCAGTGATCTCTAGAGGCCCTCCCCAAGTCTAGGGTTCGAGAATCTATATTGACATTTCAGAAGCCAGATGTGACAATGTGTTTGCTGAGGGGTTGCTGTCATGGCTACTCTACCTGAATTCATTTAAACTGGAGCAGGAGCATTCTTTCTCCATTTTTCTTCAGAGCCAAGTAAGCAGGCAACGGTAATTTTCTATTTTATCTTTTTTTATTCCCCCAAAAGACAGTAAGCTCAGAAGGAAACAATTTTAAAATCCAAAAAGGTTTTTTTCATAATTCATGGCCTTACACTACAGGGGTAAATGTTTTAAAAGCTTGATGTCATTAATGGTGAATAAGTATACTAGGTTTTAGATTGTCTAGGAAATCTACTCCTATAGATATTTGGCTTTTTAATCTTTCTTCTTTTCCCCTTTATCCTTGCAAACTATTGAAGAAATTTAAAGACAGTTAACTAGTAATAAAGTGATTTTAGACCTGGATTTTTCAAAGATTAGGTAGTAGGGAAGGATGAAATGTTAAACTAGATGTTTTACGTTCCAGGAAGAGGAAGAGAAGAAAGTAATATAATAAGAAGAAAAAGGTGGAATAAAGTTTATTCAAAAGCACAGCAAACAAATTGTTATCCAATACCCCAAGGTGCGGGTTTTATTTTCAGTCAGGGCACATACAAGAAGCAACCAATGAATGCATAATTAAGTGGAACAACAAATCTCTCTCAATATTCCTTTCTCTCTCTCTCCTTCCATCCCTCCCTCTCAAAAATCAGTAAATGAATAAAAGTTAAAACAGGAGTAAAGAAATTGGAAAATGTGAAGTGATAATGAACTGGAGTCACCATGATCTTTTTGTCCTTGTTTCCATTTTCATAAAGTCATAGAATGTTAAAAATAAAAACCATATTAGAAACAAATTCATAGTAAAGCCAGTGTTACTCATCTTGGTCTCCCCAAGGTACCTTTTTCAGAGAAATACCTCAATAAATATTGACTGAATGGATAAATGGGAGTGGGCAGACTCACACTCATTGAACATTTGCACCTGGTTGGGGGGGGAGCAGTCTTCTAAGTGTGTAACACATTATCTTTTTTTTTAAGGTTTTTTTTAAATGTATTTTGCTCCGAAACCGGTTTGGCTCAGTGGATAGAGCGTTGGCCTGCGGACTATGGAACCTGAAGGGTCCCAGGTTCGATTCCTGTCAAGGGCATGTACCTTGGTTACGGGCACATCCCCAGTAGGGGGTGTGCAGGAGGCAGCTGATCAATGATTCTCATCCATGTTTCTAACTCTCTATCCCTCTCTCTTCCTCTCTGTAAAAAATCAATAAAATATATTTTTTTTTAATTGTAAAAATGTATTTTGCGAGAAAAAGGAAGGGAGGGAGGGATGGAGAGAGAGAGACATCGATCAGCTGCCTCCTGCACAGCCCCACCAGGGATCAAGCCCACAACCCAGACATGTACCTTGACCAAGAATCAAACCAGCAACCTTTTGGTGCACAGGATGACGGCCAATGGCGCCACATCAGCTAGGGCTGTAACATGTCCTCTTGATTGATTCTTACTGAAACTCTGAAGGGAATATTGACTCTATTTTATGAATGAAAAACTGAGAATTTCAGTAATTTATACAAGATCACAGTTCAGTAGCAAAACCAAGATTCAACTTGTGCCACTCCTATGCCACCTCTATCCAATCTTGCTATCACTACCTTATTGGCTTGAAAGTTTAAATCCCTCTCCTAATGCCTTTTTGGGAGCTACACACATGTATGCCATGATGGCTAAGGTCGGGGAGTTGACCTGACCTGTGTTATTTTACAAATAGCATATCACTTTAAGCGTTTCATGCTCACCCAATCCTTGCTATGCACATTCCTTCACTATGGTTCCCATCACTGTAATCCCCTTGTTCCTCCCACCACTGATGGCTGGCTAGCACCCTTCAAGGTTGTATCTATAGCAAACATCTCTCATTTTCACACCATGAAGGGCTATTCTTGTCATTGTTAAATTTTTATCACTTGGGCGGAATAGAAATTAAGTCCAGAAACATTTGAAAACAATGACTCCTAATGTCTCTGACAACCCTAGTTTTGTGTGCCTGGTAAATGGAGACTTCCCCGAAAGAAGTCCTTGATGGCAAGGACCCAAAGTGATCTTCACGGAGAAGAGCATGTGAGATTCTATTTCAGTCCCTGAGGGTCCGGGAAGAGGAGGAGCGAAGAAAGAAAGAATAATTGCCCTTTCCAGTCACCTCAAGGCAACCTGCAGAACAAACTGGAGCCCTTTCTCCAACATAACATCATCCCACTTTTTTAAAAAAATATATTTTGATTTTTTACAGAGAGGAAGGGAGAGGGATAGTTAGAAACACAGATCAGCTGCCTCCTGCACACCCCCTACTGGGGATGTGCCCACAACCAAGGTGCATGCCCTTGAACCTGGGACCCTTAAATCCGCAGGCCGAAGCTCTATTCACTGAGCCAAACCGGTTCGGGCGCCATCCCACTTCTTTAAGTTGAACTAATATTTGACAATCAACAGTACAGCCAAAAGTGATCTCTACTTGCCCACGGCACCCACTATTCCACCATCTGACAAGTTTAGTTTTTACCTTGTTAGTTTAGTCCCTGTGCTGTCTGGCTCCTCACCCCGTTCATGACCATCGCATTGCCTGAGCTGCACCCAGAGGAGCCCTGACAGGCGGCTTCTGGCCACTGGAAACTGGACACCCCCATGAGGCATGCTGCAGGTCAAAGCTACACCGGATCGTGGAAACTAAACACAATAAAAAGAAATTAAAATGTCTCATTTGAAGTTTATTGGTTACAGGTTGAAACCTTATTTGGGTTAAACACAATGTATTACTAAGCTTTTACTTGGTAGGTGCCTCGTCGACATTTTAAAATTTCCTATGTGGCTCCCATGTTTCTTGGACGGCACTCGTCTAGAGGATGACAGGAGGAAACCAACCGTACACGGGAGCATGCCGAGTCTGTTACGTCTCTCAGCGGCTCCTCACAAGAATATCTGAGATACAGAAGCGATGTCCGCCGCCGCCTGAGCTGCTTCGGATCCCAGTCCCTGCGCACAGAAACCCTGGCTCACAGCTCTGCCAGCGGCAGCGACGGGAAAGCGAGAGGCGTTTGGATAGCAGCAGGCCGCGTGTTTTGCTTCAAGAAGGTCCTGCTAGGGCCGGGCCTCTGAAGGGTCTCCAGCGGCACTGGCACGACGCCAGGAAGACCAGGTGCCCAGCGGCCGCGTTGCCCATGGCGACCCTCCCCAAGATGGCCGTCCACGAGGGGCGGGGCCTCGGTTACCCTCCCCGCCCCGCCCCCGCGGCGCCCAGTGCCCATTGGGTGAGACGATTCGGACGTGAGCGCTGATTGGGCCATACAGAGGCGTAAGCTGGGCTGGACCGGAAGGCGGCCTCAGCCCCGGGGGGCCGGGGTCTGAGTCTCCACGTCTGTCCCTGGGGATGTGGAGAGCTGGCGGCATGTCGGCGGAGCTGGGAGTCGCGTTTGCTCTGCGGACAGTGAAGGAGCGCGTGCAGCAGGCGGTGGCGCGGCGGCCGCGGGTGAGGAAGGGAGCGCGTGGGGACGGTGGGCGGCCGCTGTGAGGAGGGGGACACCTGCGTGGGAACAGGTCGTCACGGTGACGCAGAGGGCGCTCCCGGAGGGGCGGGGCCGGCCGCCGCCCGCGCTGCGGCACGGGCTGTAAAGCCCCCAAAAGCTAGCCAAGGGCTGGCTCCCTCGGCGGCCTCGAGAGGACACTGGCAGGTCTCCTGGAGGTTGGCTTACTTGCAGCAGAAGGTGTCCGCCATCCCGGGGAAAGGACCGACCCCCAGGCCTCGCGGCTTTGGCCCATCCCGCTTCGTGTAGGAATCAGCAACCTTAGCGGCCGGGAGAAGGGTCGGGCCTGTGCCCAGCAGCTGCAGGAAAAGACGTCTCCTACCAGCGCACCCCAAGGAGGCCCGATCCGCCTGAGGTCACGTGTGTGGCCGCGCCTGGCAGCTAGTAGGTGCTCAGTGAATGTCAGATCCTCCAGGTGCCGGTGATCGCTTGGCCCGACCGTGCTGCGCTTGCGCGTTTGCGGCGGGAGGGAGCTGACATCTGATCCCCTTAAGGGGAGACTTTTTCCCATATATTTTTTTTTCATTTTTTTATTAAGGTATTATATGTGTACATATCTTACCATTTGCCCTCCCCCCGCCCATACATGCCCTCCCTCCCCAGAGTTTTGTGTCCATTGGTTACGCTTATATGCATGCATACAAGTCCCTCGGTTGATCTCTTATCCCCCCCATATCTCCTTTCCTATATATATTTTTTGTCTTCTCTTGGAATTTCATTAAACTAAGGGTCAGTCAACTGCTCCGCCCCCTCGGATGGTGTGGAGTGAGAGACACCTCAACAAAGAGGTCAAAGGTTTCTCCTCAGTACTTATGGCGTCAGACCTCAGAATGCTGCCTTGGCCAGTTTGGCTCAACGTATAGAGCTGTTGGCCTGCGGATTGAAGAGTCCTGTGTTCCATTCTGGTCAAGAGCACATGCCTGGGTTGCAGGCTTGATCCCTAGTAGGGGTCGCTCAGGAGGCAGCAGATCAGTGATTCTCTCATCGTTGGTGTTTCTCTCTCTCTTCCTCTTCCTTCCCCTCTAAAATCAATAAAAATATTTGTTTAAAAAAAATAACTCAGAATGCTGGCCCGGAACTCAGAGACACAGTGGATTGATGGTTGCCAGAGGGGAGGACTGTTGGGAGAATGGGTGAAAGAGGTGAAGTGATTAAGAATTACAAATTGGTAGTGACAAAATAGTCACAGGGATGTAAAAAGTACCGCATAGGGAAAATAGTCAACAATACTTCAATATGTATGGTACCAGGTGGGGAAATATCGAGGGGAACAGTTTGTAAAGTATATGATTGTCTAATCACTATGCTGTACACCTTAAACCAATACAAAATAATATTGAAAGTAGACCATAATTTAAAAATTAAAATTAAAAACGAATGCTGGCCTAGAGACAGGAGACCTGTATTAGTATAGCCACTAGTTAATACCTTCAACAAGTCACTTAGCTACTCTGGTCCTGAGTTTCCACGTCTGCACAGACAATGGAATGAACTGATTGCTCTGAGCTCACTCTTGGAGTTAATGTTCTATGATTCTCAGCGATTCTCCAAGATAAACTGGAGATTTCCCTAATAAACATCACACTTGGAGGTTTTTTCGGCATAGCCCTCAGGCAGACTTGCTGCCTGTTTTCACCTCTCTGTTTGGAAACCTTCAGTATAGGTCAACATAATCCTGGGAGCTGTGACAAGGTGTTATAAAAGGTTAATACACGATCAGAAGGAAGAAGAAACTCTTTGTAAATAATTGACCTGACTTCTCAGGCCCTTTGAGAATAGTGTGATTCTATAAAAATTGCAAAAGGGTGATTAGGGTACCTGAACTGTGTAAGGAGAGGTGAATCTCTTCTCTTACTGCTTCTGTGTGGTCTTTGTTGCAGTAGAATTTGGGGAAGCCTGGCTCTTTATGGAACGACCATGAGAAGGGGGTCTGATACTTGGTCTACTCCTGAGTCCAGAGTTTTTGTGCATCCCTGCCTCAGGTCTGCCACTGGTTCTTGACTAGATTGAACAATAGATTATATAGTTATTCTAAGCAGGCCACTTTTGAAAGTGAATAGGATCAATGTTAATACTTATACCATGACCAGAATGAGTTTCCAAAACTGTTAATATGAGGGTTTCAGAAACCAGAAGTGGCCTTCTTTCTAGTCAGAGAGTGGTGCCTTCCAGTACTGGTGATTTTTTTTCTTTATTAAAAAAAAATATTTCTTTAATATTTTTAGAGAGAGGGAAAGAGAAACATCTCCTGCATGCCCCCTACTGGGTGTCAAGCCCAGCAACCCAGATGAATTGAACCAGGGACCTCTCAACCCATTGAGCCATACCGGCCAGGGCAATTAAGTGATTCTTAAACCTCCAACCTTGGTGTGCAAGAGAATGATCTGGAGAGTTTGTTTAAAAAGGAGATTCTCAGACCCCAGCCCCAGAGATTCAAATTCAGTAGGTCTGGAGCTGAAACAGTTGGTCAAAGACTGCATTTTAAGGAAATGTACTACTTTTACTTACCTGCCCAGCTCTCCTAAGAAATGTCTTTTGCTAAATATTAAAGTAGCTAACAGATTTACATGCAATGCATTTGAAAGACATTTGAACAACATTATTTGGAACTGATCTCCCTGCAGTACTGGAAAAATGGAGCTTACCAAAAACAAGTTAAGATCTATGCTGATCTATCTTACAGGACTTATCATGATAATATCCTCAGATATTCACTTATCTAGCTCTTTCCCTCTTGGCAGGACCTCCCAGCCATCGAGCCCCGGCTGGTAGCCGTCAGCAAAACCAAACCTGCAGATGTGGTGATTGAGGCCTACAGCCACGGCCAGCGCACTTTCGGAGAGAACTATGTAAGAGCCCTTTTCCAAACTGCCTTCGGAAGAGTCATGTTTGCCACACTTCTGATGTGTCTTTTTCTACCCTGTAGGTTCAGGAACTGCTAGAAAAAGCATCAAATCCAAAAGTAAGTAGCTATCTGAATTCTTGCGTTTGCATCTAAATCTTAGCATTTCAGTTGAAAATTAGACCCACGGAGTTGGAGTTTTAGAGCAGGAGGTTGGGTTGGTGGTAGAAATGTCCACAGTCACCTAGAGCCCCAAATATTTCTGACTTTCCTTCTGTATTAAAAGACTAGTTTTCTCCTTTGCAAGTTTTTTAAAATAGTGGTTTTTAGGAGCTTGCTGTAATTTTGGATCCTTTTGAGATTTGAAAGCTTTAATCAGTTCATTCTTAATGGACAACATCTGAAAGATGGAGGGAGTTGATAGGAACAAGGAAGAGAAAAAGAACAGAAGCCTTAAATGTCTTGCTAAGTATCCTTAGGAGCCTAACTGAAGGTGGTGGTAATGCATTATTATTGCATAGACATGAAAAATATTTGAGCCAGCTAGGCCTCCGTAAAATCCACATCAAACTTCTTTACCTTTTTCTCTTCAGATTCTGTCTTCATGTCCTGAGATTAAATGGCACTTCATTGGCCACCTGCAAAAACAAAATGTCAACAAATTGATGGGTAAGATAAACTTTTTATATGAGTATATGGTTTTTCTTTTTTAGTTTGTTAACATGTTGAAATACATTTATTGATTTTCAAATGTTAAATCAATCCTACATTCCTTGGGATAAATTTTACTTGGTCATGAAGTATTAGCCTTTTAAAATAATGTTGCATTTTATTTGTTAGCTATTGCTTAGAATTTTTACATCTATATTCACAAGGGACATTCATCTCTAGTTTTCTTTTCTTGAAATGTCTTTATTTGGGTTTCATATCAAGAGTAATGCTGGCTTCACAGAATGAATTGGGAAATATTTCCTCAAGTCTTTTGGAAGAGTTTGTGTGGAATTAGTATTATCTCTTCCTTAACCATTGGTAGAATTTACCAGTGAAACCTTGAGTTTACTTTGTGGCAAGATTTTTAACTATAGTTTCAATTTCACTAATAGAATTAGAGCTATTTACATAATCTGTTTCTTCTTGGATGAGCATTGGTACTTGTGTCTTTCAAGGAATTTGTCCATTTCATTAAATTAATGAACTTATGGGCATAAAGGTGTTTGTAATTAATTCCCTTTGTTATCCTTTTAATATCTGTAGAGTCTATAGTGATGTCAACTCTCTCATTCCTGATATTAGTAATTTCTATCTTCTCTCTTTTTTTTCCTAGTCTGTCTGGCTAGAGATTTATCAATTTTATCAAATTTTTCAAAGATGAATTTTATTTTTCTCTAATAGTTTATTATAATATGTTATATAAGCAAAAATAATGATGTATTGTGGGGTTTATAACATGTGAAATCAACAATAGCATAAAGAATGGAAAAGAGGAAACAAAGGTACATTATTATAAGTTTCTTAAACTTTACATGAAGTGGTATATTTCTTAAAGGTAGACTGATATAAGTTAAACTCAAAAGCAGTCAATAAGGGGGTGGGGACAATGGGGGATAAGGACACATATGTAATACTTTAAACAATAAATTTTTAAAAAGCAGTCAATAAAATAATACAATAAGAGTTATAAGTTAGCAAAGGTGTTAAAATTGAGTCAAAAAATATGTGAAGTGGTATCTCAGAGTGGTTTTTATTTATATTTCCTAGTGACTAATAAAGTTGAACATTTTTTCATGTACTTATTGGCCCCTTTTATGTATCTTCTTTGGAGAAATGTCTTTTCAAATCCTTTGTTCATTTTTTTAAAATATATTTTTATTAATTTCAAAGAGGAAGAGAGAGGGAGGGAGAGAGAGATAAAAATATCAATGATAGGAGAGAATCATCACCACACACTGGAGATGGAGCCCGAAACCTGGGCATGTGCCCTGACTGGGATTCGAACTGTGACCTCCTGGTTCATAGGTCAATGCTCAACTACTGAACCACACAGGCTGGGCCTTTTGTTCATTTTTTAACTGGGTTATTTTCTTTTGAAGTTCTTTATATATTCTAGATACCAGACCCTTATCAAATAAATGATTTGCAAATATTTTTTCCTGTTCCATGAGTTGTCTTTTCACTGTCTTGATGGTATCATTTCTAGCGCCACCAACCCAGAAAGCTTAAGAACATGGTGATATCATGCCAGAGAAATACTTTGGCTTCCACTTGTTATTCTTTTCTTATTGTCCTTGGTCTGTTTCTCTCCAGTTTGCACTGAGATTGAATCAGACAAAGCCTGCTATTAGGAATCTCTGCAATTATCAGCTTCTTGGAACATATGAACACATATGCTGCATGATTATGTTATGTCAGGATTTCCCTTTGTTTTTGCTGATTAGACAGCAATAGTTAACACTTTAACTCAGTGTTTCCCAACCTTCTCTCATGATGAGAATCACCTGGTGGAGTTGTTAAAACACAGATTCCTGAATCCCAACTAAGAAGTGCTAAACTAGAATTTTTGAGAACATATAGGTAAAATTGAATACCTAACTTAGTGCTCTGTATATAACATCTGTGTTAGAGCACTAGTTAAGTATACAATTTTACCTATATGTTCCCAAAAATTCTAGTTTAGCACTTCTTAGTTGGGATTCAGGAATCTGTGTTTTAACAACTCCACCAGGTGATTCTCATCATGAGAGAAGGTTGGGAAACACTGCTTTAACTTATATCTAGTAAAACTTTCATATAAGTTTTATTAGCAGAACTGGGACTTAACTGTCTTTTTCTTTTCCTAGGAAATTATTTTTCCATTTACCAAAGATGTGTTGTATGTTGTTTGCTACAGTAGAGTATGTGAAGAATTGCCTTGCCTCTTTCTCATTACAGCTGTCCCCAATCTCTTCATGCTGGAAACAGTGGATTCTGTGAAGTTGGCAGACAAAGTGAACAGTTCATGGCAGAAAAAAGGTTCTCCTGAAAGGTTAAAGGTTATGGTCCAGATTAACACCAGTGGAGAAGAGAGTAAGTGACCAGACCTGTATTGTAGGTTTTTCTTCCCTTAGGATGGTTGCTGCCCAGAAAGAGTGGCAGGCCTAATTTATCTGATAGTTAAGGTTATCACAGGGCTTAAGTAAGCTGTGTTATGTAGAATCTAGATGGCAGGATAGCCAGTCCACATGGTATTCTTTAATACATTATGATTTGTTATGTCTTAATTTTGGAGGAGACAAACAGGGAGAATCAAGGAGATTGTGATGTTGATCTCCTGAAAATTCCCAGAAGTCTCCATTCACTTCTGAAAGAGATTGCAAAGTTACATGAGAAGTTACTCTTCCTGGGTCCTGAAAAATAAACTACTTAGTGATACATTAGGAGAAGATAGAAGGAAAATCACTGTGAGCACCAGGCAGTGAATGTCTTCCCAGGCTTGGTTAACAGTGTAGCACAGTGAACAACAGAGCATGGGCTTTGAAATTAGACAAACCTTGGTTTGAGTTCCACCACTTTCCAGCTTCGTAATCTTGCATAAGTTACTTAACCCCTCTGACCTCGGTTTCCTTGTCAGGCAGTGAAATCATAATAGTACCTACCTCACAGGGTGTTGTGAGGATTGAATGTGCTAATCAGGTAAAGTTGTTGGCATAGAACCCTGTACACATTTTACTTGTTAGCAATTTGTTTACAGATCAGTCATATGCTTTCAACCATCAGAGCATATGACAGATCTGTATTAACCAAATCTTTGCCTGAAGGAGTTCAGTATTTGTATCTGTTTTCCAAATAGGCCCTGGAGTCAGCCTTCCTGGGTTCAAATCTTAGTTTCATAGCTTCTGTTTGTATGACTTTGGAAAAGGTACTGTACTTCCCTATGCCTCATGTTTAGAATAGTGATAGTAAGAATAGTGATAGTAAGAATATTTGCTTATTAGAGTTATTGTATTAAATGAAAAGCACTTAGGATTTACCACTTGTGTCTGGCACTTAAGTAAGTATACATTTATATATATATATATATATACACACACACACACACACACATATATATATACACACATATATACATATATATACATGCACACACACCTAGGTTATATATTACATTATCAATGTAGTTAAATCTGAAATTGACTCTAGATCAAATCTATTACATCACTTCTTGATAATTAGCTATAGTTTTCCCTAATTAAATTTTGAAGTGAATGTTCTTAGCATCTCCAGTTGATAAATGAGGGAAAGACGGTATAAGTATCCTTATAACTGCATAATAAATAATCATTTGTTACAAATTCCTCCTCTAGCTGTTAATTAAAAAGTTCTGTTAAATTTAGCAAATCATATAGTCAAAACTGTGTCATATAAACTTTATTTTAAATTCTTTACAGTTTTGCTAATAAATTACTAAAACTATAGAAATAACAGATTTGGAAAAATAATTCTCAGGTTAACCTGGCATTTTTACAATGAGGATCTTCTTGATGTCCCAAGTAAATATATGTGGGGTTTTTATCTTTTCCTTGTACCGTAGCTGTTCTCAGCTCAGATATTGAGATCAAATAGAGTTCAATTTATAGTTCTTCCCTGGAGAAATTCAGAATCTGACCAGAGGGGGAACTACATGAAACTCTCAAATGTTACTCTTGGACTTGAGAATAACCTCTTTCCAGAAGTCCCCTAGTCTGAGGATCACCTCCTCTCTTATACGTAAGCAAGAGATGAAAGTGAACCCTTCCTCTGGTTACTTAAAACATTTTGGTTTAAGGGTCTTCTATTTTATTTTTATTTTTTGTGAAGGTAAACACGGCCTTCCACCTTCAGAGACAGTAGCCACTGTGGAACACATAAATGCCAAGTGCCCCAGCCTGGAATTCGTTGGGCTGATGACCATAGGAAGCTTTGGGCATGATCTTAGTCAAGGACCAAATCCGGACTTCCAGGTACTGGGGGGATTGCTCATGTACTAAAGAACTATCTCAGCAAAACGCTGTTTCAGAGCTGGCTAGATATATTACAGTAAACTTCAAAGATATCCCAGATGCTGTCTGTCAGGTGTTATAACCCTCTTCCAAACCCTTTTTATTAGGAAAATAGAACAGGTTCCCGAAACCCCACATTTCTTTCTCAACTCCATTTGAAAATGCCTAAACAAAGTTTTTAGAGAAAATGAGCCCTAGTCAGTTTGGCTCAGAGGATAGAGCATCAGCACGGGGACTGAAGAGTCATGGGTTTGATTACAGATCAAGGGCATGGCCCATATCGGGATGCATGTGGGAGGCAACCAATTGATGCATCTCTTTCACATCAATGCTTCTCTCTCTCTCTCTCTCTCTCTCTCTCTCTCTCTCTCTCTCTCTCTCTCTCCCCCTCCCCCTCCCTCTCCCTCTCCCTCTCCCCCTCCCTCTCCCTCTCTCCCTTCCTCTCCCTCTTCTCCCCCCCCCCTCCCTTCTGCTCTCACTAAAAATCAGTGGGAAAATATCCTTGAGTGAGGATTAACAAAACAAAAAGAAAATGAGCTCTTTTTCATTCTTCTCCAGTGACTAATAGTTTTCTTAAAAGAAGGAAAATTTGCTAAAAATAAATAAATAAATAAAAAACCTTTCAGTAACTGCTGGCAATTTTGACAGGCCTTGAAACCATGAGAAATAAATCATCTTTGTCAGAGTTGTTCAGATTCAGCCCCTCTCAGTCATCCTTAGAGAGGCACGAATAAAATGTGTGTCACACTTCTTTCTGTCAGATGTTAGTGTCCCTCCGGGAGGAGCTGTGTAAAAAGCTGAACATTCCTACTGACCAGGTTGAGCTGAGCATGGGCATGTCCATGGACTTCCAACATGCAGTAAGTGTCCTCCTGGGTACCATTTGATGGGAGGGTCCAAATGGCCACAGCAAGCATCAGGTGTTAGTTGAGAAACCTTTGAAATGCCTCATTGTAGCAATAGGGCATCCAATAGCAATGATTCTCAATTGTTCCAATATTCCCCAACCCCTTCTTTTCATAAATGAAAGGTATAGAAATTATCGCCTGACACAGAATTTTTAAACTCGGTATAATTCCCTAAGTGGCATCTAAAGGAAAATAAGAAGAAATTAAACTCTAATTTTTTTTTCACTGTGTAAATGCTTGGACATAGCTATATGACAGTAAGTCTGATGCTTAATCTTTCGTGTAAATTCACCATTAATGCAACAGCTACAAAAGTACATTGATATAGATGTGCTATGTTGGCAACTCAAATACATGATTTTCTGGAACAGTAAATAACTTGATAAAGTTCTAGAAGTCAAAGTATAGACTTCCCTCTGTGTAGACAGTAGCTGCATTGCTGGGAAATTGTATATATTAAAACAGTACAAAAATGCTTTGTAAGTATTATATGTGAAACGGAATTAGATCCTGTGCTGAGACAACAATAAGGAGGTTTTATCATCACCTTGACCAGGGAACATTAGAAAGGTGTGTGGGCTGCAAGACAACTCCTCACTGTGCTGCTATGTCGCACACACAGCAGAACGTGTGTTAGCCCTGTGAGAGCCATTCCTAAAACACCCCTCGAGGTCATGTTGCCCCAAGGAGAAGCACTGCTGGCCGTCCTTCTAGCCTGCATTATCATCCTCATAGTGGCTCTTGAAAGATAGAATGAGAGGCACTGCTTCAGCATTGGCTGCAGTTCCTTATTTTAAACTCAGTTCTTGATACTTGCTCTTCTTTCCCACAGATTGAAGTAGGATCTACGAATGTCCGCGTAGGAAGCACCATTTTTGGAGAGCGAGATTACTCAAAGAAACCTGCCCTGGACAAGTCCACAGCAGACCTAAAGGCCCCCATGGAGGGATCACAGGCACACTGAGCCACAGAACAACCAGTAGTGGCTCGAAGCCCATGAGCCCTGTCCAGGAAGACTAACTATGCACTCGTCCGAATTTTCATTTTGATATTCCCCTGTTTACAGCACAACCATGCTCTCCTTGTGACCTGATGAGAGCACACTGAGGATTATGTATATTGATGGAAACCATCTGCATTTTGTGTCTGACGTAGGAAGCTTGCTTCATGTAATGGCTTTGGATCGGATTTGAGAAATCCTGACATTTCTGCAGAACAGATACCAAATCAATGACCAGGAATTGAGTTCAGTATTGAATCCTGCCCAGGAGCACAGTCAACCCATGAATGCCTTTCCCAGCTTAAAATGTGGTCACTGATGCCTATAATGACAGATGCCAGAGTCAGAGGAATTCCCATGTGTCATCCACTTTAATAGAAAGCTCCCTGTGATTACCAACTTCATACAAACCCCCACTGGGGAATCATCTTCATTATTCTGCAGCAAGGTGATTTTGCCTGCCTTACCCTACCCCCATTTCCACCCTGCCCATAAGTATTTGTTTCTACTCTGGAATAGCAGTACAGGTAACTTCAGGAAATGGCTCAGGTTAATGCTCTGAACCCCAGTGGTTATTGATGAGAATTGGTGTCATTGGTCACCCTTTAGTGTTGACCCTGAAAAGTATAAGGGTAACAGAAATGGCACTTGAGCCTTTTCAACATTCTCCTGAAAAGACAAGACTTTGAGGTTTTTTTCCCTGGGGCCTACAGTGATGAGAAGTTAATGATATGATTTCTCGTCCACCGTAATTTTCTTTAAGGTGATTTCTTATCAAGGACCAATGAATCATGTAGCTCCCCAGAAATGAAAAGTCCCTTCAAAGCCCGTTCAGGTTGACAATATCAACAAAGCCTGACTGTGAGGTTCCTGTTACTGAGGAGCACTTTCTGGGCACATTTTTAGGCCCTCCCTCCCCTAAATATTGATAACCGAGAACTGCAGCTCTTCTCCTTTGTTAATAGAGAGCAAGCTATTACAAAACCAGAAAGCACACTTCTCAGATAGTCATGACAGATGACTTAGGTCTGGGTTGTTTATTTCCTAGATGTTTATTCCTATTTATTCAATCCCCAGTTTAATTTTATAAGTTAATTTTATGAAATAACTTTCAGAACAGGATGCTGCTGCCGAATGTAATTTTGTAAAACTTCCACCATTATGATCCCTGCACTGTTTCAGCCAACAGAATGTGATATTTCAGAGTCTATTAAATAAAAAATGTGAGTTTGAATTATGCCATCTGTGCCCATTACAAAGCAATTAAAAGCTTTATTTTTTTATGACCTGGTGTAGTGTGTATCATAGGAGGGGGGCATTGGAGCAGACAGGATGCAGCTGTGCCATCACTGGCATCATACCAGCTGGCTTTTGAGAAGAGTTTCCCATGGGTCACAGATGCAGCCACACCGTGGATGAAAGAGGGATTCTGAACTTTCAAGGGCTAGAAATTGAAATGGCATTTCAAGAATTACGAAATAGAGGTTACCTACCTCCTACTGCAAGAAACTTTTATATGGCCTCTAGATGGCGACATTGGCTAACCTGCTGGGCAAGCACTGGCGCTCCACTGTCAGCAAATTACCTTCCAACAGACACTTCCTCATAGCTTCTTCACAGACAGACATGCAGGCCAAAGGGGATACAATTTTCCCAAGTGATATGACTGACTCTAGCAGTGCCACCAGGTTCTTTCAGATGACCTCCTTTGCTGACTCAGCTGAGGGTCCTGATGGTGGCTGTGGAATCCTTTGGGAAAGGTAAAATGGTCTAAGCAAAAAGCTCTCTGGCTTGTGCCTAGAGATGGAGAACAACAGTGGTGAGGCATGGGAGGCTGAATCAAACCCGGAAAAGAAAGGAAAACAGCCGAAACCGGTTTGGCTCAGTGGATAGAGCGTCGGCCTGGGGACTGAAAGGTCCCGGGTTCGATTCCGGTCAAGGACATGTACCTTGGTTGCGGGCGCATCCCCAGTAGGGGGTGTGCAAGAGGCAGCTGATCGATGATTCTCTCTCATCGATGTTTCTAACTCTCTATCCCTCTCTCTTCCTCTCTGTGAAAAATCAATAAAATATATTTTTTAAAAAAAAAAAAAAGAAAGAAAGAAAGGAAAACAAAGTAAGTCTCTCCTGTGTACCCATAGCAGGCCAAACCTTTGCAGAGAGAAAACTGAGCAAAATTATGCTTTGTCTTTTGTACACATGACGGGCGGCAGGTCTGCAAACTAGATTTTCATCAATGCAGTGACAGCATCCTCAGCAGATTACTGAGTTACAACAGCACCTCTTAATACTCAAATTGTTCCACGCCTTTTAAAACATTCATGCACTTAAAAACACTACCCCATATATTCTCTCATTTTTCCCTCACAGCAGTTGGTAAGGGAATTTAGGCTATTTGCCAGCATGTTTGTGGATTGGACAATTGTCTGAAATCAGAGCAGGTTGGGAACAGGGCAAGAAATAAACTCAAGATGATTCCTGGACCAGAGCTTGGCCATTACACCACACTGGCATCTTCTGTTTTCCCAGACTTTAACAACTTGGACTAGGGGTGTCGAACTCAATCAGAGAAGGGGCCAAAATCTAAAATCCAGCCTAAATCGCGGGCCGAATGGTTTACTGAACAGTCATAAACTGACAATGTCATAAACTGACAGCGGAGTGCAGTGATGACAGCGCGGTGCGGGCCACATTGCAAGGCCTGGTGGGCTGGATTTGGCCCGCGGGCCTTGTGTTTGACACATGTGACTTAGACCTACAGGCTTAATATAAGAGACAGTTATTATCATAAAAGAAAAGTATGTTTTTAGTCTGTTGTAATTGTTGAGAACTGACGCATCGTAATGCAAAACAAACTTTGAAACCACAAGCAGTGAGGATGAGAAAGGAGAGAATTGAGCCCAGCCTGAATCGAGTTTGCCTCCCCTTCTGTCGTCCCATTTTTCTAACACCGACATTCCTTCCCCCAAACTCAAACTATTCCACAGGCTTCGAGGCTCCAAGGATACAACACTGTGCCCTTCATCCCCTAGATCCAGACCAGCAGTGAATTCTGTTCTCCAAGGCTGGACAAGGAGGACTGAGGTCGAAAGGGACTTTCCTAAAATCCAAGACATCTCTGCCCTTCCAAAAAAACAGCGGCCCCATGCTTCCCACCAACGCTGCGAAAGAGGAAGGGCTCGCCCACCAGTTCCTGAAGGGCTGTGATAAGTGAGGGTGGATGTCGTTATGGTGCAACTGGAAATGATTTGCTCTGGGAACTGTGACTGTCTTTACCATGAAATCAGTTGCCTGCTATTACATCAGCCTCGTGACTAACGGCGAAAGAATCCAAACCATCCACCAAGATGTTTTACTAATCTGCCCTCCCCCCTCAGAGGCACATAGGTAGAGAAAAGAGCCTCTTTCCCACCCAGATTGCATGGACAGGCCTACTCCATGGCTGGCTGTGGTTAAGTAGCTATTTACAAGGTAGAGACCCTTATTAAGTTTCTCTCTGTAATCACTTCAAGGTCCCAAAGGACCTCAGAACTAACATTTTTTCCCCCTATAAAGTCCAGCAAAGATGAGCTGAGATGGCCTGTGGTGGGGGCGGGGGTGGGGAGACACTCTGGGCATCTTTCTTGTATTGAAAGTATATTTTCCAAGCTCAAGCGCCTGAGATCACAAAGGAGCAGAAGCCACCCTTGGAGTGCGGGGTGCCTTCTAAACCGTTCCTTCCCACTGGCTGGCTGCGCCTACCCCCCTCACCCCCATCCACCCACCCCCACCCCCGCCTTTCCCCGCGTGCGCTCCAGCCTAGGGAGCTGTGCTGCTCTGCAGCTTTAGAGCTACGCTTGACCCAGCTGCCAATCTCCAAAATAAAATCAATGTGTGACCTTATTCACCAGCTGTACCGAAGAAACGAGCACAAATGAGGGCCAACTTTGAAGCCAAAAAGGGAAGATGAGATGTTGGGAGAGAGAGAGAGAGAGAAAGAGGGGGAAAAAACTTGGCTGGACATGAAAGGTGTCTTGTCTGTCTGTTCCCCATTAGGCGCAATTCTCTTGCAATCTGCAGCCTCAACATTTATTCTCTTGACCAGAAACTCTCCTGAGAGATAGTGTCAGAAGGAAAAACAAACAGAATAGCATCTCTGACAGCAAAGTCACTTAAAAACCTATTTGGGGGGGGGGGGGTGCGATGAAGGGGGCCATGTCAGCACATGGGGGAGGGCACTCCTCCGCAGCAGGCCACCTGTGGAGACACATTTACCCTGGGAAGGGACAAGGACAGGACAGGAAGAGGAGCCCGGGAGAGGGCTGTGTGCAAAGCCAAGGCCAGCCCCGGGAAGCAGAACTCCCAATCTTCTGCCCTCCCAGCCCCTCTGATGCTGCAAGGTCCGCCTGGGTGCCTTTCTCTGCTGTGCTATCAACACACCAATCCCCGGTACTGGGCTTCTGTGGGCCCCGTGGTGCATGGAGGGGACCCAGAGGATTGCTATAGGAAAAAGGGGTCCCCGTTTATCTTAACGTCCCTTTCCCATCTCTGACTGCCTACCAGCTCTCCCTGTCAGCTGGCAGCCGCAGCTGGCTCCCCAGGCAGCAAAGGCCCCTTCTCCCTAAGCCCCTGTGACCTGCCTTTGAGCTAAGCCGGCTACTCGGGAAGCCAGGCCCCACCCTCTCCCGCAGGAGCTCAGGGGGTGAGGATTCTGGAGTGAGGGGTGCAGGGCGGGAGAGGGCACCATTCTGTGCTCAGGTTTCTGGGGCAGACATCCTGTTATAGGAGAGAACTTCTTTTAAAGGAAGAAAAACTAATCAGAAGAAAGAAGCAAGAGCCTTTCCCTGCCTTTCGGACTTGTTTATTACTAGGATATCTGATTTCAGCAGAGGAAGCCGGCACTGAAGCAAGGTTTTTATTGGCCGTGAGCAAGAGGAATTCAGGGTTTGCCTTTGATTTGGCTTCCCCAGAACATGAGGCACTGAAGAGTGCTCACTGCTTTGATGGAGGAGCTCAGGACTTTGCGGGGTGCCCCCCCTCACCCCCAACTCCGTTTTCTGAAGCACCCACTAAAATTCCTTTGGGGGGTGGGGGGAATGAGGGTGGAGAAGGGGCCCCAGAGAGGAAGGCGGCCTCATAAACATTTCAGAGAGGAGAGCAAAATAGGGGACAAAGGTAAAAAGTTCTGAAATTGGCTCCAGGGGAGCACAAGTGAGGCCATGCTAGCCGCCCCCCTTCCCCGAGTGGGGATCTGGAGGAGGGAAGGTCTGGTTTGGATGAAAGCGCAGTGTCTCTAGCAGACAGAGCGAGGCAGGCTGCAGTCAGGCCCGGCCTGATGGTTTCAATGTGTGAGGAAGATAAAGGCAGAGACCCGCAGAGGCAGCCTCTGCCAACAGCACTCCTCACTCGCTGGGGCCTGGGCCCAGGCTGGCCTATGGGGAGGCGGGGTTACCAGCTGGGCTACAGGCTCGAGGAGCTGCGGCTGATCCCCAGGGCTCCCCACAGACACCTTCACCCTCAGGCAGCCGCTGTTCAGGGTCTGGAGCCCCAGCCAGCCTGATCTTACCTCGTCCTAGGTAGCCTTCCTGCCTCATGCTGGCTTCCAAAGAGGGGCCTCTATGTGGCTGGAGAAAGAGGGGGGGTGTCCCTCCATTGGGGGGCTCTGGGTGAGCCCTGAGCAATCTCCCTTTCTCCAGCTTTCCCTCCGGAAGAACCTAGGAGCTGAGGTCTCTAAGTATCCCATGCTTTGCCTCGTCTTTACCCTTTGAGGGTAGGAGTCAGCTGCCAGAGGTGCTGGGACTCAGCCTGCCCTGACTGAAGAGGGCAGCCTCTCGGGCGGAGGATGGTTCTGCCTGGGTGTGGCTCTCTTCCTTTCCCAGGTTTGTGCCCAAGGATGACGGTCACCCTCTCCCTCTCTGGGGGGTGAGTCTTCACAGGCCTCCGTATGAGCCCTGTGACCGGTCACGGGCGTCTCACAGACAGAGTATGCGCCCGGGCTGTGGTGCTGGCTGTCATAGCAGGGCTCTGCTCACCTGGGAGGCCCGGGCCCATGTTGGCAGTCACTGTGCTGCTTGGCGCTCTGAGCTGAGGCCTAGAGCCTGGGGCTGGGGGGGTGGGGAATGGGGAAACAGGGCTCCCACTGTGTCCACTTCAAGGAACGCAGGCATCAAAAGGACTTTATGCAGTAAGTTTGGGAACATACGCGGAGAAGAGCTGCAGGGGTAAACGTAGACACACACACACACACACACACACACATACACACACACACACACACACACCATACACACACACACATAGCGCTTGCTCCAAGACTCTGGCACCAGTCTGTCTGGGTTTGAATACAAATCTGTTCCTTCCCAGTCAAATGACCTTGGGCCAAAGACTTTACCTCCCTCGGTGCCTCAGTTTCCTCATCTGTAAATAGGGGTGATCGTAAGAGCAACAGCCTCATGTGTTGCTGCGAACTTTAAATGTGATAAAGTGTGGCCGAAACCGGTTTGGCTCAGTGGTAGAGCGTCGGTCTGCGGACTGAAAGGTCCCATGTTCGATTCCGGTCAAGGGCATGTACGTTGGTTGCGGGCACATCCCCGGTAGGGGGTATGCAAGAGGCAGCTGGTCGATGTTTCTCTCTCATCGACGTTTCTGGCTCTCTATCTCTCTCCCTTCCTCTCTGTAAAAAATCAATAAAATATATTTAAAAAAATAAAATAAAATAAGTGCGATAAAGCGTGGAGAAGCGCTGTGCACAGGACCTGGCACGAAGCGGAAAGCTCAGCGAAGGTTAGGGACCGCAGGCTGGCCCGGCCTGGTTGGGCTTCAGCGCCTGAATCTCCATGGAGAAGCAGGGCGGAGTGCTGATGGACAGAGCAGATAAGGGTTGTTGGGAAAACTGTTGCCTTCCTTGGTAAATGAAACGTGATCCTCGGAGGCCGAGGAGGACGGGGTCCCTCCGAGAAGCAATTCGAGCCCACAAGCTCCCTCGTGGGTGTCTCGTTGAGTGTGGCTTGCACACACGCTGCCCAAACATGGACACTCAGGCCTCCCCTTCCCCCCTCCCCACAGCTTTAAGCCGAAGACCTAACTGGGGACTGGGGCATAAAAACAGCAGATCAGCCAGAGTGAAACCAAAACTGGATACTCTGGCTCACACACCCTGGGCGTCAAGACGCCAGTGACACACCCAGGCTGCCTGAGTCCCCAGGCCCGGAGGCCCAGAGGGAGGGCTCCCCTTACATTTCTCCCAGCCTCCTTCCCCTCCATGGCCACGGCCTCCCAGGGCACTGAGGCAGCCTGATCGGTATTAGGTAACAAACCCGACCTCCTGCGCAGAAGCCTGACCTTGACCTTCCAGAGTGAGAGAGAAGGGGGGTGGGGGGGATAGGATGCATAAAGAGGGCAAGAGAGAAGAGGAGAATAAAAAGCACAGAGAGAGGGCCCAGCAGGCATGGTTCAGTGGTTGAGCGGTGACCTATGAGACAGGAGGTCACGGTTCGATTCCTGGTCAGGACACATGCCTGGGTTGCAGGCTCCATCCTCAGTGTGGGGCATGCAGGAGTCAGCCAATCAATGATTGTTTCTCATCATTGATATCTCTCTCTCTCTCTCTCTCTCTCTCTCTCTCTCTCTCTCTCTCTCTCTCTTTCTCTCTCCCCTCTCCCCCTCTCCCTCCCTTTCCCTCTCTCTCTCCTTTCTCTCTGAAATAAAAAAAATATATTTTAAACACTCACACAGGGAGGAAAATGAGGAGAGGGAGAGGACAAAAGAGACAAACTCCAAAGGGTTAGCCCCAGAAACCGCCCACTGTGCACCAAGAAGGCAGCTGCTGCAGGCCATCAGGGTTCCATGCCAAGACAGACTCTTCCAGAAAATTATAACTCCAACCTGCCAGGCTGCTGCTGAGCCTCCGCTGTGTGTAAATGGGGGTCCTCTCCGAGGCACCCCCTGACTAGAGAGGCTTCCCACTGGCTCCACGCCTGCTGAGTGACCCTGGGGAAAGAGCCGTGGTGCTGGGAGAGGGGACAGTGACCCAGAGAGCCAGGCTTGGAGGCCTATGGAGAGCCACTGGGAGGTGGCGCTCCAACAGTCTGGACGTACAAACCCAGCCCAGACAGGGAAGCTCTCCCAAGTGCTAAGCCTCCTTTAAGGGACTGACAGCAGGACCAGGTAAAAGCCACCGCTGGGGGGCAGGATTCAGAGAGACCATTGCTTTTCTTTCTAGACTCTTCCACACTATTTCATTTTTAACCCTATGTGTGTATTGCTTTGATTAAAAAAATAACTTTTGTCCATAGTGGTGAAGCGAGGAGCAGGCTTCTCTGTAGAGGAACGTTTGAAGTTTGCCTCAACCTCGGCCCAGCCTTGGCCTTGAGCCCTGCAAAAGGAGACCCCACTCTGCACTCTCACCAGCCCTCCTGAGCCCAGGGCTGAGGATGAACCCAGGGCTTGTCCTCCACCTCTCCTCCAGCCCAGAACAACGCCTGCAACTTTCTCCACCAGACGGCGTTTTGCTCCTCTGCTTTCTTCAGTCCTGCTATAGGCCTCCCCCAGGGTGTGAGGGGCACAGATGTCCGAGCCTGGGTCCTGCATCAGGGAGAGCAGAGAGCCACCTGCCTATGCTTCCCTACCTCAGTGCGGTAGCAGGTGGTGTCTCTCTCTCTTGCTCGCTGCCCTCCCACCACACAGGTCCCTAGCGCTTCCTTGATTGAACACAGCAAGTGCCCTCCCGCCTCACTGCCACTTGCTGATCCCTCTGCATGGATGCTCTGTCCTCCCCAATCCACGGGGCCTGCTCCCTCGTTCCTACAGAACTTTGCTCAAAGATCGCCTCGTCAGAGAGGCCTTCCCCATCACTCTTCCTTCCCTTACCCTGCTTAACTTTGCTTCATTGATCTTATACCATCTACTAGATTATACATAGGTATCTACACAGTACCTGGCTCCCTCTGCTATCCTGTTAGCTCCACGAAACCACAGGCTGTCTTTTGGTGAATTGCTATATCCTCAGTGCCCCAAACTCTAGCTGGCACATGGCAGATACTCAATAAATATTGTTTAAATAAATGATGAAAGCCTCAATAACACTTTGTTGAACAAATTAAGTAAATGTCTCCTCTATCTGTTGGACACTAACACAAACTGGGAATCATAAAAATAAAGAAAGAATTCCCCTTCTTGGATCTTACATTATAGTGGGGGAGCCAAATATGGAAGCAGTGAAGTATAACATAGAATGAAACTACGCAGGCACCAATCAGAAAAGTCGCCGCAAGGCCTGGGAGCAGCAGGTTAGCTCACATTTACTAAGGGCTCGTATGTGCCAGGCTGAGGTGTTCTCTGACACCAGTTCTTCAGTTCTCTGGGTGTCCTATAATTTAATCCAATTCTGACACTGACAACTCCAAGGTTGTCAGACCCCACAGGTTCAAGGCTCAGTTCCACAAGACTGCCTCTACTTCACAAGTCCCAGGCCACCTGTATGTCTGACTAACTGGCTATAAATCTCAGAGATTTCTATAACTCCCTCCTTTCAAAACAAAAAAATCTTTTTTTTTGCTAGAGTGGCTCAAAGAACTTAGGAAAAACATTTGCTGGTTTATTATAAAGGATATAACTCAGGGAGAGCCAACTAGAAGAGGTGCATAGGGCAAGCTATGGGGAGAGGGAACATGGGGCTTCCTTACCCATGCCAGGTGTGCCAGCCTCTCAGCACCTTGATGTGGTCACAGACCCAGAAGCTCTCTGCAATGAGTTGCTCTAGAGCACATGTGTCAAACAGAAGGCCCGCGGGCCAAATCCAGCCCGCCAGGCCTTGCAATGTGGCCCGCACCACGCTGTCATCACTGCACTCCGCTGTCAGTTTATGACATTGTCAGTTTATGACTGTTCAGTAAACCATTCGGCCCGCGATTTAGGCTGGATTTTAGATTTTGGCCCCTTCTCTGATTGAGTTCGACACCCCTACTCTAGAGGGTTTGTAAACTCAATCTCCAGCAGCCCCCTTCCCTTTCTTGGGGCTGAAAGACCAGCCCTCTAATCACTTGGTCTTTCTGGTGTCTAGCCCCATCCTGAGGTTATCTAAGAGTACTGCTCTACACTTACCTGGCAGGGGA
The DNA here is from genome assembly GCF_964339955.1 of Pipistrellus hanaki. Lineage (NCBI taxonomy): Eukaryota > Metazoa > Chordata > Mammalia > Chiroptera > Vespertilionidae > Pipistrellus > Pipistrellus hanaki. The sequence continues at coordinate 20,086,871 of NC_140505.1, forward strand.
GACACCATGGTCATCACGTGGTTTTCCCCGGACGAGGCTCATCCATTGCACTCCGGATGTGCTGACCCCTGAGATTTTTCTCAAATGTGGGAAACTCAACTACACAATTTGTGGTAGCAGGGGGCTGCATTCGCACTCTCCCCTCAAAAAAGAAGTTACTACCCTAAATCACCTCATTAGTATAATTTCAGGTGTTCTCAGGGTGTCCTTGGGGATAACAAAAGATATTCCCACTTCTCAGGAAATTCCGAGGGTTGTAGGAGCCCTGGGTCAGGAACCAGGACAAAGACCAAATATATTTTTGTATCATACCACACAGGCTTTATTTGCATATGCTCACATCAGACAGGTCCAAATGTAGAGAATTTTTATGATTTTATTGGCCAAACTGACAATTGCCAGGAATCAGACTCTCAATGGATTGAGAAAATGCTCTGGAGAATGACAGTTTTGCAGCTTATTTTATACTAGAGGCCCAGTGCATGAAATTCATGCATGATTCGGGGGGAGGGGTTCTTCAGCCTGGCCTGCATCCTCTCACAGTCCAGGAGCCCCACAATCGATTGCCCAGCCAGGGCTCCATGATTGACCGCCTCAAAGAGATAGGTTCCATCCACCTAGCCAGGGCTCCAAAATGGATCGCCCCCTCAGAGGGAGGTCCCACCCCCCCCACTGCAGCCAACTGGTTGGTGGCCTGGGCCTCCCTCTTTGGGGTGATTGTGGAGCACTCCCCCTTCCCCCATTGATCACCCCACCCACCAGTGGCCTGGGCCTCCCTCTGCAGGGCAATCATGAGACCAATGGCATCACACCCACCTTGGCTGGCCTGGCGCCAGTGGGTGTCATAGCACGGTCGTCTGGATGGTCATTCCGCTGTTCAGCCACTTGGCCTATTTGCATATTACCCTTTTATTATTATAGATACTACAATAAAAGGAGACGTAAGGAGGATTACATGAAATCTATTGGTGGTAGATGACGGGGGGGGGGGTGCGGGGGGGTAGAAGAAAACAAAGCAGAGTAATCTCTGGGATTGGAAAAAAGGCAAAATGGAGAGACACATACTTCCTTTACACTGGTGGATATAGGATAGTTAATACCTAACATTTACAGCACAGAGATGGTATTCAGGGAACAAGATAATGAGGGATTCTGTGGTCTTTACTGCACAGATTACTCTGACATTTCAACGTTATCTTAGATGCAAAGAGACAATAGACTGGCTCACTTAAGGTAAAGATTGACCTTTGTCAAGGAAGCTCAGGCCTAGGTCCAGACTACCTGCCATGACTTTTTAGTTAGAACTTTTTATGTTCAGACCATCCTATGTGGTTTCTCTGTCTCTGAGTTTGAAAGGCCTGCCATGCAGGCCTCCCCTGAGCCATGCAGTGGCTCCTTTTTCACCCACACACATAACTGGCATCATCATCATCACAATCCTCTGAAGTAAATACTGTTTCTTCCCCATTTCACAGATGAAAACGGAGGCACAGGTAAATTAAGTGACTTGCCCAAAGTCACATGATCGATAAAATGGAAAGACAGGATTTGAATTCAACTTCAGAGTTCATGCTCTTAGCCACTGTGCTCACAGCGAGGAGATATTCCATCATCTGGGAGAATGTGAGTAGATCTCACTCAAAGGACGAGTCAGTTGTTAATATAGACAGGGACTATAAACCCTGAAAATGTCTAAATTATGCACAGGTAGCTGGTATGTGGTGAAATCTGAGCACAAAAGGGAAGCCCTTGCAGCCCCAAGTATTCCTCTAGATAGGAATGAATTCTCATCCATTCCTTCTGGTTGAGGCACAAACGTCTATCATGAGCGCTCAGGGTGAATGCTCCAACAGGACAGGCATTCAACACAGCCCCCACAGGGAGGCACCAGACAGGGAAGAGGGGGACAGAGTGCTCAGAAGACTGCCCAGTAGAGCCATCCTGGGAGGGAAGTGGGAGAATGGGGATGGGGGGAGGGTCACAGGCTCTGGGCCTCCACTGTCTTATAAGCTAATGGAGCCCTAGAGAAATGTCGCATTTGCATTATTGATTCAATTATGGGCTATGATCTTCCCCACTGTTGTCCTGGGTCTGTGTGAGGACCTTGCCTCTGAAAGGCAACAAGGCACAGAGGGGGGAAGAAAACTTAAGAATTGAAAGGCCAGCATTCAGGGAGGGGCCTCAGCCAGCTGGGAGAGGAGAGCAGGGCCTGGAGCTGGGACCTGCTCTGATTCCATACGTGTGTACAGCCGCCCAGCAGTCCTTTTTCACCCCTCGCCTTCTTTTGAGTGCTGAAGCTCCTTTGAAAAGTTCCTGTCTTGCCGAAACCGGTTTGGCTCAGTGGTGGAGCCTCGGTCTGCAGACTGGGTGGTGCCAGGTTCGATTCCGGTCGAGGGCATGTGCGTTGGTTGCGGGCACATCCCCGGTGGGGGGTTTGCAGGGGGCGGCTGGTCGATGTTTCTCTCTCATCGACGTTTCTGGCTCTCTATCTCTCTCCCTTCCTCTCTGTAAAAAATCAATAAAATATAAAAAAGAAAAGAAAAGTTCCTGTCTTCCTTGACTCCCTTAGAACAGGGGAGGGGATCCTGCTTCTACCACCAGATCTGGTTTGGGAATGGACACCTTTAAAGGTTCAGCTCAGAGAGGGGCCGAGGAATCAAAATGAAACTTCAAAGGGAGTGAAACTCATGGGGGAATTGTTGAAAGGCCCTTTCCTCCCCTAGAAATTACAGAGCAAGGCAGTTAAAAAACTGGAATCCAGCCAGGCCGGTGTGGCTCAGTGGTTGAGTATTGATCTATGAACCAGGAGGTCATGGTTCGATTCCACATGCCCAGGTAGTGGGCTCCATCCCCAGGAGAGGGCATGCAGGAGGCAGCAGATCAATAATTCTCTCCCATCATTGTTGGTGTTATTTCTTTCTCCCTCTCTGAAATCAATAAAAAAAAATATTTTAAAAATAAATAAATAAAAATTAGAAAAATTGCAGCCCAGAATACCTGGTTCAAATCCTGATTCTTTTACTTACTTTGTATATCCTTGGGCAAGTTACTGTTAAGACAGCTCTTCACCTCAGCTCCCTGTCTGTTAAAACAACCATCTTCTTTGCCAAAACCGGTTTGGCTCAGTGGGTAGAGCGTCAGCCTGTGGACTAAAAGGTCCCAGGTTCTATTCCGGTCAAGGGCATGTGCCTTGGTTGCAGGCACATCCCCAGTGGGAGGTGTGCAGGAGGCAGTTGATCGATATTTCTCTCTCCCATTGATGTTTCTAACTCTCCCTCGCTCCCCTTCCTCTCTGTAAAAAATCAATAAAATATATATTTAAAAAAAAAACACACACACACACAAAAAAAAAAAAAAAAAAAAAAACAGCCATCTTCACCTTACTGGGAGGACTGAGCTAATTCTTATAAAGTGCAGTCAACAATGCCCGGCACAGGATAAGCAATCAGCGACTTTACCCTCCTTTGGTAAAGGTCCTGCCTTAGCCTTGCTTTGCCCTAGTCATGGCGAGAGGGGTCAGCGACTATCACCCCATTTCCACTCTCAGCTGCTACTTATGGAGGGCCTGGTCTAGCCTGTTGTAAAAGGCCCCAGTCATTCTTTAACAAGGGAAATGGGTCAGCATTGATGTTGGGGACAGAGAGAGGTTGGCCTACCTAGCACCTGGCAAAGGCAAGCTTTTTCTGAGAGGGGCATAGCATGGAAGCCCCCAGACCTTTAAGGGAATACTTTTGGTCTAGACGAGTCACGTGGGTTACATTTCTACCCCAGATTGGATTAAAACTTACCCTTTGCTTCAGTCAGGGTTACTTCAGCCTCGTCCCTGTTATCATGGTTCCTTATCCCTACTCCATTCGAGAGCTTATCACACACCAGGGACTTAGGGCAAACTCCCTAGCTAGATTTCCGGACATTGGGACCTAAGTTTGAGTCATCCTTCTATCTCAAACAAACCTCAAGACAAAAAAGATTTTCATACAGGCCACTCACTCACTGCACCCTGCCCCTCTGAGGACAGATAACCAGGAGCTTCCTATCAGAAAAGGTGAGTGGCTGGGAGAAAAGAGCACTTGAAAAGGAATCAACCCTGGCCTGTGGCTCCGTTGGGTAGAGCGGCATCCCAATACACCAAGGTTGTGTGTTCGATCCCAGGTCAGGGCACGTAGAAGAATCACCCAATGGATACATAAATATGTGGAAGAACAAATCTTTCTCTCTCTCTCTCTCTCTCTCTCTCTCTCTCTCTCTCTCTCTCTCTCAAAAGCAATAAATAAATATAAAGAATCAGAAGGTAAGTTCGCACCTCTGGCTCTTTATTCCTCCGTGAATGATTCCATTTCCTATCCACTCTTTTAAAATGGGACAGTAACCCAGCCCCATTCACCCCCCTGGGTAGGTACCAGAAGCCAAAAATGGTGAATAACAGACAGGACAGTGTTTTGTAAGTGTCTTGGCCAAGCCCCTCATTCCCACCTGTGGGGAGGCATCACCTTATTAAATGCCATTTGGCCTCTATTCCGCCTCAGAGAATGGGTGTCACAGTGGGATTCCTTTCCAGACTTAGCAAAAAGAGCTGACAGAAAAGCTGTGAGGCCCTCTCCTCTCCTCTCCTCTCCCCTCCCCTCCCCTCCCCTCCCCTCCCCTCCCCTCCCCTCCCCTCCCCTCCCCTCCCCTCCCCTCCCCTCCCCTCCCCTCCCCTCCCCTCCCCTCCCCTCCCCTCCCGAGTTTTCCTCCCCCCCCCCCCCTCCGGCGGAGGGTTCGATGGCAGCGCCTGCGCTGGGCTGTGCTCTGTGGCACACTCCCCTCTCAACCCTTCCTGAGGAATGCAGCCTCAGCCTGCTCACAGCCTGTGCCTGCCGAGGGCTCCCGCTGAGGGAGTCCGTTGCCCTTCTCTCTTCCCCCATTTGCAATCACTATTTATTTATCTTTGGAAGTAGAAGGAACCAGAGCCTGCAACTGGGAGAGACATGTGGAGCCAGAGAGGGAAAGTGAAGAAGCCAGTGTCTGGGCCCCGTGTCTGCCGCCAAGGCCCACGGGTAAGGAGGAGAAGCCGCTCCCCTGCAAAGGAGGGTGGGAGACCCCTGAAAGACCGCCATCCTGAGAAAGGTGCCACACACACACACACCAGCAGGGCCAAGGACACAGAAGGAAGGTGGGGCTCACCTTAGCGACCACTTGGGTGGCACGGTGACGGATGGAGAGCAGGAGTCCTGCCCAGGGACCGCCCCTCCCCCCCCCCAAACCTGGGCTGCCTGCTCCTCAGCAGCCAGGCTCTGTTAAGTGGCAGCCTTTGTGGGGAAACTGAGGAAGCAGATGCACTGGGCCACACTTCTCTTTCCCTCTGTCCCCAGCCCCGTTCCCAGTTCATCCAAGACCCACAAGGCAGTTTTCATCCCCACCCCCAGCTGTCAAGGTCAGACCCTGCCCAAAGCCCTTAGACTAGGGGTGTCGAACTCAATCAGAGAAGGGGCCAAAATCTAAAATCCAGCCTAAATCGCGGGCCGAATGGTTTACTGAACAGTCATAAACTGACAATGTCATAAACTGACAGCGGAGTGCAGTGATGACAGCGTGGTGCGGGCCACATTGCAAGGCCTGGCGGGCTGGATTTGGCCCGCGGGCCTTGTGTTTGACACATGTGCCTTAGACCTTTCTGTCTCTGGAAGGGGAGTGCCTCCTCTCGCCCACTCATTCTCATGCCACAACTTACATTCATAAACTAGGGGGCACGCAGGGCCCGATTTGACAACAGAGATTAGATAGCCTAGGACCGTGGTCGGCAAACTGCAGCTCGCGAGTCACATGCGGCTCTTTAGCCCCTGGAGAGTGGCTCTTCCACAAAATACCATGGCCTGGGCGAGTCTATGTTAAAGAAGTGGCATTAGAAGAAGTTTAAGTTGTAAAAATTTGGCTCTCAAAAGAAATGCCAATCATTGTACTGTTGATATTTTGCCCTGTTGACTAATGAATGAGTTTGCTGACCACTGGGCAGGGCGTTAGGGGTTATGTGCAGTCACAGAGCTGCTTTTCCTCTTCTTGGGTTCCCTCATTCCCACTGTCCTCCCCCCCCCCCCACACACACACACACAAACACACAAGCACTTGGTGGTAAGAGGCAAGATCTAGCCCTCCTGCCTTGGCCTTTGCCCCCTCTTTGGCCAAGTGACATGCACGCCCCGCTGGGCAAGGTCACAGCAGCAGCGGAGGGTCTGGGCCTCCTCAGGCTCCGGCTGTGTCCTGCAGGGGCTGGGGCCGGGCTGTGAGAGTGAGAGCCTGTTTCCAGGCTGACCCATGTGGTCAGGGGCCAAGGGAAGCCAAGTCTCATAACCCCGGAGAGATGAACCAAGTTCAACCCAAAACAGGGAGCACCAGACACCTCTGGTCCAGTCCAGCCCAGCTGGCAGGTCACTGAAAGCCCCAGAAGCGTGGGGTGCATGCAGGCTGGATGGGCAGGAGGGAGGCAGGGCTTGGGGGAAAGTGACGATGGGGGGCTTGGAGATGTGAGATGGGATGTGGAGAGAGGCGAGAGAGAGAAGGAGTCTAGGTTGTGGGCGGGTGCAGGGGACACGCGGGGCCTGAAGCCGGCTTGCCCACGCTCACGCCCAGGAGGGCACCGGCCTGTCTGAGCGTCGGGAGGCGCTAGGGCCTCGCGGACGAGCTGGCGCGGGGAGGGCGCCCCCTCGGGAAGGCGGGCGGGGTCTGGCGGCGGCGGGAGCAGCGCCGCGCAGAGTTGCCTCCATCCATGGCACGAAGCGGCGGCGGCGGCGGCAGGATCCCGGCGCGATCCGTTAGGTCCCAGCCCGGCGCGGAGCGAGCAGGCGGCGCGGAGGGGCCCGGGAGCCCCGCGCCGAGACCCCGGCCGCCGCGCCGCGCAGGGCCGCCCGCGCCGCGCTGACAGCCGCGCCCGCGTCCTCCCCGCCGGGGCGCGCGCCGGACATGCCCCCGGGGCGCGGCGGCGGGGACCCCCGGGCTTGCCTCCGCCCAGGGCCCCCTGCCCCGCCCTTGGGCGCCCCGGGCCCCCGCTGAACACGCCTCCCGCCCGCCCGGGTCCCTCCGGCCCGCGCGCAGCCCGGCCCCCGTGCTGTGGGTCCCCGCGGGGCTATGGGCTGATGGGCGCCGGGGGATGCAGGATGCGGAGGGCGCCCGCGCGCCTGCTGCTGCTGCCGCCGCTGCTGCTGCCGTGGCTGCTGCTCCTGGCGCCCGGGACCCGGGGGGCGCCCGGCTGCCCCGTCCCCATCCGCAGCTGCAAGTGCTCCGGGGAGCGGCCCAAGGGGCTGAGCGGCGGCGGCGCCCCCAACCCGGCGCGCAGGAGGGTGGTGTGCGGCGGCGGGGACCTCCCGGAGCCCCCCGAGCCCGGCCTCCTGCCTAACGGCACCGTGACCCTGTGAGTACCCGGCCCGCCCGAGCGACGGGAGGACGGATGGGGGGCACTGGACGGGAGGGACGGGCAGAGGGGCACTGGGGCGCCACCGCCGCTGCAGACCTCTGGGACCTCTGACGGGGTGCAGGCGCCTCCGAGAAGGCAGGCTTGGAGACCTGGAGGAGAGGTCAGGGCTCCGGAGAGGTGCAGGGGAGGGGGGCTTCGAGGGGCGCGACCCGGAGAGAGGGACCGGTGCGCCGGCTCACCTGCTCAGGTGAAGGGGAGCGCGCGCTGGAGGGACGCCCACGGCCCTCCAGGTTCCAGCCTGGGCTTGTGCTGCGAACTTCGGGGGCCTGAGGTGGTGGGAAGGTGGGGGGAGGGGAGGAATGGGACGGAGAAATCTCTGGAAAGGTCGATGGTAGGTGGCTGTGGCCGTTACCACCGTGGACGCGTCCCCGGTCGGACGGGAGGCGTCTCCCGGCGGCCCAGGCTCCTCCAGTGGGGGGCGCTCCATGCGCTCCCCGAGTCTGGCAGCCCGGCTTCCAGCCGGTCGATCTACTGAGGGCCGGCGGGAGGGGAGCTCGGAAAAGTCTGTCCTTGGGGTGCAGGCGCCTGTGGTCTGAACGAGACCCCCGGCGCCCCGATTCCTCTGGGGTCCCTCTCCCGCCGCGCGCATCTGGGAAGTGAGTTCTGCATCCCTCTCTCTCCTCCACCCCTCCCCTGAATAGGATGCCACCTTAGTCTCTTTCTCGATTGACTTTTTAGAGCAAAGATTTCCAAGAAAGAAACCTGGCCGAGGGGGTGGCGGCTGCTTCCCAGCCTCCTTCCGTCACCCCAGTTCCCTCCTTCCCAGGCAGAGACTTATTTGAGCCCTCACGTCGCTGGCACCCCGACCCCAACCCTACTGGCCGGGGGTCTGGCGACCCCTCCCAACCCCAGCGGTTTCCTGCGCGGACCACGTGCCCGGAGCTCCACGCACGCCCTGTGGGGTGGAGGGTCGGGCCCTCCCGGCGGCGGCTCTTTCCTTTCCCTTTCCCTTTCCCTTTCCTGTCCTGGGTCCAGCCCGCGAGCCGCTTCCCCTTCCCTGTCCTCCTGACCCCGGTGGCAACCGCTTCCCCTACGCCCCTTGCCCGAGTCAGTCGGGGCTGGCTCACAATCTACCCGATTGTGTCCAGAACAATACAGTAACGCCTCTGGTTGGGTGAGTTCAGAGGCTGCCCGCTTCCTGACAGAACAGGGACTGGTCAGCTTCTGACGCTGGCTGCCTGGCCTGCATTTTCTCCAGCTGGGGTGGTTGTGTGAGTGTGTGGGTGTGTGTGTGTGCCCGCGCACTGGGGAGGGGGTCTGTTTTCTCCCACCTCCCAGCAGCTCAGAGATGTGGCCGTGGCCTGACAAGGCAGCTGCGGCTGCTCATTCCCAGGTCCTGTTGCGCGTCCACTGGTGTTGAAGGGTCCAGACAGGCCTGACATTCCCCAGCCCACTCAGTGCTGGAGGAGAAAAATGCCCGCTGTGTGGAGTAGCTGGGCCGGTGGCATGTCCCCTCCAGGCCGTGACAATTCAGTTCCCAGAGGGGTTACCTGTGTATACGCCGGGTCTTGTGGCTGTGCTCACACACCTGGGGAAGATGCTGTCTGTTGGGATTAGGGAATCCTAAGGCACTGAAGGCAGAAAGAAGGGGGGAAACATGGAAAAAGGTGGCATGGTCGTACACATCTTAGAATGATTTGGCGGCTAATCCTTTCCAGCCGTGGCTAATTCCCACCGACGCCACTCCAAGGTGAGAGCAGGGCCGGCTCTGGGTGAGAATATATTATGACAGGGCGGCAGCAGACATAACTGCCAGCTCATCTTCCCAAACCACCCCCACAGGACGGGCCCCCTCTCATCCTAGGCCACTGACCTCGCTGGTCTAAGATACCTCCCAAAGGAATCGCCCCCTGAGCCTGGCTGGACGTCCCCGCAGGGAGAACAGACAGGGCAGGCCAGAGAAGACCCTGAGCGCCCCTTGCCCATCCGCCCGCAGTGGGACCGAACCATTTCCTAGGTTCTCCCTCCCACCCCCCACATAATCCTGATCCTGATTGCTTCCCACTCCCCACTCCCCACCCCACCATGCTGGCTCCTGAAGGAAAAAGAAGCCACGGTCTTCAGTAGAAGCGGGGCGGGATTCTTGTCCCTGGGCTCAGTCCCTCCAGCACACCCATCCCCACCCCAGCATGCATCTTGAGGGAAGAAGGCAGAGAGGCCTGAAAAGGGGCTGCCGCCTCAGCCTGGCAGCCACGCAAGAGGCTAAGAACATGAAAACCTCCTCCACACAGCCTCCCAAACGCCTCCTCCCTGCTCCTTTTCATTTTCCACACAAGTTTCCCCGTTCACCTTTTTGCCTCTCACCTGGTGCAAACAACAGGACTTGAGCCCATCGTTTTTTGGGGGGGTGGCTTTACCCTCCCTCCTCCTCCTCTGCTTTCGGAGTGGCCACCAGATCCCAGGCCCTCCACACACACCCCCTGCTGCAAGGTCCTCAGGGGAAGTGGGACTCCACCTTGGGAAGCCCAGCAGGCACTGGGTGCTGGGACTATTCAGACCAAGAAAGTGCAAAGACCCTCCCTCAGAGAAGGCCTGCCAGCCGCTCAAAGGCTATTTACTTCACCGAAAACCCTTCCACCTCCACCCTGTTATCTCAGCTTCTGCCTTCTGTTTTCTCAGACTACGGCCCCCTCCCCACCTTTTGCTTCCCCTCCCCCCTCTAATGGATTTCCATTCGCAGTTTTCCAGGAAAGCACAACTCTTTGCGTCCCACCCCATCCCACCCCCAGTCTCGAGGCCCAGCCCGCAGGACAGCGGTGGGCATGACTGTCTCAAAGGGGTGGCTTATTCAAGGAGGATGTGGGTGTGGGAGGGAGATGCAGAGACCCCTGTGAGCCTACAACCGACCCCAGGGCCGCAGCTGATGGGCCTGTTCCCTGGTTCTCAGCTCTGGCTGATAGAGTGAGGGGGAGGGGGCACGCCAAGGAATTCCAGAGAAGGACTGATAGCAGATAACTGCCCAAGGAAACCTCCTAGGAGGACATCCCAGGACATGGGAGCAGCACCACAGAGGATACCAGCCCGTGTCATAAATTCCTGGACCGTTTGCACTTAAAAGGACTTAGGCGATCTGCAAGTCCAGGCCTCGCTAACAGTCACCCGCTGGCTCTCAGCAGCCTCAGGATTGGTCAGGTCCTCCTAGCGGTCTTCTCGGTCAGGGACTCCCTGTTCACCTGGCTAGACTTGAGACCCAACAGACACAAAAGCTGCTTTAAAAACAAAACAAAACAAAAACCCTGTTCCTTCCCAGCAGGACCCAGGCCCTTTTGACCTGGGAGCATTCCAGGGCTGGGTGGGGAGGGAGCCAGACTTGGGACAGGTCACTCAAATTCTCCCAGAGCCAACAAACCCTCATCCATTCAGCCTCCCAGGTGAGGGGAATGGGGGGGGTTGAGGGGTGCCCACCACATCGGGGAGGGGGTATTTGTCACACAGATGTGCCTAGTCATGGCTGGGTCCCTTTGCTCTGAGTTTGGTGGTCTTCAGAAGCACCATGGGGGGAGGGGCGGCCCCTTCACAGCCTTGCTCCAGCCCCAGGGAAGTGGTTCTTGAGCGCCAGTCTCCCCCTGGACCTCCAGCTCTGGTCTGAGGCCTCCCCTCAGTGCCCCGCACCCTAGCCACCAGGATCCAGTTAGGAGAGTTTGGGGCGAAGTGTGCCAACTGCCATGCAGCATAGCCTGAGGGGAGTGGACCGATGCTGGCTGGAGGGGCGGGCCCAGGCCAGCTTCCCCACCCCCTTCTCCTCCAGCCTCTTTCCCCCATATGGTTCTCATAAGGTCTGGGCTCAGAGACAGCAGCCAGAGGAAGTGGCTGTGTACAGAGAGCTTTTGTGAGGGGAGGAGGGGGAGGGGGAGAGAGTGAAGAGAAAGAAGGAAAGAAAAGAGGGAGAAGCAGAAGTGGGAGGAGGCCAGGACACTCCAACACAATCCCTTACCCTCCAGTGGTGCAAGATCTCAGCTGCAACACCCCGTGTGGGGTTTGGGGCCGAGCCCATCTGAAATGAGGGGCCCCAGGAAGTCTAAGTCCCTCACTGACTCTTCCCACCCTCCTGCTAGAGGAGTGGAAGTCTTGGGATCCCCTGCCCTTAGGGGTCCCCCACCCTTGCAGGCTGTCAGGGTCCATGGTCCCATTTCAGGACGAGCACTGGGCAGAGAACAGAGCCCTCTGGGGTTCACTGGTTGAGTCCTCGTGGCACCAAAGAGACTGGGAAGCCATGAGCTGAGCTCCAAAGACAACACGTATAATTCAGCCCCCCGTGGGTCCAGGACCCAGAATGGATTATTTGGCCTGGATTATTCAGAACCGGGACAAGAACCCAGCCATTCCTGACCCCCTAGGAACCCCTTTCTGGTGGCTCCCATGGGTCATCCCTCTGTGTTGGGGTGGGGGCAGCAATCCCTCGCCTTAGGGGTGAGTCTGAGAATTTCCCCAAAGACAAAGGCAAACCAATGTAATTTGAACCTAACCAGAAATTGACCCTTAAATTTGGGGTCATGTTTTTAATGGGAGAGAGTGTTTCTAAGTCTATGCCACATGGGAGTCATTGGGATAAGAACCCTTTCCTGGAGGAGAAAACGTTCCAGTTCCAGCCACCTCTGAGTCGGTCCCTGGCCTTCCATCCAATGAGCTTTCCTCACCGAAGCCCAGAGAGGGGAGGGGAGTTCCCCAATGCCACACAGCCTCGACCTGGACCCTTCACTCCCTCATCATCCTGAGGTGGAGATGGCCCTGTGCCTCCTTGGGATCTGACCGAGAGCAGGGGAGGAGAGAGGAGGGAAATGGCCCTGGGCTGAGGAGCCAGAGGAAAATCCGGTATCTGCAAGGAAGGGGCTGCTCGGAGGGGCTGTTTATTTTCATTCCCCCAGCCCAGCCGCTCTGTTCTATTTAGAGCTCAGACACTGACAGGACAAGCCTGCCTCCTCCCCTTCCTCCCTCCTTGGGCGGGGCTGGTGGGTTGGGGGTGGGGGTGGGGGGGCATCCTTCCCAAACTCCAGAACATTCCTTTGTTTTTAGGACTGGGTGACAGGGGTGGGAGAGCAGAGAAGCTGGAGTTAGCTAACCTGGGCAGCCGCCCAGGACCCATCTTTCCCGGCCCGGGGAGTGGGGAGAGGCAGATGGGGGAGCAAAGGGTGTGCGAGATGGATGGGGCCAGGTGAGGGGCAGGGGAGCCAATCTGTCACAGAGGAGCCAGGAATGGGAGGAGGGGGGAGGGAGCAGCCTGAGGAAGGAGTTCCAGCCTGAACTTGAGGGGCCAGACATCTCCCAGCTGGGAAGGGAAGGCTGAGCGCCCCCTCCCCCCAGGGCCCTTTGCCTGCTGGGAACTGTGTAGTGAGGCAGAAACCCTAGACTTCAGGCTCCCAGAGTCTCCATGTCCAGGATGGGAAAGGCCATTCAATGCTAGAAGGGGTGCGAGTCTTCAGGATAGACCCATCTTTTACAGAGAAGAAAGCCCCAAGAGAGGGGCTAGCCTGCCCACCACCACAAAGCTCCTAGCCAGCCCCCAGGGCTCCCAGGAAAAGTGGGACCAGGTTCTCTAAAGCATTCCCCCCAGTGTTTGCTCTCCCTCTCCCCCTCAGCTCCTGGACTCTTCACCCCCTATGGTGGCCCAGAAGAGCTGCACTTGGAGCCAGCTTAGCTCCTAGCTCTGAAGTGAGCACCGGCAAGACTGACTTGGGATGGGAGTGGGGGGAGAGGTAGGAGGAAATTGCCTCCTGACTTGGGAAAACCAGGGTTCTGCATGAACTGTCTATTGACTACCCCATCTTCCCTGGACCCTGTCCCTCCAGACACCCATCCATTCGCTCAGGTGTGCCCAGCCCCAGGCCAGGAGGTGAGACACCTGCTCTCTGCCCTCGGGGCCTCGGGGCCTTGGAATCTTGTTGTGGAGACTGGATACAGACTCTCAAAGCAAGACAGGATCAGGGCCTCAGGACTCCCAAGGAAAACTTCTGGGGTGGAAAGGCGAGAGATAATTTATACTTATGTATAAACAACTGATAGCAGATCGATCCTTTCAAGTTTACTTACATTTAAAAAGAAACTCACTTTCTTTACTCAAAATCTTGGCTCCCCGGTGGTGAGACTTAGGGCCGTGTTTGGAGGAAGTGTTGAAGATGGATTGGAGTAATTTCCCAGCTTCCTCCGGTCAGATGCACACAAACATTCCAGACACATCTCCTGCCTGACACATCCCCCTTCACCTTCCATGCACGGACGGGTGTAGACACCCTGTCTCATTTATGCTCCCATTCACTGGAGTTCTAGTGTGTTGCACAGGGCTGAGCACACATTTGGTGTTAGTGTAAGTTTGAAGAACACATGAATGAATGCCTAGGTGTGAGTGACCACACCTAGGGTCCCCAAAATCCCCATTAAAGCACACTGGCCACCTACCATAAACACCTGCTCACCGAGACAGGGTGCCTTGCAGAGACGAGGGATTAGACAAGAAAGCCCCATTCATAGAAGCCATTTCCAGACTCTTTTCTCTCTTGACCTTGACCTCAGGCCCTGCCTGGACAGCCCAGCTTCAAAGCGGAAGCCAGAGGCTGTCTCAGGACATGACCCCGTAAACCTTGCAGAAGGAAGGCCCTACCTGACTCCCCTGCTAACCAGGTTCAGGGCTGACTGGACATACTTCCAGCCTAGGGACAGGATCATGGAAAGGAGAGGCGTGTTGACGTCCCTCCAACATTTATGTCCCCTGAGTGGACACGAAAGGCCGCCTTTAGCCTGAGGGTGGGCGTCCAACCAGAGCCTGTGGGCCAGCGGCAGTCTCACTTTTGGAAAAGCTACTGTCCTATCACCCACATCAATGTGCTCCCCCATCCTTCTTGGCACATAGCAATTACTGCTAATTGGCAGAGTGGGATATTTGGTAGTCATTCAGTTCATTAAGCATTTATTCATTTCAATTTGTAGCATTTATATCTCAGAGGCAGTGATATTTATTTATTTATTTATTTATTTATTTATTTATTTATTTATTTATTTTAAGGTTTTAGACATCTCTGTGAGCCCTGGATGTGCTCGAAGGCGCTGGGCACTGTGCCTGCAGGAGAGGCTAGGAGTCCAGCATCACTTTGATGCTCAGGGTAGATGATGGGCCTCAGGCCATTTTGGTGTCAGCAACCGGACCGACCACCTTCCTTCCCTCGCCGGTGGTCTCCCTAAGACACTGCCCAGGTGCCAGCTGCAGGGGTCGGAGACGGGGCCTTCACAGCCCAGCTGGCCCCACGCCCTACAGAGTAGTGCCCACATGACCCCTACAGGGTCATCTTTGATGTCAGGCTGGGATCTGGCGAGTTCCTGTGGCTTCCCAGAGGCCACAGGGCCTCCCTGTAGACGCCAGCCACTCGCTCTCTTGGCCTCTAGCCTCATTAGTGGTAACTCTGCTCGCTTCTGTTCCCTAAAATAGGACCCTAGCTGGGAGATGGCTCTGAAGTGGGCTCGGCCTGCCCCCTTCTCCTTGGCCAGACTTCAGACTCGGGGGTAGAGAACAGGGGACTCCAAGGACTGGCTGCTTCCTGTGAAAGTGTGATGTTGATTGGTAGATGGGGGGCGGGGGTGGGGGGGAAGGTAGGAAGAAAGAAGCTGGAGATGCTGGGCGTGCCCTGGGCCTGTGAGGTGGGGCCCGTGGTAGGGAGGGAAATCCACCTGGTGGGCTCCCAGGGCCGGTGCAGGCCCAGGAAATGTCTGTCTGGTAGTTGGGGGAAGGGGTTGTTAAATGGGGCCAAGTCTGGCACTGTGTCTGCAACACTAGAAAGAACCGTGGGACTGAGGCTCCCCCTTCCCTGCCCGATGGTTGGGACCACCCGGCCTGTCTTCCTCCCATGAGACAGCCTCGTGTGGTAGGAACATTTCTCTCCCCACTGGGCGAGGCTGTGTGTGTGTGTGTGTGTGTGTGTGTGTGTGTGTTTTCATCTATCCCACTAACAGCCCTGTAACTGCCAGTTTCCTACCTGCCCATGGCAACGCCAGACCCAAATCACTGCCCTCTCCTCCCTCACCAGACTCCCATGGGCACCTCCGGAGAAATAAACTGACAAGCATAATTGAGGCCATTCTCCAGAGAATCTGGGTCTAAAGTAAAAATTTCCTCAGCCCTGTCTAGGCTGTTAAGGCCAGAGGATCCAATTCTGGGCGTTTGGGGACTTGAATCATGCAGATGTCTGCCTGAAGTCTGTCCAAGGGCTGGAAATGCTTCAGGAGAGGCCCCCTTGGAGAAGGATGAAGTGCTGTGTGCTGGTGGCCCTGCTTCTGTGAGTGGCTTAGCGGGTGGGGGGTCAGGAAAATGTTCTCTGCAATGGGAAAAAAAAAACCTCCTCATTCCAAGAGGTTGGACTTTGCACCTGGCTAGCCATGCTGGAAGCGTGGCTGCAGCTGACCCCTACCCCATTCTGCTCTCTCCTACCCAGCACTACAGAGGCTGCCTCAGAGAGCATGCAGGGCCCTGGCCTGCAGGGGTTCTTGATTCAGGGTGGAGAGGGTTGGAATGTCAGAGATGAGCTGTTCTGGGGAAGAGGCTGGTCCTAACCTGCCTCAGGGGCTGGTCCCCTGACCCTTTGCTCTGCTCCCATGCCACCCAGACTTTCACACACCACCCCAGTTGCTTCAGTATCTCATGCAATCCAGACTTCCTCCTGGGGAGGTGCTGGCCACAGGGAGACTAGATAAGGGTTAAAAGCACTAGTCACAGGTGGCCCCTGAGCACTTGTGATGTGGCTGGTCTTAATTGAGATGTGCTGGGGGAGGAGCATACACACCAGATTCTGAAGACTTATTACAAAAAAAAAAAAAAAAAAGGAAAATATCTCAGTAGTTTTGTATAGTAATTACATGTTGAAACGATAACATATGAGTTAGGTGAATATGAAAATTTAATATTTTTACTTAATTTTTAAACTTTAAAAAATGTGACTAGAAAAAAAAAACACTTCAAATTACATATGCTGCTTGCATTGAACTTCTATTGGTGAACTCTGGGTTAAAGAATTTGGAGTTCAGTGTTAAAAACCAAAAAGTCTGGAGACTGTGGGATATTTTCCCCTCAGCACCATCTCTAGAATCTCAAATTAGGATCCCAGGTTTTAACCTCAGGGATCTGGGAGGTGGAGAATTTTTAAATGCAGTCTTCTGTCTTCAATTCGATGATCTTTTAAAAATGCTTTTGCGGATGATTTTCAATTAGAAGGCATTTTCGTAGGATAAGATTTTCATGTCTAAAGCCAATGTTTCTCACATTGGGATCCTCAGACATCTCTCGGGAAGTAAGATACTTTCCCCTCCCTTTGACAGGTCCATACTCAACCCACGTTTGGAAAATCGTGTTCTCAGGCCTCCGGATTCGTGGATGGCACTGTGATAATCTGGCAGCTCTCTTCCTCTATCTTTTCATACTTCCCACCTCTCCTCTTTGCCCCCCACCCCCATCAGCATCCCCATCCTCTTCCTTTCCCAGGAGCCCAGGGGAGGGGCAGTCCCTGGGAGAGACCCCTGGCGTTGAGGGGAGGCTAAAAGAGATGCCCCTTTCCCCCCTCTTCCTGACATTTCAGGGCCCTCCCTGATTTTCCTAAGGACACCGTGGGGCCTTCTTGCCTTCTCTAACTTTGGATGCAACCTCTGAAGCTCACCCTTGGGGTGTATGAAGGGAATGAGCTGGGGAAGAGGCAGGCTTTTACTTTCATTCATTCGTTGGTTGATTGTTGTATATGCCCTGACCAGGGATTGAATCAAAACTTTGCCGTATCAGGATAACACTCTAATCAGCTGAGCTACCCAACCAGGTTCAAGGCAAGCTTAGATTTAGAAGTCACACCATCAAGAATCAGTCACTCACCTAGCCCCATTAGGGCCTGAATGAGACCATTAGAGGCACTAAGAACTGACAAGACTATTTATGTTTTACCAGCACCTCCTGTAATGTGAAATAAAGCTATCCTAATCCATAAAATGAGAAAGAAAAGAAAGGGGGGGGGGGGGTTTCATGAAAATTCTAATTGCTCATACAGTGACTACCGTGATGTACTTTTGGAAATATCAAGATAATGTTATGTGTGTGTGTGTGAAGCACTTTGGAAACCCAGCGTCACACACACCCCTCTCTCCCTCCCCGCCCCTCCCCCCGCCAAAATCCTCCCCACAGTCACCCTTCAGGCCCTACTGAGAAATGCCACTGTCGGAGGGACTGGTAGGTGTTAGGTGTTAGGTGGGGCCTAGAAGGACAGGAAGAGTCTGTTTGGAGAGGGATGGGGGGAGGAAGGAGATGAGGGCTCCACCCCTTCCCACTGACCCAGAACCCTTCCACTCCTGCCTCCATGCTGGCCATTGTCTGTTCTCCAGAGCCTCTGGGCGGAGGTGGGATGTCAGATGTCTGGGGTCCTCTCACTGCCCTGGTGATGTAGTCACCCACCCTCTCCCAGTGAGCTTTGGGGCAGAACTCTCTGACAGCCCCTCTCACGCCTGGACCCAGCCCCTGCCCGCTCCCTTACTACCCAGCTCCGAGGCTGCCCACTCAAGAGACGTCCCGAGGCCTCTACCTCTGGCCTTCCCAGGTCCAGAGGGCGCAAAGAAGGCAAACCCTTTGCCTCTCAGCCCAAGGCAGGCAAGAGTTGGGGTTGAGAGGCTCATTAAAGCGTTTAATAAGCAATTAACTCAAGAGATGAACCCTTTGGCTGGTCTGGAACTCCCTCCTCCCAGCGGGGTGCCTGGCGGAGAAAGGCCGAGTGGGTGGGCGGAGTGGGTTCACACAGTTGGCTGGGGCCTCTTTCCTCCTCCCCTAAATTCAAATGAATAAACAAACAAAGCTGGGGCTGGAGAACGGCTTGAGGCCTCGGGGAAGCCCAGGGCTCTATCCGTTTTCTGTTAAGGCTGCAGGCAGGTTTAGGGAGGCAAGGGCACTCAGGTCCTCCACGTTGGGCCTTTTCAGGGCTGGTAGCGTCCCCTTCAGGTGAGATCCTCAGCTCACAGAGAAAGTGCTTGGAGACCCCAAGAAGAGGTAGCTCCTCCCATCTGACTCCACTCCACCTGCAGGAGCCCTGACCCAATCCAGGTCATTCCCTCACTCTGTCCTCAGGATACTGGGCTTAAGACTTGGGCTAGACAGAGCTGTGGAGGGCTGAAAGGGGGTGCTATAGGCTGAATGCAGAGGTTCCAAGGTATAAAGGAGCATTGCAACTTCACATCTATTCACCTACCCACGTGCTTACAGAGCCTAAGTCGGACCCAGGCCATAGCGGAACCCAGGGCAGGTGAAATGCTTGGTTTGGGGCTCGCTGTTGAGCAGTCGGCCTGAACCAGTTGCTGGCTCCTCCTTATGGACTCCTGGAGCTGGTGGTGGTCTGCTGCCTTGCACAACTTTAGGTGGTGTCATTTACCCAGAATGCAGTGTGATTGTGAAATGGGCTCCCCACTCCATCCACACTTTCCAGCTTGTAACAGCACATTCTCCTATCTGTGTTCTCCCTCTGCCTTCAGGCTCTTGAGCAACAACAAGATCACAGGGCTCCGGAATGGATCCTTCCTGGGACTGTCCCTGCTGGAGAAGTTGTAAGTGCTGGGGCGAGGTGGGGCAGACGTGGGGCCTTATGGTCATGGGCAAGAGCTTCATTCAGGAAGGATGAGGAATGCTGGTTGCTAAGGGACCCCACAACCTAGGGCCTGCTGGCCAAGAGTCAGACCCACTGGGACCCTGCCCAGGGCTTGACTCCCAGGTGAAAGGCAGGAGGGGTTGGTCTGAGAGAGAGACCAGCTCCTTCCCCTGTGACAGCAGAGAGAAGTAGAGAAACCTCACTGGTCTAGGCAGGGCTTAGGAGGTAAGGGAAGCTCATTAATGCTCTTTAATGTATAATCGGCTACGAGGGCTGAGTCTCTTAGTTGGCCAGAAGCCTCTGCCTCCTCCAAGCTGGGGGCTCAGCATAAAGAAAGGGCTGAGGGAGGATTTGGTGTGACTGGGACCTCTTCCCTCCTTCCCTAAAAGCAAATCAACAAACAAAGCCCTGAGGGGCCAGAGCCCTGGGCGGAGGGTGGGGATAGCGGTCACGTCCAGATCTCCATGTACCCACACCCCTCCTCCCTAGTTTATAGCTGCAGCCTCCATCTGTCCATCCACCCTACAGACCCAGGCGGGCTGGGGTTGGGCTCAGGAGGGCCCTGCTAGCCCACAAGAAACTTCTTCCCAGAGTTGGGGCTTGACCTGGTCATGGGCAAGTCACTTTACCCGCCAAATGAGGGGATTGAGCCAACCCCTTGGTCGGCTTCCTGTTGAGTTGGCATGCTCCAGGATCCACAGCTTGTACCACAGCTCTGGGTCCTGTCTCCACAAAAGACCTGGCCTCCCATTTTATTTGGAGACTGAGTCCTCCTTCCATCTGCCCCTCCTCAAACCCCCTCTCTCCCACCTTTACTCCCACCCTTCTGGGCATTTCCAAGACCTCCAACAGGGCCCCTCTCCCCTCTAGTACCATTGCTTGGATCAATGCAGTGGAGGATCCAAAAGAATAAGGCAGCAAAGACCCAAAGAGTCTAATGGAGACCACAGACGATGCCATGTGTATTAGAATTAAGTAGGATGGGGTTTGTGTACGTCAAGTCCAAAAGAAGGGTCCGTGAAGTTCAAGGGAGATAGAGATGCAGTATCTACATGACCAGGAGTTTAGATCTTTAACCAGGACAACAACCTTATGAGGTTGTCTCTATTATAGCCATCTCATAGGGGAAGGGGGAGCCTCTCCTCCAGCCCCCCTCCCCCGCGGTGAGGAAAGCTTGATTAGTGGTTTGGTTCGTGGGGGGTGGGGAGGCAGAGCATGTTCTGTCTGATCTGGCCCATTCTAGGCGTGGGAGGGGGTCTTGGGATGTTGACCTTAGCGTCGACCCAGCTCTGTGACCATCCGATCATCTGCTCAGCAGCTCACAGACAGGGTGGTCCAGGCCAGGAGAAAGAGCCGCCAGCAGCTGTTATTTAATGTCTCCTTGGGCACCAGCAAACAGGGCAGGTTTTATCTTCCCTGCGGCCGTTGGCGTTTGGGAGTCCGATTCCTCCGCTCAGCCCAGGCTCAGTCTTAGAGGGCTGACTGGCAGGAAACCAGACTCTCCTTCCAGGATCTTTGGGAGGAAGACAAACCGCAGCTGCCTCTCCAGCCCTTCGCTTTGCTCCGCAGGGGCCAGTCACCGCCCAGAGAGGTTCTCCCTTCTCTCCCTTCTCTTAGCACACGCAAGCACCGCTCTGAGCCTTGCATGCCTCACTGACATCTTCCCAGCTTTACCCTTTCGGTGTATCAGCCAGACCCACGGGGTCTGCCCCCTCCTCATCCTTCAGTCTCATGATAGAGCTTCTGATGAGGCTGAAAAGGTGGCCTTTTTCTTCCCACCCGTGTCAACATACGGAATCAGACGCCCCTCCTCAGCACTGTGACTCTGGTGGCCACACAGCAGGTGCCTGCAACACATGGGAGGCAATCAGAGGGAAGGGGGAGAAGAGTCCAGAACAGTGACTAAATCCGGAGTCATCTGAGGTGGAAGGGCTGCTGGGCATGAGGAAGTGTGAGTCCCTGCGCTGTTAGGAATCATTCTAGTCCTTCATCCCAGAGAACTTTATTGAGCCCCCTTTCTTTATTGTGTGGTTCATTTACACATCACAAATCTCCCTGATGTGTGTGCAAAGCTCTGTTCCAGGCATTGGGAGTGAACACAGTAGACCAAGTGCCTGCCCTCATGGAACCTACCCTCTCTTGATGGGACCCAGGAAATAGCAAATAAATGTATATTATGTCAGGAGACAATAAGTGGTCCAGAGAAAAATGAATCAGGGTAAGGAGGATAGAAAGCCATGGGGGGGGGGGGGGGCAGCTGGTTTATGCAATGGGGTCAAGAAAGGCCTTGCTGACAAGGTGACTGAACCTGAGACTTGAGGGATGGGGAATTGGAAACATCCGAAGGACAGAGAGAGCAGCAGTTGGCAAGGCCCTCAGGTCCAGAGTTTGCCTGGTGAGTTTGAGGAACAGAAGGGCATTGTGACTGGGAATTGGTCAGAGATGAGGTCAGAGAGATGCAGGGCTGGGCGCCAGGTTTGGGGCCTCAGTTTCATCATCTGTGAAAAGAGGGGTGGCGATTTGTATTGGATTCTATGATACTGTGTGTGTGGTGTGTGTGTGTGTGTGTGTGTGTGTGTGTGTGATATCCACAAGTGAAGGAAAAGATCAAAGAGCAAAGTGACGTGGCCGGTTATTCCAAAGGAGGGGAGACCTCTGTGCCAAAGGATGGAGAGGCAGTGCATGGCTCTCCATCCTGGTTGATCACGACTGTATCAGTCAGGATTCTCCAGAGAAACAGAATCAGTTGGAGATGCGTGTACGTGTGTGTGTGTGTGTGTGTATCTTTATAAAACATATAAAGAAATGTTAAGGAAATGGCTCACATGATATGAGGGCTGGCAAATCCAAAACCTGTAGAGCAAACCCACAGGCTGGTAAGTCAGGCCAGGAGTTGATGCTATAGTCTTGAGACAGAATTTCTTTTTTCTTTTTAAATATATTTTATTGATTTTTTGCAGAGAGGAAGAGAGATGGATAGAGAGTTAGAAACATCGATGAAAGAGATCAGCTGCCTCTTGCACACCCCCTACTGGGGATGTGCCTGAAACTAAGATACATGCCCTTGACAGGAATCGAACCCCGGACCTTTCAGTCCGCAGGGCAACACTCTATCCACTGAGCCAAACCGGTTTTGGTGAGAGAATTTCTTTTCAGCTTTTGCTATTAAGGCCTTCCACTGATAGGAGGAGGCCCACCACATTATCAAAGGTAATCTCCTTTATTTAAAGCCAGCCGATGTGGTTACCATCTACAAATTGCCTACACAACACCTTCAGCTTAGTGTTTTGATGAAGTTACGGGGTGCTGCAGCCTGGCCTAGCGGACACATACGAGTAAAACTAATCATCGCAAACACGATCCCACAATCTCAGAGATGGGAGAGGGCCTGGGCCCCCGCTGCTAGAGACGCTAATTCGTCAGGTTGGAGGGGGCCTGGGAATTTCTTACAAGGTACGCAGGCGATTCTCATGCCCGTCCGGGGTTGGGAACCAGTGGACCAGATGACCCGTACACTGTGGGCCTATTCATCACCAGCGAGACACCGTGGCCTGGCGTGCAGTTGGTGCCAGGAAACACTGATCTCTCTGTCCTGTCAGGCCGAGACGTCCAGGCTTGGGCAGCCGAGCCTGTGGCAGCCTCACATCCCACAGCCCATGGCAACAAGTCCTGTAGGAGGGTCAGGGCCTCGACGAATAACTGAAGTGGTAGGTCTGGGCTGTGCCAGTGAATGCTGGCCGGGCCTCCCTGTGCCAGCGCTCCTCTGCCTCTGAGAATGGGTCCAGTGTCAGCGTGTGGGGGGAATAGGCCAGCCCGGTGCCTGTCTCACAATGCAGGACCCTGAGGCCGGGGAAGGGACAGAAAGGGCGAGGAGCCGGAATGTGCCGGCATTGATCCCATGGGAGTACCCGTGCTCCAGAGACGTTGGGGGCGAAGATGAGGGTGAGGATGCAGTGGGGGACACACCTCTATCAGCCAGGCAGGACAGACAAGAAAACCCTGGAAGAGGGACCAGCAGAGGCAGCTCATGGTCAGCCCAAGGAGTGTATAGAAGGGCCCAGACGTGGGTGAGGCCCCCCTCTCTGGATTCCACAACCCCTCCACCGGGGCCAGCCTGTGTGTTGGCCAGAGGAAGGATCTCTGGGATGGGGGTGGGCAGGCTACGCAAGGGCCCAGAGCTTTCACTCTGGGATTGAATCATGCCTTTGCCAAGCACCGTTTGGGTGCCCTTGGGATCCTCGCCTGGAAAATGGGACAATGCATGTTCCCCTGACAGGGTTGCATGGGATGCGTTCCTCTAGGGAGAGAGCCGGGGACAGCAGGGACTTCCAGGCAGTCAATGGCAGTTCCCTTCTCCTCGGAAGAGTTCCAAGTTACAAGATGTTATACGCCCCCTTTTTGCGTGGGATCGTCCAGAGCTCCAGCCTGCAGCAGGCAGTCACGTAGATGAAATGGAGGCGCCTAAAGTCCCGGGCTGGCCCATCCCTCTGGTGCCTTATCCCCCACCCTGCGCAGTCTATGGGGAGCAAGCCCCTGCGCGGCTTCCGGGGCTCCGAGGGCGCCCCATCACAGGGAGAGCCCCGGACCGAGTGGGCCACAGGGCACGCCGCCCCGGGAGAGGCCGCGGGGGCTAGGCTGGCGTGCGAGCGAGTGGCTGCGTGGCCGCCGCCCCCAGGGGCCGTGCGCGCGGAGGCAGGGCCCGGGGCGGGGAGCCCGCGCAGCCCCAGGATGATTTGTCATTGCCTAATGAGATTAATAAGCCCGGGGGGGCTGGTATGCAGGGGGGGGGGATGGGGTGCTCATTAGAAGCAGATGGTCATGGGAATGGTGGCTAGTGGGGTCTGGGGGTGGAGCGCCGCTCACCCTCCAGGTGGTTTCCATTAATCTGGAGGCGGGGCCAGGGCCCTCCCTTCCCACCCCCCCATTCCCGCCCCCCCCTTTCCCCCCACTCGGGGAGGAATGCGGCGGAGAGCTGCCCTACGCTCAGGCTAATGGGTTCAGGGACAGCCCGCCCTGCTTGTTGTTGTAGCTCCATGTCTGGCACAGGGTATGTGCTCAATAAATACCTGCTGGATGATATCAGAGATGAGAGGGGCCTGGGGCTTGGGGGTGGGAGGGAGGCTAGGACCACCTTGGCTTTCCTCCAGGCCCCCAGAACCTCTCTCTCCCCCGCGCCCCCCAAACAGCCCCCCTACCTACGGGGGTGTTTTAGCCCCGCTTTCTGGTGAACCCTGCAAGGCCTGGAGGGCTCCGGGGAGGAAAGCTGCTCTGCAGCCTCCGAACCAATCATTTGGTTTTCAAACCCACAAGCAAGGGAGGTCTGCAGGGGCCAGAGGGAGCCAACTTGGCCGCCCCACCCTGTCCAAACGTGGTGCGCGCACGCACACACGTACACAAAAACATACAAACATGCACACGCACGCTGTCGTACAAATTCACGCTCAGTCTCTTTTGACAGTTTCAGTGAGATATAATTTACATACCATAAAGTTTGTCCCGTTGAAGCATTCCATCCAATGGTTTTTAGTAATATTTACAGTTGTGCAATCATCATCATAGTCTAATTTTAGAACATTTTCATCATCCCCAAACCTTGAATCATTAGCAGTCCCTCCCTATTTCCCAGCCCTAAGCAACCACTAATCTACTTTCTGTCTCTGCAGATTTGCCTATTCTGGACATTTCATATAAATGGGATTGTGTGGTCTTTTGTAACTGGGTTTTTTTTCACTTCACATTATGTGTTCAAGGCTTATTCATACGATAGCATGTATCAGCACTTTATTCCTTTTTATGATCGAATAATATTTCTTGTGTGCCTATAGCACACTTTTGTTTATCAGTTGGACATTTGAGGTTTTTCCACTTCTGGGCTTATTGTGAATAACGCTATTAGAAACATTCCTGTCCAGGTTTTGTATGTTCACTTCTCTGGAATATCCACCTAGGAGTGGAATTGCTGGGTCACATGGTTACTCTATCTGTCATACTGTTTTCCAAAGTGGCTGCACCATTTCAACTCCTAGCAATAATGTACAAAGGCTCCAGTCTTTCCACATTTTCATCATCACTTGCAGTTGTCTGTCTTTTTTAAAATATATTTTTATTTATTTCAGAGAGGAAGGGAGAAGGAGAGAAAGAAACATCAGTGATGAGAATCATTGATCAGCCGCCACCTGCATGATCCCTACTGGGGATCGAGCCCACAACCCAGGCATGTGTCCTGATAGGAAATTGAACCATGACCTCCTAGTTCATAGCTTGACACTCAACCACTGAGACGCTCTGGCCAGGCTTGTCTGTCTTTCTTATTGGATGTGAAGTGGCATCTCATTGTGGTTTTGATTTGCATTTCCCTAATGACTAACAGTGTTGAGCACCTTTACATGCATTAATTGGTCATTTGTAAATCATCTTTGAAGAAATGTCTATTCAAATCCTTTGCTCATTTTTTTCATCTGGGTTGTCATTTATAACTGAGCTGTAAGAGTTCTTTATAAATTCTGGATAGAAATGCCTTATCAAGCATATGGTTTATGGAAATATTTTCTCTCATTCCATAGGTCGTCTTTCACTTTATTTTTTAAAATATATTTTTTATTGATTTCAGAGAGGAAGAGAGGGGGGGAGAGAACTAGAAACATCAATGATGAGAGAGCATCATTGATCAGCTGCCTCCTGCACGCCCCCTACTGGGGATCGAGTCCACATGTGCCCTTCAGAATAGAACCTGGGACCCTTCAGTCCACAGGTTGGCACTCTATTCACTGAGCCAAACCAGCGAGGGCACCTTTTACTTTAATTGCGTCCTTTAAAGAGCAAAAGTTTTAATTTTTTATTAAATCTAACTTATCCATCTGCTGTTTTGTTGCTTGTGCTCACGCACGAACTCTTACACACTTAGCTTCCTGAGTTTCTATTTTCCCCAGAGGGGTACAGGATATGATTTGCTCCCAGAAACGCCCCTCCCCCCCCCCCACACACACACACTTTTGCCAGGGGTGGGGGTGTCCTACTACTCCGTATTGACATAGATACAGGGAGAGGAGCATGCTGAGTCAAGGGAGCCTGGTCTGGATTGGGCAAGTGGTTTGGGGGAGGGGAGGCTCCGTCTGCTCCCTGCACCTCCTCCAGGTTCCAAGACCACAGCTCTGTGGAAGCAGAGGGCAGAGAGGGACGGGAGATGCCACATCACAGAAACATCTGTGCATCCTCATGACCTCATCTAAGAAATGAAGGGATCAGAGTAGGCAAATCCCGATCAGGGGTTCCTCACAGCCCCTAAAATCATATGCACCATGTTGGGTGTATGCATTTTTCTGGGGCGGGAGTCCATAGCCATCACCAAATTTTCAAAAGGATGTGCTTAGCAATTACGGTGCAGACCCACGGACCTACGAGGGCCTCATAGGTCTGAAGAAATGACCCAAGTTCTATTGTATCGGCCCTTCCTGCTGCTGAAAGGGCACCGCCCCCGGAGCTGCTTAGGGACCAGGGACCAGATCCTCTGGGGCTGTCAGAGCTCAGCCCAGGTCCCTCTCTTCACGAGAGGACCCAGGACTACTGGTCTGGGCGAGCAGGCCAGCTCCCAAGGGGCTGCCTTGGTCGCCCAGGAAGCCACTCTTCAGGTGGGAGGCAAGCGGGAAGAAGTGCCAACACTTGGTGGAAGCAGCCCTTTCGGTAGCCCCGGCATGGCTGGGCTGTAGGAAGTCCCGGGCAGGAGAGCGCTGGGCCCGGCAGCCGCCTTGCTCCCATCTGCAGAGCATCAGCGGGGCAGGCTCTCGAGGAGAGGAGGGCCGGAGGAAATGAGAATAAACACAAGCGAGCTGGAGGGAAGGAGCGGGGGGCTGCAGCCTCAGCCCCTTGGCAGCCCATGAAGGGAAGTGACACAATGAGGAATGTGTTTCCCTCTGCCGGCCCCCGCACGGGGGTGGGGAACAGAGCCCTGAGAATGGCCAGACCCCAACGGGGGCCAGGGGGCACAGGCTGGACTAGCGTCGGAGGGAGGCGGGGTGGGGGCGAGGGTGGGGGTCTGGGCAGCAAAAGGGGGCTGACAGGCAGGAAGGACAGCCCTGGGTCCTCCCTGGTCCCCGCTCTGCAGGCTGTCCCAGGGTCTGCGTGCTTGCACGTTCCCTGCGAGTGCCGGCCTGGGGCACCTCCCAGCACGCCTGCGTATGGAAGCCATCCCGCTGGGAAGCTGACCCCTTCTGGTGGCTTTCCCTTCTTTCCCAAGGGACTTGGGGTTATGGAGGCTGGCTGAGCTCTTGGTATGAGAGGAAGCTGAGGTATGAGGACCCCTGGCCATGATGTTTCATCTGTGTGTGTGTGTGTGTGTGTGTGTGTGCTTATGTCCCCAACTCAGACTGCCAATGCGAAAACAGGCCCCCTGGTGGGAGGGCACCTCCCCATCCTGGACACCCATTTCCTCTCCTCCCAGCAGGGAGCTGGCTCAGTTAACCCCCTCCTGCCTGCAGTCCAGAGCCATCCCTGAGGCTTTGGCAGGACAGCCTGTCCCACATTCTGGGCTGGAGAGTGGCAGGGGCTCCACCATCTTCCATCCCGGCTGTGCCCTAAGTGGCACTTCCCTTGCCACCTTCTCTCAGCTCCTCGGAGAAACCCTGGGGGAAGGCGGGCACAGGACTGAGCAAGCCTCCGCTCTGAGGGGCCAGGCCAGGTGATTTATAGCCCTGCCTCGGAGTCCGGGACCCTGAGACCAGGTCAGCATCCATGCAGTCATCAATCCGCTGCCTGGCCTATTATTTCCTCACTTGTCAGCTGGAGAGATTCAGAAGGGTAGCCATAAAATACCTCCCGACAGCCAGGCGAAGGGAGATTTTTATCTTTGTAGACCAATTTGCAAAAGACTGTCACACCCATTTTGAAATGATTCTCACAGCCGCCCCATGAGGTACTCAGGACAGCTCGGAGGTGGAACCAAGGCCTCCCAACTCGGAGCCCAGCGCCTGTACCTCTTGTTCGCATGCTCTGCTTCCCGCTTCCTCCTCTGAGGCCCTGTCATCCCTTCTCCCGGCATCTACACCCTCGCTCCCCTTCCCGACCAAGTACCCCTGGTGCCAGGCAGGAGGCCGCAGAGGCCTGTGCGAGGGGCAGGGCCTTCATCCGACTTCCCCATCAGTTCTGAGGATTGCCGGGACTTAGGAGGAAACTGAGTCCGGACACTTCCTGTGACAGGGGGGCTTCCAGGCCCCAGGGAGCGAAGGGGGGAGAGGGACGAGGCCTCCCCACTTTCCTCCCGCAGGGACCTGAGGAACAATGTCATCAGCACGGTGCAGCCCGGCGCCTTCCTGGGCCTGGGGGAGCTGAGGCGATTGTAAGTGGCATGTCCCGGCCCCAAACCGCCCAGCCCTCCCGTGACCCCTGCAGAGACGGTCCCAGGGATCCCGTGAGCCACACCCCTCCTCCTCACCCACCATCCCTGCTTCTCACCCACCCCTAGCGGCCCCCTCCCCACACAGCATGCTGGGGGGGAGGGCAGACATTCGAACCCCCAACCTCATCTCCTTGTTCACTCTGTTCCCACACAAGCCACACTGGCCTGTCCCTCCCGAGCGGCTCTGGGTGCAGCCACGTGGCCTGCTGAGGTTGTGTGTGTGTCTTTCTAGAGATCTCTCCAACAACCGGATTGGCTGTCTCACCTCTGAGACCTTCCAAGGCCTCCCCAGGCTTCTCCGACTGTGAGTGAGGGGCGAGGGGAGAGGGGAGGCTCTGACCCAAAGGACGGTTTGGGAGGAGGAAGGCAGCTCCAAACCCTACAGGTCCCTGCGTGCACTTCACCTGCTCCCCCTCCCCCCTCTGGCGCCAGGAGACCCTCAGGTCAGCTCACTGCTCCCTGTCCCTACAGAAACATTTCTGGAAACATCTTCTCCAGCCTGCAGCCTGGGGTCTTTGATGAGCTGCCAGCCCTTAAGCTTGTGTGAGTATCTTTTCCCAGGACTCGGACCCCCGCTTCATTCCTCTGCCCTGGAGGGAGACCCCCTAGGCATCGGACCGCAGGGGCCAGCCTCATTAGTAGGCAGGAAGACAGCGGCTGAGATGCCACCATATTTGCCTTCCGGTGATTGCTGGGCCGGTGCACACGTCCCCACGTTGGCCCTCTCCAGCTCAGTCCCTTCCTGGGGCTCCATCCAGTGGGTAGAGGGCATGGAGTGGAGCCCACACTCCTCTGCTCCAGGAGCCCACACGCCTCTGCTCCACTCCATGCCCTCTGCCCGCTCTGCAGGGACTTCGGCACCGAGTTCCTGACCTGCGACTGCCGCCTGCGCTGGCTGCCGTCCTGGGCCCGCAATCGCTCCCTGCAGCTGTCTGAGCGAACGCTCTGCGCCTACCCCAGCGCCCTCCACGCCCAGGCCCTGGGCGGCCTGCAGGAGGCCCAGCTGCGCTGCGGTGAGCAAATCCTCGCCCCACACACCAGCCTGGGACTCTGCCCGCCCCTCAGGCCCAGGCTCCCTCCTGAAGGACCTGGCCCTCAGCATGAAGTGTTTGCTCCTGGGCGGTGGGCAGGCTCTCCCGGGCATCCTCTCCCTCCGATCCCACTGGGGTCGCCTTCCATCAGCTTCTCTCAACTCCCCTCGGTCCTGCTGCTCTATGTTTTCTTTTTTAATATATTTTATTGATTTTTCACAGAGAGGAAGTGAGAGGGATAGAGAGTTAGAAACATCGATGAGAGAGAATCATAGATCAGCCGCCTCTTGCACACCCCCTACTGGGGATGTCCCCACAACCAAGGTACATGCCCTTGACTGGAATCGAACCCGGGACCTTTCAGTCCGCAGGCTGCCGCTCTATCTACTGAGCCAAACCGGTCCCGGCCAGCTGCTCTATGTTTTCATCTGGGGTGACGTGTGCTGCGGAAACGAGAACTTTTACTAGTTCTAAACCCTCCTGCCCCTCGCCTGTGCTCCTGCCCCTGGAGGCCTCCTCCTGCCCCCTCCTCCTCCCCCCAGGCCCCAGACAGAGGAGGCCGGGCCCCCCCTCCCGGACTCTCCCACACTGTCACTCAGGCCCCACCGCTCTCTCCTCCCACAGAGGGGGCCCTGGAGCTACACACGCACTACCTCATCCCGTCCCGACGCCAAGTGGTGTTCCAGGGCGACCGCCTGCCCTTCCAGTGCTCCGCCAGCTACCTGGGCAACGACACCCGCATCCGCTGGTTCCACAACCGGGCCCCCGTGGACAGCGACGAGCAGGCGGGCATCCTCCTGGCCGAGAGCCTCATCCACGACTGCACCATCATCACCAGGTTCAGGCCCCCCGTCCCACCCCCCAGAGAGCCGGGCCCACCACGTTCCTGGGGTGTGCCGCCTGTGTCAGAGTGCGTGCGTGTGCGTGTTCACGGAAGGCCAGGGCTAAGTCAGTGGTCCAGATGATAAGGGATAGAAATTAATTGCCTCATAGAGAAAATGATTGCATCTGACATTTCTTTAGTTTAGAGCTTCTACGGAGTAGGCTATAATGGCTCTCACCTGTGTTATCAGACCCAATCTCTCCAATCGACTTGTAAGACCGCTATTAACTCCACGATAAAGATGGGGAAAGTGAAGCTCAGAAAAGCATTGATCGTCACAGGCCAATCAGAATGGGAGGAGCATGTCCCTGCATCCCTCACTCCGCTGAAGAATAAACAACCTGAAGCTCATCCTGCACCCCCTGGGGCAGGGCGGCTGTGGGTGGCCAGGCCAGGGGCGTTCAGGGGGCTGGCGTGGCCCCCGAGTACCTCACCAAGCCAGCCCCGCCCCCCTGCTTGCAGCGAACTGATCCTGTCTCACATCGGCGTGGGCGCCTCCGGCGAGTGGGAGTGCTCCGTGTCCACCGTCCAGGGCAACGCCAGCAAGAAGGTGGAGATCGTGGTGCTGGAGATCTCCGCCTCCTACTGCCCGGCCGAGCGTGTCGCCAACAACCGAGGGGACTTCAGGTTCGGTGTGCTCAGCTGCCCCAGAGACCCAACAGCTTCCGGCCCCGCCCCCCGCCCCGCCCCCAACTCCTGCATCTGAGTCCACGGGTGGCCAGAGTCTCCCAGCCACTCCTTGAGTCGTTCAGCTCCAAGTCCTGCTGTTGTATTCAGAGACCTCCTCTTTCGATTATAACCATCTGACATGTGTGGTGCAGGACAGAAAGGTTTTTATGTGCTTCTTTCCATTCATAGTTTACAAAGCTCACCCACTTGAATAACACATTTTTAAAAAAAATATATATTTTATTGTTATTTTACAGAGAGGAAGGGAGAGGGATAGAGAGTTAGAAACACCAATGAGAGAGAAACATCGGTCAACTGCCTCCTGCACGCACCCTACTGAGGATGTGCCCACAACCAAGGTACATGCCCTTGACCAGAATCGAACCCGGGACCTTTAGGTCTGCAGGCCGATGCTCTATCCACTGAGCCAAACCGGTTTCAGCTGAATATCACATTTAATATCCCAAGGAGTCTCTCGGGAAGGAGATACGAATCTCCCCATTGTACAGCTGAGAATACTGAGGCCCAGAAAGGGTCAGTGACTTGAACTCGGGACTCAAGTCCAGCCTCCATAGCACTAACCGCAGCACTAGCAGTACACATACAGTTAGAAAGTGGGGCTTGGGGACCCCTTGAAGGCCAGCCCAAACCACTCTTCTGGATCCTTTCCTCAAAGGTTCTGGCATCACAGTTCTAATGGGAGGGGAGGGGCGGGGCCCTTGCCTTGAGGGGCCTGGGTCATTGGCAATTCCTGCCTCTGCCCCCAGGTGGCCTCGAACTCTGGCCGGCATCACAGCCTACCAATCCTGCCTGCAGTATCCCTTCACCTCGGTGCCTCTGAGCGGGGGCACTCCGGGCACCCAGGCCTCCCGCCTGTGTGACCGCGCTGGCCGCTGGGAGCCAGGGGACTACTCCCACTGCCTGTACACCAACGACATTACCCGGGTGCTCTACACCTTCGTGCTGGTGAGGCCAGGGCAGGGGGTGGTGGGCACCTGTCAGCTCTGGTTTCAGGGGCTGGGCAGGGAGAGGCCTCCCAACTGCTCCCCTGCTCCCTGGGTGTGCACCGTGAGGGGCTCCTGCTCTACAGCTCTCCTTCCCCCCGGGGGATGCAGACCCCCAAGGCCACACTCAGAAAGTGCAAGCCACCCCAGCATCTTCATCCCCCAACCCAGCAAGGGCAGCCTTAAGGGGGGGGGGGGAGGCAGAAAGGACAGCATGAGCCAGCCACTGTGCCTCAGCCAGTGGCCTAGAAGTGGGCTGCCTGCTATCTTGATTAGACCCAGCCAGTGGGCCAGACCCTCTCCCCAGGCACTGCCCTGAGCATTAGCACAGAAGAGGGGCCCCTGGGGGCAATTCTGGAGAAGACGGAGAGAGACTAGACTACCCCGCTCTCTTTCCCTCACCCGCCTAGATGCCCATCAACGCCTCCAACGCGCTGACCCTGGCCCACCAGCTGCGCGTGTACACAGCCGAGGCTGCCAGCTTCTCAGACATGATGGATGTAGTCTACGTGGCTCAGATGATCCAGAAGTTTTTGGGTTACGTGGACCAGATCAAAGAGGTGAGATTCAACCAGGTCTCTACAAACCTTCCTGCTCCCCATTTGAGGCTCAATCCTCTCACTCCCCAGCCCCTGGGTACCAAGCCCCACCCGTGTCTCAGTGACTCTTTCCCCCTCTCCCCCACAGCTGGTGGAGGTCATGGTGGACATGGCCAGCAACCTGATGCTGGTGGACGAGCACCTGCTGTGGCTGGCCCAGCGAGAGGACAAGGCCTGCAGCGGCATCGTGGGTGCCCTGGAGCGCATTGGGGGGGCCATCTTGAGCCCCCACGCCCAGCACATCTCTGTGGTAATGTGGGTCAGCCAGGAGGGGGCTTCGGGGGGCCGACACTGGGAGGGAACTTAGAGTCAGTCACCCAGAAGGGAAAGCAAGCACTCTCAGGCAGCTTCTCTCGGGCAGCAAGCACTCCCAACCGTGCACCTGCCGTGAGCACCGAACGTGACTAGATTCCTAGTCGTGTGGCCTCAGATCCCGAGTCATCGGGGGCAGCGAAAGAGAGGGAGGCCAGGGACACTGGGGAAGTTACGCTTGGTGTTGTGGGAAACCAAGTTGCCTGGCGGGGGGTGGGTGCGGGGAGGGGAGAGATAGCACTGTGATGGGGTGTAGAGTAATGGAGACTTGTGTCCCCTGAGGCCAGGGTGACATTTCTGACGGTGGGTCGTGAGCCAATCAGCAACCACGGCAGAGCACCTACTACCTGAGAGATATTGTGCTGGTCCCTTGGGAGATGCAGGCGGTCAAACAGGCCGCTCTGCGGCTTCGTTGGGGAGGCAGAACAGGCCCGAGTGAAGAGGGGAGCAAGATTCAAGGTGGGGTGTGGATGAGTGGGGGGCAGAAGGCACCATGCCAGGGTCTGGGGAAGACCCGTGGCGAAGCCCGGAGAAGACAGTGAGGAGAGAGGCACAGGGGGGCCTGAGCAGACAGGGACTGTGCGGTCTCAGGCAAGGGAAGGCGAAACCGCACCTCAGAGGGTTGGGTGACAAGTTCCCTGTCCCTAGAACTCGAGGAACGTGGCACTGGAGGCCTACCTCATCAAGCCGCACAGCTACGTGGGCCTGACCTGCACGGCCTTCCAGCGAAGGGAGGCCGGTGTGCCCGGCCCCCGGCCCGCAGGCCTGGGCCAGAACCCCTCTCCCGAGCTGGAGCCCCTGGCTGATCAGCAGCTCCGCTTCCGCTGTACCACCGGGAGGCCCAACGTTTCTCTGTGGTCCTTCCACATCAAGGTGGGCGCCGGGCGGAGAGGATGCTAAAAGGGGAGGTGCCCAGAGGCGGGTGCCCGGTGAGGGTAGAAGACCTGAGAGGAGACAGGGCCCAGAACAGGGGGGAGGGGAGGCAGAAGAAGGGGTTGGAAGACATCAGAGTCCCAGGGGATCTTGTTGTGTCTCTGAGGAATCCCTGTGTCCCCCCCAGAACAGCGTTGCCCTGGCCTCCATCCAGCTGCCGCCCAGCCTCTTCTCATCCCTCCCGGCCTCCCTGGCGCCCCCGGTCTCCCCAGACTGCACCCTGCAACTGCTCGTCTTCCGAAACGGCCGCCT
Source organism: Pipistrellus hanaki (assembly GCF_964339955.1). Lineage (NCBI taxonomy): Eukaryota > Metazoa > Chordata > Mammalia > Chiroptera > Vespertilionidae > Pipistrellus > Pipistrellus hanaki. Next base: position 20,120,980 of record NC_140505.1, read on the forward strand.
CTTCCGTAGCCACGGCAACACCTCCCGCCCCGGGGCTGTGGGGCCCGGCAAGAGGCGTGGCGTGGGCACCCCCGTCATCTTCGCAGGAACAAGTAAGGGGACGAACTCTGGGTACCAGGTGCCGAATGGGACCCTTCCTAAATGTCTGTCCTGTGCCCCTTCATCCTGCTCTTCCTCACCGCCCAGCGCCCCCTAACCTCTTGGTGGAGGTGGCCAAGAATGGTGGACCCCTCACCGTTTCCAAGGAGGATGGATGGGGGACACAGACATCCCATAAAGAAAGGGGTTGGTGGGGAAAGGGTTCAGGAAGACACCGGACTTTATATCCCAGATGTGTCAAGTTTCGAAAGGGCTATAAGTACAAGCCTTTGACCCACCCAGACCTCCCTCCATCCCACCTCCCTAACCTGGCGCCAGCTCTCCCAATCAGGGTGGCCCTCCTCGGTCTCCTCTTTGCCTGGGCTCTCGCTCCCTCAGCATGACCTCCTGACCCCAGCCCTGGACTCTGCTCTTTTAGAGTACGTCACCGCCGCACGTCTGGCGCGTAGAGTGGGCCGCGGCCCAGTGCTTCTATTTGTTTTTTTAATTTAATTTTTTAATATATTTTATTGATTTTCCACAGAGAGGAAGGGAGAGGGATAGAGAGCTAGAAACATCGATGAGAGAGAAACACCGACCAGCTGCCGCCTGCACACCCCCTACCAGGGATGTGCCCGCAACCAATGTACATGCCCTTGACGGGAATCAAACCTGGGACCTTTCAGTCCTCAGACCGACGCTCTATCCACTGAGCCACACCGGTTTCGGCCCAGTGCTTTTACTTTAAAATAAATTTTTTCAATCCTTCTCCAAGGATATGTTATTTTTTTATTGATTTTAGAGGAAGGGACACACACATACACACACACACACACACAATCTTGATTGGGTGCCTCCTGCAGGTGCCCCAACTGAGATGGAACTTGAAATCTGGGTGTGTGCCCTGACTGGGAATCAAACCCCCACTTTTTGGTGTACAGGACAACACCCAACCAACTGAACCCAGGGCCCAGTGCTTTCATTTTGATTCACCCTGGTGTCTGCCCAGGGAGACTGAGGCCCGGGAAGCAGGCCCACATCTAACTGTACCCACCCAGCCCAGCGCTCACCCAGCCCATGGTGTTCTGCTGCCGCTTGGTTCCACTCACCCAGCCAGCCAGCCCCACCCCCACCCCCACTCCCGTGGCCTTGTGTGTGCCTGTGTGGACTTCCTTGCCCCCGTAGGTGGCTGTGGCGTGGGAAACCTGACGGAGCCAGTGGCCATTTCCTTGCGGCACTGGGCTGAGGGGGCCGAGCCGGTGGCAGCCTGGTGGAGCCAGGAAGGGCCGGCCGGCGCTGGGGGCTGGAGCTCCGAGGGCTGCCAGCTCCGCTCCAGCCAGCCCAACGTCAGCTCCCTGCACTGCCAGCACCTGGGCAACGTGGCCGTGCTCATGGTGAGTGAAGCGGGACTGGGGGGAGAGGGCCAGGGAACCAGGGAGGTGTGTGAGGTGGAGGTGGGGCTCTCTGATCCCCCAAGGCCACAGAGACATCAACGACAGCAGCCTTGTGAGGCCTCAACACTGTCAGGACTCGGGGAGATGTCCCTCTGTTCTCCCACACACACACTTTTCATCTTCAGGAGAGAGGAGACCCCGCTTCCCCTCCCAGAAGGAGAGAGGGGGAACTGGCACAGACCCAGCCTGCACTCCCTGAGATGCAGGTTATTAAAGCGTGGGGGGCGATTCTGGGAACATTTCTCCTTTCTGATCACCCTCTTCACTCACCCCTACTGGTTCCCCCTTCCTCCGCACATTTCACACCCTGAGCAGGCACGCAGCTGTATTATAGACAGACTTTCCCCTCTCTCCTCACCTCCGGTTTCCAGGCTGGGGACCTGGAAAGTTCCTAGAAAGGCAGCAGTAGGCCATGAATGCTACACAGGCCAACTTTCTAAGCGTGGATATCATGGTCCCTACCCCTTTGTCTACACAGATGGACTAAGCCGAGGATCAAACCGGGCTGGGGAAGCGGAAAACTGGCCTGGGGATTGCCTGGTCGGGACTCCATGAGACAGCCCCCCCCCCCCCCCCCCGGCTTCCTAATATACACTTCCCCTTCCCTACTCTTCCCAGGAGCTGAGTGCCTTCCCCAGGGAGGTGGGGGCCTCGGGGGCAGGGCTGCATCCGGTCGTGTACCCCTGCACCGCCCTGCTGCTGCTCTGCCTCTTCTCCACCATCATCACCTACATCCTCAACCACAGGTGGGAGCTGCTGCAGAAAAGAGGGGTGGTGGGAAGGTTTGGGGAGGGGGGGGTGTTTCACCAAGGACTGGCAAGTGTTCCTTTCCCAGGTAGGTCCACAGGACTTTTCTAGGCTCTTGCCTAGCATTGCGTTTGAAGGTTCTGGGGTTGGGAAACACATTTGGTGGGTTAAGACCTGCCTTCCCTGGCGCCTCTGTCACATCCACACATACACATGCACACAGATATCTGCCCCCTCCCCCCACCCCTGACCTTGGGCTGGGTGGCCCATTAATTGCTGTTTCTGGGGCAGCTCCATCCATGTGTCCCGGAAGGGCTGGCACATGCTGCTGAACCTGTGCTTCCACATGGCCATGACCTCCGCCGTCTTTGCAGGAGGCATCACACTCACCAACTACCAGATGGTCTGCCAGGCGGTAAGAGGAGAAGGGGCTGGGGGGGGGGAGGGCGTTGGGGAGCTCCAAGATCAGCTGTGGCAGCCTAGGCAGGAGGGAGGGGCAGGGGAAGGAAAAGGGGGCTCAGGCTAATGGGCCCCAGCTCCTTTGTCTTCTCTGTGTCTAGCCTTACTTGTCAGGGGAGAGGATCAAGGTAAGAAGCAAGAAGCAGGAAAACTAGGAGGAGGGGCTTCAAAGTAGAGAGCGGGAACCTGCGGTAGAGGAGAGGTCAGGGACGAAGCAGATAGCAATAACTAAGTCATGGAGTCACCAGAGTGTGGGGGTGTGGGGGCGGCCGTCTGGATGGAGAGGGAAATAGCAGGGACAGACCCGGGGGGAGGTCTGGGGGCATTGGGGGCTGGAACATGGAGGAGTGGGAGCACACTGTGGGGCGGAGGCTCCGGCAGGGCCCCAGTGGAAGCAGCCCGGTCCCCGGCTGTGGTAGCAATTCCAGCCTCAGCACCTTGATCCCGCAGGTGGGCATCACTCTGCACTACTCCTCACTGTCCACCCTGCTCTGGATGGGCGTGAAGGCCCGCGTCCTCCACAAGGAGCTCACCTGGAGGGCGCCCCCTCCCCAGGAAGGGGACTCTGCCCCGCCTGCTCCCCGTCCCATGCTCCGGTACATGCTTCCAGATACCAGCTTTGCAGGGGGAAGGGCTCAGAGGGGCGGGGGCAGGGGGGTGGTGGCCTAGGAAACCAAATCAACTCTCCCCGGGTGGATGCAGGGAGGGTCCAAGGTCCTAGGAGACCACTGTCCAACGACAGAAGAGGCAAGGATCTAGGTGGTGCCCGGCTGCTGAAGGTCATGTAGTGGGCACTGAGCAGGCAACCTGGAAACCCTCAAATTCTGGGTGAGAGAGAGGTCTGGCCTCTGTCCCTTAGGACAGTCTCGGCCAAGTCCCCTAGGGATCTACCAAGCCTGCCTTGTAAGCGCCTTGCATCCATGGCAAAAAAATTCCGACAGAAATTTAAAAGGGAAAGAAGATGGGACGGAGACCGCGAGTCAAGGGCTCTGAGCACCTGGTTCCTCGTCTCTCTGACTCCCCAAACCCATTCCTTTCCAGGTTCTATTTGATCGCCGGAGGGATCCCTCTCATTATCTGTGGCATCACAGCTGCTGTCAACATCCACAACTACCGGGACCACAGCCCCTAGTGAGCACTCTGCCTGCCTGCCTGCCCCAAACCACCCCACCCCAGCACCAGAGGCCTTCTACTGCACTGCAGGGGCACCTGCCCAGCGCACCCAGCCAGGACCCCGCCCAAGCCCGTGCATGTTGACCACGCCAGCCTCTGCCTGTCATCTCACTGCATCTCTGTCCCCAACCACCCAGCCTCTGGACCCCGCCTCAGACTTGCTCCCCTCCTCATCCGCTGCCTGTGTCTCCCCCCTCAGCTGCTGGCTGGTGTGGCGTCCGAGCTTAGGAGCCTTCTACATCCCGGTGGCTTTGATTCTGCTGATCACCTGGATCTATTTCCTGTGTGCGGGGCTGCGCCTGAGGGGTCCCCTGGCACAGAGCCCCAAGGGGGTCGCGAGCAGGGCCTCCCTGGACCAAGGGGAGGAGCTGAGGGGTCCCACCAGGCTCAGGAGCAGCGGGCCCCTCCTGAGTGACTCGGGGTCCCTTCTGGCCGCCGGGAGCGCGGGGGTGGCGACGCCTGGGCCCCCGGAGGATGGGGACGGCCTCTATTCCCCGGGCGTCCAGCTGGGCGCGCTGGTGACCACGCACTTCCTGTACCTGGCCATGTGGGCCTGCGGGGCGCTGGCCGTGTCGCAGCGCTGGCTGCCCCGCGTGGTGTGCAGCTGCCTGTACGGGGCGGCGGCCTCGGCCCTGGGCCTCTTCGTCTTCGCCCACCACTGCGCCCGGCGCAGGGACGTCCGGGCGTCCTGGCGCGCCTGCTGCCCCCCGGCCCCGGCCCCGCGCGCCTCCCCCCAGGCCGTGCCCGCGGCCCCCGAGGACGGCTCCCCCGTGTTCGGGGAGGGGCCCCCCTCCCTGAAGTCGTCCCCGAGCGGCAGCAGCGGCCACGCGCCGCCGCCCCCGGGGCCCTGCAAGCTCACCAACCTGCAGCTGGCCCAGAGCCAGGCCTGCGAGGCGGGGGCGGCCCGCGGGGAGGGCGAGCCGGAGCCCGCGGGCGCCCGCGGCGGCCTGGCCCCCCGGCACCCCAACAACCTGCCCCACGGGCGCCGCGCGCACAAGAGCCGGGCCAAGGGGCACCGGGCCGGGGAGGCGGGCGGCAAGAACCGGCTCCGGGCGCTGCGCGGGGGCGCGGCGGCGGCGGCCGGGGCCGGGGCGGCCGAGCTGCCGTCCAGCGAGAGCGGCAGCCTGCACACCAGCCCGTCCGACAGCCGCCCGGGCAGCAGCCGCCACAGCCCGGCCGCCGGCGCCGCGCCCGAGGCCGAGCCCGCGCTCACGCCGTCCGACGGCGGCAGCGACACGAGCGCCGCGCCCGCCCCGGAGGCGGCCCGGCCGGGCCAGCGCCGCAGCGCCAGCCGCGACAGCCTCCGGGGCGCGGCGCCCGACAAGGAGAGCAAGCGCCGCTCCTACCCGCTCCACGCCGCCAGCCTCAACGGCGCCCCCCGGGGCGGCAAGTTCGAGGACGCCGCCACCCCCACGGGCGCCGAGGCGGCGGGGGGCGGCTGCATGAAGACGGGCCTCTGGAAGAGCGAGACCACCGTCTAGGGGGGCGGGGGGCACTTTAGGGCAGGCTGGCCCCGCGCGGACTTGTCCCCCTGGCTTCGCGGGGGAGGGGGGGGCAAGGACGTCTATGGGCCCCCCATAGGTGAGGGCTGCGCCTGGGCCCGCTAGCCTCAGTCCCAGGCTGGGGAAAGGACGGCGGACGCCTGCGCTGCTAAGAGGGCCTCCCTCCCTCGGGGGTAGCGACAGACAATCCCAGGGCCGCTGGCAGGACCCATGTCTGCCCCGGCCCAGGCTAGCCTGAGCCGTCCATGGTCAGGAAGGTCCTGTCAGTCTGTGGATTGCTGAGTGCTGGACGGGCCAGCAAGCCCAGGTGGGCTCTTCCTATGGTGCCTGCCGCATGTTGCCCACCCGCCTCTCTGGAGGTGTCGGCCCCTCCTGGAAAACTCGGGGGGGGGGGGGTGTGCTTGGGAACAAGGTTCCCTCACCGCCCTCCTCTGAAGCCGGCCTCTGTGCCTAGCTTCTAGGGCCTCTCTCCCCACCCAGTGCTTGGCTAACTGGGGAGCCAGCCTAGCGGATATGCCAGGTGACCAGGACCCATTGGAGGTGACAAGGTGCTACTTCTCAGACTATGCAAGAGGTGGAGGTGGGGCAGTGTGGAGGTCAGCTTGGGGGGTCAAGGAGGAGGGCAGGGGCCCCATTAGGGAGCGAGTGTACAAACACCACGCAGCAGCAGGCCTCCGGGGGTGGGACTTGAAAGACACAGCTGACCCCGCCTGGGGATAATCTGAGGGGAGTAGAGAGAGTGCTTAGGTTTGGGGCTGAAGTTAGCCATGCCTTCAACCTAGTCCTACACACAATGCCCTGAAGAGGGGCTCCACCACAAGGCTGCAAGTGGTGTTGAAGTCGTACTTACCAGTCAATCACAGGACCTGGGTCTCAGCCTCCCAAGGGGGGGCGGGCTAAGGAAGATACTTCCCTGCCTCCCTGAGGTCACATGGAGGAACCCTTCCAATCATTTGACCTCCAGCCTCCTCTAAGGGAGAAACTTCCAAAACATCAAAAACATCTTCCTGCCACACCCAAACCCAGGCCAAATCCTCCCAGGTGGTGGGCAGGGTCCCTCCAGCTCCCCGGGGCCTGTACCTCCACTTTCAAACACCAGCATTCCTACACCCCCGCCCCCCAACCTAAAAAGTAACCACCAGCCTTTACTACAGGACCCAGTGGAAGTGGAGGGACCCGGAGGCCTCGTGAAGAGCATCGTGAAAATGAGGCCTGGTCCGGGTCTCCTCCTAGTCCCCATGTCACCCAGCCTGATCACCAAGGTGAAGGGAGACACAGGGAGGAAAGGAAACCCGCATTCCTTGGGATGGATCCTGTTATTTATGCTTGCTGCACAGACAATATTAGACAGGAGAAAGAAAAAAAAAAAAAGCTTTGTATTATTCTTCCACATATGCTGGCTGCTGTTTACATAACCTGCCAATGCCTTAGCACTGGAGAGCTTTTTGCAATACGCTGGGGAAAGGGGAGGGAGGGGATAAAAAGTGCCAAAGAAAACATGTTTTTAAAAGCTCGGGTTTTATACAATAGAATGTTTTCTAGCAGATGCCTCTTGTTTTAATATATTAAAATGTTGCAAAGCCCTTTGAGCTCTAACCTCAGTCCACCCACAGTCCTTTTGTTATGAGGTAGAAGAACTCATGAACCATACACATTAACCCACTAATACCTAGGACACAGGGCCAAGAGTTGCCCAGTTCCTGCCCTCTGAGGGCTGGTACCATTGGAAATGCCATCATGTACTGAGAGAAGACAGGTGAGTTTTCTGCTTGTGAGGTGAAGGGCAGGAGAATGCAGAAGGGAGCTAACTCTGAGTGCTTTACACGTGTTCCTTCACCTTCTCTACACCTCATTATGCACATTTACAGTTGCAAAACACACCCCCAGTGTCCAGCTAGGAAGTTACCTAGCTGCAAATCCAAAACTATCTGACACTGATAGCCTTTGCTTTCTACTGTATTTCTCAGGAGAGAAAACAACACAGCTACTTCAAACAAACAAACAAAAAAGAATTAGCTTCTATCTACAGCTCTGTTGTAGATATTCCTTCAGCTCCACACCAGTAGGGAGGCCCCAAGAGCCCTTTTGGTTTATCCAGTTCAGACTGGAGCAGAAGGGAGCCCAACATCTAAGAGGAAAGCCATCCCACAGACTGTGAACATACGCAAGCTGCTCTCTGGCACTAAAGAATGGGACCCTCTCCAACCCAGGGGTTCCTACAGCCTTTCTCATTTCTACTCCAGGACCTGGGCTCCAATGAACCGCAGAGGCAATACCTAAGGACTTGCACACATTTATTTCTCTGGACAGGGCAGGCCTATTATTAAGCTGCTGTCAGAATGAAGTGACTCCTGCTCCACCACACCCAAAGTGCATCACGGGGGGTTAGGACTACTTGTGGCAGCCCGTTTAGCAGCTTGGGCTCTCTGAAAGTCCCTCACTTCCTGAGGGGTCCGCAAATACTGCTCTATCTCACTGTCAGAAATGTCCTCATCTCCGGTGACCGTGGAGGCAGGGGGGGTGGGGCAGACGCGCTTTGGGGGCTTCAACATGCAGGGTGGGAGGAGAAGGGCAGGACTAGCTGGCCGCTTCCCCTTGGGTAAATCAGAGGAGCCATTCCCCACTTCCTCTTGTCCCTGTCCCCGTCCCCGCAGCTCCTCCAACGGGGCCTCCACCTCTGACGGCCCTTCTCGGAAGGCTTTGCGGATCAGAGTGTGGCGGTGCTGCAGCAGGTCACTGATGTGCTTCACCACAGACCGTTTGTCAAGTTTCAGAACCTGCAGCCAGGCCAGCTGCTCAGCCATCCGCAGCAGCACAGCCAGCAGTTCCTGGAGGCGGGAGGAAGCAGGGTAGGGTAGGTCCACATTTGCCAATTTACAAAATCGGGCCAGGGAGCATGTCAGGCGAGCTGAGGGCTGCAGCGACTGCCAAGCCAGGAAAGCAGCAGCGGTGATGACAGGCAAGGGATGCCGCCCGGTCACCAGCCACGTCTCATCCGCCAGCTCCACCAACTGCAGTGTTCGTGACAGCATCTTCTCTTTGTCTTCCATGAATTTGGCTGGCATCGACGGGGAGGCTTGGAAAAGTTTGAAGCTGAAATAATCAAAATGAGGGTCGTGTCTCAATGCCCATGGGGAAGAGCAGTCTGCTCAGGATGGGCAAGCTGTTCTAGCTCCTTGGGAACACTCAAGCTTGCTGGCAGCAAGTTTCCTACGGATACTGAGAGAAGATGGGTGACTTTTCTGCTTGTGCGGTGAAGGGCAGGAGAATGCAGAAGGGAGCTAACATGTCAGCATTTATTCCGAGTGCTTTACACGTGTTCTTTTACCTCAATTCTACACCTCATTATGCACATTTATAGTTGCAAAACCCATCCCCAGTATCCAGCTAGGAAGTAACCAAGCTGCAAACCCAAAACTATCTGACACTGATAACCTGTTTTCTACTACATTTCTCAGGAGAGAAAATAACACAGCTACTTAAAAAAAAAAAAATTAGCTTCTATCTACAGCTCTGTTGTCTCCTAATATTCCTTCAGCTGTATTCCCAGTTGATCCACACAGGCCACACATGTGAGTGGTGCAACCCAGGAGGCCTGTGCCAAGGCTAATACCTACTTTTCTACATCAGTAGGTTGCTGTGCGGGCAAAAAGATTTGAAATTATAGCATTCTAGAGATATAAAATGGGATTAGTACTAGGCACAGGAAAAGGAGAACAGATTTTTCTCCCACATTTTTTTAGATGGGCTTTTGTCAAAAAGAGACAGCCAAAGGTAAAAGGATTCATGTCTAAGGACCCATCCCATCCCCCACTAGGACTCCCCCACTAGGCAGGTACCTGCTACAGTAGGTCTTCACCAGGTCTGCCAAGCACAGAGATGGCACATCCAGCCCCAGGAGCTTCACTATCTGCATGTAGGTGCCAGAAAACATATCCAAATCTGCATACAATAGGGTGCAGATGGTCCCCATGGTCAGGGGCCAGTTATGCTGCCTACAGGTGATTAAGACACAGCACCCAACCAACACCTCCTTCTTCTGCACCCTGGCAGCCCGAATGCCAGGGTGCTGGTATGCCTTTTGGTAGTAGGCAACTGCTGTGTCCTCAAAAGTTGATGGCAACTGCAGAACTCGACAGAGATCTCTCACTCGGCGGAGACCTAGGAAAACCCACATCAAGAGTTAGAGGTCAATTTCTGCTAAACTTGCTTCCAATACAAGATGCTGTACTAGCCCTGGATAGTGTCGTTCAGTTGGCTGGAGCATCATCCTGTAAACCACAAGGTCATGGGTTCGATTCCCACCAGGGCATGTGCAAAGGCAACAGATCAATTTTTCTCTCTCTTCCTTTCCCTCCCTTTTCTCTCTCTCCCTCATATATATATATATATATATATATATATATATATATATATATAATCTTTTTACAATGACAGGATAGACAGCTGGTGCGACTTCCGAAGACATAAAGAAATTCATGGAAAGAAGTCACATTTTAGCCCACCATTTTTTGGAGGCTGGTTTGATTCAGGGCCAAGCCAGCGTTCGATCTGGATTCCTTGCGTCTACCTCAAACATATCCCTCAAACCTACACGGATTTGCTACCTCTCCTAGGACCACCCCCATCCTTTATTTCTAATCACCATTTTCTTCTACTCTGCCTCACATGATAAAGTTGAAATCAGGAAAAGCAAGCACATGGGCTGGACCATCAGGAGAATTTTCTTGAAAGCCACTGTGTCATGAAAGGTTTGTTCTCACCTCGTTGCTGACTGCGACTAACTTGTTCATTTTCCCCTGTGCTTCGTGAATATGCTACTTCTGTAAAAACAAAAACAAAACAAAACAGGGTTAGCCTTTATTCACCAGACGCCTGCCCTCCTACCACACAAAGCCAGGGGGCAGAATTCCAATCATTAGGCATCTGTTCTGCCTTACATGATAAAAGTGCCAGGGGAATTTTGGATTCTCTCTCCTCTCTCTCTCATCCTCACTTGAGGATATTTTTCTATTGATTTTGAGAGAGAGTTGAAGAGAGAGGGAAAGAACGTGAGAAACATCAATGTGAGAGAAACATATTAAAGGTCCATCTGGTTTTCTATGTCCACAGGCACCATCACATACACAAAGATTGAGGAAGATCGGGACTACACTAACGCAGTTCCAAGTGTTCCCAACTTTTCAGAAATTTCAGTACAAGTTTGTACCCTCCCCTACATCCAATCCAGACCATTTTCCTGGCTGCAGATTTTGAGGGCTGCCATACTCAGGAACTTGGAAAGCAAAGGAAGAAAAAGACGTTTTACCAGTTAGTACTAAAAACGACTTCAGGTGCTGTATGCGTCAAGAGTTGACCCACAACATTCCCACCACGACCAGACTGGGTACGTGGAGTAGAAGCTTGTTTCTCTTTTTTTTTCATTTATTGTACCTATCAGACATTGTCCTAGATAATTACAGACTGTTGCTGTTTCTTGTGATTAAGCCCCGATGCTAGAAAAACACAGGCGAAAGGCAGTCCCTCACATCTCGCAGCTCCCTCCTACACTTTGGGTCGTTTTCTCTCGTATTTAAATGCGTACGAGACAGAGAGCGGACGGGAGGTAAGAGGAATCGGGCTTCAGTCCTTCCGCTGCCCCAGGCTGCACCCACAGCTCTGCACGGGACCGCACAGGTACCTCGGAGGTTGCCCTCGTCGCTGAAGGTGGTGGTGAGGACTCCCTCGGTGACCACACAGCCGCAGTCAGAGCACACCAGCTGGCTCTGCGAATAATGCGCGTCTTCCACCAGCTCCGCGGAGCCGCAGTCCGGGCAGCGGCCCCCGCCCGGCATCTCACCCTCTGCCCGGCGCCGCGGGCGCCTTCGGATCTCCAACCGAAGGTCTGCTACAGCAACCGTGAACTAAGAGGGGAACTTCCTAAGGGATGCACCTTCCTTTTCCGGTCAGCGGTGTTTGGGTAGCTCTCTTGGCTCGGCGACTTCCGGTCCGTTCCTTTGTGGAGTCGGGTGGAAACGTAAGCAAGGAGAGGAAGTTCCTGGAGTAAACTGTGTCGTTGGGCTCCCAGCTGTCAGTAGTTGGTTTGAGGCAAGTCAGAAGGGGGTAGAATTTGGGTAAACATTCTGCCTACATGAACATACATAACAAGCAAGAAATTGTTGCTATCCTCAGACAATTCTCCTTTCTAAAGTGCCCGGGGAATCTTGGATTCTCCATTTCTCCTCTCTCTCTCTCTCTCTCTCTCTCTCTCTCTCTCTCTCTCTCTCTCTCTCTCTGTCTCTGTCTCTCTCTGTCTCTCTCTCTCTCATTCTCACCTGAGGATATTTTTCTATTGATTTTGAGAGAGAGTTGAAGAGAGAGGGAAAGAATGTGAGAAACATCAATGTGAGAGAAACACATCGATTGGTTGCCTCCTGCATGCGCCCTGGCCCTGCAACCCAACCAAGATACGTGCCCTTGACTGGAATTGAACCCAGGACCCTGCAATCTACAGGACAACGCTCTATCCAGTGAGCCAAACCGGCTAGGGTTCCATTTCTCTTTGGAAACAACTGTTGTTCTGGCCATAGAACAATGTGCCTAAAGGGGAGAGTAGTGTAGTGAGAGAGTAGGAAATTGTGTTCTATGTTCTAGAGCTGCTTTCCCAAGCAAGTTGTTCTTCTTTGTAGTCAGTTTGTCTCAACTGTAGAACGAGGGAGTAGAATTGAAATCCAGAGTGGCAAACTCAAATGCTTTCAAAGGCTAGGCAAGGAATGTCTCAGGGAGTTGGAGTGAAAGAATATGGAGTAGTGTGGACTCTGATGAACTGGGGAGTTCAAGAAAATTCAGATGTTTTTAAAAGTTTGAGCTTTAAGCCCAGCCAGTGTGGCTCAGTGGTTGGAGGTTCTATGCACCGAAGGGTCACTGACCCTATTCCTAGTCAGGGCTATCAGGACACATACCAGGTTATGGATTTGATTCCAGTCAGGGCACAGGTAGGAGGCAATCAATCAATGTGGGGTTTTGTTTGTTTTTCTCTTTCTCCTCTTTTCCTCTCTCTCTCTGGAATCAATGAAAAGAAGGGGAAAGGAACATACTCTCAGGGAAGGGTTTGTAGGTTTGCTTGTTTTTTAAGTTTGAGCTTTAAGATTCTTCAAGCTTCTGGCTCCAAAATTCTTAGCTTGGTATAGTATACATCAGCAATTTCCAACCTTTTTTATCTCATGGCACACAAAGTAATTACCAAAATTCTGCAGCATACCCAAAAGTAGATTGTAATTTTGCCAATCTGACAAAAAATAAATGTAATTTTGATTAATTCACTCTGGACAGCTATTGTGTTGGCTGTTGTCATTTTTTAATTTGACAATCTAAAGTCAAAAAGGCCAGTGCCCCTCACTAAATAGTCAGGTATTGCTCACAACTGGCACACTGGTTGAAAAATTGCTGGCATAGATCAAAGAATCTTGAACAAAATTTTCGTATGAGTAAATCTTAATTGCACGCTAAGATTAACTATTTTAATGCTTGGAAGTTTTAGAACCAGTTGTGTCTGAAAAATAAGAAAGTGAATAAAATGACAAGTACAGCCAGGGCCTGTCCTAATGACTCCAAAAAAGTAGATGGGTGTCACCATAACAAGTGTGGAGAATTTCTTTTTCTCAGGCTGACAATGCAGAGTTCCAGTAAGGCCTCTTGCAGTTTTAAGGGAGGCCAGAGTTTCAGGGAGGCCTCTGTACATTCTAGAAGCTGTTGTGGGCTCAATTTCAACCTTGCAGAATGAACTCATCCCTTCCCACTGAGAACAGAAATCACTGAGTGGCTCCTGTGCAGAATGAATTAAAAGGTAAGGGTGTTGCCAAGAGTGGTTTGGCTCAGTGGATAGAGCGTTGGCCTGCAGACTGAAGGGTCCTGGGTTTGATTCCGGTCAAGGGCATCTACCTTGGTTGCAGGCACATCCCCAGCAGGGGGTATGCAGGAGGCAGCTGATCGATGATTCTCTCTCATCGATGTTTCTAACTTTCTATCCCTCTCCTTTCCTCTCTGTAAAAAAAATCAATTAAAAATATATATTTTTTTAAAAAGGTAAGGGTGTCTTGTCAGCCCCTTCACAAATGATATTCCCTTGAGGAATGAGGTACAGATTACTGCAGCCTTCTTTAGAAGATCAGTAAATTATTATGAATCCTAGAGCTGTTTTTCAAAAGAAAAATGGTGCCTAGAAGTCTGAAGAGTCAAATCTACACAATGACATGTATCCAGTGAGTCCTTATACAGAGCAGTTGAGCCTCAAAAATAAAGGGGTCTCATCGGACAGAACTACAGGTTCTTTTGAAAAAGCTATAGTCAGTAATCAGATAGAGAAAGATTCCTCTATGCCCAATGAAACTGTGAGTTCCCTGGACTGCAATGCAGAGCAAAGGCATATATGACAAAAAAGACTGCATGTTGTGAGCAATACCTGACCAAGCATCAGCCTATGGCTTTCCAAATCCCCTCTCTCCTAGACTTCCCCACTAGTGTGATGTATGTAATGAGGACTTATTTCTGGTTGTCCAGCAGATATTGAGACATGCTTGCATGCCCATGTGCGTGCACACACACACACACACACACACACACACACATCTCAGAATTTCTGAATCAGTTTTAGACAGTATGGTCGACATTCTTACTGAGGAGGGAAACATGTCCCTAAAAATACCATAATTGGCACTGAAAGTAGCTCTTCACGTTGTCATACAAGACCAGCATAAGACTCCTCTCCTCCCTAATTTTGTGCAGATCTTGGACATAATGGCATTTTTAGGCGTGGGGTTTTTTACAGTTGTGTACCCATGACAGAAGTTTTAAAATTCTACTTTCCCCCACATGACTCATAGTAAAGTGGAAGAGCTGTTTTATGACCCTCCAACCAAACTGTGAGGGGTGGAGGGGCGATTTTCTTTCCAGTCACAAGTGTGTGTGATGGCATGGAAGAGCCTGGGCCTCAGACACTAACAGGCTGGGACGTGGCCGGGACCAGGCCAGAAGATGGCGCACTCTACTAAGACGTATAAGTCTGGGGTTCTGCACTTTCCCAAGAAGAAATCGATTTATTTAGGACATGTGTTTGCCTTCCTCTGGGAAATCAGGACAGATACATCACCCTTGGGGCCCTTCCCACTGCTACAAATATGTCTAAGAATTACCGTCATTCAATGAGAGCAAGTATCTGTTTGTTTAACAGATGTTCCTCAAACCCTTCTCCCCTACCTCCCATCTGTGAAACTGGAGCCATGTTTCTTATCACATGGTACCTGACACACAGGCTTTTAAAATGCTGAATGCCCACCATGGGCTGATTTTGAGCAGAAAGCTACTGTGGAGGGAATGCTTTTGGAAAGGCCAACCTGGCCAGGTTCAGGTGGGAAACACTGACCTTAGGCCAGAGCTCTTTCTAGAGAGGAGACTAGAGTGGAAGGCACTGATGGTGTGGGACCCGGAGGAAGCTCTCCACCAGCCCTCCCTCGGTGAGAGGTGTGCATTCTAGTTAGTTGTTTACCTGTCAGACTTCCCTTGTGATTGCAAGTCTCTGAGGACATGACCTGGCTTCTTCATCCCTGTGTCCTAGGAACACCTCCTAAAGCAGGGGCTGGCACTCAGTTCAACGCCTGTCAGGAGCAACACACAGACTTTCTCAGAGGCAGGACGTTCCAATCCAGAGCAAGGAGCCAGGGGGAGCTGGGCAGCCTCACCCCTGGGCTCCTCCCAGCTCCGTTGACTGAAATGTCACTCTACACCAGTTTCACTCTGAGCCCGGAGGACGCTCTCTTCTCCCTCCCACTGAGCCTGGCAGTGGCTCAGGCCTGCGATCCTCTCTGGCAGTGTTTCCTTTCCACCACCTCGGCTCTGCAGCGGACACTCACACTTCTCCGGCACTCACCAGGGACAGCCACAGCATGCAGCGTCGCTGGGGCTTCCTAGATCCTGGTGCCAAATAACCTTCCTCACTCATATTCCCTTTTCCCCTTTGCATTATTTATTCTGTGACCCCAACACTCTTCCCTCGCCTGGGATGAAGATTAATGTTTTCAGTTTCTCAAACTCCTAAGAACATAGGCATGTGATCACTCTAAGGAGGTGGGCACAGGCCCATATCGCTGCACAGACCGAGGGCACAGACATCAGTCACCTTACCTGGAACTGCCCTCCTCAGGGAGCCTGTGTGTAGCCTCACCTTGAGGTATATGGTCTCCGTTATCGCTGCCCGCTTCAGCCCTCCAGGATTCCAAGGGAATCCGAACAGTATCTGCCTGGCTCCCAAGTGATCGTGGGCGAGGGGTCAGGAAACTTTTTCCATAAAGGGCCAACTAGCAAATATTTAGGTTTGGCAGACATGGAAGTCTCTGTTGCAATGACTCTAAGCTGCTGCTATAACATGGAAATGGTCATAGATAAGGATGTAAACAAATGAGCATGACTGTATTCCAAAGAAACTGTGGACACTGAAATTTGAATTCCATGTAATTTTCATGTAGCTTCATTTTAATTTTTTTAAATCATTAAAATATATATATATAAATAACCAGTATTTAGCATTGTGTTGTTGACTGTGGTTATGACTCTCTGTGCTTTAGATATCTAATAATTATTTAAGTTGGAAAAAAAAAAAGAAAAGTAAAAATCATTCTTGGCTCGATGGCTGCACAAAAACAGGAAATAGGCCATATTTGCTGTGCCTCCCGCCCCCGTTCCACACCTCCAGGTCAGACACAGGCGTCCTAGTTCTTTCTGAACCACTCACTGTCTGACCCGTGGCAAACAAAGTTCTGATGCCTCTCTAGGACTCATCTGCATAATGGAGATCTTATCTTCCTTGATGAGAATTAGAGACAGCAGCGTTGGTGCCTAGAACAGAAGGAACTCAGTACACGGGCCTTCCTTTTGCAGTCGAGTTTCAGCCTGAAGTGAGCACTTGATATGCAAGGACAGAGCAGCTTTCTCTCCTCCCTGAGAGAGCCTATCACTGTGAGCTAGGTGCCTATTCCCTGGGCTCAGGATCCACGTGTCCGTGTGAAACAGCTGGACGTAAAAAGGCTAAGTGAGGACATTCTCCCTTAGACTTTGTGGCTTTGGAATACGCTGGCCCCACCGAGCTCAAGGAAGCCAGTTTTGAATGTGGAGTGATAGCTCCTGTCCTCCCAGGGAGGGAAAGACTGCTGGTTGCAAACGATGTTAACGGATGAGAAGCCTCAGGCATGGGGTCCATTTGCTCAGAGACTAGGTTCCAGGGCTAACGGAGCCCATGCTGCTGGCACCTTGGCTAAGGTTAAAGAGTGGTAACACCACCCTGTAAGTGACAGTTTTCCATGAGGGTGGGAGACAGGATGCCCCCTCGCCCCAGCAAATCCTCATCTGGTTCACAGGTGGCTGTGATGACCTGAGCAGGCAGTGACCCGGAAGTGACCTAGATCATCTTTGCAGTTGCCGCAGCTCTTCTGTGGTGAGTGGTTAGCTGGGCCGATTCTCCCTCGGAATCACTATCGGTCCTTGTTGCAGATTCTCTAAAGGCATGCCGAAATGTTCTGAACAGTCTGTACTGCGTGTTCTCATCTTCATTTAAAAATGTATCTATTTGTATGAGGGGGAAATGCTGGGACAACCAATCAAAATGACAGTGTTACCTCTTGGTAGGTAATTTACGATTTCTCTCTTCCCCCCTCAGCTCCCCAAGAATGAGCATGTATAGCATTACTTAGAGAGAAATCTACAGACCAAGTGGGTGGCTAGGGGGTGGCTGTGCTTAGTGATCAGTGGCAACTCAGCAAATGGGCCTTCCTTTTGCAGTCAAGGTTTAGCCTGAAGTGAGCTCATGATATGCAAGGACAGAAGCAGCTTTCTCTCCCTCTGTGAGAGCCTAAGGTCCCTGCAGCAGGCCAAGATGTGTGTCATAGAGAAGGGATCAAAGATGCCCCGTTCCCTGGACCAGAAAGGGCATTGGGACCCCTGGGCACCAGGCAAGGTGGCGGCAGTAGGAATCCAGGTGAGAGATTCTCAGAGGGTGAGAAACACTGGTCACCGCCCCCCCACAAGGGAAGTTGGCCAGGAAGACAGAAGACATTTTTATTGTACCCCTACGAAACCACAGACACAAATCTTTGAAAGGTAGTACCATTTTATTTAGTGTTGTAGGAAACTTTAGGTTACTTCTTACCAACAAAATCAGAAAAATTCAAAATTCCCAAAGTAACAAAGCAGAAAATAACTCTATAATCCAAAAACACTGGGCAATCCTTCAAGAGTCGGAGGGAAGAAGAGGTCAGGTTTGTAGCTCACATAATAGATATCGAGAAACCGCAGGGTTGAGGTTGGCATGGATACTAGGAGATTATGTTCTCCACCTAAGACAATTAATCTTTCAGCTTTGAGGGATTATTTATTTGTAGTTCTAAAAAAATAAAAATAGAAAGTCAACTGGGAGAGGGATCCAGTGAGGAAAGATCCTGCTTAATTTAACATTAAGTTATTGCCTCTGGCCTTCAATACAGTATGTGGCTGAGTGTCATGGACCTTTCTCCTTGTTGTCCTTTTGAGCTCCCACTGTTAACAAAGCTGGAATCACACACATGTATCACACTGGTTCATGCATACGTGCACACCCTTCCACTCAGGTCAACAGCTGTTCCACATGGCAAAGGGCAGACTTGCTTGCTTCCCCAGTCTGCTACCCTGATGAGGTTAACACGCAGGAATAAAAGAGAAGGGCAGGACACCTGTCAAAGTCCAAGGAATGAGATGATATGAAACAACTGAGCAAAGAACTGACATCTTACTCCTGGAGCTGACCTCCAGTTGAAATTCATTGCAAGGTGTTTGCTTTTAATTGGACGCTTCCCTAAAGTACGGACTGTTCTTTCGAGGCAGCTAGGCAAGGCCAAGAAGGCAGCTGCCCCTGCTTCTCCTCCTCCCAGGGCCCGTCAGGTAGGTTAGCATTCACAGCAGCTAGAGGCAGGTGCCATTCCCGTATAGATGGGCACAGGCCTTCAGACATGTGCCAGGGATAGGAGTCCAGCGCGCCAACTCCCCACTGCCCTGCTAATGGCTCAAAGCAGGCTAAAGCTTTTCTTAGATAAATTCTCCCTCCAAGTAGAGTCCTCAAGGACAGTCATTAACTAGTGACCTTCAGGCTATCTACTTTTGAGAGGTACAGGAATGCTATCCATTGAATTTTTCCCCCCAGCAGTGGTAGAAACCAGACACCCTTGAAGTAAATTGTCCTTCATTCTCCAGAGTTCCCAAGTGGCATATCAGAGCACAGGAATTCACTCCTCCACCGGGCGTCCCACTCAAACACTGACCAAGATACATACTGAGGTCCTAACAGCAACCTCCAAGCCAACCCCTCCTGAACGGTGCAGGTCTCCACACCAGCCCTTCAGAGGAGAAACCATTCAGAACTCACCTGTCCCCCCCCCCCCCCTTTCCAGGGCACTTGGGTTATCACAGTCAAAACACATTTATATCAAGTAAAAAAACAAGTCGTGGAACAAATATATACATGTACATTTTCAGAGTTCAAGTGAATATACAGTTCTCTTTGTAGGTATGTACATCAATGTCATAGCACTACAAAAATACAAGGCATCTGAGAAGTTTACAGTGGTCCCCAGTACTGGAGGAGAGTATTAAATAAAATAGCTATAGGTAGTTAAAAACTAATCGAGTAAATCAAGTTACAGTATCATCCTTCAGATTAAAGTGCTCCAATAGAACTAAGATTGCAGCAGACATGATCCCGAAAAGGGATTCTGCTGCCAGCAATCTTGCCTCTTCACCTCAATATAACAAGAACATACGAAGAAGAGATCCCCAATTTAATACCGGCCTATATTGCCACCCCTGCCCACCCCATTGGCCGGTGATATTCCTCCCCTAGGAGAGAGGTCAAGATCTGGTGAGATTCTGTCACAACCAGAGGGAAAAAAAATGAGTAATACAGAAACATTCTAATTGCAATATTAGGTTACTAACAATGATATTACCTGAATAATTTGAATTGGTACTATTAATTAAGATTAAGAGCCCTAGGTGGTTTGGTCCAGAGGCTAGAGCAACTGCCCCAAGACTGAAGGGTCCCAGGTACGATTCCAGTCAAGGGCACGTACCTCAGTGGCAGGTTCCCCTGCCCTGGTGGGGGTATGTGCAGGAGGCAACCAATCCATGTATCTCTCTCTCTCTCTCTCTCTCTCTTCCCCCAATCTGTCTAAAAAAAAAAAAAAAAAAAAAAAAAAAAGGAAAAATATCCTCAGATGAGGATTAATAACAACAACAAAATAAAGATTAATACCAGGCAAGTGACCTAATTTTTAAATACATGTGTGTTAATCTAGTTTTTAAAATAAGCAAGTCCAAAATAAGTATTATTTTCTTGCTCTTTACCATTTTTTAACAAGGGGGCAAATGATAGGAAGAACTGCCAGGGAAAGCAAGGCACAGGGGGAAAAGGCCACAGGAATCCTACTAAAACCATCCCATATCTGGTGAGACTGTTTTAATAAGGCCTGGGTCACCCAACCTAGCCAGCAGGAACCCTGCTATTATGGGAGGAGAGACCTGGACCAACCTCCCCTGACTGAGTGCCAAGTGACTCTCAGTCCCCTGTTCATACATTTTAAGGCTAGAGTGTAGTGGAAGTGATGTTTAGAAAAGGCAACTTGTTAAAAATCTAAAAGGCACACTCAGAGGCTTTCCCTAAACTCCTCTGCTCTGGTCAAAGCAGGACCAAGTCTAAGAAGCCCAGGAGGCTGATGTAGTATCAAAATTTAACCTCTGCAGCCAAGCAGACACCTGAGCTACTCAAAAGCCACAAAAGTATGTGTAACGCAGCACCTTCTCATTTCACCCCGAGCGTTCATGACGTATTTTAGAATCTCGACATCAAAGAAAGGAAACCCCAACGTAAAAACACATCAATAGCCCTGGCGCCACTTGACTCTCTGGACCAGGATCAGATCTTATGACCATGTCTTTCAGGGTATAAAATATTCACACCATAAGGCACAGTGGCATTTAAATATAAGACCCTGGGAACGTACAGTGAAGGACTCATTGTAATAAGTAACCTGGCTTCAATTGGCAGAACTGACTCTTGCCAGATAACACGCAAGGGAGATGGATGGTGACTTGGAGCCCGAGGCTGGTTATCAGGCACACGGAGTCCTTGACCTCAGGAGGAAGTGGAAACAAACTCACAAAAAAAAAGTCTCAGGGTTGCAGGCTGGCTGTTCACATCTTCCCTGCCTTCCTGCCGACCTGAGCCGGGACCCGGAGGATGTTGGGGGTTTCTTCCATGACCCTGACGAGCAGGTTGTCGATGTAGTCCTCCAGCTCTCGAACCTGGAACTCCTTCTTGTTTATTGTTTCCTTCTGTTTGAGGACCAGCTGGATCAGCTCATCGTGGGTGAGCTGTGCATAGGCAAAAGCAGGGTCCGAGGGGGTGTATTTCTTTGGAGAGGAAAGAAGAGGGGAAAAAGACAAAGTCATCAGAGAAGTCTAAATAGCTAAAAAAAAAAAAAAAAAAAAAAAAAAAATACCAAAGAGGGGCTCAATGACGGTAACCGGAGGCTCCGGAGGTCGCGTTCAGAGGGTACAGTGTGCTCTAGGACCCGGACAAACAGGAAACCACTGCTATGCAGGTGATTGGACACATTTCAAGATGGAGTGACATCTGAACCAGGCCTTGGAGGTTAATTATCATTAACTTCCTCCCCCAAGTGACAGGATTTTGTTTTTAATTATAAAAGGAATATCTGTTCATCATGGAGTCGGGGGGGGGGGGGGAAATATTACCTATAAGTCCAATGCATAACACTTGGGTCTCTTTCTTATTTTTCTTTTTTCAAATATATTTTTATTGATTTCAGAGAGAAAGGGAGAGGGAGATAGAAACATCAATGATGAGAGAGAATCATAGGTCAGCTGTCTCCTGCATGCCCCCCTACTGGGGACCAAGCACCCAACACAGGCATGTGCCCTAACCAGGAATTGAACCATGACCTCCTGGTTCATAGGTTGATGCTCAACCACTGAGCCACACTGGCCGGGCCCTAGTCCTTTTGATGAAGTGGAAAAGAACCAAATTCTAACTCTGTGTTAGCTTACTTTTGATCTTTACATTTATTTCCTTAATTGAATTTATTATTCAGGAAAGTGCATGCTGGGCCTTCATTCTGAGGGGTTTTAAAGACTGGGCATTTTCAGGATGTCTTAGGAGAGGATCGAAATAGAATTATCTTTCCTATTTTTCCTCGGATTCTTTATGGTGTGCTTTACAACTTTAACATCATACAGGATATAGTGTTTTGGAGGGTTTTTTAAAAATATATTTTTATTGATTTCAAAGAGGGAGAGAAAGGGTGAGAGAGAACCCACAACCCCGGCATATGCCCTTGACAGGAATCGAACCTGGGACTCTTCAGTCCCCAAGCCAATGCTCTATCCGTTGAGCCAAACCATCTAGGGTCAAGATATAGTTTTATAGCTTCTTTAAACTGTTATTTTGTGAGCCTTTTCCCATCATTAGATTTTAGCAAAAATTGCTTTTTTAATGGATGCTTAAAATTCCATCATATTTTAACCATCTCTCTCCCTGAGTACTTAGGTTGTTTTCAATTTTCACAATTATATAGTAACATTTTAATTAAAATACATTAACATAAATCTTTGGTTACATTGCCAAATATTTCCTTAATAAAAATGCGTGAAATTAAAAAGGCATACACACTTAAGGTATTTCATACAAACTGTCGAATAGTTTTTCAATTTAAATTTTGTATTCCAAAGGGATACAGGACTTTGAAATCATTAGCAGATTCTAGGATTGTGATGACTTAAAAAAAAAAATTATACAACAATTCAACATTTCAGAAGGTGAGCATCGGCCATGAAGAGGAAGAGGTGCAAAGAAAATATCCATTAATTTAAGAAATAACAGTGCCCATTGTCACATATTTCCTCTCAGGATCTTACCCTGGATTTTTTCCCCCCCGCAAGGTTGCAATAATAATGATGTATATTCAAATTGTGTCCAACTTTTTCCATATAACAGGACAGATGATTTCTGAGTGCAGTTGGCTGTATTATTTTAAAATGGACGTGTCAAAGCCACCTGAGTAAACAATACACGCCTAGGCATAAATCATCTATAAAGGATGGAGGCCCCAAGAAAAATACCTTCCCCACCCCCCAACCCATCCAATATGATTCAGCAAGCCTTTCATAACTTTAGCTATGCAATTTCTTCCTCTAACCTCTCTCTTACTCTGCAGCATTCCAAAGAGCAGTTCTTATTTATAAGCATTGTTTATGCTTTAGCACAAAGCATCCATTATATGGCCAGCCAACAGCAGTCTCCAGGAAACTTTCCATATTTACTCCGACTAGTTACTAGGTATGGTCCAGGACTGAGAGCTTTGCCGCTGGCAGGCAGAGGGACAGCAGTGGGGCTTACAAATCATGAGCAAGCCAGGCAGCAGTTTGCCTTTGTTTTAAGGCACAGTTATTCTCTCTGTCAGGGCCAGGAGATAAGCCCCTGGTTAAACAAGCTTTGAAGAGTAAATAAAATGAGAGCCAAGGGTCTTTCATGCTAACTTCCTGAACGCTAGGTGCTGTTTCTCTTTGGAGCCAAGCTGCATTCCACAGTAAAAGGAAGAGGGGATGGGAGGCCACCACATGGCTCTAGTTCTCATGACCCTTTTACGCTGTTCTTTTGCCCAGTTTCCTGGTAAATATTGTTAACTCCAGGAAGACAAGTGCTGCCTCTTCTACACAAGCACAGAACCCAGCCCAGGTTATGGAGCTGCTCAGGTTATGGTACGTTTTTAGGCTAGGGCTAACGCATTGTAGGTAGGTATACAGTTCTGCAGCTGGGGATTTCGAGAGAAGGCAAGATGGCCAGAAGATGCTGACTTGTTTTCAGGCACAATTCATTATTACTATTCAGCCTCTTGACCTGAAACTCCGCTCTCCAGCTTCAGTGAGCCATTAGCCCAGCTCCCGGTGGCATAGGTACAATGCGGTCAGAGGCAGCAACCACCACCCAGCACTTTAAAAACGTTTGCAGGAGGGAAGGAGTCGTAAGCAAGAAGTTTTACTTTAAAAAAACACAAAAACTGCACTGGACAGTTTTGCTTAGTGGTTAGTGTTGGCCCGTGAATAGGATTCAGGGTTCCATTCCCAGTCAAGAGCACGTATCTCAGTTGCAAGTCAATCCCCGGCCTCAGTTGGGGTGAGACGGGGAGGCAACCAATCGATGTGCCTGTCTCTCTCCCTCTCACCCTTTCTCCCTCCCTTCCTCTCTTTCACTCCCTCTAAAAATCAACGGAAAAAATATCCTTGGGTGAGGATAAACAAAAAAATAAAATAAATAAACTTTATTTTCACCAACTACAGTCCCCAGGAGTCGTTTAGGAAATTCCTCTCCACATATCTGAAACACATCCTTCCCCACGACTGGTCCTCAATCACTCAGTATATCACTCTCCTCCAGCCCAGTGACAGTGAGTCAAAAACCAGCGGGCTTCAGCAAGGCCCGATTCTAAACCATTTTGATGTTAGAACCAGGAAGGGCAGGATGAGGACACGCAAAGCAGAAATCACCTGGCAGGCTGATTTTGTTTATGTAGGGAGTTAATTTTTTGTTGTGTGGTGGTTGTTGTTGAATGTTAGCCTAAGCTTTTCAAAGAGAAGAAACCCTCTAATCCAGCAATATTCTTCATGGAAATTGAGATTAAGGAAATAATCTAACAGGGGGAAAAAGACCTATGCAAGCAATTGTTGGCTGGAGAGTTATTCATCTTGCAAAACAGAAAACATATCATAATGTTGTACACTTGAAATGTATGTAATGTTATTAGCTAATGTCACTTCAATAAATTTAATTTTTTAAAAAGAAAAACAGAAAACAACATGAGTATCCAACAATAGGGAAATGGTTAAGTGAATAATGGTATAACCATTTCAAGAATAATTATGTAGCAACATGCAAAAAAAGGTTATGATATATTAAGAAGGGGAAGGAAATGAAGAAGTGTTTCTATGCAGGTGATAGAGCTGGGAATACCATCATTTTGCAACTGCCACAGTCATCAATGGATACGAAAGCCTGTGAACCAAAAGTTGATGAGGAACAGGATGTTCACATAGTCTGAAATTAATTCCCACAAATTTCTTATTAACTGTAAAGGGACAAATAGCAACTTTATCCTGGAGAATCTTGGGGGACACCACCAAACTAAGTCATGAGAGTTAACGCTTCCACTCCTGGTACAAACTGATATATGTTCCTCTTCACACAGAGCACTGAGAAGTACGTGTTATTTGTATAGTTGATTTCGGCCAAGAATGTATAACCTCAACCAAACCATGAGGAAATCCCAGGCAAATATTAAACTAAGGCAAATTCTACAATAATGAGTAATCCTGCATTGGATCCTGGACTAGAGGAAAAATCACCCTAAAAAGGACATTAATGGGACAATCGGTGAAATTGAAATATAGACTATAAATGAAAAAAAGAGTATCACATCAATGTTAAATTTCTTGATTTTGATAAATGTCCTTATTCTCAAGAATTCCATACTTAAGTATTTAGGGTAAGAGAGATGTGATATAAGCAACTTAATCTCAAATGATTTGGGATTTGGGGGGCGGGGGGGAAATGAGTATTTAAACAGAGAACAAAGAGGGGGTGGGGGAAAAAAAAAAAAGCAAATCTGGTAAAATGCTAACAATGGATTAATTGGGATGAAAGGTGTTCCGGAGTTCTTTGTCCTATTCTTGTAACTTTTTAAAAATTTGAAATGATTTCAGAATAAAGTTACAAAAAGTATATCTGTGCAACGATTACAGCTACAAGAATGTTGTGTCCTTGCCAAAAGGTAGGAAAGGATGCCTGACAATGAAAATCTAATTTGAATGGGCCAGATGGTGGGTGACACTTTCTCCTCATTAAAGAGAAGTGCTGATGTCAATTACGCTACTTGATTCACACAAAAATTCAACAATCATCATACGGGAAAAATAATTATTCGGTGGCAATAAAGGGGCTTCCATGAGACATATGGTTACGTTACTCCTGGAGTCACCTGCTGCCCACGGAGCTGTAGACAATGGTGACTCTAGAAATGGGTGGGTTTTTTAGATTCCTATCATGCCCATGTCTGGGCGAAGACATACCTTCATGATAGCTTCGTTGATCAAGTTCTCGCTGATGATAGTGGCAGTTCCCAAGCTGGAGTTAGCCGTCTTGGTGGCTGTCGTGTTCATTGGCTTCACGAGATGAGGTCTAAAGAGAAGGGAGAAAGGATCCTTAGAGCTTTCTGTAACGGGAACGCTGAGAAACTGCCCATCTCAAAGATGGCAGCTGGCCAGAGAGACGAGGGCGGAGAGCGGTGACTCGCCGTTCACGTCTCCGCTCTAACACATGCCAAGGTTCCTGTAGAAATGAAAGCAGTCAGCTCTAGGCGGCCAAATGCAAGCCAGCAACACACACCCTTAGAGCCAGGTGTCCTGGCATTCTTACAAGCCCCCTGTCCTCGTTCTCAATGTCAGGAGAACGTGAAAGGCAGTGTCTTATTTTTTGGAGGCAACTACAGGCTAGGACTCCACTGTGGGAGCTCTTGCAAAGCCTTCTGTTCTCCGGCAGTAAAGAAAGAGTTCAGAACAAGCATGCCAGCGTCACACCGGGCAGTGAAACTTTAAAAACACTGCTTGGTTCTGCACGCTCAGTCTCAGTTGGTTCTGAGACTGTTTAACATACCCATCACATCACAGTGCATCTCTGCTATTTCAGAGCTCCAAATCTGTGCAGAGTAATTCCTAAACTATTTTGGAAGACTACTACTACATTCTCGCTACAAACACAGGTGTGCCTTCAGGTGCTCCCACCACAGGAGATGGCCCTTATAAAATGGGCCCTACCAGCAAAACGGGTGGGGGGTTGCACCATCAGAACACACCTGGGCGGTGAGAAAGCCATAATAATCTCTGCAGGAACAAGCAAAGGGGACATTGCTCAAGTTTACGAAGACACTCTTTCCCCGACTCTCACCTGTGCTTGGCTGACCCAGTGCCAGCTGAGACTGGATGTGTCTCCGAGGGTGAGACCCAGGCCTGAAGAAGCGGCTTCCTCTTGCCAGAATGTTCCGCTTTCCCAGGGAGGCCCTCTGCTGTTGCTTTTTTGTGAGATTCTGCTGTACTGGTGTGGGGAGTGTCAGAGAGTGGGAAGCTAGGGGAAGAGTGTGTGGCAGGAGAGGGCTCAGGAGAGGAGGGGCTGGAGACAGGAGGATCCAGGGCCGAGTCAGCAGGCTGCTTTCGCCTCCCATTTCCCATCAGCCCTGCCTCCTCGCCCTCGCCAGGGCCTGGCAGCTGGGTGTCCAAGCGTGAGCTCTTGCCAAGATTTGGTTTATGGATTCCTAAAGCTGTAGTGTGCTCTGGAGAAGCCCTAACAGATGCTTCCGGTGCTTTTGGCCTGAGCTCATGCAGGCTGTCTGCGGGCACTGCCAGCCCACCTGCCTCGCTGTTCGGCGCCTCCTCAGAATGGGCAGGTGACCTGCTCAAGGAGGAAGCTCCTCTTGCCAGAGCTGCTCCCTCTGCTGCCTCGCTGTCATCTTCCACCTCGTCCACTCTTTCATCGTCCGATGTCACTTCAGGAATGGACGGAAGGGTTAAGTCCAGATCGGCCGCGCCTGGAGACCGGACAGCGGAGGCAGACTGAAGGTCCTCCAGGGGATCGGACAGCAGGCCTTCGTGGTCGCTGGCTTTGCTCTGATTCTGAGCCAGGAGGGTGTCGTCTTCCTCCAGGCCTTCCCCGGAGCTTGCTCCACTCACTGGGCCTTCTGAGACGCGCTCCTCCTGGGAGGGGAGCAGCAGGTGACTGGCCTTGGCAGCCGGCACGCCGGGATCCAGTGGCCGGGGCTCGCTCACAGCCTCCCCCTCGGAGCCTCCCGCGTGGGGACACTCGGCAGGCTGCTCTCTGCCCCACACGCTGCCGGCAGCAGCCCCTTCCGGCCCCAGCTCCTGGGGATGACTTCCGTCCTCTCGGACCCGTCCAGGGGACTTCTCCACCTCCTCTTCCGTGAAGAGCTGCTCAGAAAATGACACGTGCTTCTTGGTTTTCTTTGGGGCCTCGCTGCCATTCAGACCCATCTCTTCGTGTCTTCCCAGCGCGGAGGGAAGTGGGAGGACCGGCTCTCCCATCCGAAGAGGGGGTACCGCCTGTTTGACTGTGGAAGTCACTTCCCCACCCCTACCTCTGTCCTCCTCAGAAAGCCCGGACGGACTCTCCCAGTCTGTCTTTACCCCCAGCGGAGGCCTCCCAGCCGGGCCTCCCGTCCTGCCGCTTCTCGCCGAAAGGGCCAATGTCACTTCTCCGGCCCCTTCCGATGAAGGGGGGCAGTCTTGTTGTTTCTTGGGGGGAAACCTTGGCGGTTCTTCTTGCTGCCCCGTTTCAGGCTGCTTCAGGAGACCCTTTGCTGAGTCATCGCCCCTGGCATCTTCCTCTGTGTCCGCCTCACGGGCCTTCCCCGCTGGAGCCTCTTCCGTCCCTGCCCACGCTGCCGTGGGCGGCTGTTTGGGCGGGGATCCCAAGGCACGAGAAGCAGCATCTGGAACTTGTGTTAAACTCTCCTGGTGCGCCTCTGCGTCAGGGAGCAACGAGGGCCCCTCAGCACCAGCCTGGCCCTGGTCGGCGGAAGGCCAGCTTCCGACAGGCGTGGATGTGGAAATGGGAGCTGCCAGTGGAGAGGAGGGAGAGGAGGAGGCGGAGAAGACAGAAGGAGATTCTGAGGACTGTGTCTCTGCCTCGTGCCCCGACTGAGGAGGGACAGGTGTCTGAGCAGGACTGGAAGGGAAAGCAGAAGAAAGGGGAAGAGAGACAGGGGGAGGAGGAAGCCTGGCTGTGGGTTGAACCTCTGGAGACACTTCCAGTCTGCAAAAAGGACAAAATAAAACCTGCCGGTCAGTTGCAGATGCTGCTTGAGAGGCGAAAAAAACATGTAAAAGTAAAGTCGTTCAGAGGGGAGAACTCAATGCTATATCTGGGGCAGTACCTTAAGAACTTAAAAAAGGAGCACACCAATACTTAATATACAGAAGAGACGCTTTTTATCACCGAGCACACCTGCCACACAAAGGGCTTTGCAACAGAAACAGAAAGAACCAGGTAAAGTGACAGCCCACAGTTGTTGTTTTTATATTTTTATTGTTTCCAGAGAGGATGGGAGAGGGAGAGAGAGATAGAAACATCAATGATGAGAGAGAATCATTGATCAGCTGCCTCTTCCATGCCCCCTACTGGGGATCGAGCCCACAACCCCAGTATGTGCCCTTGACCGGAATCGAACCCGGGACCCCTCAGTCCGCAGGCTGACACTCTATCCACCGAGCCAAACTGGGTAGGGCAGCCCACAGTTCCTTTTGGTGATACACAGACAGCACCTAGAAAGCTCAAAGCAGTAAAGACCCACCACAGGGCAACACGCATACATGTTGAAGAGCAACAGGCTATGTATATGTCAGTGTGAGTGTGTGTGTGTGTGTGTGTGTGTGTGTGTGTGAAATCACAGTAAGCAGAATCTCAAATGCAAGCCTCTCCCCCCACAGACCACAGAAACACTGCGAGTGGATGTGAGTCATGCTGACAAGCAGAAACCTCCAGGCTCTCTCAGGCTCTCGAAACAAGATGCAGAGTAAACACACAGAGAACTGTCACAGGAGTGTGACCAAGGGTCTCGCATGACAGCAAACCAGTGCCCACGTGCAAGGAGGAGAGAGAACATCGGACTCAAAGGGAGATGTGTGAAGAACTCACACCCAGTCCTGCGCATACCACAACCGAAACCTGGTGTCCCCAGCGTGCAACGCTCAGAATCCGCTACCCCCACGGCCTTCCCCTGGGTCTGAATGTCACCCATGGAGGGCCAGGACTCACCGAGGTTTCACGGCTTTGGTCTGGGGCGCCCTGGGAGAGGGAACAGGCGCCGTCGGTTCAGACTTGGGCTCCGGGTCGGCCCCCGGTTCTGTGCTCTGCACTTCTCCGAAGGGGTTCAGGGATTTTCCCCGTCCGGAGACAACAGCCGTCGTATCCTTCTCCGATCTCTTCGCAAGGCCTTCAGCGGGCCCCAGCCCGTCCTCCCTCAGCGGGCCCTCCTGCTCCTTCCCAGGGGTGGTGGCAGGGCTTTCGCCCTCACTGCCCTTGGCCAACTCCTTCTTTCCTGTCACCAGAGAAAGCAGAGAGGACTTCCTGCTCTCGTGCTTCTTACTCTCTTTGGCTTCTTTCACGGCCTCCAGTTTCGCCGGAGCTGTGTTTTCCCTGACGTCCCCGCTGCCCTGCAGCCAGGAGGGCGGCAGGGTCATGGATTTCGGGGAGTTCTTTGTGGAAGACTCGGAGAGCCACTTGTCAGAGGACGCGGCACCCCCTTCCCCGGGTTCCTTCCAGGACCGAGGAGACAGGTTTTCCGTGGAGGAGAACAAATGCCTCTTCCTGAAGCCCTGAGGGGACGGGGAAGAGGAGGTGCTGTCCTTGGGCTCAGGCTTGCCTTCTGGCTGCTCCACGTAAACGTGGTTCCCGTTGATGCAGACGTTGGAGCGGGAGAGCGCGTCGTTCTTGGACCGAAGGCCGCCGAGGAAAGAGAGCCCTTCCTTCTTGGGGAGGCTGAGGTTGGCCTGGTTCAGTTGCTTAGGATCTGCGCTTCCTGATCTCTTGTGAGACATGACTGTGGGGAGGAAAACAAAGGGAAAAGGGAATAAGGAGTTAAAATGGCTGGCCCACAACTGGAGGGAGTGGGGATTTTGTCGGTGCCCAAATACATTCTCGGTTGTCACAGGTAGAGGCCAGGGATCCTCCCAAAGATCATACACGCATGGGACAGCCCCCCACAACAAAGAATTATCTGGCCCAAGCTAGGAGCAGTGCTAAGGCTGAGAAACCCTGCATTTAGTCAATGGGAAGGGCAGCACTTTTGGTAGAGTAACAGAATCTGGACAACAGTAGGGGTTTGATCATTGAAATTGCAGTTCAAAATACACAGTTAATTCAGAGTAAAGGGAACTGGATTCCTCAGCTTTCATTACGGATTTATCCCGTGAGGTTTAGTGCAATAATAGGATTCAATAAATACCTGATGAATTAATGAAATATCACTAATGCTCCATGGTTTAACCTTTAATTTAAAAAATAAAAATAAAAAATAAAAAACCTGCCCGGCTGGTGTGGCTCAGTAGTTGAGCATTGACATATGAACCAGGAGGTCACAGTTCAATTCCCAGTCAGGGCACATGCCCAGGTTGTGGGCTCGATCCCCAGAAGGGGGCGTGCAGGAGGCAAACGATCAATGATTCTCATCACTGATGTTTCTATCTCCCTTTCCCTTCCTCTCTGAAATCAATAAAAATATATATATTTTAAAAACACAAAAACAAACCTGGATGCACTCATTTTGCTTGATCTAGACGCTTGTACTAATGTACATCAGTTATAGAACCAGACGTTTAGGAAAAGGAATTTATAAATTCTTAGAAACCAGAGGGCTTAGAAATAGTGAAGGCTTCCTAACCAAGATAATCAATCACCACCACCACCACCACCACCACCACCACCACCATTTCAGTAACTGAGAATCTGAATTAAAATCTCTCTCTTAAGATTAGTGTGTGTGTTTATCTCTCAAAGCAAAGTAAGTTAAGCTGAGGGCAAGAGGCCAAGCCAGGAGGAGGAGGGAACTCACTGTCCGAGGCCGAGAAGGGCTCATCCTCATTGTCATCATCTTCCCACCGGGACTGGAAGTCCCCGGGGCGCAGCAGCACTCTGTCTGCCTTTGGATTAGGCAGGACGGACATGGACTGGGAAAGCGGTGTTTTCTGCAAGTTAGACTTGGAAAACAAGGTCTTAATCTTCGACTTCTTTTTCTTGTCCTTCGAAGGTGACTCATCATCGCTGTCGACAGAGGGCGATGTGCTGGGGAGGATGGCTGACGCGGTGTCCGAAGCGCTATCCTTATTCTTCCCCCTGATCTTGTCCTTCAGTTTCCCAAACGGATTCCGAGACTTGTCTTTCACGGACAGGTCGAACATGCTGGCAGTCATGTTGTTTCTCATAAATTGGATGTCAACCTCAATTTCTCCTCGCTCTTTTTCCTTCTTTCCTGGTTTGGATTTCAAGGTGTACCACCTGCAAGGAGAAGGTGGAGAGGTTACCTTTGAACTGAAGAGCCTAAAACAACGTTCACAATCCCTACGACCTGGCCCCTCCTCTCGGCTGTTACAACCTCTTATACAAACATCTTATCTTCTTTGGGGAGTAAAGGGTAGGGGAGGGGGTAAGGACAGAACGTGTAGTTTTATTTTTGAGAAGCCACCCACTAGGCAGAGATAGGATCTGATTCTGTACTCAGTGTAGCATCACCTAAAATCTTGAGTCAGTAAAGTGCTATGTTTAAAAATAAAATAAATAAAAACTCCAACAAATCATTTCCTATGACCAGTATTTTCCTGCAAAGGGTAAAAATGCAAAGATCATGCACACATAGTTAAGAAGATAGAATGCAAATTTACAAGTACCAGTAAATCTCTGAGAAAAGCAAGGGTTTATAGAACAGTCCCTGGTAGGGAGTAACTGAAAATATAAGACAGTAAAAATGTATATAGATTCCACTTACATGAGGCATGTGGAAGAGTAAAATTCATAGAGACAGAAAGGACAATGCTGGTCACCAAGAGTTGGGAGAAGGAGTGAATGAAGAGTTAGTGTTTAATGGGGACATAGTTTCCCCTGACCAGTGTGGCTCATTGATAGAGCATCGGCCTGTGCACCGAAGGATTGTGGGTTTGATTCCCGGTCAAGGGCCCATTTCTGGGTTGTAGATTCGGTATGTGCGGGAGGCAACCAATCGCTCTCCCCGCCCCCACCTTCCTTCCATTTTCTCTAAAAATTAATGGGAAAAATATACTCAAGTGAGGATTAACAAAAAAATGTTTTTAAAGTTTTGGGTTGAATGGTGACGATGGTTTCACAACAATGTGAATGTGCTTAATATCACAGAACTGTGTACCTAAAAATGGCTAAAGTGGTAAATTTTGTTATGTATGTATAATTGTTTACCACTATTTTTTTTTCTTTTGCTAACCCTCACCCAAGGATATTTTTCCATTGATTTTTAGGGAGAGTGGAAGAGCGAGAGGCAGAGAGAAACATCGATGTGAGAGAAACACATCGATTGCTTGCTTCCAGCACAAGCACAGACCAAGGTCCCAGGCCTGGGAGGAGCTTGCAACCAAGGTACGTGCCCTTGACCAGAATCAAACCTGGGACCCTTAGGTCCACAGGCCAATGTGCTATCCACTGAGACAAAATGGCTAGGGCCCACAACTTTTTAATTTTTTTTAAAAGAACATTTCAGCCGAAACCGGTTTGGCTCAGTGGTAGAGCGTCAGTCTGTGGACTGAAAGGTCCCAGGTTCGATTCCGGTCAGGGGCATGTACATTGGTTGCGGGCACATCCCCGGTGGGGGGTGTGCAAGAGGCAGCTGGTGGATGATTCTCTCTCATCGACATTTCTAGCTCTCTATCTCCCTTCCTCTCTGTAAAAAATCAATAAAATATATTTAAAAAAAAATAAAAAATAAAAAATAAAAATAAAAACATTTCAAATATTATTCGAGTATTTCTCCTGGACATTTGCAAACTACTTCAAGACTTTGGCAAATGATATGTCAATTCCACTCCACTGAAAGACACACTTCAGAAAAAGGCATTTTCCACCTGGTTAACTGCAAGAATGCGAGCAGTGTGACCACCGCAGACCAAGCAGCTCTAAGTTCACGGTCTCCTGACAGCCAGTCCCAGCATCGCCCTCACAAACAGAACCCACATTCTGACTTCATTTCAGTGACCTATTTAAGAGCTGAGGGCCATGGGGCTTTAAGGAAATGATGGGTTTGCCCAAACAACCACAATTTCCTCTTTCACCTTCAGCCGGTCTTGCTCACAGGGCAGATCCCTGCCCTCACTATTTTCGCTCACCCTGCACTTAAAGGAAGGGAGCAGAGGGAGGCAGAAGCCTAACACTGAAATAGCACCTCCAGCATACTTGGCATGGCACACCCTGAGAAACATCCTCATTTAGATGACATTTCTCACAAAGAATGACATTTCTTTATCTCAAAAATGGGACCTTTTACCCATTTTACAGATAAAAGAGACTGAGGCTTGCAAGTGAGGTAATTGGTGCAAGGTCTTAGGACTCTTAAGAGGCATGACTGGGTTCTGAATCTTGAACCTGGGACCCTTTGGTCACAGGCCAAACCAGCTAGGGCTCAACTCTTTTTGAGGAAAGTTTGAGCTTCTAATTTAAAAAGAAAGGGGGAGAACCCACCGTAGCTTGCCACCAGTCATTAATCATAAGCTTTCATAAAGTCCAGGGTACAAAGTCATCACAAAGAACTTAACCTGCATGATCAAAATACAGCCGAGATCTGAGAAAATGATGTCAGCTATGATTTTGGACCTTGAGGAGAAACCTTATGGTTTTTAAAACCACAGTCCACAGCTGGAGAGGGAGGGGAGATGCAAGGTCCTGACAGACAGCCCCTGGTCTCTGCCAGCCTGCTGTCTTTCCAGAACATTTCCGGGACCTGGGGGGGGGGGGGGAATAGTTTGCATATTTGTCACTTAGATGTTGAGAGGATTATTTGTATTTTTCCTCTTCTGACAGTCTTGTGCTAAATGGTAGCCTTCGTGAAGAAGGTGGTTACCTTTTGTAAATACCAACTTGAAAAGGGGAAGTTGCTGGAAGCTGAGTCCCAGGGCTCAGAGGACCACGCCAGCCACACGCAGAGAGCTGCCCCTCTCCACCAGGGGATGCGAAGACAGAAGACGAAGACAGAAGACAGGACGGACTTTTAAAGAATACGTACGTGGCAGTTCTTGGGACCAGACCTGCCTTTCCAAAAATATCAGAGCCAACGGCTGTTTATTTTGAGCAAAGCTCCCACCAACTCTAGCATCCGCCCTGCGGGCCTATTATTCCCTGCTGCACAGGTTCAATCCCCAGGTGCTAAAGTGGGATTTGTTTTGGAAGCCCAACACCACTAGGAGGTGTGAAGAGACACTTCACCAACTGGTCCTGTCTGTTTCACAAACAGCCCAAACAAACACCAAGTAACCCCAGAACAGCTCCATGTAAGGAGGTGAGAGGCAGACTGAATCACAGGCGGGGAAGCATCTCATGCATATGTTCAGAAGGTTTAAAAGCCCGTGCTGGGTTTATTAAAGCTAGAAAGGAAGACACGAGCTGTTTCTTCTATTATCAATGTTATCCAAGGGGTATCTGACCCAAGCATACTTTATAACAAGAGTTATAAATCATCCGAAGGAATCCCCAACCAGAACATGTAATGGGGTTTTCATCTTTAAACATCAACTCAATTTTTAAGCATTTCTGTTCATTTGCTTTCAGGTTCGCTGAATTCCAGCACCTTGCGGAAGTAGTTCATCAATAATAAAGCACGGCCACCCAGCGCATGATGTCAGCGTGGGCGCGTCCAGCGATACCTTTCAGGTAGCCGGACGGCTCCCACTATCTCAGAAATCAGGGCCGGGTTCATTTTCCCAGTCCAAAGGGCAGAGAACAGGAGACAGCCACAATCCCAATGCAGCAAGTTTATTTTTAAACCCATGTCTGACAAAACCCTGCCGCCTATCAAAAATGATCCCTTCTATACGCAAATAGTGATTTTTATTTATAATTAAAGTTCAGTTCTTCAAAATTTAATAGGATTTCTGAATACATAGGAAGTGGCAGGAGACTTATGTAAACTATATTTTTAAGTAATAACAGGCACAGGATTAAAATTGAAAACATACAAAATGGTATAGCGCCCTAGCCAGAGGTCACCCACTAGATTCCTGTTCAGGACATATGCCCCGGTGCGTGTGCTCATTCCCCAGTAGGGGGTGTGCAGGAGGCAGCTGAGGTTTCTCCCTCTCCCATCCTCGCTCTTGAAAATCAATAAAAACATATATTTTTAAAATGGTACGGAATGAGCCGAAACCAGTTTGGCTCAATGGATAGAGCATCGTCTTGGGGACTGAAGGGTCCCGGGTTCGATTCCGGTCAAGGGCAGGTTCCTTGGTTGCGGGCATATCCCCAGTAGGGGGTGTGCAAGAGGCAGCTGATCGATGACTCTCTCTCATCGATGTTTCTAACTCTCCATCTCTCTACCTTCCTCTCTGTACAAAATCAATAAAATATATTTTAAAAATAAAATGAAATGGTACGGAATGAAAACTTCAGTCTTCATTACCCTCCATGCTCCTCAGGAAAGTGATAGTCTTGGGCATATACAGCTGCCCTCCTTTTGGGGGATTTCGGTTAGGGTTGTTTATTTTGGTTTGTTTGTTTGTTTGTTTTGTTTTTCATCAAACAACAGCTTAAAAAAAGAAAAATTCTTTTAAGTCTTCTAGGTGTAAGATTAGGTCTAGGACCTAAGAGCAGTAGGGAATGTGAAAAAAGAATGAACTGGGTACAGGAAGGAAAAGAGGTGGGAGGCAGAACTCAGGATCCCCCTTCACCCTTAGCTCCACCCCCAGGGCTGGGTTGGGGAGCTACTGTCTAGATCTGCACTGTCAAATCCCCTGGGCTTTGAAACAGTCCTTTTGAGAGCAGTTCATGCCATCCAACCATGCCCAATTCTCAGGGTTGATTTGCCTCAGAATGTGGTCTCTCAAACACACGGAGAGCGGAGAGCAGTCCCAGGGGCCTTCCATCGGAATGCGGCAGGGTGAGGGCAGCGTGGCCCCGGTCTTGGGAGAGGAGAAGGGCAGGCATTGGAGACTGCACTTGTAAAAGACTGACTGGTATGTCTCAAAACGAATCTTCCTGCAGATGAAGTAAGCCTGTTTTTCCTTCAAAACATTCCTGAGGGCAGGCGCGTGCAGAGAAAGGGTGGCTCCAAAGATTCGGTTCAAATACTGTTTACATGCCCGGCACTGAACAGGCAAAGCAAAGAGGCCAGATTCTGCCCTAAAAAACTTACCCTCTCGGGGGGTGTGGGGGGAGGAGTAGGGGGACAGAGTGAGTTTAGCAACATCGTCACCAAGGGTTGGTGACACTGGCACAACGGCTGCCTTCTTTCTAACTTTAGAGCACAACAAAATCATCAGACATGAAGAGGAACTAGTTTCACCACAAATGAGGACTCGCACACACGAATCCAGTTCTCAGCTCATTTAAACCCCAAGGGGCTCCTAGAACCGCCTCCTTAGGGGTCCCACAAAATGAGTTAATACCGTGTCCTCCAATTGGACAGGGAAAGGCAAGGCAAAGGGGAAGACCACAGCTCTCTACAATACTTCAACGTTTTACAGTATTTGTTT
Organism: Pipistrellus hanaki; assembly: GCF_964339955.1. Classification (NCBI taxonomy): domain Eukaryota; kingdom Metazoa; phylum Chordata; class Mammalia; order Chiroptera; family Vespertilionidae; genus Pipistrellus; species Pipistrellus hanaki. The sequence continues at coordinate 20,157,785 of NC_140505.1, forward strand.
CATGTCAAGGGGGCCTTGTCTGTGGGTCCAGTTTGGACTCAACAGGGACTGCCTGTTTCCTTCCCCCGCACAATCGCAGCGGTGATGTGTGGTGTGAGTCATCTCCACCATGACCCAGCATCGTGACCCAGGGGAGTACGTGACCCAGGGGAGTGAGTATGGCCCACATCGGGAAAGAAGCAGGAAGGACAGAACAGCACCTGATGTGGTGTTTCGAGACAGGGGGCACACTCGGTCTTTCCCAGGTGAAGAAATGTTCACTGTCATCCCCGGGAAACAGAAAGAAAGCTGAAGACCCTGTGGGGCCAGCAGCTGAGCACATCCATACGGGCTCTGAAAAGGAGTGATGGCTGAAATGCCCAGGCTCTTCTTTGAGAAGTGATGCAGAGCAAACAGGGACAGAAGTGTTTATGACCTATAAAACGTTGGCAGTGTGTGCCTTGCAGAAGCTAAGTAGTTTAACCAGTTTTGTTATTGACCAAGGCGGCTGGTCATCATTGCCTAACTCTGAATACAGAATCACCCATCAGCCGCCCTCGCCTCCCCCGGTGGCCCTTCCCCTCTGCCCACTATCAACAGCTTGGAAGGACTCCTGTTAAAATCATGACGGAGGCAAATGGATCGCTTTTTTTGCCCTAATTTTGTTATTCTAATGGCACAAAAGGCTATCTGTGGCCACCAAACTCAATCCTAAAAGTTGATAAGTGACGTGGTATAGGAGAGAGAACAGAAAAAGCCGGCTGAAAATGCTTTTGGCCCTTCCTGTATTATTTGCTCTACAGAAATTCTGTTAGAAAGTAATCAAAGTGAGTTATAGAAATTTTTTTTTTAATTTTCTCATGCTAATCCAACCGTGACCTTTTTATGTATTTTCTTGAAGTCTTTTCCCTGTGCATTTAAATAATCACTAGCTGAGAGACTTCAGGCAAGTTACATAACCTCTCTGTGGCCCGGGCTTCTCCTCTGAAACAGGGTTCAAAGCACCTACCTCATAAGGATGTTATGAAGATTAAATGGCTTCCTATAAGTACAATCCTTAGAATTAGAACAGTGCCTGGTATTAATGAGCACTCGACAAGTGTTAGCTATAATTATTGCTTAGTTATAACCAAAGTACACATGCAATTTTATTTGTAGTAGTTATTTGCATAATTGTCTTAGTTTCTATACCCATCAATTCTAGTGACTATATGACATACTGTGAAATAAATACATATATATATGCATAGTTTACCTATTGAGATGGTTTTCAAAAGGGAATTTAAGAAACCTACAATTCTGACTGACTAGGCATCCAAATATCATCAAATACAAATAACAATGATTTGCATTCAAAGGGGTTAGGAAAAGACTCAATTACAAAATCAGTTTGCATTACACAATTTCCAAAATTAAAACACACATACGAATTTTTAAAATACGATGATCAGTGTATGTTTTCTGTAACTTATGAGAGACATTTAATCAATGGTCTTCAGGGTTTCTACGTAGGTAGGGGAGTTATGAAGCAGAGGGCTTCCAAACTACGTCGGAGATATGCCAAGATGGCATAACTGACTGAAGGATAAGGTTCAAGGCATTTTTTTTTAAGTTGAAAGCAATATTAAACTTCCTGTAGGTAAAGATTAAAGGGAATAACAAGCACCAGTATTTCAAGATTCTGAGAATTAGGAAAATTGACACACTTTTAACCATGTAAATCCCCCCCTGCAATCATTTACTGATCCATTCTTTTCCTTGATCAGATCTCAAAAAGCCACAAATGTTAATATTCTACCTTCAGATCAGGTATCTAGCCTCTAGCCCACATGTAAATGCCACTGAGGGATTCTATAATATGCGGTCTGCTGAAGAACATTCTCATGGCAACCGTGGGGATCCTTTATCACTCATGCAAAGAGATCTTAAGGATGGAAAAAGAAAATGCAATGCTTTGGTTCACCATCTTTTGATCAGGACAAAAGAAACAAACAAACTTCAGCATGACAGACATCAAAAAACATCCAGCCCTAGCCGGTTTGGACTCAGTGGGTAGCGTGTCCGCCTGCGGACTAAAGAGTCCCGGGTTCAATTCTGGCCAAGGGCACTTGCCCAGATTGCAAGCTCAACCCCCAATGTGGTGAACAGGAGGCAGCCAATCAATGATTCTCTCTCATCGTTGATGTTTCTATCTCTCTCTCCCGCTCTGAAATCAATAAAGATATAGTTTAAAAAAACAAAACATCCAGCCTACGTTCAGCCCACAAACGGGACTCACTCCTTTCTAAGAGAGTTCTGGGCAAGGAAGCAGAGTATCTATGATTTATCTTATAATCAAGGTAAGTCCCCGAGGGGTGGGGAAGAAAAACCCCACACCAAGAGCATTCAAAATCCTGTTTTAACAACGGATGATTAGTGAAAATGAAAAGTTCCATTGGTGTAAACGGAAAACCCCACAGGACTGGCGCTGTAGGAGGCGACACCCTTGAAGCTATATCCCAGGACCCAGCCCACCACTGGCTCCCTGCACACAGGACACCCATTCTTTATGATCACAAGAGGCCTTTTCAGACCAGACTTTCGGGAAGCCTTAATTGTTCTACCTAGGTTAGCCACGTCCATTTTAATAAAAGAGCATTTATATTAAAAGTGAAGTGTGCAGCAGCCAGCAGCACCTTTAGAAACATTTTTTCTGGGGTTTCTTGAAAATGCCTTCCCTCTCACTCCCATTCAGAGGCCAACACTCAGGAAAAGACACTTAATTACCACTGCCTTTTCTCTCCCCACAGGCACATTCCTAACTGTGTCCCTCGGGGACACGGGGAGACTCAAGCCCTGATTTCTTTCTAACAGATTATCTACAGACCTCTCCCTCCAGGAAAGGAATTTCTTGTCTCATTAGTGACTAAAAGCAACTCCTTTGCCAAAAGCATCATTAAGCACCAAGTTGCAGAGACAACCTGCTTCTTTAATGTTCAGAAAGGGCACAGACAAGCAAGCCATACCCCAAACTGGGAGACTGAATGGGCAGAGCTTTGACCTCACACTTCGGACACCCCTAGTCTTTAATCCACTGGATTAAATGTAAGATTAAAGAGTTCTCGCCGAAGCCGGTTTGGCTCAGTGGATAGAGCGTCGGTCTGCGGATCGAAGGGTCCTGGGTACGATTCCGGGCAAGGGCACGTATCTTGGTTGCGAGCACATCCCCAGTGGGGGGCATGCAGGAGGCAGCTGATCGATGTTTCTCTCTCATCTATGTTTCTAGCTTTCTATCCCTCTCCCTTCCTCTGTAAAAAATCAATAAAATATATTTAATTTAAAAAACAAGAGTAATCTTAGGTATATATTAAAATACTTCAGTTTTAATTACCATCTGTCCTAGAGGTCTGTGCCTAAGGGACTGCAAGTGTGTGTGTGTGTGTGTGTGTGTGTGTGTGTGTGTGTGCGCGCGCGCATGTGGGAGCTCGTTCACTCTCAGAGACTATGCATGTATGGGCCCTGCGTTGGGTCACACAGCAAAAATAAGACCAGTGATCTCTGGCCAAGGGAGAAGCAGGGAAAAGTGGGCTTGGTCTCTTTCTGAGCCAGCTGGGACACAAGATGTGACCCAGGACACCTCCTTAAAGTAAGCAGAACCCTCTTGTCAAGTTTTTTTCCAAGACAAAAATCCCGGCAACAGGCTGTCGCTGTTGTTGGAATTCAAAGGCCTGAGAATTTAGAGATCTACACCAAACCCAGAACCCAAGGCCACCCAGGGGACTGCTCTGAAGTGAAGATAAAGCCTAAAATGACTCCCGTTCCCTCTCTTCACTTGGGCTAGGGCTTCCTAATCTGAGGAGCAGTGTTCTAGGACAGATGGCAATTAAAACTGAAGTATTTTAATATATACCTAAGATTACTCTTAGAGGAAGGAACAGGGATATCAGCAAATACATGTTTGAGTTCTTGACATTTTAATTAGCACATGTATTGCTTTTAATGTAAGTATAACATTTTTCAGTTAATAACTACAATTAAAATGACCTACTATTTATAAAAACTTCCCCCTCGTGGCAGTTGGCGAAATACAAAAGAGTCTTTGTAACCAGAAGGAAGTTTAAGCAAAAGGAAAAAGGCACAGGACTTTCATACGCATACTTTCCCTAATGTGAAAAATATTTAAATGGTTGACTTGCTTGCCCCAAAGTTTTATTTCCCATTTCTGGGTTTACTGTTCCTAATGTTACATATTATTTTCCCCTTTCTTAGTTAGTCCTGTGTTCCTTGAAGCAGTGACTTCACCAGCCATGCTGGAACACACCAGTAAGACTGCATCAGCCATGCTATTACAAAACAAAGACTAGGCCTGTATTAAAACTGTAAATACTTGAAGACACACATACACACACCCTGGTTTCAGCGATGTTTCCTACTCACAGGAGTCACTGCCCAAAACTGTTTTTGCAATGGTGACCTCACCCTGTCATAGTGACTGTTGGGGAAAGAAAGCAGCCACCACTTCCTGGTTCATTTTCAACAGCCAGCTCTCCTGGTTTTATTTGTTCATTCTTATCACTTCCTCCCATTCATCCTCACCCACATCCAATCCAACACAAGCCACGCCAACTGAGCCTCCAAAATATTTTTGAAATCGACCCACCTGTGTCCATCTCGGCAGCCATCACCCTAACCCCGTGGTCGGCAAAGGCATTAGTCAACAGAGCCAAATATCAACAGTACGACGACTGACATTTCTTTTGAGAGCCAAATTTTTTAAACGTAAACTTCTTCTAACGCCACTTCTTCAAAACAGACTCGCCCACGCCGTGGTATTTTGTGGAAGAGCCACACTCAAGAGGCCAAAGAGCCACATGTGGCTCACGAGCCAAAGTTTGCCAACCTCGGCCCTAACCCAAGCCACCACCATTGGTCACCTGGATTACATCAGTGGCCTCCCATTTGGTGTGTCTGATTCCAGGCTAGGCTTATTTCAGATCCTTTTTTCACCCAACAGCCACAGCAATCTCTAATGCAATGGATTGCACCGCCTCACTGGCTTCCCAGAATTCTTAAATAAAGCCCTGCCTTCCCCGTCAGCCTCAATCTACACAATCTCTCTAGCCACCCCAGGGCCTTTTCACAGGCTGCCCACCCCATCGGGCCTTCCTCCTCTACTTCTCACTAGAAAAACTCCTGCTTATTCTCGGGTCTCTGCCTCAGAGGGGCTATCTGCAATATTCTTCTTTAAGTCATGTCTTCTGTGGTCTTTCCTCTTAGGATACCCTGTTCTCTTCCTCCACAGTGCTTATCATGATACATGGTTATTTATTTATGTGTTCATTTGTTTCATGTCTATATACCCCAGGAGGCTGTGGGGTATATAGACATGAAACAAATGAACACATAAATAAATAACCAAGGATCATGTCTGTTTTGGTCACCACTGTTTACACTTGTATACCAGTACCTGGGACATAGTAGGTGTTAAAAAATATTTATGAAAAGCATGGATAGACTTTAAAGACAAGAAGGAGAAAAGCAGTTAGAGCTTTCCCCATGCTCACTGAATGTCTTACAAATAAAATCACAATCAAATAATACCGTGAAAAACACAACGGAACACCTTTAATACAATAACTTTGAGGTACCTTCCCCCTTCTTAGTCATTCCCCTCCATTGCCATAAACAGGTTAGGGTTTATCCAGAGGAGACAGAGAACTGTCTTGGCATTGAGCTATCCGTGTCCCACACTGGAGTGGGAGGGGACTGTGGCTGGGTGACAGGTAGGAGGGTTTCCAGGAAGGCCCAAGGGGAATCATATTTAAGGGGAATCCCGAGAAAGGAAGGACTTAACAATATTGCTCAAATTTTCCAGTCTGTTACGAAAATCTTACGAGTATGTTTAGGAAACCTAAATGTATAAGCACTAACGCTGACTGCTTGTAATTGGTGCATTACACATCTCTGTGGTCCTCTAAGTCACTTCCCTGCATCCAGCTCTCCCAGAAAAACGGCTCTCTGGCCTTTATTTCTTTTTAATAACCCAAATTTCCTTTGGCAACTTATAGCATTCTTCTACACTTACAGCTCTTCAAAATAGTTAGCCTTTATTAATATTCAAATCCTTTCAAATACAACCAAATCCCCCCTTAAATGTTAAAGACATATAGGAAAATGACTTTCCACCACTCACACTCTCTCTTCATATCTGGAAGACTATTCCAGTATTTTGTTATATATGTATTTTATTGATTTTTTACAGAAAGTAAGGGAGAGCCAGAAACATCGATGAGAGAGAAACATCCATCAGCCGCCTCCTGCACACCCTCCACCGGGGATGTGCCCGCAACCAAGGTATATGCCCTTGACCGGAATCAAACCTGGGACCCTTGAGTCCAAAGGCCGGGGCTCTGTCCACTGAGCCAAACTGGTTAGGGCTATTCCAGTATTAAGTTGCATGATATTTAGTTACACAATGGCCTTCCAGTCACCAGCCTTAATGAATATTTATTTTTAATCTGTTAACTGATAATTTCCCCAAATTTTGTTGCTCTTACCATGCTAAAAAAAAAACAACACACACACACACACACACACAGTTTTAATTGATCTAGAATCCCACACTACATGAGACTAGAGAGCTGAGGAGAGAACCCTACATGTTAGTCACCTGATTCTGCCTCTCAGATTCAGGTCTGTTTTATGACCAGGAGACTTAACTGATTCCCATTTAACCAAGGCCCAACTGAGACCTGAGAGGTCTTTAATAGGTAAGCTTTAAGTGCAAAACCAATTCATTCTATGTATTCTTAAGTAAAGGGACTAAGTATGACTCTTCCCTATTAAATGTACCCTATCCTACGTCAGCCTCTGGTGCTTCAAAGATGTGTGTCATCACACTAAAGTCAAGGTCTGTGAAATCTGAGTCATTATAAAAAGTATATTCTCTTGACTCCAAAGATACAACCGATGGAGGCTTATCAAAAGAACAAGTGGAAATATTAGCACAGTTAGCTCTTAATGCCTTGAGTTTCAGCTTCTAGACTCATAATAAAAGTCATACTCTATAACAGCAACCTTATTTGCTAGAGATGAACACACACACATACACACACACACTTACACACACACACACACACACACACACACAAACCTACAGACCAAGATTTGAGCTTTTGACCCTGGCCAGTGTTATAAGTGGTTAGAGTGTCTGCCTGGGCACCAAAGGGTCACAGGTTCAATTTCCAGTCAAGGGCACATACCTCAGTTTAGGGTTCACTCCCTCTCACCCCACCCACCACCCACCCCCTGTTGGAATGAGAGTGGGAGGCAACCAGTCAATGTGTCTCTCTCACCTCACACCTCTCACCTCTGTCTCTGTCTTTCTCGCTTTCTCTTTCCCCCTCCCCCTTCCACTCTCTGAAAAGCAATGGGGAAAATATCTTCAGGTGAGGATTAACAACAACAAAATTTTTTTAATTTTGAGCTTTTGTTTTGTTTCTGGTTTTTAATGTCTAAAGTGGAGTCAAACCATTAATGACTAGTTCAAATGACTTCCTAGCCCAACCAGTTTCTGTTAAAATTCTGTCTCTCGTGTATATCTCATTTTCCAAATCCCAGCTATCTTGAGGGCCCAAGTGATGGGCCCTGGCATCAGACAGAGTTTGTTTAACTGGGTTCCCAGCACCTCGGAAAGTCTCAGGAAGTGATCAATGGAATGCCTGTAGTTTCACCTACTGCTAGAGGAGCAAATAAAAGAAGCCTTCCTTAGTGAATATAAAAAATAAAAATAAAATAAAAACATCACTAAGTGCTATTTCCTACAAACTGATACTTTGACTAACGGGGTAATCGGTTCATATAATAGTGGCAGGAGTAACCAATCTGGGTTTAGGATTACAACGGAGAGGATGTGAAAATGAAGATGCAAAGCCTAAACACTTCCTGAAATAGGGAACTTAAGGAGGTTTTCACTCCTCACAAAGCAGTAACAGAACTTTTTGAGCCTACATATGGACCCCCTGAACCCAGGAACCCAGAAACAACTGACAAACATTAATTAAGTCAGGACACAAGCTCCATTTAAATAGGGAAACGGGTTTTGAGAGACTGAGCAGCCTGTGGCCCAACCATGAGTCAGGACCAGACCCAGGGAGGGTCCAGAACCCCACCTCTGGCAGGGAGACGCACTCTTTCTTTCAAGAGAGAAAAACGCTCCCGTAAGAAGCAGATGGCAGAGACAGATGATAATATCCACACATCTTGGGTTGGGACCGAATAAAGGACCGCCAATGGCTCCCAGTTGAAGCCGGAAAGGCCCCAAATGTCATTTAAGAAAATGAAAAATGAGCACAGCTTCGGCCTCTCCTCAGCAAAGACGCTGTTCACCTGATGGCTTGTAAGTTGATGCCATGAAGATACCCCATCCATCCTCACCTACGGCTCTCCATCTTTATCTGATTTGAGTTCAAAAATACCTATTCATCTTTGGCCAGATAAGCGAATCAGGTATTACATTTGCAAGCATGCGCGCTGAAATTGGACCCACCCTACAGAGAAAGGAGTCCGGTAACTTCAAACCCTCTCTGGCTTTTCCTGTCTCCTTCGCAGGAGAAAGTTAAAAACCTGTTGGTATCTAAAGCACAAAATGTGAATCAGTGTGCTTCATAAACTGTGGGGGCTAGGAGACAACATGACTGGCTTGCATATTTAAGGTCCAGCAAGTAGCCAATTAAGCAAAGCAAGGCTTAGGTTTGGGTATACAAGATGAACAAATGCTCCATTCCAAACACGTGTGAAAGACAACAGATAACTGGGTAACATCTTGGAGTGAACTGAGTTTTGCCCAGTTTTGCTGAGTTTTGCCCAGTAGGAGTGAGTTACCCTAACTGACAGTGGTCGGCAAACTCATTAGTCAACAGAGCCAAAAATTAACAGTACAACGATTGAAATTTCTTTTGAGAGCCAAATTTTTTAAACTTAAACTTCTTCTAATGCCATTTCTTCAAAATAGACTCGCCCAGGCTGTGGTATTTTGTGGAAGAGCCACACTCAAGGGGCCAAAGAGCCACATGTGGCTCTCGAGCCGCAGTTTGTGGACCACGGCCCTAACACATAACTCTTGACTGGGAGCTACGGGTGAGCAGCCATCTGGAGGGAGTAGGGCCAGAGAGAACTTGACAAAGAAACACAATGCCTACCTCCCAGTTGAGCTGGGCCAAGGGCAGACCCTGGCTCCAGCCATCGCTGAGAAATCCTTACTCATTTGGGGCCCAGGCAAACAGGGTTAAATATTTTTCAGTCTGAAGGTGGTGCATTCTTTGGGGAGGGAGGGGTAAATTCTCTTCACCATCTACCGGGGCCTTGGGCGAAGGTGGGGGTTTGGGGAGGAGATAGCCATCACCTTGCAACCTGCGCACCCCATTCCTGGCCCCCACCTTCACCCACTCCTCACTGTAACGCCCCGCTCAGTCCAGGGGTGAGCCTCCGGAGCCAGGGAGTGTCAGTGGGTTGCATTCCTCCAGTTAATCCTCTCTGCGCCAAGGCCCAGCCGACCCCAGCTCGGTCAGTGCCCAGAGCAGTGACATACCTAGGAGGCTTTACCTAATGAATGCGAATATCAAATACACACACTACCCACACTAATAACAGGAATTCGTCGGGCCACCTGTAGTTTTCAGTTCATCAAAGATGCATGAGGTGCTTGCTTACTGAGTTTCAGGCGCTGAGCGACGCCAGGCAGATACAGAATACCCCCCTCCCCTCCCCTCTCTCCTTCCCTCCCTGCGTTCGGAGCCCGCACGCCGGGGAGCTGGCGCGGGGGCCGGAGGGAGGAGTGGGAGCTGGGAGAGAATGCTCGTGCTGGTCCAGGGGTTCCTCCCGAAAGGTGTCCCTCTGTCCGTCCCCCTGAGACCCAGCAGCGCCTGCACTCCGCCTTCTAAGAGGATCTCAGCGCCCCGGCCACCTGCACGGCCCCCGCCGGGCTCCCGGTCCTCCCCCGGGTCCCGATCCTCCCCCGGGCTCCCCGGTCTCCCCGGGCTCCCGGCTCCCGGGCCTCCCCCGGCTCCCGGGCCTCCCGCTGGCCGCACTCACTGGGTCTTCCTGCGGCCCTGGTCCCGGTGCAGCTCCCGCAGGTCCACCTCCACGCGCCCCAGGAACTTGTCGAGGCCGAGCAGCGCGCGGTGCAGCACGGTGAGCTGCAGGGTGGCGGCGGCGGCGGGCGCGGCCCCGGCGGACAGCAGCGGCGGCAGCTCGAAGGTGGCCTCCTCGCGCCACACGGGCGCGCCCAGGCTGCGCTCCGACACCGAGGTGGCGTACTTCTCCTTGCCCACCTGGATCACCGCGTACGCGTCGCTCGTGCCCCCGGGGCCCTTGGCCCGCAGGCCCCGCGCCTGCAGCACCGTCACCTGCACGTGGGTCGGGGACCACACGGCTCCCGGGCCCCGGCCCGCCGCAGCCGCCAGGGACATGGTGACAGCGCCGCGGGAGTGCTCTACGGAGGGATGAGCTGACCGCCGCAACCCGCGGCCTCTAAGCCCGCCCCGCCGGCCCGGCCTCTTTAAGGCTTCCGGCCACGCCCCCTACAGGCCACGCCCCCGCGCCAGCCACGCCCCGCACTGCCACCCCGGCCTCCTTAAGGTTTCCGGCCACGCCCCTTATGGCCCCGCCCACCGGCTGCGGAGCAGCCCTGCGAGGCCCCGGCACCGGGGCGGCCGGGCGCGGAGGGCGGGGCGGGGCGGCCGCGGGGCGGGGCGGGGCCGGAGAATGTGGGGCTGGGAGGCGGTAGGTAGGTGAGCGAAGGAATCCGCCACCGAGGTCGCCGGGCCCAAGCGGAACTGGCGGAAGCCCAGGCTTGGGAGTCAGACCTCATTCCCAGTCCAGCATTGCCCACGTGTGGGACCTTGCACAGATTACTGAGCATCTTTTTTAAAAAATATATTTTATTGATTTTTTACAGAGAGGAAGAGAGAGGAATAGAGTTAGAAACATCGATGAGAGGGAATATCGATCAGCTGCCTCTTGCACACCCCCTACTGGTTATGTGCCTGCAACCAAGGTACATGCCCTTGCCTGGAATCAAACCTGGACCTTTCAGTCCACAGGCTGAAGCTCTATCCACTGAGCAAAACTGGTCTCGGCACTGAGCATCTTGTGGTCTCAGTTTCTCTGCCAAACAAAAGGAGAGAACAGTCTAGATTTGCTGTAAAATATAATGGAGCCTGAGAAACTCAACTACAGACTGATTCATTTGCCTCTCAGTGAGTAACCATTATGGTTTGCCTTGTTTTCGGTTCTTATTCTTGGATCACATGATCTCACGCATCTAAGGGAAATAATGAGCAACATAAGCTGAAGAACAAAAACAGACCCAGTGACAGGGAAGCATCGATCAGACTGTCAAACCTCAGAGGGAAGGCAGGGGAGGGTAGAGGAAAGGGGGCAAGAGATCAACCAAAGGACTTGTATAAGCCTAACCAGTGGCCATGGACAACAGGGGGATGGGGGCATACATGGAGAGGGGTTTGGGATGGGAATAGGGGGATGAGGACAATTGTGTGATACCATACCAATAAAGAAATTAAAAAATATATATAATGGATCCTGGCACTTGGTGAATTCTCATTGAGTGGTGGCTATCAAAGTGATAAAGAACATGACCCCGAACTCCGCCCTCTTTCTACTTCGGCCTTGGGGTGATGACAGTGGGAGGCGGTGGGTCCTGGGATGGTGCCAGGTGGGTGGGGAAGGAGGAGGCTCATTTCAAAGCCTGAAAAGGGGAAGGTAGATTGAGGGGGTGGGACAGGAGGTTGGAGGTATCCTATGTTGCCCTGCTCTCACCAAATAAGGTGAGGCTAAGAGTAAATTTGAGAAGGGGAAGAAAGGGGAAACTGAAGACGGGGTTGCCAAACTAGACGTCAGGAACAGAGGCTTCGCCCGCCCCCAGTTCCCCATTTCTCCCTGGCTGGATGGACCCTCTTCGGTTTTCTCGTTCTTTATCTCTTGACTCCAGTTAGCCATTCCCTTGCTCCAGATGTCCACTAGATTGGCTTATTCCCTCCATTCCCAATAGCCTATTTCAAAGGCTTAGCTGAACCATCAGATTAAAAAGCTCACTTTGAAAGTTTTTAGGTTTTACAGTTAAGAAAAGGCCCAGAGCAGAGAAGTGATGGGTTCAAGGCCCCACAACAGATCCAGGACTAGTCAAGTGTCCTGACTCCCATCCAGGGTTTTTACTGTATCCCTTGCCTCTTCCGGATCCTCAGAACCCCAATCTTGGATTGCCACTAGTATCCCCCTGACCTCTAGGCTCACACTGCACACTGCTGCACTAACCCGCTTGAAATCCTACAATGTTGTCTCACCTGCATCAACTTCAAACTTAGAGATTTAAAGACATTCCTATTTGATCCCGCCCTGACTCATTCTCCTCTATCTCCTGAACAAATTGTAGCCCAGAGAGTCTCCCCATCTCCAGGCCTTTCGCTCTTAGCTGCTTTGCCAACCTCTTTGACTACTCGAGTCCTACCCACCGCAAAGTTTCACTCAGATTTCTCCAAGATTTGGCTTCTGATAGCCCCCTTCAGGGTAGGGGCCAGGTGGTGACTTCTTTAACCTGTCTCCTCCACGGCCCCTAGCAGAAGCCTGAGTACACAGTAGGTCCTTGAGAAGTGCTATGGAATGGAAGAGTTGGAGGTTATTCCAGCCCATCATGAGTACACAGTGTTCTCTTTTCCCGCGTAGGGAATTACAACACAGACATTACACCTCAGGTTTGCAACTGAGGGCGGCTACAGTGTGGGAAAAGCCTATTTAGCACGTTGTAAATAGTTAATGTGATGAGAAGGGAAAAGCAAAGGAGGCACCAGACACGTAAAAGTCAGGAAAGCTTAACAGAGAACTCTGTTGTTTTCGTGCTATTTCCCCTTCCTGGCCATTTATTAACCTCATTCAACCTCACGGCTCCATTCATTACTATAAAGATTTATTGAGGACTTGCTTCATGCTAGGTATTACCTCTGAATGAGACCCACTTCCAAGGCACACTATAGCAAATGCTAAAAAGAAGTCCTGGATTAATATAATGCTTTGGGTGATTTGAGGAGAAAGTGATTTCTCTATGCAAGTAGCTTTTCATGAAAGATGCTGTGTGGAGGTGGGCCTTAGAGGGTATACCAGATTTGATGGGTAGAGAAGATGATGGGGAAAGAGCATTTCAGAAGGAGAGAACGGACCAGCCTAAGCAAAGGCATGGGGTCCAGAGAGTTCATGGCATGTTTAGGGGTTACAAGTACCCCATGGGGGGCTAGAATGCAGGATATTTTAGGAAGTCACTGGGGACAGATGGTGGTGATAATAAGATGGCCAAGGAAGTTGGGCCCAGATCAGGCAGATCACCAGCTCCAGACTAAGGAGTTTACACCACAGTGTTAAACCAGGTGAGCCAGCCTTCAGAGGACTTTGAGCAGGGGTTGGATCCAGCTGTGCTTCAGGTTGTAAGGCAGGTCTGAGCAGAGGTAGCTCAGCAGCCAATAGCATAGCAGGTTACAGCCAGATAACCTTCCTTCATGTTCACCTGGGGACACCTGCCTGCAGCCCCTTTCTGTCCCAGCCCTTACCCGTGCTTGGTGTCTGTTCTGTATTGGTACTGTATCAAACAAGGCATATTCTTCCCTCTTGGTTGTCCTACCTGTCTACTGTTCCACTAGTGATTGGGGTCAAAACTGACCCTGGGCGGAAAGTTTTTCAGCTCCGGCCTCCCCTCCTCACTCACATTCTCACTGTTAGTACAGCCCCCATGATACAGAGAGCCAGGAATGAGACCCAGCTGGAAGCCTCACAGGCTGAGCATGACAAAACGCATTCCTTCCATTCATGGAAAGGATTAGCGGACAAAGTGTGGGGGAGGGGCGCCGTGGTGAGGGGAGGGAGAATTGTGAGTACCTGTGACCTCACGTGTTTGGGTTTCTGTGGGTCACAGATAGGCTCTGTTCTAAAAGGAGAGGTGGTAGGCAGGTTCGATTCTGATCAGGGGCCTGTGCCTTGGTTGCAGACACATACCCAGTGGGGAGTGTGCAGGAGGCAGCTGATTAGTGTTTTTAACTCTCTCTCCCTTCCTCTCTGTAAAAAAATCAATAAAATATATTTTTTTTAAAAAAGAAAAGAAAAGAAAAGAAAGAAAGAAAGAAAGAAAGAAAGAAAGAAAGAAAGAACCTTCTCTCCAGACACTGGACACTAGCAGAGTTAAAACTCAGAGGAGTGGGGCTCACTGGAGGCTGCAATTGGACTTCGGCCAGAGAAGAGAGTCTCCAGGAGATCCAGAGCAGGGCATGCTTGGGAATTGGCTTACTGCTTCCTAGATGCCTGGATGGTCCTTTTCTCCCCTCCTCCGGCCAGAGCACACTGTCCCTGGAGACTCACTCACTGACCGCCCTGGAGTGAGAATCTGTCTTCTCCCCATTTACAGACTTAGTCTGCGGTCCTGGGATGATGGACCCTGCAGGCTCACCGAATTCCGGGTGTTTGCAAACACCTCCCACAGCCAGGGTGTGCCTGGTGACTGCTCTTTCCTCTCACCCTGCCCCGCCTCTCGCTCTGACTGAAAGAGGAGTTTCAGTCAGCCCAGAGCACAGGGACAAGGCGCCGGGCAGGTTAGACTGGACAAGTTAGCCACCTGTCCTCTCCCAAAGCAGCAGAGCAGAGAGGGCACCGACTCCAGCAGACCAACCTGACCCCGGGCCTCTCCGCAGGCAGCACCCATGGGTGCAGGTAGATCAGGAACAGATTGTCTTGTAGGCGCAGCTGGAAAGAATTTCCCTCTAGGACATTGTGTGGGGCCACTCTAGGGGCGGTGAGGTTGGACATGCCTAGGGAGGGACTTTTGCTACCCCGCTACTGCCAATCACTCCTGCCCACAGCTCTTCACTGTCCCCCAACTGCAAGAACGCTAACTCAGAATCATCTCTGGGGACTCTGGATGGGCCAACGTACTATCCTAAGGGAGGAGCACAAAGGGGCTGGGAATGGCTGCTTGACTGTCTCCTTTGTCTCAGACTCTGAGGTGTGGTGACAAAAGTCCACACACATGACTCATTCACTGTGGACCTTGGTAAACAGCCCTCTGGTTTCTCTAGGTTCTTGGCTATTCTCGGACCACTCAGCTGACCAAGGAGACTACCTTTCAGGTGTTAGCTAAGGGGCTTCCAGCCTCACAGACGAGGTTCACCAGTTCCCATTCAATCTTGTTAACGGGCTTCTTTGTTTAACAAAGCTTTCCTCATAGGTTACACAGAGGTATTATCTTTCCACTGTGTCAAGTCCCTTCCAAAAGGCCTTTAAATCTCCCAACTATAATAAAAGGCTATAGGGAGTGTGTACCCCTTACCCTCCCACTCTCAGCACAAAGCCTTTCCTCTCTCCCTTAATTCCTAGCTCCGTGGTCCGCAAACTGCAGCTTGCAAGCCACTTGCAGCTCTTCGGCCCCTTGAGTGTGGCTCTTCCACAAAATACCACGGCCGTGGCAAGTCTATTTTGAAAAAGTGGCATTAGAAGAAGTTTAAGTTTTTAAAATGTTGGTCTCAAAAAAGAAATTTCAATCGCTGTACTGTTGCTATTTGGCTCTGTTGACTAATGAGTTTGCCGACCACTGTCCTAGCTTATTTCTTGTTCTCTGGTTAAGGGATTGTTTTATTCGCTTATAAACATCTCAAAGGCTGGAAGTGTGAGCCTCTCCCAATGCCTTGCAAATAAAAGGCAGCTCAAGTTAAGTAGAAGAGACATAAATGGCTTTTAAGCTATCAGCATTAATCCATCCATTCCTTTAACCTTAAACTATATAACCATCTTTTTTAAATTAAGGTTTATTTTGTCTGGAAAGGTAGACAAGCCATGCTCTACCTTTCCAAAATAAGTTTCAGAGCATGCAGGGGCAAAGCAGACATTTTGAGTATCTATTCCACCTCGAGTTGTCCCATTAGAAGCTATCTCTCAGACTCTTGTTCTCAGTCTCTCCCATGCATGCCATGAGCTTCCTTCCACACTCTCAACTGCTGGGACTTCTGGACACAGAACCCCCCTCAGTAGAGCTGGCCAAGAGGTGGGTGTGAGTGGACCCACCATCCCTTTTCTCCTCTTCCCTTTTGATGTCACAATACATGGCACAGGGCTGATGGGTATGTTGACTTTTTTAAAAAAATATAGTTGGCATACAATCTTACCTTAGTTTCAGGTGTGCAACAGCGATTCAACATCATATACCTACGATGTGATCACTTCAGTAAGTCTGGTAAACATCTACTAGATCACTATACTGCATCACATCCCCATGTCTTACTTATTTTATAATTGGAAGTTATACCTCTTAGACCCCTTCACCTTTTTCATCCATCTCTCCCGTCTGGCAACCAGTTTGTTCACTGTATCTATGAGTCTGTTTCAGTTTGGTTTGGTTTGGTTTGGTATGTTGACTTTTGACCCTAAGGAATTACAATGTAGGCCTGGAAGCTTAAAGCCGAGCCCAATATGACATTTCACAAAGTCCACAGGGGAGCACCAGAATAAAGCTCTTTACCTAGGCATCTTCTCTAGGAGGCAAAACCAGGTTCCCTCCATAAGTGCCCTCTTCTTACCTGCCCCTAGAGTCCCTCTTATGATTCTCGGCCCATCTTCAGGAAATTCTACTCCTTATCTATCTTAGGACCCTTAACACCTTTCCCAAATCTGAATCAGTCATTCCCAACCACCCACACTCTGAGTTTCAATAAGGAAAGTCAGTGATGCCAAAGTCTTATAGGACAGTTAAGAAACAAATTAGAACAGTCTGTTCCATGCCATGATTGGGCCCTCCCATTCGAATTTTCTTCAAAACCTGTTAGACTGAAAATATATGCACATGTCCCCCCAAAAAAATTCCTGAGAGATGGTATCACCTAAACCTATGAGAAATAAAATAATGTTGTGGTCATTAATAATTTTTAATAAATATATGTATTGAAATCTAATGTGTTCAGGAAATAGAATAACAATGCTTGTATAACATAGGAACAGATTTTTTTAAACCCTCATGCAATGTCACACTTTCATTGATTTTAGAGAGAGGGGAAGGGAGAGGGGGAGAGAGAGAGAAAAATATTGATGTGAGAAAAAAAAAATCCATTGGTTGCCTCCCACACAGCACACTAGTAAGGGAGGAGTTTCAATACTGCCTTCTTGTGAAAATTTGATAAAAGCACCCTAATAATGAATTCTGCCAGTCTGAAAAGAAAGCACTATTGAGAGACCTAGAAGGCAATTCAATGGTTTTTATTGTAGTATCTTCCCTGTGTTGTTCAACCACCACCATTAGGTCATTCCAGAACATTTCCATCAGAAAAACACCATACCTATCAGCAGTCAGTCTCAATTCCTTCTCCCCCATCCCTCAGCTACTACTTATCTGATTTCTCTCTTTATAGCTTGGCCCATTCTGGATATTTCATATGAATGGAATCGTGCTGTATGTGACCTTTTGTGTCTGGCTTCTTTTATGTAGCCTAATGTAAGGCAAGTAAAAGGAGGTTCATCCAGGTTGTAGCATGTGACTTCGTTCATTTTTATGGCATTGCCTCAGTTTTTATCTAGGAAAGGAGTGGGAATTGGTTCATAGGAAACCTGGAAAATAAGAAAAGTAGAAAAAAGTTTTTAAAAATCACTTATATTCTGCCTTGGAAAAATAACAAAGGTTACTGTTTCATTGTATTTTTCCAGTATTTTTTCTGTATACATAATAAATGTAGTTATACTGTGTACCCAATATACATTAAATTGTATCCTATTTTCTCATATATTCTCATTTTATTAGATGATTTCATATAGTTAATTCCCAATGGTTGCATAACTTCATTATGTGAATGTAAACTAGTTTTTCTAACCATCTCCCTATTATCGAACATAACACTATAACACTCGCATGAAGATCTTTGTGCATAAAATACTGTCCATATTTAGATTTATTTTCTTAACATATTTCCTTAGGATGTATTTTGGAAAATGGGTGAAAAGCTATGAGCGTTCTTCATGTTCACTATCCATAATGACAAATATCACTCCCCTAATAACATATTAGAAAAGCTATTTTACACAACCTTCACCAATATTGAGTATTATACACTTTTTAATTGACTTCAGAGAGAAAAGGAGAGGGAGAGAGATAGAGACATCAATGATGATAGAGGACCATGGATTGGCTCTCTCCTGCACACCACCCATCGGGGATCAACCAACCTGAGCATGTGTCCCAACCATGCCAGACTGCAATATACACTTTTTATATATGTTAATTTGATAGATTAAAATGGCAATTGCTGCTGAAACCAGTTTGACTCAGTGGATAGAGCGTCGGCCTGTGAATTGAGGTTTGATTCCAGTCAAGGGTATGTACCTTGGTTGCAGACACATCCCCAGCGGGGGGTGTGCAGGAGGCAGCTGATCGATGTTTCTCTCTCATGGATGTTTCTAACTCTCTATCTCTCTCCCCTCCTCTCTGTAAAAAATCAATAAAATATATTTTAAAAAAATAAATAAAATGGCAATTGCTACATTTATGCAACTACAAAGTAGTGCAATTTGCATTTCTTTGATTTCTGGCAAGAATGAATATTTTTCACATGTGTCAATCAACTATTTCATTTTACATGTGAACTGTCTATTTATATCCTTTGCCTAACTTCTCTGTTGGGGTCTTAGTGCTTGTTTACTAATTTATAAAATATGTATCCTTATGTAGACATTGACCCTTTGTATAGTTTTTGATACTGTAGTTTATTTTTCCCTTCAATTTTTGTAACTTATCTTTCTTAAAATAAATTTATTGACTTTTAGAGAAAGAGGAAGGGGGAGGGAAAGAGAGAGTGAAATATTGATTTGTTGTTCCACTTATTTATGCATTCATTGGTTGCTTCTTGTATGGGCCCTGATCAAGGATTGAACCCTCAACCTTAAGATATTAGCAGCATACTCTAACCAGCTTAGCTCCCTGGCCAGCACCTCATTTCATTCTAACAAGCTCCAAGGGAATTCTGTTTCTCATCTAGATGGAACAGCTAATGCAGACTCATTGGGGCTGATGGAGTACAGTGTGGTGGAGCTGAGGGGCTGAGGGGCATGGTAGTAGAAGTGAAGGTCATTTACCTTTTAATTTGGTCATTCATGTTTTATTTTAGTACAGACAGAAAGATTCTATTTTTTTTTTTTTCCCAAGAAGATTCTTTATGGGAGAAGAGAGTAATGCTTTTCATTGCTCTTAAGGTTAGAAGGTAAATATTCACTTATATTTTTCACATAGCCTTTTTGGCTGGAATTTTTACTATTTTATGTGTTAATCTCTCTGGAATTGCTATCAGTATATGATGTGGTATAAAGATAAATTTTACTTTTTTTCCCACGAAGTCCTAATTAAGTATTAAGACATAACTTATTGAATAATCCTACTTTTCCCTTATTGGATTTGTGATCCTTCTTTATTGTATAATAAATTCTTATATGGTACAGGATCTGTTTAAAACATCTAGTATACCTGAGTGATTCTAACTATCTGATTATGTTGGATGGTTGGGTCAACTTACACACTTCTGCACCTTTTAAGAAAAGAGAAGATATATATCTCCTATATAATAAAAGCCTAATATTGCTAAGTGTCATCCAGTCGTCTGTTCAACCAAAGTGTAATAAGCTAATGATATGCTAAGGCTGCTCAATCACTCGCTATGATGTGCACTAATCACCAAAGGGAAGACAATCAACCAGTCAACCATTCGTTATGATGTACACTGACCACTAGGGGGCAGGCACTCCAACCGGTAAGTTAGCTTGCTGATGGGGTCTGGCTGATCAGGACTGAGCAAGACAAGCTGGACACACCCTGGAGCCCTCCCATGGTCCCTCCCAGGCTGGCCAACCTCCCACTTCCCTCCCCAGCCCCAGTCATGCACTGGTGGGGTCCCTCGGCCTGGCCTGCACCCTCACTCAATCTGGGACCCTTCAGGGGATGTTGGAGAGCTTGTTTTGGCCCAATCCGGCAGGCCAGGCTGAGGGACCCCACTGGTGCACGAATTCGTGCACTGGGCCTCTAATATATATAGTTAACCTAGGAAGGCTCCTCTTTACTCAATTTTACTGGATCCTGATATCAGAGGGTAAGAAAATATTTCAAAATGTTGGTAGACAAGGGCACTCCCTATTTCTGTCCAGACCTTGCTCTCTCACCTCTAGACTTGGAAGAGGTGAATGAGTGTATCCTAAGACAGCAGCACTATCTTGAAGCAAGCTAGAGACTAGGGAAGGGGGGTAAAGGGGGTCCTCTGATGGAAAATAATATTAAAAATCCAATGCTATCTCTTGAATGACCTAGTTTTGTGTTTTCTGCGTACGTTCTTTTTATCTCATAGTCTTTTTAGAAGTCATTTTAAATGTTCCAGCTTTATGAGTTTAAAGCTGTAGAATCTCTCCAGGAACTACTAAGGGAAAGGTCATGAATCCACAATGGCAAAATGGTTAAAGGGACACAGCCTCCAAGCCCTGCCCCATCCTATAAAGCTTGGAGGTAACAGTAGATGCCCAGGGGAGACAGCAGGAATGCCAGGGGTCAAAAGTGATAGCTATGTGGTTCTGTCCCTTTTCCCCATAGGAGACCTGCTTCCTACCACCAGTCTCGGGAGATTCCGATGTTATGGTCACTAAGGGATGTGGTCATTTTCTTACACTGACACAAGGTTCAGCCACTATCAAAATATCTAACCTTTAGAGCCATGTTTTTCTTTCTATTTACTTGTCTCCAGCCCTGCTTCGAAAAGAAGGCAATGCTGTTTACACAGCGACATAAATGAAGTGAGCCGGCATCAATTAGAAAACACCACAAGAGCCGAGACCGGTTTGGCTCAATGGATAGAGCGTTGGCTTGGGGACTGCAGGGTCCCGGGTTCGATTCCGGTCAAGGGCATGTACCTTGGTTGCGGGCATATCCCCAGGAGGGGGTGTGCAAGAGGCAGCTGACCGATGACTCTCTCTCATCGATGTTTCTAGCTCTCTATCTCTCTCCTTTCCTCTTTGTACAAAATCAATAAAATATATTAAAAAAAAAAAAAAAAAAAAAACACCACGAGAGAAGGGAGGCAGAAGTGAAACAGGGCAGGGGCAGGAACGCGCGCTGAGTGGGACCACGTGCTGTCAGGTTCCAAAGGCACACGGGGCCGGCCTGCTGGGCTCTCTGAAACTTGCTGAAGCTGTCAGGCCAGTGTCCTGTTTCCATTCCCCAGAATCCAGTCATTGTTGGGGACAAAGCCCAGTGGAACAATCAAATCCAGATTCACAGGCTAGAAGGAGACCTCTAACCTAATTCAGTGCCCTACCCCACGTGGCAAGCACCACAGCCCACCAACTGGTCTTCATATATGCTTTCCAGAACCTGAGCTCACGAGATAAAAGCCCGCAATTAAGAGATATTTTTTTTTTAAATATATTTTATTGATTTTTTACAGAGAGGAAGGGAGAGAGATAGAGAGCTAGAAATGTCGATGAGAGAGAAACATCGACCAGCTGCCTCCTGCACACCCCCCAACGGGGATGTGCCCGCAACCAATGTACATGCCCTTGACCGGAATCGAACCTGGGACCTTTCAGTCTGCAGACCGACGCTCTACCACTGAGCCAAACCGGCTTCGGCAATTAAGAGATATTTTAAGGAGATGTTTGGTCTGTTTTGCTGTGGGGTCCTAGACTCCTAAGAGCAGTTTTCTAAGGAAAGGGGGATCCTAGGAGCAGTAGGAGCAGGCAAAGCCATTGCAGCCCCCCCACCACAGCTGGGGGGGGAGGTGACTCAGCCTAGCCGAAGCTGGAGTGTGTGCGGATGCCTCTGAATTTCTTTACCCCTCCCAGCCGAGCTGTTGGCGGCCACCACCCAGAACTTCACCTGAGCCACATTCCAGAGACACTTGGGATACCAACACGCGTGGGAAACACACACAAGACCAGATCCCAGCCCTCCTCCCTCCTCTGCTCTGGCCCAGGCAAAGGGAGGGATTACCGGGGTGGAGATGCTCAAGAAAAGTTCAGGTTTCCTCTGGGCTCCCAAGTTTGCTAAACAGCACCACCTGCTGTCTCAGAAGTCAGGAAGTCGGAGGAAGACCGTGTATGTGTCAGCCTTACAGATTCACTGAGCCTCAGAAGAGGCAGAGGCAGAGGCAGGACAGACATCCTACTGACCAGCTGTAAGCCATCTCCTTCACGGCCCTGGCCTACCCGCGCCAGCCCCTCCTCCATGAATCCCACCAATCACCCACAGCTTTATGCTAATTCCACCATAACCGATCCCTCCAAAACCAGCTTACCACTGATAAGACGGGTCCTAAACCCAAATTCTGCCATTGGCCTCTGCACATCCTGGTTGAAAGGGGTCTGGACTGCTCAGGGTTCTGTAAGGTAAACCTCTAAAAGTTCTCATAGAGGACATGTTGCTCAGTCATTTTTTTAATTGTAGTAAAACACACATAACATAGAATTTATATTTGGTGTCCAATTCCGTGCTGTTAAGTAATTCACATTCTTGTACAACCAGGCTCCCAAAACTCTTCTCGTCTGAACCCAGTAGCATTTTCAACACCATTCTCCCCCCACCTCCCCATTTTTGACCATTTCCCCACTCATATCTCAAATTCTTCTTGATGGCCATACATTTTTTTTTTTTCACAGACACTATGAATCCTTGTGGAGCTCACAAAATATGCCCTATTAGTTCTGCCATTTCTCATTTCCCCACAGGCTGTCGATAAACAACGGGTTGTTTAGTTTTTGTCTTTCCCAACTCCTTAAAGCACTTTTTATTTCCTGGTTAGGGGAGGCTGGGAAATGGTCACCACTTGAAGTTTGCTTTGTTTTTCTGCTGCTGCAGAGCTGTGAGACACTGTCCAGGGAAGGACTGAAGAGCGGTCCTCTGAGCTGCCTGGACCTCCAGGACACTTAGGGGGCACCGGATGGGCTTCCCTGAGCCGCAGAGCCCCCCACATTGTATGCAAACTTCATGTGCTGGTGGGAATATACATTTTTCTAGAGGGACATTCTCTACCTTTCCTCAGATTCTCAAGAGAGTCAGAAAAGGTTAAGAGCCACCAGCAAGCACCCTTGGAGATTAGCACCTGGGGTTTTCACTTATCCAGATCCTTTCTTGAACAATAAAGGGCTGTGAACCACACGGTGTTCCCGCCTTTTGCGTGACCACAGATGCGAACTGGGTGAGTGAGGACAACAGATTGTCAAGGACATCACAGAAGGAAAATTGGAGCAAAGAGCCAGGAAGAAAGATTGAAGTGGAATCATGAGGGAAGGGTTCTAAATCTGCAGACATTCTTGGGAAGCCAGACATGAATGAAGAGGCTGCACAGAGGCCTTTTGTAATGCACTGTGGCCTTGGGTGACTTCTTGAGTTCTCTCCTGGGGACTTGGGTGACCACAGAAGCTTCCAGAAGACTTCTAGTAATAACACTTATTATGTTCTTTATCACAACCCATAAAAGTGGGTATTTTAATCCCCCTTTTACCGAGAAAAAAACCAGAACCTTAAGAATAATAGGTAATTTTCCCAAGGTCAGATAAATATAGTGTACAGCCCTAGCCAGTTTGGCTCAGTGGATAGAGCATCAATCCACAGACTGAAGAGTCCCAGGTTCAATTCCAGTCAAGGGCATGTGCCTTAGTTGCAGGCTTGATCACTGAGGCGCATGCAGGAGGCAACCAATCTATATGTCTCCCTCACATCTCTCTCTCTCTCTCTCTCTCTCTCTCTCTCTCTCTCTTCTCTCTCTCTTCCTCTCTCTCTCTCTCTCTCTCTCTCTCTCTCTCTCTATCTCTCTCTCCCTCTCTCTGTCTCTCTTCCTCTCTCTCTCTATCTCTCTCTCCCTCTCTCTGTCTCTCTTCCTCTCTCTCTCTCTCTCTCTCTCTCTCTCTCAAAATCAATGGAAATAAATAAAAATCAGTGGAAAAATATCCTCAGGTAAATATTTTTTAAAAAAAGAAAAAGACAGAGCACGGATGTGAACTCAGGTCTGCCACATTCCAAAGCACATTCTCCCAACCATGAGACTATCTTTTTTTATTGTAATAAAATGGAGAAAAGCTATTTTCTTAAGAACAGAGCACACCCTCCTTCCTTCCCACCCCCTCCTAGGAAATCCATTTTCTTAGGGGAAATACTAAATAAGCTGCTCAGGTGCCTGAAGGGGGAGGCGACACCCCCGGCCGGTGTGCTCCAGTGACAAGAGGTGCTCTCTCAGGGCTGGCCAGTGCTGAGTGAAGGGTATAAGCTTGGGGCTTTAACTGAGTCCCTCCGGGTCATTAAGAGATTTGGAAGTTTGTAAACATAGAAGAGGAAGGGGAGGGAAATGAGGCAGCTGGTAGCCAGCCAAGGATGAATTCACTTCTCCGTGTCGCCAGGACAGCTCCAGCTTGGTGGTGCGAGCTCAGTGTTGCAGAAATGCAGCGTTGGGCTGAGTTTGCCTCAAAAAAGAGCCGAGGGGCAGTTGGGAGGCCCACCCTCACTCAGCACCCCACACTTCCTGAGATCCTGAGTACCAGACCCTGTGGAGGGCCCAGGGATACTGCCCCAGAGAGGCAGCCGACTCAGTCTCTAAGAAGGATTCAGTGAATGAAGGAAGGAGGGTGTGTTCAGTACTTAAGAAAATAGCTTTTCTCCATTTTATTACAATATGATGAGGTGCCAACCCTATGCGATGGCATTGGGGAGCTGCTGCAAACAGCAGATCCCCGCAGAGCTGGGTAGACGGCCCTACGCCAGAGGCATTTTCTGACTCTAACGTTCTATGTAGCAAGGAGCCAATGAATAAAAGTACTGTCACAAAAGTTTGAGAACCTATTATATGAAAGTCACAGCCCTGATGAAGCAATGTGTCCCCTGACCTATTTTACATTACCTTGTCAAGGTTAGAGAATAACAGAATACATACAACGTGTGGCAAGAAGTGTAAAGAAAACCAGAAAGACAGGGAATAAATGTTTGTGAGGACTGGGAGACCTTACTCTGTAGGGGGGCTAGATGAAAGCCTTCCTGAGGGGGAGATATCTAAGCTAAGAGCTGAGACCACACATATAAGACAGGGCTGACCTTCCAAAAAGCAGAGAAAGTGTTACTGTCAGAAGAGACAGCATGTGCAAAGGCTTGACAGGAAGACCTGCTTAGATTCGAGGAACTGGAAGAAGACCCATGCGTCTGAAGTGTGGTGAGCAAGCAAGAGAACCGCAGTTAAATCACGGAGTAGGGCGAGGGTCCCTGTTGAATGTGCCTGGAAGAGTAGGCAGGCGCACAAGACTTGGCTTCCCAGCAAGCATGTCAAGCTCGCGGCCCACAACGAATATTTTTGCGGCCCAGCCAATATAATGTATACTGAGTGAGTAAAAAAACATTTGAATAAAAATTTTGTAACTTAATTTTTATAATATCCTGTTATACATAATCCTATATAATAAAGAGGTAACATGTAAATTGACTATCTCACCCTCCACAAGATGGCCACCCCATGTGATCACAAGATGGCCAGCAGGGGAGGGCATTTAGGGGCAACCAGGCCTGTAGGGGAGGGAAGTTGGGGGCAATCAGGCTAGCAGAGGAGTGGTTAGGGGGTGAGCTGGCTGCCAGGCAGAAGCGGTTAGGGGCAATCAGGCAGGCAGGTGAGTGGTTGGGAGCCAGCAGTCTCCGACTGTGGGATCGGGCCTAAACCGGCAGTTGGACATACCCAAGGGTCCCATATTGGAGAGGGTGCAAGGCTGGGCTGAGGGACACCCCCCACAGTGTACAAATTTTGTGCACTGGGCCTCTAATTATTAATAACTATAATGTTCGATAATGACTTATTACTATAATCGTGTTGCACCCCACCCTCCCTTCCTGCACACACCCCGGATTTGAGGCTGATCCTGAAGCTATCCCTCTCTGTGAAGAGCAGGGGAAGGTGTGTCCTGGAAGAAGCGCCCTGGTGCCCGAGCTTTCTGTGCATGCCCAGCCACTTGCCAACCAGGGCAGGCCCATCTAACCCCCATTTCCTGCTCTTTTATTACCAGGTCCTGTGGGACCCACAGCCGATGGACACGGGGGAATGCAGCCCAAGAAACGCACAGCAAAGCGCGCCCATACTCTGCAGCACCCTCAGGATGCAGGGCCCTGGGATCCTCTGGAAGCCTTTGGAATCTCAGCGCGCCCTCGTGTGGAAAACCTCGGAGTTCACAGGCACCTTCAGAGGCAGATACAACTCAAGGACCGAGATCCCATGCAGACAGGTCGCGGCGGGCCGCGGGGCATCAGTGACTGAATTTTGGAATATGGATACTTGCTCCTGGGCGTCCTCCTCCCCGGGCGCACAGACAGCAGTCACTTGAAGAAGCCTGGGCCAGCCGGTCCGAGTCGGCGGCCTTCAGCAATGACAGGGAGGAACATGACTGCCACCCGCAAAAGTTGAGACTCAGGGTCAGGGCTGGAGCCCGGGATGCACCCCCTGGCTGTCTGCAGCCACGCAGTCCAGTCCGGAGACTACTCTTGCGCAGCCGGCGGCACCGCACTTCCTTTCACAGGGCTTTCCCAGTCATCAGAAAGGCTGTCAACCAGCCCCTCATCCAACCCGCTCTCCATCTCCTTGTGGTACCGGCCCCACTGTGAGCAGGTTTTTCTCCCCCGCAAAAGACAGTATCTGCTCCGAGGGGTCGCAGCTCTGCACTTCTCCATTCGCAAGGCGAAGGGACACAGTTGGCTGGGGTTTGCCCAAAGCCTGGAGGCTCCATTGGGCTGGAGCAGCCTCCCTCGGGGCCTGTCTTGGTGCGTGTTTTCCCTCTGTAGGATTTAGTTCAAGAACCCCTGTGGGGAGAGAATGAAGGGGGAATGGGAGCAGCCTGGATGGAGGAGAGCAGCACCTAGCAGGAGTCAGGGCACCAAGCCCTTCCACCCCCTGCACCCCATGGTTGGGCAGATTACTGATGCCCCTCAGACTGTACATGAGGATGGTAATATAATTAACCTATCCCTTTGAGCTGTTACGAGGATTGAATGAGATGATGGGTGTAAAGCTCTGGATAAGCACTCAACAGCCATTAGCTACAATAGTAATGACGTCTGGACTCCTTGGAAGAGCAGGAGGCATTTGCTGACAATTTGCTCAGCCTCAGCCCCCGTGTCTCCAATGTGCTAGGCTGGTGGGCAAAGGAAGACAGGCACTCAGGATATTTTATCTTACGGGAAAGAGTTGGAAATAATGACCAACCCAGCACTTGCAACCCCTAAAAGTGATTAGAGCTTCTTCGAGAAATGACTGAGTCTAGGTCTGAGGCAGAAATGTTCAAAAATTGTTTGGAACTTTTGTCATGCCAGAAAGTAAAGAAGCTATCAAAGAGTACTAGGGTTGTATCAAAAGACCTCTCAAACTGGTTCCTCCTTCTGAAAATAAAAACCCACAGCCCTTTCAGGTTATCCTTTTAAAAAAAGAAGAAGAAAAAAAAAAACACTCCCAAACTAATTTTATTTGGCTCCGACAGCTCAAAGATCAGACATTTAAAATATCAATAAGGATGATGTTTGCAAGAGAATGAAACATCAAATCATTTTAAATTCATAAAGGTTTTTTTTTTAATCTGGTAAATTAGGGGAACGAACCAAGCATTAATTATGCCTTTCTATATAAAAATCTACCTCACATTAAGCAAATCACAGTGAGGGAAAATTTCTATTTATAAAAGCATTCCACTTAATGAGTGAATAAATTAGAATATCTGTCAGTCTGCCACACAATTAATTAATAGAGCTCAGCATAATCATCAATGGTTGCTGACATCACAGTAAAAAACCAGCATCCCGCTCTAGCCCGTGTTGCCTAATGGTCACAGTGGCGGCCTGTGGACCAAAGGTTGGTCCATGGGTTTGATTCCTGTACTTGGGTTTCAGGTTCGATCCCCATCCTGGTCCAGGTCGGAGTGCATGTGGGAGGCAACCAACAGATGTGTCTTTCTCACATCCATGTTTCTCTCTCCCTCTCTCTCTCTCCCCTCCCTCCTGCCCTTCTACTCTCTCTTAAAAAATTATCCTCAGGGGGGATTTACATAACAAAACAACAACAAAATTAGCATCCCATGCTTCCTGATGAAACACATCACCATCTATGAGGTGGCCTTACCAAGATCGGACTTTAATCTGACCAAGCCTCTAATTTAGATCCTTATTTTCCAAAAAAATGCAGGAAGACAGAGGAACATGTTAAAGGATTACCATGGGTATGAAATTAGCAATATTCAGTCTGTGAGAAACCTTATAGAAAAAACAAAACAAAAAAAAACCAAAAAACACAAAACCCAGTTGTTCAATTTTTAAAAATTGCAAGAAAAACAATGGAGAAGGAAACTACCAATTAACAGAGTCATAAAAGACAAAATAATGGTTCCAGCTATCTACACTTATGTAACAAATCACTCCCAAACTCAGTGCCTTATCACAGGAACAATATTAAATTTGCTCATCAACCTGTCACTTGGGAAGGGATCTTCAGGATAATTCATCTGTGCTCCACTCAGTTAGCTGGGATGACAGGGAGGTTCAGGAGTGTAAGAATCACATCTCTGTAAATCTGCTGTGCCTTTTTATTGCATTCAGCCTTGAAATGTTACTTAACTGTTTCATGTGACTAAGGTTGTCTCCCAACTAAGCTCTGAAGGAAAAGGACTGGATTGGACACGTTTTTTTTTTTTTTTTACGTTCTCTTTGATGCCCAGATGCTATGGTCTGAATGTTTGTGTTCCCCCCCAAAAAAACTCATATGTTGAAACCTCTTCACCAATGTGATGGGGTTTGGACATGGTTAGGTCATGAAGGCAGAGCCCTCATGAATGGGGGAATTAGTGCTCTGACAAAAGGAGCCCCAGAGAGATCCCTCACTCCTTCTGCCAGGTGGTGGGCGTTCCCCAGACACTGAGTCTGTGGCCCCTTGATCTTGGACTGCTCTGCCTTTCAGAAATGTGAGAAAGACATCTTTGTCATTTATAAGCCAACCAACCAATCTACCGTAGCTCGTTATGGCAGCTCGAATGAACTAAGACATCAGATCAGGGCCTTCACGTCGTAGGTGTTCAATAAATAGGGGATGGTACATGAAGGTAGACATTTCCTTTTTCTCTGGGCTTTCCCCTCTCTTTGCTGAGGCCAGACCAAAGCTTTGTCAGTAGACAGGTAGAGAGAGAGACAGAATACTTAGCAGAGAAATAAATCGTAGAAGTGAATAAGCAGACACTCAGGAATTTTGCAAGACTCACGCTTTTATTCTAAATTAGGAGATATCGACTTTCTGGAGGGTTTTTTTTTTCCCAGAGCTCTTTGTGAAGCAGATAGCCTCGTTGATGCTCTGAGTGATGTAATCTATGTTGCAGGCATTGATACAGGTGAAGTTAATCCGACCGTTCTTGGGGATGTAGATATGTTTCTTCTTGACCAAGTATTCTATCTGTTGGTCTTGTGATAATCACAGGATCTCAGATCCTGGGATGACCACCTCTAAGTCCCCTCTAGCCCAGTGTGGATTATGGGGGATAGGGAGCATCAGCACTTGTGGGAGGCCATAGGGGGTCTTCAAAGCAGCTCCACTTTCCTCAAAGGAGATTCAAAATCTGGTGTGAAGCTAGGGACTGGTCACCCAATCAGTGGAGGTGAATATTCAGATACAAGCCCAAGGTCAGAAAGGGGCGCGCTTTCTACTCCTAGACACTTACAGTTGAGCCCAAGATAGCCATGCGTCCCATTCTGATTAGTGATGTGATCCCAGGAGCCAGGCGTCCCCAGGAGCCGGAGTTTCTCTTTAACCTTTTCTTTGATGAGCAAAAGGTGTTCTGCGACCTCTCTTAGACTCAGCTTCCTGTCAAAGGAAGGACAGCAAGAAATTAAAGTGTGAGGCTTCCCCCTGCTCCCAGTCTCCTCATTGCCATTCCACTCCTCTTCCCTTCAAAAGCCCCCAACCAGAGTGCCCGAGGGCACACCAGTGGAGTCAGGGATCTCAGATGGCTACAAATGGGAGGAAAGTTTCAGCTTGTATTAATTTAAGCAGGCCAAGCAGACTCTTGGGCAGATTTTGGTAGAGTAGCAAGCTCTTGGGGCTTCCTAATCTCCTGCAATCTGGAAGAGTTCAAATAATTCATCAGTCTGTGTCCCATCTTATTACCCATTTCCCCATAGTAGGGCAAGAGTTGGTTGGCATAGCCATTGCCCTTGGAACACAGAGGGTCCTCAGTAAATGTTTATGAATGAATGGAATACAGAGGCAAGAAGAGAAGCACCCAGTTGAATCCTGTGAATCAGGAGGTATGTAGGTATCTAGAGCCTGCGCCCATCCACCCCTGCCCCCACCTGTCTCCCTTACCATGCTTCATGCAGAGCAGGGTTACAGAGGATGGAGGTGATAATTCGCGCCCCCGAGGTGGGAGGGTTTAGCCACAGGGCCAAGGCGAAGTTCATCAGCTGGGAGAGGACACACAGCAGGAGCTGGTTGTTGCGTGTCACCACGGCTAGAATCCCCACTCCTTCATCTGCAGCATGGAGACAGACAGCCTTGTTCTCATTCTCCTCTACCGGAGCCTTCCCCTGTAACTCTGCCTCCAACCTTACTGAAGAGAGGGTAACCTCCAGGGCCCTCATCCCAGCCTAGTCACGCTAGTGTCCAGGCCCTTGGAAGTTGCCAGAGGCTCTTCTTCCAGGAAGTGTAACTGTAAGAGTCTCAAAGGCGGAAGGGGCTGGAAAGATAACTGATTCTTAACCCCTCCTCTTATAGATGATGAAATGAGGTCGAAGCGGGGGGGGGGGGGGGGGGGGGAACAATGCAACTGGTGCCAGTTTTCATAACTGAGCTGAGATGATGGCAGGAAATCAGATGTCCAGCTCCTCTCTTGTGCCCCCATGCTGCCCTCTCAGGAGGCCTTGGCTCTCTCCGCAGGGTAGAGAGTGTGGAGCGTGCCATGGGTGGGCAGCACTTCATCACCAGACCCTCCCTTCTCCCTCTGCCCATGCCATACCATAAATGCCAAAACTCTTGGACAGAGACTGGCTGCAGAAGAATTCAAAGCCTTCGGACACGAAATATTGTAAGAATTTAGTATCTTCTTCCAGGTCACCGGTAGCTAAACCTTGATAGGGGATGTCAAAAAATAGAAATATCCGCTTTCTCTATAGGAGAAAGGAGAATGAAAAAAAGGGTGAGACTGATGAAAGGCATGGTAGATGGTGAGAGGGAGGAAGTCAGGTGAGACACTGGACTCACCTTCATGGTGGCCATCAACTTTGTCCACTGATATTGTGTCATCTTGCAGTGGTCAATGTTCCCGATCACAAAGATACAGCCATATGGGGCCTGCTATAGGTAGAGACTGTCTCATCAGGCACTGCCCCTACCAGGCGGTAGAGGCACCGGGGTGTTGGAGGAGAAGTGATCCTCAAAGTTGGTTCCTACCAAAGCACTAGACAAATCCAAGCCTAGAGAAGGCCTTGGATAATTAGACAGGTGGGGAGGAAAGGAAAATACAACTGTAGGTCAGGTCTGGGGGAAAGTTTCTGAGGGTGGCCTCTCTACCTTCACCACACTGAAGAGCATATTGGGGTCCATGCACAGCTGCTCAGGGTCCCAGAAGGAGAATTCAAAAACTGTAAAGCCCATGTCCTGGAAGATGAGTCCATGATGTTCTGTGGGAACACAGCCCCCCACCAGCTGTTACATGGGAAGTGGAGAGATGGAAGCAGACACACCAGAGAATGGCCCTGAGGGTCAGGGTTGAAAATGGAGCAATGACAAGAAAAGGGCAAGCACACCTTGGCTTGTTCACCATTTGTCATGACAGAGAGTGAGAAGGACAACAGTGAGGAATGTAAATGGGGTGGGAATCAGGGTGGGAATGAGGATCTTCTGTCATCCTCACCTTGCATAACACTCACCTATTTGAGAAGAAATGACGTAGACTATTTGAGAATCCTGACGCCAAGTTTTGAGGAACTGGGCCCCAAGTTGGAAGGCACCACTGTCACCAACAGTTTGCACACCCCCTGCCTGACAGCAAAAGAAATAAACAGAACAATTTTAAAGAGTAATGGTGATACTAGTACCCCCTCAGATTCAGATCATTCCTTTTTTAAAAAAATATATTTTATTGATTTTTACAGAGAGGAAGGGAGAGGGAGAGAATTAGAAACATCGATAAGAGAGAAATATTGATCAGCTGCCTCCTGCACACCCCCCACTGGGGATGTGCCCACAACCAAGGTACATGCCCTTGACCGGAATCGAACCTGGGACCTTTCAATCCGCAGGTCAACGCTCTATCCACTGAGCCAAACCGGTCTCAGCCAGATCATTCCTTTCTTGAGAGAATTTGCACACTGTGGGCTGGTGCCAAGAGCATGGGCTTGGGGTTCTGATGCTGGCCCTGCCCTTCCATGGCAAGCTTTGGACTCTATGAGCCTCACAAGTTTCCTTTGTCAATGCAGGGGGGCAGTGGGGTCCAAAGTCCCTTTCAGGTTTAAGATGGTGCAAACTCCGATTCCCACACCCTGTGTCTGGGTGGGCAAAGGAGGAGCCCTTCTTCTCACCCTGTTCTCCACAATGACTTGGCTGTTCTTTCCAAAGAGAAGTCTCAGTGAGGCCTGGATGAATGATTTCATGCCCATCACCGGTAGATACTCGTAGTTCAGGGAGGGATCCTGGGCGAGCTGCAGTCGGATTTTGCGCACCACGAAAGACACCCAGGGCTGTCCGTCCTGGGTCATGCAGACTGTGAGAAGAACCGCAGAGGGTGCTCTGGAGGCCTCTGGGCTCTGCAGCCAGCCCACAAGCAATTCATCTGTCCCGGCTTTCTTGAAGCTTTGGAAAGTTGCCTAGGAAAAGACAACTTTCCTTCCCACACCTCCCTTTTATAAAAGCAATGTGCTATTAGTAAATATAATTTTTTTAAAAATTTTTTAATGATTAGAGAGAGAGAGAGGAAGGGAGAGAGAAACACTGATCAGAGCTGCCTCCTGCATCAGGGATCAAATTCACAATCTGGGATCATGGTAAAAAAATGGAGCAATGGCCGGAACCGGTTTGGCTCAGTGGATAGAGCATCGGCCTGTGGACTGAAAAGTCCCGGGTTCGATTCCGGTCAAGGGCATGTACCTTGGTTGCGGGCACATCCCCTGTAGGGGCCATGCAAAAGGCAGCTGGTGGATGATTCCCTCTCATCGATGTTGCTAACTCTCTATCCTTCTCTCTTTCTCTCTGTAAAAAATCAATAAAATATATATATATTTTTAAAATGGAGCAATGACAGGAAAAGGACAAGAAAACATTGGTCAGGAATAGAACCAGTGACCTTTTGGTGCACAGGATGACACTCAACCAACTGAGCCACACTGGCCAGGACCATTTTTTGTGGGTTTTTTTTTTGTTTTGTTAATCTTCACCTGAGGATATTTTTCCATTGATTTTTTTAGAGAGAGTGGAAAGGAGGGAGAGAGACAGAGAGAAACATCAATGTGTGAGAGACTCGTTACCAATTGGTTGCCTCCTGCACTTGCCCCAACCAGAGTCGGGGATCAAGCCTACAAATGAAGTACATGCCCTTGACTGGGATCAAACTCAGGACCCTTCAGTCCTCAGGCTGATGCTCTATCCACTGAGACAATTTTTGTCTTTTTAAAGAAGACAACTAAAACCTGTGAGTCATTTTAAAAGGCAAAAATTATATACAGCCTGGGAGTTATAAATACCTGAGATTAAACAACAGTAACACTGACTTACACAGTGGCAAGCGCTCTCTGTATATCAGAAGAGTCAATTTAGAGAACCATTCTTGGTTCAGGAACAGAAAGGGGGTGGAGGAAGAGGCAGAAAAACATGCTGTGCTCATGCAGGTGCCACATACAGCTGGGGAAGAGGATATACCAGAGCTTGTATCAAACCTCTGGAAGGCCCCAAAGAAAGGCAGAGGGCATGGAATGACCCAGGATGTTTTCTGCTCTTTTGCCCACTGGGAGAAGCTTGGGTGACATTCCTGATTCCTCTGTAGCAGTGGAATACTACCCCCCCCCCCCCTAGAGGCGATTATGATACACTAAGTCTTAGGCATCTACCTTTATAGGCCAGGAACATCTTCTTAGAGGAGTCGTCTTGTTTGTAGATCTTTAACAAACTGCCTTCTAGCTTCTGAGCTGGGGGAACATCCAAAAACACTGAAAGGGTAGTCATCACTGAGATGAAAGTAGAACCAGGACTATGACTCCACTCCTAGGCTCTCTCCTGCGTTTTGCCTCAAGGCTTCCTCTATGTCTGAGCTTCCCTAGCCTGCCTCTTCCCAGAACTCTGGCATTTCTAATACAGAGGCCCCACACAATTGGTCACCAGAGCAACAGAATCCAACTCCCAGTCTCCATGGTGGCGATCCTCAAGGACTATGGGAATATTCCGTGGCTCTTGAGAAGAATCCCTGAGAGATGGCTAGGGGAAGAGGTAGGGAAGACCTGGAATTCTCAGGCACTTCTCCCTAACTCATTTCCTTCTCCTCTCTAACCCCAACTCACCATAACCAAGATAACAAGTCAGCCCTTTAGAAGATAGGGCAATACCTAGAAATAAATAAAAATGAACACACAACAACCCAAAATCTATGGGATACAGTGAAAGCTGTTCTGAGAGAGAAGTTCGTAGCATTACAGGCCTGCCTCAAAAAGAAAGAAAAATTTCTAATGAACACTCTAACCCTACACCTAAAATAACTAGAAAGAGAGCAACAAGAAGAGCCTAGAGTAAGCAGAAGGAAGGAAATAATAAAGGTAACAGTGGAAATAAATGACATGGAGTCTAAAAGAACATTACAAAAGATCAGTGAAGACTTGGTTCTTTGAAAAGATAATTGGTGATACTAGTACAACTTCAGATTCAGAACATTTAGCCAGACTCACCAGAAAACAAAAAGAGAGGATCCATATAAGCAAAAATCAAAAATGAAAGAGGCAAAGTAATGACTGACATCACAGAAATACAAAGGATTATAAGAAAATACTATGAACAACTATATGCCAATAAATTGGACAACCTGAGCAAAATGGACAAATTCCTAGAAAGGAACAGTCTCCCAAAACTCAATCAGGAAGAATCAGAAAACCTGAATAGACCAATAACAATGAATGAAATTAAAGCAGTAATCATCTACCAGTGTGGCTCAGTGGTTGAGTGTTCACCTATGCACCAAGAGGTCCCAGTCAAGGCACATGCCCAAGTTATGGGCTGGTTCCCCAATAGGGGGCATATAGGAGGTAGCCAATGGATGTTTCTCTCTCATCAATGTTTCTATCTCTCTCTTTCTAAAATCAATGAAAACATATATAAAAATAATAATAAAAATAAAAAATAAATAAAAAAACTCTCAGAAAACAAAAGTTCTGGACTGGAAGGCTTCACAGGAGAATTTTATCAACCATTCAAATAATAACTAACACCTACCCTTCTCAAATTATTCCAAAAAAATTCAAGAGAAAGGAAGACCTTTAAACTCTTTTCATGAGGCCAGCATTATTCTATTTCTAAAACCTAAAACCTGATGAAAGATACTACAAATAAAGAAAATTATAGGCCAATATCCCTAATGAACATAAATGCTAAAATCCTCAGCAAAATATTAGCAAACCTACTGGATCTATTAATACATTAAAAAGCTCATACACTATGACCAAATGGGATTTATTCTGGGGATACAAGGCTGGTACAATATCTGTAAATCAATAAATATTATGCATTATATAAAATGAAAGATAAAGATCACATGATCATATCAATAGATGCAGGAAAAAAGCACTTGATAAAATCCAGCACTTATCTATATTTATAAAAGCCAAGCAACAAGAAAGACTAGAACAACACGAATGACCAGTTGCTATGAAGCCCAATCAGGAGTGAGGCCAGCCTGCCAACCTCCTGTGGCCCCTCCCTCCAGCCAGCCCCATCCCCAGTTGGCCCCCACACCAGGGATGGGGCCGGCTAACCTCCTGCAGGGACTCCTCTTCTCCCTGCCAGCCTGGCCATGATAGGTCCTAATCAGGGTGGGCCAGCAGGACCCCACCTGTGCAAGAATTCATGCACTGGGCCTCTGGTTTGTGATAAAAATTCTCAAAAAGGTGGGAATAGAAGGTTCATACTTTAACAAAATGAAGGCCATGTATGAAAAACCTACAACCAATATCATACTCCATAGGGAAAAACTAAAAGTATTTCCCTTAAGATCAGGAACAAGACAGGGATGTCAGTCCCAGTCCAATCCAGAGTGTCACAGTGTCATCGGGGTCCCAGAGTCATTCTCTGTGGTCCCCTTGGGCCTGCTCTTCTGGATGCTTCAGCTTTGGTCTCTAGCTGACCGGGCATGGGAGTAAAAGTGAATGTAGTATATGTGCAAAATCACATGCATTTGAGGAAATGTTATTGCAACTGTATGTGCTGTTAACGTAAAAAAAAAAAAAAAAAAAGTGAGTTTATTTGAGTCAAACTTTGTTTTTACATGACAATCAAAGGAGGAGAGATGAGACATGGAGGGAGGGAACCTCTGGGGTTGGGTAAAAAGTTAAATGATAGACATATATTTCTTTTACTTTGGTTGGTGTAGGATAGTTAACAGTCAACAATTAACAGGATAATAACAATGAAGGAATTTTATTTCACCCTGAGGGATCTGGAAAAGGGTAAGTTATAAGTTACTCTGACATTTCACAGATGCAAAAGGACAATAGGCTCAATAAAGATTGAAGCTGATTTTTGTCAAGGAAGATACTAGCCTAGGACTTGACTACACACTATAAACTGTTTTTAATGAAAGGCCTTTAATTTCAAACCATTCTTTGTGGTTACTTTAGATCTCTTGAATTTTCCAGGCTTCTATGTAGGCCTTCCCTGCGCTAGTCAGGTTAGCATGTGGCCCTTTTTTCATCCACAGTACAAATAAACTAAATGTCAGTCACTGAAGGATGCTTAAATAAATAATGGACTATCCACAAAATGGAATTCTGCACTACTGTTAAAGGCAAACCTATGTGTGTAGCTGTGGAAAATCTCCAAGAAACACCACTAAATAAATACAACAGTGTAAAGAATAAAGAGCAAAGAGTGGGCCATTGGGGGAAGAAATAAAAGATACACTTGCATGTGCATGCTTGGATATGGAAAGACTCTCTGGAAGGACACACAGAAGTACATCACTATGAATTCCTCTGGAAAAAGTAATTCAGTGGCCGTTGGACAGGGAAAAAGGCTGATTTGCTTTTCACTGTATACTACTTTTGTACTGTTAAATCACATGCATAAATTTCCCATTCAAAAACAATTTGTTTTTTAATGTCTGCAGCCTTTCCACACATTATATCCTTATTATGCAGAAGATCAATCATTTCTTCTCTTAGCTCCCTGAAAGGAGGAGGAAGTTTCCTTTCTGGGCTTCCCACACCTTCTTACTCTCTTCTTTTGTCTGCAGAGACTCCTGGCCCATCCTTGATCTTAGCGTGATTGAGCATGGGATCCTCTAGTGACTTTTACCCAATCGCCTAGAGCTCAGGGTGGTGTTGAGCCCTCCCAAATTGCACAGCCAGGAATGGAACTTTGGTTCCTGAGTCCTGAGTCACTGTGCTTGCTCTGAGAAGAGGAATGTGGCTCAAGCTGGAGTCCCCTTGGAGAAGAGCCTTTCATTACTCTAGAGTAGGGGTGTCGAACTCAATCAGAGAAGGGGCCAAAATCTAAAATCCAGCCTAAATCGCGGGCTGAATGGTTTACTGAACAGTCATAAACTGACAATGTCATAAACTGACAGCGGAGTGCAGTGATGACAGCGCGGTGCGGGCCACATTGCAAGGCCGGGCGGGCGGGATTTGGCCCGCGGGCCTTGTGTTTGACACATGTGCTCTAGAGTCATGTGGTTATAAGGAAATGGGGATCCTAAAACCTCCAGGAGCTACTAAGGGTTGGTAAGACTGAGGGTCTGATTATTTCAGTTTCAGTTGTGATGGGTGGGCTCTGTCTCCCACCAAGACTCACAAAACAGCGAATTCTCCAAATTCTAGAAAGCGGTCCACAGGCTAGCCAGCCAAAAACAACAAATTTTTGCAATTCTACTTTTCTCTCTTCTCCCAGTAGACTCATTTACTGCTGGTACTTCTTATTTCACTGAGACAATAAAAGCAATCAAAAGAGACTTCCACATGCTCCCATTGTAACTACCAATCTACTACATAGATACCCACCTACTCTGTCTTTTCTCTTACTACAATGCTTGGGCCCACCTATTCTGGACCCCCATCTCAATTCAATCTTTTCCTTTGTGCCCTGGGTCCAAGCTACAATACTCTTGCAGTTGTAACTTTCTCTTCTCTCAAGCAAACAAGCAGCAAACTACCATCTTAAAAATGAACAACATTCCCTTGACCTCACGTCACCTCTGCAGCTATTACTCCATGTGTCAGTCTGGATTCGGGCAAGGAAACAGGTCTGCTGGGAACGATATGGTTATTACAGGAATTAGACCTCACGCTATTGGAGGAGGACCTGAGGAAGTGGAGGTCCAAAGAAGGAAGCGAGAGAATCAGAGAAAAATCATTAACCAGGTTGTGCTTGCCGGTGCAAGGATAAATCAGAGCTTGCAGGGAAATTTAAAAAGCCAGACACATCCAGCTGCAGGAATGGCACCGAGAAGCAGGAATGCATGGAGAGGTCCATAGGGTTTCTCTTCAGCTACCATATGTGTGGGTCTGCAGCCAAGTGTCTAGTGGTGCTCCATTGGACATTGGGGTCAACAGTCTGGAAGAAGAGCTGGACAGAGAGCTGAAGATAAGTCAGAGCCCACCCACCACCTCCACTTCCATATCTCACCTCGGAGTCCTTCAAGTTGTAGTAGACTCTGCTTCACTTCTGCCTCTCAAATCTTGAGCAAGATCCTCTTTTGGAGAGGATCTAATGAGGATTCTGAGAAACAGGATGCCAGATTGACCAAAATAACAGC
Organism: Pipistrellus hanaki; assembly: GCF_964339955.1. Taxonomy (NCBI): domain Eukaryota; kingdom Metazoa; phylum Chordata; class Mammalia; order Chiroptera; family Vespertilionidae; genus Pipistrellus; species Pipistrellus hanaki. The sequence continues at coordinate 20,196,797 of NC_140505.1, forward strand.
AGGATCATCAATCACACCACATTTCTCTGGTCCTCTTCAGAGCAATAGTTATTGAGAGAACGTTTGATTCTGTCTCCATTTCTTCATCTCCCAAGTTCTGTTGAATCTCTCTGATGAGCATTTTATCCCTTCACACCATCAAGCTGTTCTCATCAAGGTAACAAATGACAGTCCTTCATCCTGTCAAGTCCGAAGGTTCTCCTCTTATTTGATGTTTCAACAGCATGTGACAAAACTGACCACTTCCTCCTTAAAACACTTTCTTCCCATGACATTCAGGATGCTACTTGCTTTTGCTTCTCCTTTCACCTCATTACTGCTGCTTCTCAGTGACTTTCTTGGTTCCTTCTATTTTTGACCTCTAAATGTTAGAATGCTCCAGGGCTCAGTCCTCTGAATTCTTTCATTTATGCCTGGAGAAATTTTGTTTTATTTTCCCAAGCTTTTTGAAATATAATTGACAAATAATATAAGTTTAAGGTGTGCGGTGCGTTGACTTGAATTCTCTATCTATGGTCACCATGCAGGTGAGCTCATCCATTTCCATGAGCTTAAATACACTTCTGTCAAATTTATAAATCCATTTCTGACTTCTCTTCTAATCTACAGATTTGGAAATCCACATGCCTACTTGATATTCTAAGACATAACTAATAGACTTTTCAAATATACTAAATCATAGTTTCATATCCTCCTCATTTCTCCCCTCCCCCCATTTTAGTAAGAGGCAAGTCCATTCTGCCAAGTGGTCAGGCCAAAAATCCATTGGTCTCATTCTTATCTTCTCCCTTTTCTCTTATACCCTAAAGTTTAGGGCCTAAACCTAATCATTGGAAAGCTTTGTTATTTCTACGTTGCAGCATATCTGGAGTCTGTTCTCTTGATAAAAGCTATCCAGTGAGATGAACAAATGGGTGGATGAGTAGAGTGTACAATCCATGTTTGAATGCATGACAGAGGGTAGTCTGTGTGAAGGTATAGAGATAACAAAAATAAAATGAGTTCTTTGGTGAATTTAAGCATGGTTGGAATAAAAGTGGAGGGGGAGGAGAGTGGTGAGAAATTGGGTTAGGAAGGTAGGCACTGTCCATCTAATGCCAGGCCTTTGTGTTAAGGGGTCTGAATTTTACTCCAAATGCTTTAGGAAGCCATTGGATTATTTTAAGAAATGAAATGTCATTGTCAGATTTATATTTTGTAAAAAAAAAAAATCAAACAAAAACAAAAACCCTGGCGCCTTGTGGAGGATGAATTAGAAGGAAGCCAGAGCTAGGCAGGAAGGCCCAGTGGAGATTATTTTAGTTAATTCAGTTAAGAAGTGATGAAGACCTGGGATTATGACAGTGGCTATTGAGTAGTCTTGCCAGTTGTCCTCCTTAAAAGTACTAGGCACTAAAGCAGGCCTGGAGCGACTTTCTGGTGGGAAGAGAGGATTTTGAAAAATATCTGTTAATTTAAACTGTATTCTATATATCAAAAGTAATTACTCTTGTACCATTTATATGCCTCCTTTTTGGTTTTTGGTTTTTTTAAAGAAATGGGCATGCACTGGCTGGTTTGGCTCAGTGGATAAAGAGTGAGCCTGAAGGGTCCTGGGTTTGATTTCAGACAAGGGCACATGCCAGGGTTGTGGGCTTGGTCCCCAGTGGGGGGCATGAGGGAGGCAGCCCATCAATGATTCTCATCATTGATGTTTCTATCTCTTTCTCCCTCTTCCTTCCTCTCTGAAATCAATAAATTATATTTTAAAATGAAGGAAGGAAGGGAGGAAGGAAGGAAGGAAGGAAGGAAGGAAGGAAGGAAGGAAGGAAAGGGAGAAGTGAGGAAGGAAGGAAGTGAGGAAGGAAGGAAGGAAGGAAGGAAGGAAGGAAGGAAGGAAGGAAGGAAGGGAGAGGCATTCTTCATTGCAACAATTTGCAAGAAAAGCAAGGTTGGGAGTCCAATACAGACCAACCAGGTCAATGCCAGTGAGCCAGCAATCCTACCAAGAAGATGGGCATGAGAGTGGGTCAGGGGTAAGAACTAGATTGCCCTTAAGATTAGTTCTTCCTCCAGTAAACCAGTGGAAGCCATCACACAGCTAGCTTCTGAGTCTTAAGGTTGCTGATGTAGTGGAATTTACCATCAACCCCAAATGTTTCTCCTTCCCCAGAATTGGTAGGATTTCCTCCATTGGAGAAGCAGTTGCCCATGCTCCCCTTCTTCTCCAAGCCCCTCCCCCTGAGGTTCTGGGAGAGAGTTCCCACATCAATTAGATTTAGATATGGGCACAAGGAGAGATCTTAGAGCAAGCATGTCAAACTCAAAAGCTAACCTGGGCCAAATAAACAAGGTTTAAGTTCATGTGGGCCGCAAAAAGCAAAAGCTTCAATATAGGTTTATTTCAATAGAAGCATGCTGAATACAAAGGGCTGAAACAAATGAGTAGTCATTAACATAAAATAACAGAACATTCTAATAAAAATTAATATTTTTTCTTGAGCATTAACTTACCAGACACTGAATAACTGCACAAATTAATAAGTATAACACAAATAAACCTATTTTTCTTATTCTCTGAAAGCGAAATATTTCCCGTTGTGCGCACCAAACAAGCCAGTCCAAGACTAACGATGTGGCAATTGGCTGCTAAAATATTCGCTGCTAGTATTAGTGGAGAGAAATGGTGCGCCTGCACGTTAGGCATGTAAGGAAAATGAATGCAACATGATTATAGTAATCAGTCATTATCAAATATTGTAGTTCATTATTAATAACTAGAGGCCCAGTGCACAAAATCTGTGCATGAGTAGGGTCCTTAGAGGCTGCTGCTGGCTGCCAGCTAGGGTTTCCCTTCCCCTGGTTGCCTGCTGCTGGCCAGGGTAGGGCCGACTCGGGGGGAGGGGCCAAGGGCAGTTGGCGGGCCAACCCCAATCCCTGGTCAAACTCCAGGATGAACTCCCAATCTAGGGGACAATTTGACTAAAAGGCTCTTATTATACAGGGTTATGTATAGTAGGATATTGTAAAAATTAAGTTATGAATTTTTTTATTAAAACATTTCTTACATACCGTTGTATTGCCTGGGCCGCAAAAATATTGGTTGTGGGTGGCATGCAAGTTTGACATGCTTGTCTTAGAGGAAGAACTCACTCACCCAATCTAGTGACTGGAAGGAAAATCAGAGTCACTGTGGCTGGTGCTGAGCTGAGGTAAAGCTCTCCGTTCTCACTCTCCTCTGGGAAGAAGTGGCCCATCCCTTTCCCCTCTTGAAATGCCAACAGTGGAAGCAATAATATTTCATGTTGCTTCTTGCTAACGAGATTTTGAGAACTATGTTTGTGTGCCATTATGTTATAAAGTGTGGCACCTCACTGGCAATTTAGAAAAGAAAACTGTAGTAAATGGGTTCTGAACCTTTAGCTCTTAATTTTCTTAAAAGGTGCGTGGGGGTCAGGGGATCATAGAAACTGGTCATTCCCTCAGAAGTGAAGAAAGAAGGCTGAGAGACCCTGATCCCAATCAAAAGTCCCCAAGAGTACTTTCAAGATCCCATGACAGATGATGGGATCTTCCTGAGCTCATGGTCCCATGGTGCTTTTGATTCTGATGAAAAACCTTTAAAAACACGAGAGAAGGCCTGCTATAAAAAATGACCTTGGGCAGAATGGTGCAGCGAGCCTATATTCATTTTCTACTGCCGTGTAACAAATTACCACAAATTTAGCAGCTTAGAACAATACACATTTATTATCTCACAGGTTTCATGTGTTAGGGGCTGGGGCTGGGTGTTAGCTGGGTCTTCTGTTCAGGTCTCACCAGGATGAAATGAAGGTAACAGCCACAGTCCCATTTGAGGTTCAGAGTCCTCTTTTCATTCACACAGTTGTTGGCAGAATCCACTCCTTGCAGTTGTAGAACTCCTGGTAGCTAGCTTCCTGAAGCATGGCAGGATTGTCCCTCTGACTTCTTCTGCCTCAGACCTCTGACCTTCTTCTAAAGGGCTCACCTCATTAGGCCAGGTCCCCCCAGCATTATCTCTCTTTTTATTAATTTAAGTCAACTGATAGGGTCCTTAATTACATCTTAGAAATCCCTTTGCCTCTGCCATATAACATAATCACAGAAGTAACATCCCATCACCTGTGCTACGTCATGTTTGTTGGAATCAAATTACAGGTTCCACCCACATTCAAGGGTAGGGGATTATCTGAGGACACGGTTTGCTGGGGGTCATCTCGGAATTCTGCCTACTACACACTCCAAAAGAATAGTTCTTCCATGAGGGGTGACTGGTGCATATGATAACCTCATGAGACCAGAACTCTTAATTAAGGAATTCGTAAGTGTCTCTTACCGACGTGGGTCGAATAGTGTCTTCCCAAAAATGTGTCCACCTGGGCCCTCAGAATTTAACCTTGTTTGGAATAAGGGTCTTTGAAGATATAATCTAAGATAAGGATATTGGGATGAGAGCACCCTGGATTAGGATAGGCCCCCAATTCAAAGATGCATGCCCTGTAAGAGACAGAAGAGGAAAAGACACGCAGGAGCACTGGGGGAAAGTGAAGACCAAGGTACCGTAATGTATATAAGTCAAGGAAAGCCAAGAATTGCCAATGCCACCAGCAGCTAGGAAAGAGGCAGGCAAAGGTGCTCCTTCAGAACCTCCAGAAGGATCCAGCCTTGTTTGACACCTTGATTTCAGACAGAAACTAGGAGAGAATAAATTTCTGTTGTTTGAAGCTACCAAAGTTGTGGTAATTTTATGGCAGTCTTGGGAAACTAACACACTTACTGATCATTGCCTCCATACAAATCAATGCCAACAAGATGGACTTGGTGGTCTCAGGTGCAGCACAAACTCAGATGCTACAGAGATGCCATTCCCAGAGATCAGAGGGACCTAAGAGGAACCACAGCAAAGCAGCTTTGTAACCCAACCCAATTCATCACAGAATGTAAGCAGATGACCGTTTATTCATACCCTCTTTTATCACATCCTCATGGATGAATTTGTTTAATGCAGCTGTCGTGTTATTTTTTTTTTTTAAGGCTAAAATTACTGTGACTTAAACAAGGCAAAAGCCTGTTTTTCTTTCATTTAAGAATCTTAAAAACAAGCAGTCCAGGGTTATAATGCTGTCTCTACACTGTTGGACACCCAGGCTCTCTGGTTTTTCTGCCATTTGATGGCAGACGGTTGCCATCTTATGACCCTAGGTGACTAATTCCATTCTTACCAGCACACCTGTGTTCCAGTTATCAGGAAGGGATGTGGGGAACTGCACACTTCAACTGGCTAGAACTTAGCCACATAGTCACACCCAGCTGCAAGCAAGGCTGCAGTGTATCTATGGCGAAGCCATGTGCCCAACTAAAACTTAGGTGACCTATTACTAAAGAATGAAGAGGAGAATGGAGAATAAGTAGCAACTTCTGCCCACAGGAGACAACAAACACCGGTCTGATTTATCAGTGGTCTCTCCAGGCTGGGGCCCAGGGATATGAGGGAAAAGGCCAAGAAATGGAAATTCAGGAATGGGAGCACTCCCACCACCCTTCTGACTGAGTATAGGATGAAACAGAGCTTTGGAAATGTGGAAAACATCAGGCATAAGATGAGCATGAAAAGGCTATGCATTACAGTGTTCCTTCTTCCTCCCACCCACTGTTGTGGGTTGAATTGTGTCCCCATAAGATATGTTGAAGTCCTACTCCCCAGAACTGGTGAATGTGACCTTATTTGGAAACTAGAAGTCTGGTGCATGAAATTTGGGGGGGGGGGGGAGGAAGGGTACCTCAGCCCGGCCTGTACCCTCTCACAATCTGGGACCCCTTAGGAAATGTTGGACTTCCAGTTTAGGCCTAATCCCTTCAGAGATCGGGCCTAAACTGACAGACATCCCTCTCACAATCTAGAACCACTGGCTCCTAACTGCTTGCCTGCCTGCTTGCCTGATCACCCCTAACTACTCTTCCTGCCTGCTTCATCACCCCTAATCACTCGCCTGCCTGCCTGATTGTCCCTAACCCCTCTGCCTGCCTGCCTGATTGCCCCTAACCACTCACCTGCCTGTCTGATCATCCTTAACCACTTGCCTACATGCCTGATCACCCCTAACAGCATCTGCCTCACCCCCACCTCAGCTTCATCTGGAAGGACATCCTGAATGACTTCTAGAAGGTCATTTGGCTATCCGGTCTAATTAGCATATTAGCCTTTCATTATTATAGATAAGGTTTTTATAGATGCAATCATATTAAAATTAATTCTTACTGAGTTGAGTTGGGCCCTGTTCTAATATCTGATGTTCTTTGAAGAAGAGGAAATTTGGACACAAACATATAGGGGAAGAAGGCCATGTGAAGATGGGGGCAGAAGTTGGAATGATGCAGCTACAAGTCAAGCAACCAAGGATGGCCCCAAGAGGCAAAGAGAGATTCCTCCCCTAGAGCCTTCAGAAAGCATGAACCAACCAACACATTGACTTCGGACTTCTAGCTTCTAGAACTGCGAGAGAATACATTTCTGTTTGTGGTAATTGTTTATGGCAGTCCTAGCAAATAAATATACTATCTTCCTTTTTCTGGTTCCTTAGGGCCCCCTTCTCATGAACCCTGACTATGTCCCATAAAGCACTGACATCTGGAAGTTCCCTCTGTCTCTAAACCTTCTGTCCATCCTTTAAAATTTAGCTCATTATGAGTGCTTCAAGGGAAATGATAGGGTGAACCAAACCAGGACCAAAATGTCAGGCACTAGCCAGACCAGGGTGTGAACGTGAAAAGAGGGCCAGAGGGGGAGATGTTCAGTGACATGGATATGGAGCCAGTGGAATTGGTCTGAGGCAGGCAGAAGAAAGATAAAGTAGGATGTGCCCACAGTGACCAAGGACAAGTGTGTCCAAGATCCAGCTGTCGATAGAAGCAGGACCATACAAGGATCAAAACCAGGACACCTGAACTAATGACACCACTTACACTGAAAGCCCTTTCGGTTTCCAAACCATTTTTGCATACAGTCATTTGTTCTTCAAAACCAGTCTGCATGAGCTGAGTAGAGCACTAATAAAATCTCCACTTGATTCACTGGCAAACAACATGTCAGATGCTAAGTAACTTGCTCAGCGTCACATAACTGATTATAGCATTGTGTGTGGAGAAAAGAAAATATACTTTGGAGTCTGGTAGACTGCATTAGAATCAATACAAGCAAGCTATTTGATTTTTATGAAGCTCAGTGATTTTTTTTTGAGACTATTTTTTATTTGTGTCACTAATATAACATTTGTAGTGACACCAAATAAAACAGTCATATTTATTTGTGCTCAATAAATTATGTTTTTCCTCCTTCCTTTTTTCCCCCACGTGTGTGTGTGTGTGTGCATGTGTGTGTTTTAAATAATTCTTGTTTCTTCCTCCCTTTCTTACTTGTTTTCCAGCTCTGAATTCTGTGCTCTCTATACTACCAACCACAATGTTGCATTTAAACCTTGGTTTCTCACGATTCACCTCTCTAGAAGTCAGTTTCTTCATCCATTTTATTAAAAGATTGGTCTCAATCATTTCTGGGGTCCCTTCCAGTTGGGATAGGCAGGGGCCTTACGTTTTCAACAGACCAGTATTTCCAAGTCCACACCTGTTGTACCTCACATCGCCATCAGGGGGCACCTAGCACTGCTTATGCCTTGGGTGGAGCAGATAATGAAGGTGCTAAGTAAGCTCTGCCTAGGACTTCACCGAACTTTAGGAGAGCCAGCCATCCCAGAAACGCTCATTCCCCTTCTGAAGACAAGAGAGGAGAGAAAGGGTTATTCTCCATTTATTTTACAGATGAGGGAAGCATTTTTATTTTCCTTAATCTCATAAAAGGATGAGCTAAAGAAAAATCAGATGCCTTATGGAGTTTCTGCTAACCAAACTGAGCTCTGCATTATGCTTCAACCACTCACTAATTAGCCTAAAGCTGACTATATCCAGGGTTTTTTGCCTGGAGTAGAGGAGAGCATTAGCAATGCTCTCCATTGGAGGCATCCACTTCCCCTCTGGACCCAAACACAGACATAATCCGCCAAGAGGCCTGAGAGGAAGCCTGGATCTTTGGTTTTCAGGAGGGAAACATAAAGAAACACTATTTCCATGGCCTTCGCCTGTGCCCCCAGGACAAGAGAAAGAAGCTGCTCCTACGCTATAAAGGGTGAGAATGAAGTTGGGGTGGGATTGTAGCCCGCAGACTGCTCATGAGGGCCACAGTCTGAACTTACCTTCGTTCTCCTGAAGCATCTACCCTGGGGAGAGCCTGAGAAAAGTCTATCAGCTTCCCCCGTGCCCTAATTCTGCCTGCTCCTTAGCAGTTCCTCTGGAAAATCCAGTCACTCCTCACTCCCTCTCTTCCAACTCAGCCCCCTTCTCCCTGCCATGTCTGCCCCGTGCCCAGCTCCTGCTAACAGACTCTGGCAAGACCAGCGAGTCCACCACGGGCTCTTTCATTCTCATTGGTCTGTATGTCTTCACATCTGTGGGTTCCGAGGATGGTTGTTTGTCTTCCACAGTTCAAGTGCTCAGGCCTCATGCTAACAAAAGCAGCCTGCTCCCCAGCCAAGAATGTAAATCTCTCTCAGCCTGACACCTGGCCACAAGTTGCTGGAGAAACAACCGGAGAGGCTGCCTCTCCATCTGTCAGATACACTGGTGACAATTCGCAGATGGAGTCCACAGCTCCAGTGCAAGTCTAAACACTCCAAAGGAGTCTTGACAGCTGGCACACCGGTATCTGTCAAGCAAGACTCAAGGAGTATGAGTTCCTGGATAATGTTCAAGAACAATTCTACAAATTGGAGTACAAGAATCCTTCTCCATTCCCTTCCCCCTTTCCCCCCAAAGCACCCTTTTTCCCTGCCTAGGACTGACTGGGCAACTTTCCTCAGTGATGCTGAGAAAATATTCAGAGATGGGAGAGGCGGCCCTCTGACTTAGCCCCGGGCTAAAGCAAGACTTCCTTCTCCCGCTAAGGGTTCGAAAGTTGAGTCCTTGCCCAGAAACCTTCCGCACCTCAGACAGCAGAGATCTCACACTGGCCTGGGTTGAAAAGGGGAAAGTCATCTGTGGTATGCAAACATCCTAAGAAATAAAAACCTGGACTCCTGGAGAAAAGAGAACAGCCCAAGCCAGGTCCAATTCACAGGGAACACCCATATGTGGAAATCCACTGAGTTTATCCTTGGGGCAGATCAAAGTTTTATAACTCCGGAGCTCCTGAGCCTAGCCAATGCATTGTACGCTGCTGCCATTCAGTGAGTTAAACTTTTTTTTATTTTATGATTTACAGGTTATCCTGTATATCAGTCCAGACAATGGCCTCTGTTCGTGGTGTTTAAATAAGAACTCACAAAAAGATCCAGGGATTTCCATAAAAATGTTCTTTCCGTAGAAAGCTGCCTGATAAGATTCATGGAAATTGGAATAAGGAAAACAACGATCAACTGGCTCAAACTCGTAACTCCAGTTTCACTTCCAGAGGATACTATAGACTTCTGCAGCCCAGGAAAGGGAGTGGGAAGATAGAGGTTAGGGAAAGAATGGGAAATGTCAGAATGTATTTATAGCCCAGGACATATGCCCGATACAAACAATGCTCCGTGCCTCCAGAATGAACACGTACAGGGCAGGATAAAACTGGCGCCTGCTGGCAACGGGATCTTAGGAAGCCACCACTGGCTTATAGCATGGGGAGCTGGCATAGGCTCCATGTGCCCTGGTCCTGAGCCCAGCAAACTCAATCCTATGGACACATTGCTCCAGTCCTATGGGTAACGTGGCGTTGCTACTCGCTTGAACTGGATTCCAGGAGTTTTTGGAAGGGTGGGGAGGGAGGCAGGAGTGTCAGCAGCTCAAGCTTGCTCCCCTTTATCCAAGCAGATGTTTCATTTTTATTTCATGAGGGTTAGGAAGAAAGGAATAAGGATTAGTCCTAATTTATTGCCACTGTCAAAAGCCAGCTCTTAGAAGCAAGTGGATTATGGAAAGAAAACAAATGGAGAGAAGAGAAGGCAATGGGTGAACTGCATTCAATAATATTTATTGAGTTGATTTTAAAATGTAAGGAAGGGATCCATTCTAATGGTTCACCTTCTATGAACCCTGGAGTCCCCACCTCCCACCCCCAAACCCTGGAGAGTCCCTCTGACACTGTGGTGAGGTAGATCAGAGCTATTCCGCGTCTAAAGTGAGGAAGCCAGGGACAAAAATCCCAAACCTTGACCTTTTTTAGCTTCCCGCTCCCAGCCTGGGCTGCCACGCCTAGAGGGCACTGAGTGGTTCATCAGGTCAGAGGGGGAAGAGGGGGGGCAGAAGGAATAGAACGAAGGGTACTCTCTCTCTCTGCCCTAAGCACATGCACACAAGTGAGCAAGGTGCCAGCCAAAGCTAGCCTGCCGGCTCCAAGGGCAGCTGAGCACGGGCAGCCCAACTCTCTAGCTGCTGAGGTATTGCTGAATTCAGGGATGGGATTTAAAAATCCTCTCTCAGAAAGAAAGAGAGAAGACGGTTAAAAAAATAAAAAAAATAAAATTAAAAAACACTTGGTAAGGATTCTCCTCCCAGTCAGTCCCCACCTCCCCATCTGTGGCCCAGTCATCAGGTTCTGGAGGGCAGAGTTTTCCAGTTGGGGAACTCCTCGGGGCTCCTTCTAAACAGAGACCAGAGCTTTCCAAAGGTTCTGGATCAATGATCAACGGAGCTCCTGTTCCTTGTCCTTCAAGGCCTAAGAAATTCCCCAGGAAGCCCTGGAAAAAAATGAAGATAGCAAATTTTGGGGTGGGTGGGGCACAGGGTGGGGAACCAGGGGACCCAGGTGGCCAGGGACCCTGGAAAACCCGTAATTATACAAAAACAGCGGCCCCAAGCAGCCACAAACCTACCCGGACTCCAGCCCAGCCCTATTTCTACCAGCTGGAGGAACTCGCACTCCGGGCTTCCTCACTCCCCTCAGAGCCTTCTCACCCCAAGTGCATTCTCACCTTGTTGGCTATCAAACCTTCAAAGAAGCCAGAACTGGGGCAAAGGACTTGGAAGGGCCTCCAATCGCCTCTGCGAGCCAAAGCCAGCCCGAGCGGGGACGAGCAATCCGGGCGGCCAGGGAACGGAGCTAGAAACCCAAAACTTGAGCTGACCTTGCTGGCCAGAGGCCTGGGGGCACAGCAGCGCTTATGGGGCGCTGGGGTGAAGAACAACCCTGCTTTGTTTCAGTCCTACAGTCGGGTGGATCGGATGCGGGAAGAGAATGGACTTCGGTTTTTCTTTTGGTTCCCTAGTCCATGTCTTCCCTTCTTTTCAATGCAGAGTCCCTTCCCCAACCCCACCTTCTCCAAACTCAAAACATTGACCAGAGGAGACACCGAATGTTTCCTGCCCCCGAGCTGTGTCAGCCCCTTCGCCTCGTTACCTACTCGCCGCGCGGGGGGCACTGCCGGGGCTCGGAGGGGCGGGCCGGGGCCGCCGGGGTCCAGGCAGGGCAGCCGGCGGCCGCGCGGCGGTGGCGCTCCTCCCGCGGGCAGCGGCGCAGCAGGCGGCGGAAGACGCAGCGAAAGTCGGGGCTGCGGCAGTAGATGAGCGGGTTGAAGGCAGAGTTGGCGTAGCCCAGCCAGTTCAGGGCCAGGAAAGCCTGATCGGGGACCAGCGAGGGGCCCCCGAGGGCGCGCACCACGTTGGCCACGAAGAAGGGCAGCCAGCAGAGCGTGAAGGTGCCCATGATGAGCCCCAGGGTGCGCAGGGCCCGGTGCTCCGTGAGGGGCAGGAGGCGCGCGGGCCGGCGGCTGTCGGAGGGCCCCGCCTGCGCTGGGGACCGGGGGCGCGAGGCCGCCACCGACGGGGACTCCTCGGGCGGGAAGCGTCCCAGCTCCCGGCGCAGCAAGCGCAGCTGGCGCGTCGCCACGACGAACACCCGCGCGTAGACGAAGAGCATGATGAGCAGCGGCAGGTAGAAGGACACGGAGGAGGAGAGCAGCGTGTAGGTGACGTTGGCGGCGAAGGCGCAGCAGCGCGGGTTGGAGTGGCAGCGCTGCGCCTCGGCGTCGGTGCCCACGCGCCACCACTTGCTCATGATGGGCGCGAAGGACACGGCGGCGGACACGGCCCACACCAGGGCCACGGCGGCGCGCGCGCGGCGCTTGGTGACGAGCGCGCCGTAGCGCAACGGGTTGGTCACGGCCAGGTAGCGGTCCACCGCCAGGGCGCACAGCGTCTCGATGCTGGCCGTCACGCACAGCACGTCCACCGAGGTCCACAGCTCGCAGCCCGTGGCGCCCAGGGGCCAGTGGTCCGTCAGCGCCAGGATGGCCCCCGGCGGCACCACCAGCAGCCCCACCACCAGGTCGGCGGCCGCCAGGGAAGTCACGAACACGTTGGTCATGGTCTGCAGCCGCGGCGTCCGCGCGATGGCCACGATGACCAGCAGGTTGCCTCCCACGGTGACCAGCACCGCCAGCGCCAGCAGCGCCCCCGCCAGCGCCGCTGCCCACGGCGCCCCGGACAGCGGCCCGCCACTCGCGTTGGCGGCGTGGGGCGCCAGGGTAGGGGCATCCGGCCACGAGGCCAGGGAGCCGTTGCCGTCGGTCCGCGGAGCCATCCCCGCGTGGCGCGCGGGGCGGGCGGGAGGGAAGGAGGGAAGGGGGCGCCCGGCTTAGGGGAGAGGGCAGTGGGGCGTGGGAGAGATCGCCTTGGCCCGAGCCATCTTCTTCCCTGGTGGACCGGGAGAGAAAGCTCAGCCCCCCCCATTACCCCCCCCCCCCACACACACACACACACTGGGTGCCACCGCTGGGGGGGGGGGGGGAGTGGCGGCTCTTAAAGGGGCAGCGGCCAATAGTTTCCACACTCGGCAGCGTCCGGAGGGGACTGGGAGGGGAGGGAGGAAAAGGAGGTGGAAGCCCGACTTCCAGTGTTTCCCAAAGTGTGGTACACGTACCCCTTCAAAGTACAGGAAGAGTTTGGTGGGGATATGCACTGCACCGTGCTTAACTGCGCCTAATTCTACGTTCTCATGAGTACGAGGGGTACTCAGCGTTACCAAAATTATAGAATGGGTACACATATGTCAAAAGTTTGGGAAACACGAAGCGTGGAGGCCCCGACTTCTCGGCCGGGATGTGCCCACTCCTGCCACAACCAGTTCCAGCACTGGTTTCCTGGCCTCCCCGCTCACCGCGGCGGAGGGAAAGGTAACCCTTTCTGCCCACAGTAGCCCCTCGGCTACCTGGGCGCCCTCCTCTAAGATATTATTGTAAGTTAAGTAACAGAGGGCAGCCAATAATATCCTCTCTTGTCCCAGGAGATCTGCCCCCTTTCCCTTCTTTTTCACTTACCCTCCCTGTCTCTCCAGTTTTCTGTTCTGGCTCCCTTAATCCCGCCCCCCCCCCCCCGCCTCCCCCTCCCCCTCGTCCCGCCCCAGCTACTGGGGGAATTTGGCATTTTTCAGGAGTCTTTATCACTGTCCACTCATTTGAATTTCAATTGGCCTCCGTAGCCTGGGATGCTGAGAGTTTCGATTTCTCCAACTTCCCCATTGCACACTGCCCTTTCCGCACACCTTTCCATCTGGAAATTTCCTAGATGGACCCATTATTTTCCCCTTCAAAGTTCTGTTGAAAAGACATGTTAAAAATGAATGAATGAATGGGTTTGATGTTGAGGCTGATCCACATCACCCCCAACTATCCACACATCTTCCATCACCACTCTCCCGATGGGAAAGTGTTCATGCTACTTCCTTGAAGATTTATTCATGAACTTTTATATATATATATTATCGGTTTTTTTACAGAGAGGGATAGAGAGCTAGAAATATTGATGAGAGAGAAACATCCACCAGCTGCCTCCTGCATCCCCCTACTGGGAATGTGCCTGCAACCAATGTACATGCCCTTGACTGGAATCGAACCTGAGACCTTTCAGTTTGATATTTTTCAATTTTGGCTCTATCCACTGAGCCAAACTGGTTTCAGCCATAAACTTTTTTTATTATTATTATTTTTTGTTGTTGTTGTTGTTGATTTCAGAGAGGAAAAGAGAGGGAGAGACAGAAACATCAATGATGAGAGAGAATCATTGATCGGCTGCCTCCTCCATGCCCTCTACTAGGGACCGAGCCCTCAACTTGGGCATGTGCCCTTGGCATGAATCAAACCTGGGACTCTAGTTGCTCTATCCACTGGGCCTAACTGGCTAGGGCTATTCATGAACTTTCAATTAAAAACTAGGAGATTGACTTGAGGGATTCACACAGTGCATCTCCAATTGTGTGGGATTGTAATGCATCTCCAAGTCTCTTCATACCTCTTATCAGAGGTTCCCTTCACCTGAGGAAGCCCAAAGCCTACATCCCTTCCCCTACCCTCACCCAGACTTAGAGCTGGTTCTGCCAGCCAAGCTATTCCAATCACTAAGCCAGTTCCTCTGAAATTGGGTGTGGGGAGACGAGACTGGAAAATAAGCTCCTGGATTCCAGTTCAAGGGCAGGAAGATATGATACCTTAAAGAAGTCCTATCAGAACCTGATGCTTCCTCCCCTGAAACAATGAGATAAAAAGGGGGACAGTATCATGGAAAATGCCTCCAGGGCCATGCCCCAGCATGTCTCTTTTGAACTGCTCTTTATTTCAAAAGAACCACTGTATAGTCACTGGTGTAAGCAATCCCTCTGGGAGGCTGAGCCAGGGGTTGGGAGTTTGAAAGACTGGAGGGGAAGTGAGGACCTAAAATTATCCTTGAGGAAAAAGAACCAGATTCATCTCCCAGGGACCCAGCAGCTCACCCATGAGCAGGGTTTGTCAGTGGCTCCCAAGCAAATGCCTTCCATGCCCATGCATCAGTCCAAGCAGAACTTGGGATCTATGGCAGTGCCCAGTGAGTGGAGGTGGAGAGACCCAGCCCCAGCCCCTACCCAGGTCATGCCCCAGTCGAGCAGGCCCCACTTGGCCTGAGTCTTGGCTGTGACGTCCTGCTGGTCATCAAGGCGGTCACTCCCAAGTGGGTTTTGCAACACCCCAGAGCGTTGCCAGTTATTTCAAAGGGGTGTCATGAGATTCTTAAAGAGTAATCTCTAAAACAAATACATGCCATTCAGCAGGTTTTTGGTTTTTTCCAGGACAATAGAATTGGCTGGGGAAGGGAAAGAGGGTGCCAGGAAGTCAAGCAGCTGTAAAGGATGCCATTGCTTTAGGGGGTGACCTTGTTATTCTGAAGAAGCATGTACAAATGTTTACATTTTAAAAAACACACACACATACAAGTTCTCCCCTAACCAAGTGAGTGTGCCTGAGTTAGGGGAATGGCTAGGCGGTTCACCATAGGAGACCATGAGAAGAGGAATTTCAGGCCTCTGTTAGTGGAGGCTCTTAGGAACCAGCAGAGCAATGCTGAAGCACCTGACAGCCCACTTCCTCCTCTTCTGTCTGTGTGTGTGTGTGTGTGTGTGTGTGTGTAGAGGGGGGGGGTGGGGAGGCAGGGAGAGAACATTCCTTTTGAATTCTCAGTCTAGCCTTTCCCCAGGCTACACTGCTAACTGCTAACGGGTGAAAGGTTCCTCCTTTTGCTACTTTGGTCTGATTTCTAATTTAGTCTTTTGAATAGGTAATTGTTCTTTCTTTTCTACGCTAACAATAGTAAAATATAACCACCTTGCTTATTTTAACTTAACACTCTATATCTGTGACCCTTTTATACCAATACCAGAAGAAGAAAAAAAAAAAGAAAAGAAGAAAAGCTCCCGATGGACATCTGGTTTACTCCCGATCTTTTCTAATAGATGGTATTGTGGTGAATAACTGGTTCACATGTCATTTCACACACGCGTGTAGTGCATTTGTAGACTAAATTCCCAGAAACAGAATCACTATATTATAAGGCCCCCACTTTAGCAAATTTAAAAGTCATTGCCAAATTACCCTTCCCAGGCAAAATACCTATTTACTCTCTTGCTATCACGTTTGATGGCCAGCCCGGGTTTGGAAACTAGTGACCTGCTGCTTTGGGAAGTCGTCCTAATGACTGGCCCCAGGGATACACTGCTGCCTGGTCTGCAGAGGTCATCCAACTCTGGACAGAAGCACATGATCCCCAGAGGGAGCGTTACCCCGGCCATGGGCTCCTGATAACCTTTGTCCTGTGCCCTTGGACGCAGACAGTGAGGGAGGGCCTCTGGATCTACTGAGTTCGGGACTCCAGGCTGCTCTTGTTGTGTTGGGGGCAACAAAGGTGCAAATTGGGGGCAGTTGTGTAATGATCAGTGACTTAGAACGCTTGGTCCGCAGAACCAGCAGCTGCCTGACTGGCAGAGGTTCCAATAGCAGGGAAGTTTAGCTTGCGGTTGGTCCTGTGCCCCTCACAGTGGACTGCATGGATGTGAGTGCATCTGTGTGTGTGATGTAACAGGGTGGGAAGAAACTCAGGGGACTTCCGGAGGCTGCAGCCTTGTTCATGACATGTGTTCGAGGTGTGACAGCCTATCTGTAACCTTCCCCTCTGGCTTTAAAGTTATTAGAAATGAGCAAAAACTAGGTGGGAGTGCCCCATACCCCATTTAGCCTGTCTCTTTTCTTCATATCCCACTGTGGAGTTTTTATTCTAGTCTCTTTGAATAATTATCAAAATCCTTGAATATCCCAGGTTCGATTCTGGTAAGGGCATGTATATTGGTTGCGGGCACATCCCCAGTAGGGGGTGTGCAGGAGGCAGCTGGTCCATGTTTCTCTCTCATGAATGTTTCTAGCTCTCTATCCCTTTCCCTTCCTCTCTGTAAAAAAAAAAAAAAAAAAAAAAAAAAAAAAAAAAAAAAAAAAAAAAAAAAAAAATCAATAAAAAATATTTTTAAAAAATCATTGACTATTGGAGAAGCTGCTCCCCAGCAGCTGGGGAAGGTCACACATCCTACCTGAAGACAGAGACAAGTCTTTCTTGGGGTCCAGTAAGGCATGCTCTCCCTCAGAGTTAGGGGAGAGAGGAAACCAGTGGGGGAGGGAGAGAGCTGGAGAGGGTGCCCGCCAGCATGCAGGCAAGCTTCTTTCACTGCCTTCCCGAGTCACCCAGGAATGCTGCTGTGGCTGGTTCTTTGCAGGCTTTTTCTTTGGGAGAAGGAGGCAGCTGTGATCCGTAGGCTCTCTCCCTCCACTCTTCCCTGGGAGGGAGAGCTCATGCAAGCCTGGAGCCTGCTGGGCTCAGAAAGAGGCTGGTACTCCCAATGAACACACTCTGGCCCCTTCTTTCCCATCAGCCACATCTTCTCCCTGGGAAGCAGGTGCTAAGGGAAGGGCGGCTGGCACTTGGAAGGAAAGAGAGCAAAACAATGAGGAAGGTTTCTCCTCCAACAGGGAAACCAATGCCTTGCATGATTAGACCTTTTAATGAAGACAGGAATGAGGAGCTTTCATGGAAAGAGGAAGGAAGCCAAGCCCCACAAACCCTTTTGGATGGTTAAAAATCCATCAGGAAATAAGGGGGCAGTCAAGGCCCAGATGCCGGTGGCAGGGAGAAGGGAAGAGGTTCCTATTTTGAAGAAGTCATGGATGGGGCAAAGGCTACTGTTGCCCCTATCCCCAGGGTAGGGGACTGCCAGCCACATAGAGGAAATTGGGTTTCACTTTGTTCCCCCAAAGAACTGTCAGTGCTATCGCAGGCAGCTTTGGTCATAGATGCTGAGTAGGGTAGCTTTATCCAATGATGGAGATGGGAAAAGAAGCAAAAAATGACATCTCTTGGGAATACCCAGGTGACATAATTTAAATTTTTTTTTATTATTGAAAGTATTACATATGTCCCCCTCCCCCCTACATAAACCCCTTTTAGCCCACCTCCACCCCACCCCACCCCCCATCTCCCACCCCAGGCCTTCACCACCCTGTTGTATGTGTCCATGGATCATGCATATATGCGTACAAGCTCTTTGGTTGATCTCTAAGGTGACAGCTTTGAGGAGAGTCCCCCAGGACCAGATGGGATCTTTCCCACCACTAGTAAAATAGTTGCAATTTAACCCTCTGTCTTCCTAATCCTGGGTCACCCATCCTGCCTCTCTCATGCCTGATCTTATCCCCAAGAGTCCTGGGCTTCTGTGAAAACGTTGCTTCACAGATGCTCTGCAATATATTGGGGGCAGCAGGTTGCTGGGATGATCCTGGCTCTTTCACAGATCGTGTTGTTAAGATTTAGTGATCACTAAGGAGACAGGGTGATGAAGCTGGAAAAAGAAACCAGTTTAACCCAAAGATGTTCTCCTCTGGCCTTTACTGTAAGCCTATTCTTCCTTCTCTGCTGGACGGGGATTTGGGGGTGGAGGGTAGTGAGGTGGAGATGCAGAGAGGGCTGGAGATGGAAATCTAGTCACTCACATTGCCCTCCTCTGCTTCCTGGAGGAGAGGAAAGGGTTAACCCAGTAGTGAAGGAGGGTGTAGAAGAAGAATGGGTGAAAGAAGGGTAGACTTTGGAGCTGTGGCAAGTCTGGGTGTGACTGGGCTCCCCCAGAGCAGGAAGGATAGCTCTGATTACAGGGGCACAGTGTATATCTGCAAGCCCGAAGTAAGGAGGTCCTGGAAAGGGTGGGGAGCAGGGAGGCACGGAGGAGAAGAATGTAAACAGTGCTGGGAATGTCAGCTCTCTCCTGGGAAGGAGGGAGAGTGGAAGGCGGCCCTGGATTTCTAAAAAGATCTTCTTTTAATAAGAAAATAAATAAATAAAAATAAAAAAGGTCTTCTCTTTAAGGCATCTAGATCCCATTAAAATATTCCAAAGGATGTCATGGACACTCAAGGCAAAGGCTCCTGTGGCTCCCAGGCCCTATGAGGACCACAGGGAACCAAAAAGAAATGGCATTATGAAGGCAGAGTCCTGCCTGGTGTTTGTGTGTGTGTGTGTGGGGGGGGGGGGGTTGGTTGGGGGGGGGGGTTGAGGGACAGCATGAGCCTCCTCCATGCCTTCCTCCCTATCTTGAGGAGCAAAAGGCTCAGTGGATAGAGTGTCAACCCGAGGGTCAAGGGCACATACCTCTTTGCAGGCTTGATCCCTGGCTTGGGGTGTGTGCAGGAGGCAACCAATCGATGTATCTCACTCACATCAATGTTTCTCTCTCTCTCTCTCTCTCTCTCTCTCTCTCTCTCTCTCTCTCTCTCTCTCTCTCTCTCTCCCCTCCCTTCCACTCTTTCTAAAAATCAATGGAAGTCCTAGCCACTTTGGCTCAGTGGCTAAAGTGTTGGCCTGCAGAGTGAAGGGTCCCAAGTTCAATTCCGGTTAAGGGCACATGTCTGAGTTGGGCGCGTGCAGGAAGCAGCCGATCCATGATTCTCTCTCATCGTTAACATTTCTATCTCTCTCTCCCTCTCCCTCTCTGAAATCAATAAAAAATGTATTTAATAAATAAATAAATAATAAAAATCAATGGAAAAATATCCTTGGGTGAGGATCAACAACAACAACAAAAAAAAAAAAAAAAAAAAAAAAAAGGAGAAGGAGTTGCTAATGAACCAATTAGAATCTGTTTCATGTGGTCAAGGTTATGGTTTTAGGCACCAGGTGAGAGCCGCTTTGGATGGCCATACACACTTGAAACTGAGACACACTGATGCACACACCCAGCAAGGCGGAAACTCAGATGGGAGCCCTCTCACATACAGTCACACACATAGATGGGCATACGTGTAACAACACATAAATGCGCTGATAAGAACACCTCACCACCAATCACACACACTCAGAGATGCATCCACGCAAATGGACAGAAACTTAGAACTCAGATGTACCCCCCCCTCCCACTAAGAGAGTCATCACCTTCACATGCATAGACATGAATGCCCAGCTCAAGACCACCCACTCAGAGAGGCGAGCCCACCCCCCACACCAAAGCCCAGTTAGTGCCCCATTTGGGCGCGGGCCATGTGTTGAGCTGGGAATGAAACGCAGAACCGCCTGGCTGCAAAGAGCGCGGAGCGGAACCGGGTCAGAGGCCGGCACTCTTGGCTGCATCGCTCGGTGGTGGTGCTAATGGCACAGAACCTCAGGTCCTGCGTCTGTCCATCGTGGGAAAGTCCTTTTAAAGCATGAAAGGCAGAGGAGCCTAAATTAAACCCAGCACCAGCCCCGCTTGCTCAGAGGGAATAAGTCACTGGCCAGTCCGCTCTCCGTGTTCACTGTCATTTGTCCCAGGGAAACTCCCTTAGCAAGTCCTTTTTTGGAAAAAGGCGGCTGAGAAAGAATGTCTGCCCTATTGCATCAGTGACTCATTCATGGGTCAGCGCTCACTGCACACACCCCTGTGTGCGGCGCCAGGCCAGGTGCTGGGAGATAGTAAGAGTCATTGGGCATGATTGCCACCTACAAACATATTCCACTCGAGAAGGCAAGACTCCAACACAGAAAAATCACAGCCAGCCCTAGCCCGTTTGCATCAGTGGGTAAAGCATCAGCCTGCGGACAGACGGAAGGGTCCCGGGTTTCATTCTGGCCAAGGGCAGGTACCTCCATTGCAGGCTCCTCCCCGGCCCAGGCCCTGATCAGGGCCCATGCAGGAGGCAAGCAATCAATGTGTTTCTCTCACATCAATATTTCTCTGTCTTTCCCTCTCTCTTCCCCTCTCTCTAAAAATCAATGGAAAAATATCTTCAGGTGAGGAAAAGAGAAGAGAAGAGAAGAGAAGAGAAGAGAAGAGAAGAGAAGAGGAGAGAAGAGGAGAGAAGAGAAGAGAAGAGAAGAGAAGAGAAGAGAAGAGAAGAGAAGAGAAGAGAAGAGAAGAGAAGAGAAGAAAAAAGAAAAGAAAAGAAAAGAAAAGAAAAGAAAAGAAAAGGAAAGGAAAGGAAAGAAAAGAAAAGAAAAGAAAAGAAAAGAAAAGAAAAGAAAAGAAAAGAAAAGAAAAGAAAAGAAAAGAAAAGAAAAGAGAAATGATGACATGGACAGAGGAGGGAAGAGAGCATGAGTGAAGGCCAGGTTCTGAAGAAGAAGAAATCACTTCCAACTGAGGTTGAAGCTGAGTGTTAACAAGTGATTAGAACTTGGAAAGGCATAGAAAAGGAAAAATGGCCTCCCAGATGGTAGAATTGGCAAACACAAAAGTGTAGGGACGCCAGATTGGTGTGGCTCCTTTAAGCTGCCAGCCTGCCTTGTTTAACATGCCAGGCACCTCGGAAAAGGGGCCATGGGCGTTCACTCACCATTCTCAGCCTCAGTCCTGGATGCTTTGCCTTCATTAATGCAAACTCACAGGCTTGATACTCACTGTATTTTCCTCTCACTTCTCATTAGGACGTTGATAATACCTTCTCATTCCGGAGGCTAGCTCTTCCACCACAGACTTCCTTGCACAACACCCTCTTTCCCCACTTGACCCTCATCCACTATCACCTCCTCCAAGGGGAGCTTTCTCACCTGGTTCAGTAGCCTAACTGCACTGTGTGGAGCCTCTATGGAGACATTGGAGAGGAGTTTTCCCTCCAACAGCTTCCAAGAGGCTGTAGAACACCAGAAAGAACAATGGGTCAAGAAGTGTTGTTAGAAAACATACTCATAGACATAGACAATAGTATGATGGTTGCCAGAGGGAAGAGGGGATAGGAGTGGGAGAGGGTAAAGGGGGTCAAATATATAGAGTGAAGGAAGGAAACTTTGGATGGTGAGCACACAGTGGAATATACAGATAATCTACACTAATAAAAGAGAAAGAAGCATGTTGGCCATACCTCTGTGACACCCACCAGCCAATCAGAAGTGTATATGCAAATTAGTCCAACAAAATGGTGGGTTGATTTGCATATGCAGGCATGGACTGAAGACGGAAGATTGAAGACTGAATATTGAAGGCTTCTCTGTGGCCGGAGCCAAACCTAAAGGCTGAAGGCTTGGCTCCACTGCAGCCCAGGTTCCGGGTGCTGGAGGAAAGCTGGTGCCGGCAGCTAGGGGAAGGAAGGCTTATTGCACGGATCTTCGTGCAAAGGGCCTCTAGTGTATTATAAAATTGTACCTGAAATTTACATAATGTTATTAACCAGTTACTCCAATAAATTTAGTTTTCTAAAAAAGAAATGTTCTTATCCTAGCTGGTTTGGGTCAGTAGATAGAGCATCAGCCTATGGACTGAAGGATCCCAAATTCAATTCCAGTCTAAGGTACATGACCAGGTTGAGGGCTCGATCACCAGTGGGGGTCATGCAGGAGGTAGCCTATCAATAATTCTCTCTCATCATTGATGTTTCTATCTCTCTCTCCCTCTCCCTTCCTCTCTGAAATCAATTAAAAAAAATTTTTTTTTAAAAAAGGTGTTTGAATAATTTTTAAAAATGCTTTTAGGACCATTGTCAGGCATGCTGTTTTAAGGATGATATAGCATATGATTTAAGAGAGATAGAAAGATGTTTTGCTCCAAGAAAAAAAATTATCCTTGCCCTGGCCAGTATTTCTCAGTGGTTAGAGCATCAGTTCACACACCAAAGGGTCTGAGGTACAATTCCTGGTCAAGGGTACATACCTGGGTTGCAGGTTTGTGCCCTACCCCTGGTTGGGGCGCATATGAGAGGCAGCCAATCAATGTGTCTCTCACATCTATGTGCCCCTCTCTCTCTCCCCTTCCCCTCCCCATTCTATTCTCTCTCTCTTTCTCTCTCTCTCTCTCTCTCTCTCTCTCTCTCTCTCTCTCTCTCTCAGAAGCAGTGGGAAAAAATGTCCTTGGGTGAGGATTAACAACAACAAAAAATTATCCTTAAAATTTCACCATTATACATTTATGGTTTTTCCTGAAGTTTTTATTTCTTATTCAAGTGCAAAGACCTCTGAAATTGAATGTCTCAGTCGATTTCACCTTAAGATGGATGATTTTACAAGACCCTTTCCTGAGAAGAGTTTGCAGAGAGAGCGTGAGGACACTGGATGCTCTTAGAAGAACAGGAGATATTTCTTTTTGCACAGCCGAAGTACAGGCAGTATTTGAGCGAATGAGCCCTTCCATAAAGGAGATGAATGGCCCCTTTGAGCAGCTTGTCTGGGGTGATGTCTCATGATCAGAATCACCACTGAAGTGGGATGATTGGACCAGAATTCTTGCATGAAACTAAAACAAAGAATATTTTTGGTAAAATGAGCCAGGGGTAGGGGGACTTTAGTTGTCTTGAAAGCTAGGCTGACCAGTCAGCACTGTGATTATATGAGAGAGAAAGAGAGAGAGGCACATAGATGTGATTATATGCTAAATTAACATAATAGACCTCTGGAGAGTCAGAGCTTTGGAGATCATCTCATCCAGTGCTCTGCTTTTGCCTATTGAAGCTTAAAGAGCCAAGTGATTTACCTACGATCTTAGCAATGAGGCTGGTCTCCATGCTCTTGGCTATTGGATGTTTTCCTTTCTATCAGACCCATCTTCAGAACCAGGAAGCTGGATATTGAAAATACATCTTTCATTCTGTCTTGGCATATCTGAGTTCATTAAAAAATGTTCTTGAGCCCTGACTGGTTTGGCTCAGTGGATAGAGCATCGGCCTGAGGACTGAAGGGTCCTGGGTTCGATTCCAGTCAAGGGCATATACCTTGGTTGCGGGCACATCCCCAGTAGGGGTGTGCAGAAGGCAGTTGATCGGTGTTTCTCTCTCATCGGTGGCTCTCTCTTCCTCTCCCTTCCTCTCTGTAAAAAATCAATAAAGCATATATTATTAAAATGTTCTTGAAAACTTTAGCATCCCCCTATGAAATAATAGATATGGCAATGATCATCAAAAGCTATGGAAACCATTAGGCAAAAGCTGAAAGAGAGTTTTATGGTGAGTGGAGCAGGCTGACAACACCCAAACCACACTGTCACCGAAAGAGAGACAGCCGGACTCTACATGCCTCCCAAAGGAATGCAATAAAAGGGCTTGCACCTTGACTAAGAGAAAACAAAAGACTCGAATTACTAAAAGGAGAAATAAAAGAAAGAACATAATTACCAACTTTACAGAGATAAAACGGATTATACAGGGGTGGGTTATAAGGGGTCCATGGGGAGAAAGGGGGACATAGGTAAAACTTTTAACAATAAAGATTTTTTTATCTGGTAGTGCCCCAGGAGCAGGTAATGGGGGAGGCCAAATTTATAAATATAATTTATAAATATAATTTACCCCTTCAGATCCCGCATTCCATCTCAGTTTATATATTGGGGTTCTTAGGCTAAAAAAAATATCATGGAGAAATTTGCCCAGGTGCTAATAACCTAGGATTCCAAGCTGCTTGACTGCTAATTCTAAAGATAGCTCCAGGCCCACGTGCCTGGCTTGATTTCTGGATTTTTTTCACAATGGCACAGAGAGAGTAGAGTGAGAAACATGTTTTCTGAGTAGGGAATTATTTTGCTTCCCTGCCAAGATTTATTATATAAGCATGTTTTGTCCTTAGCAGCCCCAGCCCCTATGTACACTACTTCACTGTGTATACATCTGCCTTGAGGAAATAAATCAGAGGTATACACAGGCTGGGGCCACATGGAAATTAATGTTCAGAACCTGTGAAAAAGTCAGTGGGAAAGATGAGAGAATTCAGTGTCCTGGGTTTCCTCCTCTGAAATCTTAGCTACAATAGGAATTTATTAAGCCATATTATATAAATACCCCATTGCTATGACAATGAAGATGATTATACTATGAATAACATTTCAAGAGTTTCTAGCCCAGTGAATATACCCACCTTTTGTCCAGAATATCTGTTAAATGATCTGTTAGTAGAAGAGCCCTAAGAAAACACAGATTCTCAGATTATATTGCTTGATACCAAAGAAAAATTATTCCAGATGCTCAGACTTTTAATGAAATAAAAACAATGATACATGGGACACAAAATAAAATTTAGGGAATAATATGTGGGACTCAGGATCATTGGAATTTTGTTTGTATGTAGATAAGCAAATTAGAAGGCACCATCAGGGCTGTCTTTGTGAATTAAATCCTTCCTGTTCATTTGAGATTCCTAAGAAAACAAGGAGGAAAATGACTTATATTTAGGGGGAAATAACTTGATTTGTTAACAGAATTTGTTTTGTTTTTTTAAATAAAACACTGGGGTGGCCCAAATAAGGTCACCTTCAGATATCTTGCCATCTTAAAAAAAAAAAAAAAAAAAAGAAGAAGGATTTTTTTTTTTAAGGAGTTTAAAAGGATAATATAAACAATTGTACACCAACCGAATGGATAACCTACATTACCTGGGCAAATTCCTAGAAATACAAATTTCTACCAAAATGGACTAAAAAGGAAATAGAAATTTTAAATAGATCCATAAAAACTAAAGAAATTAAATCAGTAGTCAAAACCTCCCAACAAAGAAAAAACCTACATGGCTCCACTGGTGAATTCTACCAAACTTTGAAGAAGAATTAAGCCGGTTTGGCTCAGTAGATAGAGTGTCATCCTACAGACAGAAGGTTCCCGGGTTTGATTCCCGTCAAGGGCTCTTACCTTCATTGCAGGCTCATCCCCAGCCCAAGCCTTGGTCTGGGCTCCTGCAGGAGGCAACCAATCAATGTGTTTCTCTCACATCAGTACTTCTCTCTATCTTTCCCTCTCTCTTCAGCTCTCCAAAAATCAATGGGAAAATATACTCAGGTGAGGATTTTAAAAAAGAAAAAGAAGAATTAATCCCAATTCTTCCCAAACTCTTCAAAAAAAAACTACTCATCCTATGAGGCCAGCATTACCCTGATATTAATGCCAAATAAAAATGCTACAAGAAAAGAAACTATAAACTAATGTCCCTTGTGACTATACCAGGTAGATGCAAAAAATCCTCAACAAAATAGTAGCAATCCGAATTTAGCAGCATATTAAAAGAATTATATAGCATGTCCAAGTGATATTTGTCGTAGGAATGCAACATATAAAATCAATGTAATATATGATATTAATAGAATGAAGGGGAGAAACCACATGATCATCTCAACTGATGCAGAAAATATTTAATATTGAAAAAATCCAATGCGTTTCATAATAAAGTCAATAAACTAGATATAGAAGGGAACTTCCTCAACATGATAAAGGCTTTGTCTGAAAAACATCATACTCAATGGTAAAAAACTGAAAGCTTTCCCCCTAAGATCAGGAACAAGACAAGAATGCCCACTTTTGCCACTTCTATTCAACATATTAGAAGTCCTAGCCAGAACAATTAGATTTTAAAAAGAAGAAGACATAAAAGATATCCAAAGTGGAAAAGCAAAACTATCTCTAAAACCCTAAAGAATTCACAGAAAAATTATTAGTCTAATAAACAAATTCAGCAAAGTTGTAGGATACAAAATAAAAAATCAGTTGTGTTTCTATGTACTGCCACTGAACAATCAAAAAAGAGAAAAAATAATTTTATTTAACTTTTATTTAATTAAATAATAATTATTTTCTCAAAAGAGAGAAAATAATTCCACTTACAATAGCCTCATACAAGAATCAACCAATGAGTGCATACATAAGTAGAACAACAAATCAATGTTTCTCTCTCCCCCCTCCTCTCTATCTAAAATAAATAAAGTAGCTGAAACCGGTTTGGCTCAGTGGTAGAGCGTAGGTCTGCAGACTGAAAGGTCCCAGGTTCGATTCTGGTCAAGGGCATGTACATTGGTTGCGGGCACATCCCCGGTGGGGGATGTGCAGGAGGCAGCTGGTCGATGTTTCTCTCTCATCGACGTTTCTAGCTCTCTATCTCTCTCCCTTCCTCTCTGTAAAAAAATCAATAAAATATATTTAAAGAATAAAATAAAGTAAAAAGAAATTATGGTGTGTGTGTGTGTGTGTGTGTGTGTGTGTATATATATATATATATATATATATATATATATATATATATATATATAATGAATTATTATTCAGCCATAAAATGAATGAAATCTTGTCATTTGTGACATGTATAGACCCGGTGGGGGGTGTGCAAGAGGCAGCTGGTCGATGTTTCTCTCTCATCGACGTTTCTAGCTCTCTCTCCCTCTCCCTTCCTCTCTGTAAAAAATCAATAAAATATATTTTTTAAAGTGGGGGGTGGCTGTTGAGTTGGTCTAGGCATGCCAAGAACAACTGTAAAGAAACAAACAAACCTGAGCTATGAGGCTCCTGCCCACAAGAACACCTGTTTGTCCACATGGAAGAGCATCTGAGGGGTTGCAGGAAGTTCAAGCCCCAGGTGTTCACAGGCCCAATCCCTCCCTCCCTCCTATCAGCTAGGATTCTCTATACAGGTATGTCATTGATGGAAATTCAAGCAGCTCAGTGGCGACCAGCCAACCATTTCCAAAGGGACTCCTAATAACATGGAGCTGAACCCAGTAATGCAAATCTGCTCAAGGTGCAGACCAGCTGCATGGGTCTGTTTGGAGGATGCCAGCCTCTGAAACCAGTGGAAGTTGAGGAGCCAACAGGTCACGGTAGAAAAGATAAAGGGAGGTCTCCATCTCAAATCTGCTTTGCAATGGATGGCCTTATCTTCTTGGAGGAAAAGGACTCAAGGTTCTGAGGTCAGGAAATGTGTGCCCAAAAGGAACTCAAGGCTCATGGTGCCATGTTGGAAACCACTGGTGCCTACAGAGAGCAGAGAAGATGGGATTGAGTATACAAGAGGATTTCTTCCTAAAGGGCAGGCAGATGTATGAAGACCAAATGCTGGTCTCCTTCCTGAGCAAGGACCCATCCTCCTGCCTCAGTGAGCACCACGGCAGATTGGAAAACTGCCTTCTGTGAAATGGTAGGACCTGACTCTGCCCTGAACAGCTTCAAGGCTGTTGGTTCCCAGCGTCTTCTCTTGGCACTGCTCTGCCTGTCATAAAATAGCTGGTACACTTCTCCTGCACTCTTTCACAAAACACAACGGAACTTCACTGACTCTTTTCATGTGGGACTACAAAAAGGGGGGCCTTTATTGACAGAGTGAGAAAGAACAGAAATGATTAGGGATTCCTCTCTGGGAACTCTTGGTTCACAGACACAGGTTTTATTGTCCTTGCTGCTTGGCAGCTAATGCTGCCACAGAATCTTCCAAGCTGGCTGCCCTTGACCAAGTTTTCTAGACCAGAAGCGGGCAAACTACAGCCCACGGGCCAATTCTGGCCCACCATTCATTTTTCATGGCTTGAGAACTAAGAATAGCTTTTACATTTTTTTAAAGTGTTAAAAAAAAAAAAAAAAAAAAAAAGCAATGAGAAGACCTACACTGGACAATAATGCAATAATGTACCGTACACTTAAAACTTGTTAAAAGGGCCAAAACCGGTTTGGCTCAGTGGATGGTGTCAGCCTGCCCACTGAAGGGTCCCGGGTTTGATTCCAGTCAAGGGCATGTACCTTGCGGGCACATCCCCAGTAGGGGGCGTGCAAGAGGCAGCTGATAGATGACTCTCTCATCGATGTTTCTAACTCTTTATCTCTCCCTTCCTCTCTGTAAAAAATCAATAAAATATATATTTTTTTAAAAACTTGTTAAAAGGGTGGATTTCATGATGTATTCTTACCATAATAACAATAATTTTTAAAAGAACAGTCAAGAAAAGGATGGTCACATTTCGTGACACATGAAAATCATCTGAAATTCAAATTTAAGTGTTGCTACATCATTGGAAGATAGTTTGATTGGAAGACAGCCACGCTCAGACTCAGGGCTGCTTTGACACCATAGTGGTAGAGGCAAAGGCAGGGCTTGCTCCCAAACGTCCTTGTAAGGCTTGGAGGTTTCTGAACCCATGAGACTAACCTGCTAATTCAACCAGGGTTGTTTACAGAATGTTAACCCTTTTACAACTACATTGGTGTTTATATGCCAAAGTCATTCTGGACCAGGAGGGGACCTCTTTGGGGTTGACTATCCCTGCCAGGGAAATGTAGGTCAATGGGAGGGAGGAGGCTCTTAAAAGTCCCCGGGCTCTGTGTAACAAATCAAATTTGTGCAGGTTCCTTTGGGCCATTGCCACCCCCCTCCTCACCCCAAAGGCCCAGGACTGAATAGTCTATCTGGAGTCTTTGAGGCTGCCAGCAATGCCCCTCCTCTCTCCTTTGCTATTGGGAGCAGACTAGAATGAGTCCGACATTAGGAATGCAGCAAGCAGATGGACAGTTGCTGCGTTTTGGGTTGTTTCCAACCCCCCCTTTTCTGTCTGCACTTTCCCCCCCACTTCTCCCAGTGTCCCAAGTACATTTTTTTAAAAAGAGAGGGCACAACACAGAAACACAGGCCCACTGCCTGTCCCCACTACCTCCCAAATTTGAGGCCAGCAGACAACCTCTGCCCCACTGGGGAGGTCTCCTCTAGGGACCACCCCTCCTCTCTGTTCTCTCAGGTCCCCTAGGATGAAGGAGGAGGCCTGACAGTGGAAAAGGGGTGGGAAATCAAGGTATGAGCTGCCCACCCCACTTCCGGAGCCCTGTGTAAGGGCTGTGAGAAGCGGATAAGTTGAATGGTGGAAGAGAAGCCACCTTCAATACCAGCAACTGTTCAGACATTGGTGGGGAGTCTTCTCTAGGCACCTAAGGCTAAGCTGCCCCACCTATGGGAGCTGTGGAGGTAGTGTGGAGGCACGGACCAGGGACCTTGTAAGGCAACAGGGAGTGTGAGCTGTGGACGACACAGGCAGAGGGAAGACCTGTGCAGAAGTGGCCCACTCAGACCCATGCCGTACCATGCTGGACCATATCCACCCAGGTCTTGCTTGAGCAAAATTAGGCATCATTTAGGGTTCATTTCTTACTTGTGCTTCTTTGCTTGGTTTGGCTTACCTTACTTTCCACTCCCATCCACCCCCAGATTAGAAAGCAATTCCAATGCCATGATGCTGTTGACCACCAAAGGCAGTCCCCATAGCCAGGAAGGCATTCCAGATGGTGTGGTGGGTGTAAGGAATTCCTGGGCTTAGAGGGAGCAGGGAGAGTGTGCAGACACCATCTGTGATTGCCGGGGAAAATAGAATAGGACCCATGGAATGGGGAACCTCATACCACACAGGGCGGGAGGTTGTCTTTTGAGCTGCTTCTACCGGTAGCTAGGGTCTGGGCTCCTCTCTGCAGGCTGCAGGAAGGAAATGCCTCC
Source organism: Pipistrellus hanaki (assembly GCF_964339955.1). NCBI lineage: Eukaryota > Metazoa > Chordata > Mammalia > Chiroptera > Vespertilionidae > Pipistrellus > Pipistrellus hanaki. Next base: position 20,226,833 of record NC_140505.1, read on the forward strand.
AATGCAATCCTGCCATGACCTCTCCCACCTCCCAATATGAAAACGACGTGCTGCCTCTCTACAACTGCCTCCAGCCTGGAAACCAAAGAGTCACTGGCGCCTGCCTTTCAATCCAGTAGCTGTTCCCTTTTCTCCTGGCCCCCACCCAAGCCCTCCACCCCACTGGGTACAAGAGGAAATGAGCCACTGGGTACAAGAGGAAATGCCAGCAGGACTGGGGGCCTGGTCACCGCGCGGGCTCCAAAGCAGAGCTTGGCTGGGAGAAGGAGGGCTGACTTGATGGCACCGCTATTCAAGAGGCCTGGGCTCCCCCTGCCCAGCTCTGGGTATTGGGCTCAGCAGCTGGTACTGGGAAGAGATGAAACTTCTGAGTTCTTGAAGTGGATCCTGAGTTGCTGATGCCTTCTGAAGGCAAGGTGGCAGTGGAAACCAGGAGGCCCTGGGAAAAGTAGGACAAAGACAGGGACTTGAGTTGGGGTGGTGAACACACAACACAGTGTACAGATGATGTGTTGCAGAATTATGCACCTGAAACTTGTATAATTTTGTTAACCAGTGTCACCCCAATAAATTCAATAAAAAGGGGGGAAAAGGGTAGAACAAAGGATATGCATCTGATCTGTCTGCAAAATAACCATATGCATAAAAGTGGAAGACACAATAATGCTCTCACTAAGCCCCATATTATTATAGATTATTGAATACATGCCTTAAAACTAGGAATACAGCCCAGCTGGTGTGGCTCAGTGGTTGAGCATAGACCTATGACCTAGGATGTCATGTTTCAATTCCTCAGTCAGGGTACATGCCTAGATTGTGGGCTTGATTCCCAGTGAGGGATGTGCAAGAAGCAGCTGATCAATAATTCTCTCTCATCATGGATATTTCTATCTCTCCCCCTCTCCCTTCCTCTCTGAAATCAATAAAAATATATTTTTTTTAAAGAATTCTGGGATGATTTTATATTTCCCCCAAGACATATTGTGAATATTCTTTAAGTTATTTTGCTAAATAAATTCCTCAGAGGACAAGAGGTTCCTATAGCGTGTAGGACTGGGCTAATGGGAATGTGCCCCGTGACCCTACAAATACATAAATGTGGGTAAACCATATCACTATAAATAGATGATAGATAGATAGATAGATAGATAGATGATAGATAGGTAAGATCGATACATATACATATACATATACATATACATATACATATATCGATACATATGCATATGCATATGCATATGCATATGCATATACATATACATATACATATACATATACATATACATATACATATACATGGTTTTTAAAAAAAGGGAAGGGAAAGAGAAATCATCATGTTTTAGAACCAAAGAGGGAACTCACAGGCAGAGAGAGCTGTCACATGAGCCTGATGTGGCAGTCAGGGAGGGGGTGGGAACTGGGCCTGGTGTCCGCTGAAACTGAGAGCCTTGTGTAAAGATGCCCAAAATGGACTCAAAAAACCCTTCCCAGCAGAACAGAGAAACAGAAGGCAAGATTTCTGTGTCTCAGAACTCAAGATGGGGGTTGGGGGAGAGGGGGTGGTAGGAGGGAAACTCTCCTATAAGAAATTACCAAATCAAGTTTATGCTGTGTGGATCTAAATTTCTACTACCTGCCCAATGATAATGAAAATTGTAGACCAAGAAATTCACATAAAAGTTGATCTAGGCTCTGTTCAACCCTGGGGCTCCAGCAAAAGTGAATGCAAAATGCTTTACTTCTAGAACACTGTCACTGAAAAATAGAAGAATCCTAGATAGAAATGAGGACATAATAAAAACCAGAAACCACAAAAACAAAAATGAACCACCTGAAGAATGCTGAGTAGACACATGGAATCGGATGATTGGCATCTGATTAGAAAAGACACTACAAAAACAAGCATGTTAAAAGTTACTAAAGAGCCAAAACTGGTTTGGTTCAGTGGATAGAGCGTCGGCCTGCGGACTGAAGGGTCTCTGGTTCGATTCCGATCAAGGGCATGTACCTTGGTTGTGGGCACATCCCCAGTAGGGGGTGTGCAAGAGGCAGCTGGTCGATGATTCTCTCTCCTCTCTTGTGGAGTTTCTAACTCTCTATCCCTCTCTCTTCCTCTCTGTAAAAAATCAATAAAATACATTTTTTTAAAAAAGGGTTACTTAAAGAGATAACAAAATAGAGCCTGGAATGAAAAAAATGGGAAATTTTCAGTCCTGCCTCTCAACTTAATTTTGAAACAGACTCTAAGCCTCTTCTTTCTCCTATTAAAGTGAGAGTTCGCCGAAACCGGTTTGGCTCAGCGGTGGAGCGTCGGTCTGCAGACTGAAAGGTCCCAGGTTCGATTCTGGTCAAGGGCATGTACATTGGTTGTGGACGCATCCCCGGTAGGGGGTTGCAAGAGGCAGCTGGTCGATGTTTCTCTCTCATCGACGTTTCTGGCTCTCTATCCCTCTCCCTTCCTCTCTGTAAGAAAAATCAATAAAATATATTTAGAGAAAAATAAATAAATAAATAAATAAAGTGAGAGTTCACAGAAGGCAAACAAGCAAATGGTATGTTCAGGATCAGGTCTAGCAAACAACTATTAACCAGGAACAAGAAAATACCAGTCTTCCTTCAAATTATGGATGTACCTGCAGAAAGAATTAGAACCTGTGACTCCCCCATGAGTCACCCCAAGAAACCAGCAGCATTTCAGTCTCCCTCCCAAGCACCACGAATGCCTCTCACTAAAGTCCCTGCCATTCATGAAGGAGTTCAAAGAGGATTGGGAGTTTTCTCTGGGAAGTAGGACTTCCTGTGTCCCTTATGGCCTTCTAGTGTCCCTGTGATCATCATTGCTTCAGCTATCAGCTGAAGAGAAGCCTTCTGAGGTTCCATCTCTACTCTCTCAGGAAAAGGCTGACCAGGATTTGATCCCCCTTTTCTTTCATTCTGGTCTCCTGTTTTATCTATATACTAGAGGCCCGGTGCACAAATTCTTGCACAGGTGGGGTCCCTCGGCCTGGCCTGCGATCAGGGCCAATCAGTGCCGGCAGGCCAGGGGGAGGAACCATGGGAGGTTGACTGGCCAACAGGGGGGAGGGACTGCAGTAAGTTGGCTGTGGGAGCACACTGACCACCACGGGGTAGCTCCTGTGTTGAGTGTCTGCCCCCTGGTGGTCAGTGCATCATCATAGTCACTGGTCGACTGGTTGTAATGGTCACTTAGGCTTCTATATATACTATATATAAAACCCTAATATGCATATTGACTGAACAACAGAACAACCAGTTGCCATGATGCTCACTAAACACTAGGGGGCAGAAGCTCAATGCAGAAGCTGCCCCCTGGTGGTCAGTGCACTCCCACAGGGGGCGCACTGCTCAATCAGAAGTCAGGCTCACAACTGGTGAGTGCAGCAGCTACTTCCATGGCAGCACTAAGGACCCCTCGGGGGATGTCCAGCTGCGGGGAGTGAGCCTAAGCCAGCAGGCGGACATCCCCCAAGGGGTCTCAGACTGCGAGAGGGCACAGGCTGGGCTGAGGGGACGCCTCCACCCTCCACTTCAGTGCATGAATGTCATGCACTGGGCCTCTTGTAGAGATATACTAGTAAAAGCCTAAGCAACCAGCTGACAGTCCAGTAGCTATGATGCACACTGACCACCAGGGGACAGACATTCAAAACAGGAGCTGCCAAGCAACTTTGCAGAGTGCCCTCTTGCACTCCAGGACCCCTTGGGGGATGTCAGACTGCCGGTTTCGGCCTGATCCCCACAGGCCAGTCAAGGGACTCCACCTGCCGGAGAGACCCCACTCATTCTGCAGATGCCCTTTGAGCCCCAGCACCACCCCAGGGAGGGACCAGGGGAGGTCGGCTCCAGGGCATGTCTGGCCTATCTCACCCAGTCTCACCCTGCTGGCCACCTTCTAAATAATTTCCTTTCTATGTACATGAATCTATGCACCAGGCCTCTAGTTTTAATATAAGGTCAAATAATTACTCTGTCTGTTCTTTTTTCAAGATTGTTGTAATTATTCTAGAACCTGTGCTCTTCTATCTAAATCTTAGAATAAGTGTGTCTATGTCTACAAAAATACCTTGCTGGGCTTTTGATAGAAGTTATATTAAACCTATAGATGAATTTGAAAAGAATTGACATTTCTGCCAATCCATGCCCATAATATATCTCTCCATTTATTCATGTGTGGGTTTGTGGGTTTTTTTGTTTGTTTGTTTGTTTCATCAGCATTTTGTAATTTTGTGCAAAAATTTTGTTTTTGTTTTGTTTGTTTGTGTGTGTGTGTGTGTGTGTGTGTGTATGTGTCTGTGTGTGTTGTTTTTTAAAATATATTTTGACTGACATCAGGGAGAGGCAAAGCTTTGGCAACAAACTCTCCCATGGAAGAAGCTGCCACAGGTCTGAGCGGCCTGGGAACCAGCACCCTCTGTTGGTCTGATGCACATTTGGATGATCAGATGGGCCAAGGGAGAACACTAAGGTAGGCACCTTTCCCAGTGGAGTCAGAAAACAGCAGGAAGTTAGTTTTCCTGCTCACACACCCTCTCTTTTCCTCATAGTACCAGCTGGAATCCAGTTTCTGAACTGCAGGTTAGAAGGTAGAAAAAAGGAGGGAATGGATTACACCTCCATGCACACATAATGCAACATTCCCAGACCCTGATTCCTTCTATCACAACTGTTGTTCCGTAGAACCTTTTGTGATGGCTGTCCAACAAGATAGCCATACGTGGGTATAGAGCACTGGAAATGTTAATAGTGCAACTAAAGAACTAAATTTTTTATTTAAATTTTTTTATTTTATTTCATTTTAATTAATTTAAATAGTCATGTGTGACTAGTGGTTACTGTATTTGGCAGCACAGAACTAGAGGAACTCCTGGATGCAGGAAATACATTCATGGACAAATCTGAAAATCAGAAGTATAATCTATAATAAAGGAAAGAAGCACAGCCCTGTCTGATATGGCTCAGTTGGTTGCAGCCTTGTCCTGTACACCAAAAGGTTGTGGGTTCAATTTCAGATCAGGGCACATACCTACATTGCAGGTTTGATTCCTGGTCAAGGCACATTCAGGAAGGCAACCAATCAACATTTCTCTCTCACATTGCTATTTCATTCTCTCTCTTTTTCTTTCCTTTCTCTCTCTCTCTCTTTCCTTTCCCCTCTCTCTAAAATCAATAAGCATGTCCTCAGGTGAGATTTAAAAAAAAAAAAAAAAAAAAGGAAAGAAGTATTTTATTTGGGCTCTATGCATGCTAATTTAAAATACATATTATATATATTTTCTTTCGGAGAGGAAAAGAGAGGGAGAGAGAGAGAGACAGAAATATCAATAATGAGAATCTTTTATTGGTTGCCTCCTGCATTCCCCCTACTGGGAATCGAGCCCACAAGCTGGGCATGTGCCCTTGGTGGAATGGAACCTGGGACTCTTCAGTCCGTAGGCTGACACTTTATCCACTGAGCCAAACCAGCTAGAGCTAATTTTTAAAAATTCACTTTGGCAATACATAAGATGGGGTAAATTATATGCTTCAGGGATCCAAATATAAGTTACTAACCAGGTACTGAATTAGTTTTTAAAAAGAACATTGCAGGAATTTTCAATACCACTATATCCCCAGAGCCTGGACTATCCCCTGGCAAAAAAACTCTCAGTAAAACTTTGAATAACAGACTGTCAAAAGAACTTATTAAAAAGGAAGAAAAAAAAAAAAAAAAGATGCCTGGCCAGTGTGGATCAGCAGTTGAGCATCGACCAATGAACCAGGAGGTCAGGGCACATGCCGTGTTTCGGGCTTGATTCTTAATAATAGGGCATGCAGGAGATGGCCAATCAGTGATTCTCTCTCATCAGTGATGTTTCTATCTCTCTCTCCCTCTCCCTTTCTCTCTCTAAAATCAACAAAAACATTTAAAAAAGAAAAATTGACCAAGCAAAGCCTACAGACTTAGCGAGAGGACCACTAGAGGGCGCTCCAGCCCAGTAGCTAACAGGCTGGGGAACAGCGCCAAGTAAAAGCACTCACCCCAATGCGAGAATCTCAGGATTCCCCTAATACTTCCCACACTCCACGGTGGCTCCAGGAGAGTAAATCCTAGCCACCTCCCTTCACATCACACCCCCAGGTCTTTCCTCTTTTGTGTATATGTTTTCTCATGTGTACAAGTCAACCCTCTGATCCAGAGGGTAGGATTGCAGGCTATCTATGTGCAGAGCAAGGAGCCTGCATGCTGGAACACTTAATAAATATTGTTACATTTTGTGCCTCAAATAAAGGAAATAGAATGTCACAGGCAGAAGGCTAGGCCTGGAATCAGGAGGTGCATTTCTAGACAGTTCTTTATATTCACTGTCAGTTCATCAGGTCCTTAACATTGTGCTATAAGTTTTATAGGTAAACTAGAGGTCCAATGCACAAAATTCATGCAAGAGTAGGCCTTTCTTCCTCCGGCTGCCAGCACTAGCTTCCTTCTGGCACCCCGAACCCGGGCTTCACAGACACCCGGGACCCAGGTTGTCCGGTCTAATTAGCATATTATACTTTTATTATTATAGAAAACAAAAATTGACTTTCAGAGTGCTTATCAAGGGTCACATAGGTCATAAGCAGATTTTGAACCAAGGACATTTTGTCTACAAAGCCCATGGAATTAACACTATACCATCAGCTTTGAGTTCAAATATGTCACTATTGAGAGCATTCATGCTTTCTGTGAGAGCCAGTGAGGCTAGCAGATTGAATGTTGGGGTTCAGCTGGAGTCAGGGGAAGGGAAAGGGACAGTGGTATATTGGAGCTCTTCTTGGGGGATTGGAGAGGGCAACGTCACCCCCGCCCTTCTCACATTAAAAGCTGCTCTCAGGGAGAATCCAAGATGGCTGCACAGGTAAATACCTAGCCACAGCTGCACACAACAATTTCAATAAAATACAACTAAAATATAAAATGGACATTACCCAGAACTACAGGAAAGTCGACTGACTGGAAATTCTACAACGAGAAGCAAGGAGAAAACCAGAAGGAAGAGCGGAGGAGCTGTAAAAGCCTAAGGTACAGAGACACACGGCTCGCGGAGAGGACAGAGCTGGAGAGGAGGGAGGCTGAGTGCCTGGCTGGCATTCCCTAGCGGGAAGGAGATAAAACTCCGACTGTGCTGGGCCCCAGTTCTGACTTCTCTGAACCCCAGTTCTAGGCCAGACCCCAGGGACCCAGGCTCACCCATAGGGAGCTGGGCTGTAAGGCGGAACCCGGGGAAGCAGCGAAAGGAGGTCCCGGAGGCGCGCACATTGCGCGCAGAGAAGGGACAGTTGGCTATGCCGCGGGATTGCCCTGGCGGGAAGGAGACTGGGACTCCAGACTGCTCTGAACGCCACCTCCAATCCCACTTCCAACTGAACTGAACCCCAGTTCCAGGCTCATTGGGGGAAGAGCCTAGACTGTTTGGTAGCAGGCGAAAATTGAGGGCACCTTCTCTCAGAGGTGCTTGCAGCGAGTACTGAAGGACCCTGGGGATTACTGAGACTCAGGAACTCCATAGGGCGAGGCCAAGGCTGCAGGCTCCACCCTTAAACTCCGCCCCATCAGGGAAGCTGCGAAAATGCGACAACAAAATAGATCACAAACGAAAGAAATGGAGGACAAAAAGGGACTGGATATAGAGTTCAAATCTACACTTATAAGGTTTTTCAAGAATTTCCTAGAAAAGGTTGATAAGACCTATGAGGATATGAAAAGGGATCAACTAGAATTAATAAGGAATCAACGAGAAATGATAAGGGATCAACAAGAAATAAAGAATACATTGTCTGAAATAAAAAATATTATACAGAGTCCTAAAAACAGAATGGAAGATCACAAGAATCAAGTCAAAGATTTGGAACATAAAGAGCCAGAACACACTCCTCCGCAGAAGCAAGAAGGCAAGAGAATCCAGAAAATTGAAGATAATGTAAGAAACCTCTGGGACAACTTCAAGCGAACCAACATCAGAATTATGGGGGTCCCAGAAGATGAGAGAGAGCAAGATATTGAAAACATACTGAAAGAAATAGTGACAGAAAACTTCCCCCACCTGGTGAAAGAATTAGACTTACAAGTCCAAGAAGCCCACAGAACTCCAAACAAAAGGAATCCAAAGAGGACCACACCAAGACAAATCATAATTAAAATTCCAAGAGCAAAAGACAAAGAGAATATTAAAAGCAGCAAGAGCAAAGCAGGTAGTTACCTATAAAGGAGCACCTATATGATTGTCAGCTGATTTCTCAACAGAAACCATGCAGGCCAGACGGGAATGGCAAGAAATATTCAAGGTGATGAATAGTAAGAACCTACAGCCAAAGATAATCTACCCAGCAAAGCTATCACTCAGAATCGAAGGTCAGATAAAGAGCTTCACTAATAAAAAAAAGCTGAAGGAGTTCACCACCACCAAACCAGAATTATATGAATTGCTGAAGGGGGTTCTTTCAGAAGAGAAAGTAAATAAAGATAAAAATTATGAACCACAAATACGTAACTATCAACAAGTGAATCTAAAAACCAAAGAAATTAAAAAAAAATCTGATGAACAATATTAACTGTTGAATATAATAGAATCAGAGGTATGGAAGGGGAGTGAACTGACGATTCTTGGGGAAAAGGGGAGAGGGGAATGTGGGAAGAGACTGAACATAAACTGTGCACCTATGGATGAGGACAATGGGGGGTGGGGAAAGGGCAGAGGGTGGGGTGGAAACCTGGTGGAGGAGAGCAATGGAGGGGTGGGGGAAGGAACATATGTAATAATATGAACAATAAAAATTTATTTTAAAAAAATAATTAAAAAAATAAAAGCTGCTCTCAGCCAAGACCGGTTTGACTCAGTGGATAGAGCGTCGGTCTGCAGACTGAGGGGTCCCGGGTTCGATTCCGAACGAGGGCGTATGCCTTGGTTGTGGGCACATCCCCGGTGGGGCATATGCAGGAGGCGGCTGATCGATGATTCTCTCTCATCGATGTTTCTGACTCTCTATTCCTCTCTCTTCCTCTCTGTAAAAAAATCAATAAAATATATTAAAAAAAAAAAAAAAGCTGCTCTCAGATAAATCCCATTTGTTCACAAGCTCCTCAGCTAACTTGAAGCACTCTGAAGTTTGGGAATGACTGGGGTGATGAAGTATGGGCCTTGGACTACGTAGGTTATAAAATTATTTAAATTGGGATTCTGAATATGGGCAAGCTAATTCCCCCTTTCCCCTGCTTCATTTTCCTCTTATGTGAAATGCAGAGAGTAATACTCGTCTAGATTGTGGTGCGATTTTAGTGATGTTTGCCAGTCAAACCTCTTGCACGTGGTGCAGGCACAGAGTTGGGCCTCAGGAGGTGTTTGTTTCCTTTCTTCCTTACTTGTAGGGAATGCCAAAGATAGTTTACAGTTAGCAGAACTTTTCCATTTGAAGAGAAAAGTTCAGATAGGAGATTATCAGGCATCAACTTGGGAGTAGAAGAGGTATTTGGGGTTGGGGATGGGGAAGAACATGTGGGGACTGAGGACCTTGATGAGTCACAGTAAGTATAAGGGATTGTGGACACGAGTCACAATCCTCACCCCAAAGCAAGAAAAAGGCCCCAACACACTGCCTGCGCTGGGTGGATCCGCTCAGAACTAGGATTCGCTTGGGATTGCTTTCACACACACCCTCCCGATTTTTCCTCTAATCCACTTGTGCTGGCATCTTCTGCTGCCTCTTAAGATTCACTCTCCACCCTTCTCTGCCCTGCTCTGTGCCCCGGGAAGTTGGACTCTAAGGCAGCATCAATGGGCTGCCTTGTCCTTTGTCCTCCTGCTGGATTAGGGCACCAGGGAGCTGGGCAGGAGAGCAGAGGGCAGGAGGCCAGCGGAGCCTGAGTTTCTACTTCCTATGTGCCAGCCATATGGTGGCAGCTCCATATGGTGCCTCTCCACAGGTTCCTGCTCTTTCCTCCTTTCCTCCTTCCCTCTCTCCCTTCCCTTCGTCCCTCCCTCTCTTCCTCATTCCCTTCCCCAACCCCTGAATTCCAGTAACCACACTCCCCTTGTTCCTTCGGGCCCAGTCTGCCCCAAATACCAAGGTTTCCCTTATGATTTTCCTATCTCTAGCCCACACCTTTAGAAATTGTCTCTTCATTAAACCTCCTCAAATTACCTAATTTGAGTGACACTGCCTGACCATCCATGACGGCTGGTTAGGTCCAAGAAGCTGGCATCCTGCTGGTCCCTGGTGACTACAGTGCTACTGTTCTTCAGTTGCCACCAAAGGATCTCTTTGTTGTTTCGCTCTCCTGGCCACCACACAATACCTTCTAAGACATCTCAGGTGGACACACCCAGGGCCATCTGCAGAAGGGCAACCCCAGGTGAATCGCCTCAACGGCATTCCCACCACTCTCCAGCTCCATTGTGCTGTTCCTGGGAGGGGAAGAAGATGATTAGCAAGGAATTTAGCCTAAGAACCTGCTCTTGAGGTCCAGGTAAAGAGTGCAGGCCCTACTCTGAGGCAATAAAATTTTTTTATAAGCCCTTGAGCCCAGGAGCCATATTAAAACATGAACTCCACCAATGGGAATCTTCATGTTAGCTCATATGTCCCATCATCATCACCCCATGATCTTCAGAGGCGCCTGTGGTTTGTTTGTTTTTTGTTTTGTTTTGTTTTTGTATGACGAAAGATTCCTGTATTTTCTGCCCCAGATCAAGATTCAATCCCATATAATAAAAGGGTAATGCAAATAGATCAAATGGCAGAACAACCGAACAACCAATCAAAGCATAATATGCTAATGATATACTAACTGCTCGCTATGACGTGCACTGACCACCAGGGGACAGATGCTCCACAGCCTGATCATGCACCAGTGGTGTCCCGCAGCCTGGCCTGCACCCTCTCGCAATCCAGGATCCCTGGGGGGATGTCAGAGAGCTGGTTTCAGTCAGATCCTGCAAGCCACTCCCCTTGGGAGGGCACCAGATGCAGGGCTCATGGCTAGTATGTGCTGCTGCAGCAGCACAAGCCTCTCCCCAATGGGGCCTGATTGGGCGAGAACCCTCGGCAGGCACAGTGGGGCCCAGATGAGCAGGAGGGGCAGGTAGGAGCTGCAGGCATTGTTGGACTGAAGATTTCAGCAGATCCCTGCAGGCCACCCAGAGGGACTCCACCTGGGCATCAAATTTGTGCACTGGGTCTCTAGTATTTATAAAAGACGTGTTAAGGAAAACAGGCACATTCTCCAAGACTAAAGAATAACAATATGGTTGGGGGGGGGGGGGGCGGGACAACAGCTCTTATAGTGAGAAACAGCCTTGCCATTGAGTTTATGGGAAGCAGAGCAGAATTGAGAGTTATGGTGTCACCACTGATGAGCACCAAAGGGCTGAATGTTGGGAGGCCTAAAGGTACAGAGTGGAGGTATTTATCAGCCAACATCTTGGGTTTGCAAGCAGGACTATCCAAAAAGACCAAATAGCAAAGAGAAAAACAAAACAAAACAAAAAATAGCAGAGAGAGAACAAGAAGACAAACATGTTAACCAGGATCCAGATGGACAGGGACCCCAAAGCCATAACCCAAGCACAACAGGCCTCTCCAGGCCTGCCTGGGGCACCTTCATTCCAATCATATCAATTAACCTCGCAAAGCACTTCCTGCCGGGAGACCAGGCCTGCATGCCTGAGGGCGATGGAGAGTGAGACTGCACGCAGTGAGACTGCCAGTCCATCTGGAATGGAGACCAGAGCTCCAGAAGAAAGGCTCAGTCGATACCAGAGGCAGGAAAAAATTTGCAGCCAGCTTGTAACTAACAAATAGATCAAATGGCAGAACAATCCTTATCACACAAGAAAGCACAGGAGCCGGGACTGGTTTGGCTCAATGGATAGAGCGTTGGCTTGGGGATTGAAGGGTCCTGGGTTCGATTCTGCTCAAGGGCATGTACCTTGGTTTTGGGCATATCCCCAGTAGGGGGTGTGCAAGAGGCAGCTGATCGATGACTCTCATTGATGTTTCTAACTCTCTCTCTCCCTTCCTCTCTGTAAAAAATCAATAAAATATATTTAAAAAAAAAAAAAAAAAGAAGAAAGAAAAAGGAAGAAAGCACAGGAACCTCCACAGGCCACGGTGGCAGGACTAATAGCTAATGTGAAGGACTCCCAATGTTGAAGGGGGAACGCGGTCGGTCATCATCAATAACATTAGGAAAGGATTAAAACACACACACCAGGTCACTTCTCTCCCGCTCCCCCATCTCCCCTATCCACCCTCCTCCCCCCCCCATCCCTTCTTAGCCTGAGGGCTTCAGAAGTCAGTTTCCACTTTAGTGTAACTCAGTGAATCTGAAAGCAATGGCTCCTGCTACTTCCTTCCCAGCAGCCACTCCTGGGGACCCTCTCATGGCACTTCTTCCCCACACAGGCCCAGCTCAGCTGTCCTGAGACAAACACCAGAGAGGGCCAGTGACCGCTCAGGGCTATTCTTAGACTGTGTGCCTGGCTGGCTACCCAGATAAACTCCACTTAAAATGATAAAAATCAGCCCCTTCCCCTCCCTGCCTACAGAGCAAGTAGAACAAGGTGGGATGGAAACTATTCACTCTGCATCCCCCTCCTTATCTTTCTTCTGGAAAACATTCCTCCACTCATTCTGCTTTTGTTCTGCGGACCTACAGCTACCATGTTATGTTAAAACATAAGCTAAAAATATTTGAAAGAGCCTTGAAAAGAAAACAGAAATAAGTGAATCTGGCTCTGGGCAGCTAAGCACTCAAAAGTATCATCAATGGCTTCCACATGCCATTGGAGCCACCAGCTATCTGTCTAAAAGGCAACTCTCATCGTGTGCCTGCCTTACAGGAGCTGGTACATGCTTAGGGACTTGACATGAATGAGTCCCTGCTCTATAAAGAGGTAGAAACCACCATAGACAAAAAGGCTGGACAGAAAACAATTCATCAGTGAGTCTGTCAAAGACATAAAATGTCACTGCTTCAAATCAATACATTTTGGCCAGTGTGGCTCAGAGGTGATACCAGATAGGACAGGCCCCTGAGTCAGTGGAGAGGGCTGTCCCCAACCTTGATCCTTGTCTTCTCATACAAATGAATTTATACAAGAGACCCTGACTGAGTTGTGAAAAGCCAATTCATTAAAGCATGCATTTTTGTTGAAAAAAAAAAAGCAAAAGCAAAGCAAGCAAACCTGTATATCTGACTTATGAAGCACCGACCGGCTCTCAGCCAATCTGAAGAGCAAGTTGGGTGGGGTCTGAGGCGTTATATACCTTCCTGTCTATAGGCCTCACAATTTCTCTGCTGACTATTTTGGTATATAGACTAATTCTCAAGGTCCCTTTTTAAATTTTGTGTGGTCTTCCCAGAATTCATGAAAAACACCTGGTAACTTAATCTTGCCAAGCCTTGAGACTGCTGGCTTCTCTGCTTAGAAGGCCCTTAAATTGCCTCTTTTTTCTTTCTTTCATTCATTCTTTCTTTCTTTTCCCTTTCCCCCTCCTTTTCTGCATTCTCTCATTGGGGAGGATTTTAACCGTTTGCTCTATGTCCTTGGCTGGGAAAGATAACGGCTTGTTAGTTACAAGCTGGCTGCAAATTGCCCACACTGTCTGGCCTTGTTTTAACTTTCCTGTCTCAGATTTCTTATTCCGTCTGTCCTGGAATCCTGTAAAAAGGGCACATGCCATGGTTTTGGGCTCAATCCCTGGTCGGGGTGTGTCAGGGGTAAATTCAGGAGGCAGCCGATTGATTTATCTCTCTCACATCAATGTTTCTCTGTCCTTCTCCCTCTCTCTCAAAAGTCAATCAAAACATTTTTTTAAAATCCAATAAAATGTTAATTATGAAAGAAAAATAAATTGCCACTGCTGAGGGTTCTCTGACATCTTCCGATCCACCCTTCTCATCTGACAGAAGATGAAATTGAGGCCCACAGAGAGGAAAGGACTTGTCCAAGACTGAACAGCTACTTAGCTGCACCACACCCCTCATCCCAGGCTATTGCCCCTCTCACCGAGTGTTGAGCTTTTGAAGCAGGCCCCTTCCCAGCAATCTCAGCCACCCAAGCATGCCCATCCAAGGAGGCGCCAGAGCAAACCCCCTTTCAAAACAGGTCCTTCCAGGGGAGAACGGGCTACTTTGCTTTCAAGTGTGGCCAGAAAAAGACTGGCCTGGCAGGGAACTGAGACTGGGTTCTCAGTCCTGCCTCAGGCTTTTCACAGCTGTGTGTTCTTGGACAAACCCCTGCTCCTCTCTGGGCCTCCAGTTTTTGTTTTTATTTTTTAATAAGATGGAGGTGAATACTGTCCTAGGTGACCTATAAGGCACCTGGACCTGGATTTGGCTAAAATTTGGCAATTCCGTAGTTTTCTGGGAGGAAAGTTCTGGGAAGACCTTTGGGATTGCTTTCATATCACCTCATTCTAGAGCTGCACTCATCCGACAGGAATATATTACAAGCCATATGTATATAACATGTATATAATATTTCTTCCAGTCCCACTAAAAGAACAGGTGAAATTAACTTTAATAATATATTTTATTTAATATAGTCAAAATATTATTTCAACATGTAATCAATATAAAACAAATTGTTGAGATATTTTAATTATTTTTTTCACACTAAGTCTTTGAAGTCTAGTGTGTATTTTACTGTTGTGAATGTGGACTAGCCATAGGTCAAGTGCTTCCCAAACACACGTGGCCGGTGGCTACCTGAATAGACAGTGTAGCACTAGCTCAGGAGTGACCTGGGGCCTCACCCTCCTGCGGTCCATTCTAACTCCAAAGCCCACCAATTTTCTTTGTAAAGAAAATAACTAATCGGTTTGGCTCAGTGGGGAGAGCATTGGCCTGTGGACTGAGAGGTCCCAAGTTCAGTTCTGGTCAAGGGCATGTACCTTGGTTGCGGGTACATCCCCAGAGGGAGGTGTGCAGGAGGCAGCTGATCTATGTTTCTCTCTCATCAATGTTTCTAATTCTCTAGCCCTCTCCCTTCCTCTGTGGAAAAAAAAAAAAAATCAATAAAATATATTCAAAAAACAAACAAACACTAAATCATGTCGCTCCCTGTAAGACACCAGCTGAGAGGTTTGCGACACAGAAGCAAGACACAGAGTCCAGGCGATTAAAAAGGGGGTAGGTTTTTATTTATTTATTTATTTTTAAAATATATATTTTTATTGATTTTTCACAGAGAGGAAGTGAGAGGGATAGAGAGCTAGAAACATCCATGAGAGAGAAATATCCACCAGCTGCCTCCTGCACACCCCTCAAGGGGGATGTGCCTGCAACCAAGGTACATGCCCTTGACCGAAATCGAACCTGGGACCTTTCAGTCCGAATCTCTATCCACTGAGCCAAACCGGTTTCGGCAAGGGGGTAAGTTTTAATCTTGAGCTCCTGGGAGCGAAACTCGCTGGTCCGAGGGTGGGCCAGGGAAGTTCTCGCCAAAAAAGCGGCATAGGTACTTCTTTTATACAGCTGTTTGGTGAGGGGAGGGTGAAGGGCAGGAGACGTGTGGAATTCCTGCCTGGGCCAGGGGTCTAAGAAGGCGCCAGCTATCTTTGTCAGCATCTACCTTGCACATGCTTGCATGGGCTCTGGGCTTCCCCTGCCTCAACCTAACACTCCCCAGCTTAAAAGATCTCTGATATTACAAGCCTTCACAGGACAAATTCTGAACACCCTGGCAAAACTGAAAAAGAACCTTCACAATCCAGCCCCAAATTTCCTTTTAAACTGTTCTCTTCCCTCCTTTTTCTTTCCACGTTGCGGCCACAAGGGCAGAAACTGTTCTCTCACCCAACAGGCTTTTCCCTCCTCCGCGCATTTTTCTCTCTCCACTTAGGGATCTCCTGGAAGATACATTCCTTCACTCAAGGAGCGCCTACTAAAGGTCAGGCAGCCTGCGGGGCTTTGGACCCAACTCAGAGAGCTACAAGGAACCCTCTATGATGAACTCTTATCCCCACCTCCCCCAGCCTCCAGTCCAATCCCACCCCGCTCCGCCTCGTCCACCTCGTGGGCTTAGCCAAGCGCCCAGCTGGCTGGGTGGTTTGTTCACGTGTCCTTCTCCCGGTGCCTGGGAGCGAGCATTCTTGGCCATTTCTTCGGCGCCTGTCACCCCGTGAATGCTCCATAAACCAAGGAGGGGGCATGACCAGTCAACCCCGACATTCTCATCTGGGGAACTGAAGCACGAAACCAGGATGGGTGAAGGGAACATCCGGTCTGAAAGCCTCGTGCAAGTCTTCCCAGAAAGGCGCGGGGCGCCTAGGAGACACACACACACACCCCGGGCAGAACGAGGAGACACGCCCCCGACCCCGCGAGGCCCTAACCAAGCAAGCCTCTCCACCCCCCAAGCCTCTCCACCCCCCCAAGCCTCTCCCCACCCCCCAAGCCTCTGCACCCCCTAAGCCCTTCCCCCCCAGCCCCTCCACCCAAGCCTCTCCCCACCCCAAAGCCTTTCCACCCCCACGCCCCTCCCCGCCAGCCTCCCCACCCCCCAGCCTCTCACCCCCCAGCCTCTCCCCACCCCCCAAGCCTCTCCACCCCCCAAGCCTCTGCACCCCCAAACCTCTGCACCCCCCAAGCCTCTCCCCACCCCCCAAGCCTCTGCACCCCCAAGCCTCTGCACCCCCCAAGCCTCTCACCCCCCCAGCCTCTCACCCCCCAGCCTCTCCACCCCCCCAAACCTCTGCACCCCCCAAGCCTCTGCACCCCCCAAGCCTCTCCACCCCCCCAAGCCTCTCCCCACCCCCAAGCCTCTGCACCCCCAAGCCTCTGCACCCCCCCAGCCTCTCACCCCCCCAGCCTCTCACCCCCCAGCCTCTCCACCCCCCCAAGCCTCTGCACCCCCCAAACCTCTGCACCCCCCAAGCCTCTCCACCCCCCAAGCCTCTCCACCCCCCAAGCCTCTCCACCCCCCAAGCCTCTGCACCCCCCAAGCCTCTCCACCCCCCCAAGCCTCTGCACCCCCCAAGCCTCTGCACCCCCATGCCCCTCCCCGCCAGCCTCTCCACCCCCACCCCAAGCTTCTCTACCCCCAAGCCCCTCCACCCCCCAAGCCTCTCCACCCCCCAAGCCTCTGCACCCCCCATGCGTCTCACCCCCAAGCCCCTCCACCCCCCAAGCCCCTCCATCTCCACGCCCCTCCCCGCCAGCGTGGCCGGGCCAGACCCAGGGGCGCACGGGGCGGGGGAAAAAGGGGCACGTGCGCGCAGGAGACGGTCAACAGGGGGCCTCCCAGCTTGGGACGCGGAGGCAACAACCTGCCAGGAGCCGCTCGGCGGCAGGAGGGGCGGCGGCGCAGCCGGAACTACAAGTCCCAGGGGCGGCGGAGAGAGAGGCGGAAGGGACGGCCGGGGGCGGGACGGCCGGGGGCGGGCCGGGCTGGGGCGGGCGGATCGCGGCTGCAGGGCGGCAGGGCCACGTTCTGGCTGCTGGCACTCCAGGAAGACCATGTCCGGGGGCAGCAGCTGCAGCCAGACCCCGAGCCGGGCCATCCCCGCCACCCACCGCGTGGTCCTCAGCGACGGCGTGCAGCTCCCGCCCGGGGACTACAGCACCACCCCCGGCGGCACGCTCTTCAGCACCACCCCGGGAGGTAGGCGCCGGCTCGGGGGTCCGGGCGGGCGGGCTGGGGGTGCGGAGGACGGTACGAGCGGGGCTTGGGGTCGACCACCGCCCGTTGGACGGGCGAGCCGGCGCAGGGGCGCGGGGGCTGGGAAGCACGGGGAAGGGGTTTGGGGGGCGCAGCGCGGGACACGGAGAGGACCCTGGGGAGCGAGCCGGTGGCCGCGTCCCGTTTTCTGCTGCTCTCCGGGCGCGTCCTGCAGAGCTTGGGGTTGCAAACCGCCCCATGAGGTCCCTCCTTCCGGGAGATGGCCGCGCGCCCCCCACCCAATCAGACAGGCAGGCTGCCAGGATTGCCACTGGCCGAGGCGTGCTGCATGCGCCTTGTGGGTGCTGGGGGCAGTTCGCAGGCGTTGGGATCAGGGTGCCCACGGATCAAGGAAGAGGACTGGCCTGGGGATTGGGTGTTTTTTTTTGGGGGGGGGGGGGCAGGTGGGAGGTTCTCTGTTGGGATACATGCCTCATGTAGAGTTCTTTTTTCCTTCCCGAGGTCCCCCCAGTTTTGCGTCCGGAGGTTGGGGGCTGAGGCTGCCCGCCTGCTCCGGCAGCCTCGCCGCCACCTGTGGCAGATTGCCCACCTACGTGTGTGGGAGCTCCGCCGAGGGACCCGGGGTGCGGGCAGGGCTGTGCAGACAAACACGTCCCTCCCTCCGAGGGGGAGGGGGACCCGTGTGACCTCCCTAAGAGTGGATGAGGAAGAGGAAGCTGAGTTGGCACGGGCTGGTGCCAGCTTTGGGCTGCCCTCCGCAGCCAGGCATTCCCTCCCAGCCCCGGAGCCCCGGCGCGGAGGCGCTGATGAAACCTGCCCGCTTGTTTGCATAATGAAATCCTCCTCCTCGTGGCTCACGTCCCTCCCATCCTCCTGTTGCCCTCACCTCTTTTGCCCTTCCTCCTCCTACACCCCCCTTTTCACCCCCTTTCTGCTGTTTCTGCCCAAACTGCTAGAAAACGGCCACAGATCCTAGGCGGCGCTGAGACCAGGGTGCGGGCGGGCGGGCGGGGGCGGGGCGCAGCCGCATCTGCCAGCGTTCGGGGCCACAGGCTCATTTTTCCAGGCAGCTGTCCCTCCACCAGCCAGCGCTGGGGCAGTTGGATACAAAACATGCAAAGTTAGAATCGTTAGGGCATCTTAGATGCCACCTTCTTCCACAGACCACGGCACCGAGGCCCCAAAGCTTAAGAACACGTGTCCATTGTCCAATTTTACACTTTTCCCAAGCTGAGCAAGAAATAGCAGCCATATGCAGAGTGAGAAAGCTGCTCTCTCTCCTTTTAAAAATGACCCCAGGAGCCGAAACCGGTTTGGCTCAGTGGATAGAGCGTCGGACTGCTAAAAAATGATGCTTCTATTCTACTGAAAGGTCCAGGGGCACGCACCTTGGTTGTAGGCACATCCCCGGTGGGGGGTGTGCAGGAGGCAGCTGGTCGATGTTTCTCTCTCATTGACGTTTCTAACTCTATCCCTCTCAATTCCTCTCTGTGTAAAATCAATAAAATATATATTTTTAAAAATGACCCCAGGAAAAGTTCCCAGGGACTCTTCCTGCCACTCTTGACTCAAATTCCTTTCCCGGCCCGCCCTTATGTTTGTAGTCCAAGCTGCTGTGCTTTGTCTGGGTCCTGATGTGTCTTTCAGGGCCTCGCCCAACAGTTTGGGGGATTTCCTCGGGTGAGGGTGTGAGTCTGCGGCTCAGGGTGGACACTGAGGCAGGCCTGAAGGCTCAGGAGGCCCTTTAGTGCCAGAAGGGGGAAGATCAGACTGGAAGCAGTACCCAGCAGTGCTGTTCATAGGGAACTCTCCGCTTCTGCTTTGGACTGGGAAATGGGTGTTTTTTGGCAGGCCACAGCAAACCCTCCTTTCTTTGAGGGTCTTTAGAGAGAGGACGAGGCTTCTGCCTCGGAGTGTAACCAGAAAAGCCAGCAGGGCCAGGAGCCTAAATACCAGTCTTTCTTGTCTGGGGTATCCAGTGGGGCAGACACAGCTCACAGTCAGTAACTGGAGAAGCCTGCTTGCCTCTGCCTCCGTTAGCCACGGTGTGAAATCTTCCTCCAAAACACACTTTACCCTAACCCCTTTGCCAGAGGGCAGAGAAGCTGGAACTAATGAGAAAGGGTCCTTCTGTTTCATGCTGTTTTCAGTCTTCCAGGCGCAGGCAGTTGAGTTACTGGGACCTCATTTAAATGCAGATTCTGATTCTGTAGGTTCTGGGGTAGGGTCTGAGATTCTGCATTCCTAATTAGCTCCCGGGGATTGCTTTAAACGCCACACAATCGTCCCTTCCTTATCCATGGCTTCACTTATCTTGGTTTCTGTGATCCCTGGTCCAAAAAGATTTAGTGGGAAATTCCAGAAATAAAAAAAGTAGGTTTTACATTGCACCTCTTTCAGATCACAATGAAATTTTATGGCATCCTTCTCTGTGCCCCCCGGGTAGGGAATCATCCCTTTGTCCAGCATATGCACGCTGAACATGCCATCCGCCCGGCCGTCACTTAGGGTTTGGTACTGTCCGGGGTTTCAGGCATCACTAGAGGTCTTGGGATGTGTGTGTGTGTGTGTGTGTGTGTGTGTGTCCCATAACAGGGGGCTACTGTACTCAGAAATTAGTGAAACAAGACTTCCTCACTTTTTCACACCTTGGGGTCTGGAAGAAAAAAAATGATGCTTCTATCCAGGTAAACTTTTCTTGAAGTCGGGTGTGGCATCAATCTTTAAACCAGGGTCTGGAGAGAGAGCCTGCGTGGGGGCCTGCACTCACTCACAGGAGATGCCAGGAGCTATTGAAGGAAGTGACCCGCAGTCACTCTTGGTGAATATGGTACCGCCGTGTTTGTCCCTGGGGGAAAAAGGGGTGGCCATCTTCATTCCAGTGACTCCAGTTTACTTTCCAGGGTCATTGATCACCACTATCAACATACATACACACACACACACACACACACACACACACACACACACACGAGCTGAGCCACTGATCTGAAGTTAAATGTCTGGAGAACATAAGAGGAATTTGCTGAAGGGAGTATGGTTTATGAATATTTGAGCCCATGGAGTCGTGAAAATCTCCGGAGCACCACAGACCAGCAGAACGTTTGGAATGGGTCAGAAGCTTTCCTCTGTTCCACCCCTCCCTAATCCCCCTCCATGTTCCCAGTTCCATGTTAGACATAGGACCCCAAAGCCGACAGGGGGTTGCTTGGGTAGGAGTCATACGTAAGCCCTATGCCTGGATAAACTTCACCAGAGGTCAGCAGGTAGGGCTGCAGGTGTTAATGACACCTTGTTTGGTTAGACAGACTGTGTGCCCAGGAAGCTTACCTTGGAGCGGCTCCCAAGCGTTCGGTTATGGAACAGAGTGCCGGGAAGAGGGGGAGGTCACCGGGCACTGAGGCTGGAGTCCCGGTGTCCCGGGGCCTTAGTCACACAGAGGACACTACATCTCACTGTTAAGGACAGGTTAAAAGTAGTTGGACATTGCCGAAACCGGTTTGGCTCAGTGGATAGAGGGTCGGTCTGTAGACTGAAAGGTCCCAGATTCATTTCCGGTCAAGGGCATGTACCTTGGTTGTAGGCACATCCCCGGTGGGGGGTGTGTAGGAGGCAGCTGGTCCATGTTTCTCTCTCATCGATGTTACTAGCTCTCTATCCCTCTCCCTTCCTCTCTGTAAAAAAAACAATAAAATATATATATTTTTAAAAAGTAGTTGGACATTAAGGCAGTGAGGGAAATACAATAAGCCTCTTTTCTTTCTTAATTTATTTTTTTCCATTGATTAAATTTTTTATTTTATTTAATTCTTTATTGTTGAAAGTATTACATGTCTCCTTTTCCCCCCATTGACCTCTCCCAGCCCGCTCCCACCCGCAGCACAAGATGGGCCTCTCTCCACACCGACCTGAGCTTCCTTTTAAAGCATTTAGAACATCCCTCACTATGTCCTTCTTAGAGACTTTGATGGGGTCTTGATTGTAGAGCATCCCAAACTCGCTTCAATCCCCACGAACCTCCCTGTCTTTGAGACATTTACCACATCCAGAATTGAAATTAGTCTGACCTCAAGGGGATTGGCTTTCTAGTTGAAGAAGATGAAGACATACTTGGAGTAGAATTCTAAGCATCCAAGTTGTATCTGTAGAATGAAGCAATTAGACAGACAGCCCCCTTCCCCCCAACCCTGTGACCAGTAGAACTTGTATGATACTCAGGTGAGAAATGCCCACTTAGAGCTGTCACCCTGGTAAGCCTCACATTCTGACAGTGCAGACGGAGCTGTTGGGTGGTAATTGCATTCAAAGGTTTACATATTTTTTTTCCAATTATCCTCAAAGGTGGTGGGGCTTACTGTTCGTAAGAGGAGTGTGATTTTCTTTTTCCTGAAAGAACAAAAGGTTTTATTTATTTTTTATTTTTAAATATATTTTATTGATTTTTTTTTTTTTTTTACAGAGAGGAAGGGAAGAGGGATAGAGAGCTAGAAACATCAATGAGAGAGAAACATCGACCAGCTGCCTCCTACACACCCCCTACCGGGGATGTGCCCGCAACCAAGGCACATGCCCCTGACCGGAATCGAACCTGGGACCCTTCAGTCCAAAGGCTGACGCTCTATCCACTGAGCCAAACCGGTTTCGGCAAAAGGTTTTATATTACCAAATTTGGTGAAAGGGCCAGCAGGGTGGTACCATCTTTATCCGTTGGTAGTGGGGCATTTTCTCGTAGGGGGTTTTAATCAGTCCTTCCAGAAGAGGAGTTAGGAAGGGGATTGTACTGAAAAAATGGATTGTTTCCCAAGGAAAGTTTTTAATGAAAGTGGTTCGTTTGTACACATAGATTCTTGCATGCTCAGACAAATGAAAAATGTGTTACTTTCTGGTCTTCCCTCAATCCATGCCAGTGTTTTTTCTCGATTATGATTCATAATAAATGAATCATGTGTATTTGTTTACGTGTTTGTGCCCTAGGTTGGCCCGGGAGCTCTCTCAGAGCTGTCTTACTCATCTCTGTGTCTCCACAAGTGAGTGCCAGGTCTGGTGTTTAGGATGTGAAGAGTTGAGAAGAGGCCTGGAATGAAACTATTCTCAGACCCTGGCCAGTGCTTGAGTGTTGTCATGTGCACCAAAGGGGCACCGGTTCAGTTCCTGATCAGGGCACATACACAGGTTGCCACTTTGGTCCCTGGTTGGGTATATGCCGGAGGCAACTGATCAATGTTTCTCTCTCACATCAATGTGTCTCTCTCCCTCACCCTCTCTCTCTCAAATCAATAAAAACATTTTTAAATAATAAAGCATTAATCAGGGTAACCTACTTTCTTTACCACCAGGCCTGGGTCTGAGCTGGCTTAACAATAACATTTATAGGGTATAATTGTTTATATTGGAATGTCCAATGGGCAGAAACTTTCTGAACTTTCCCACTGATTTCAGTGTTACAGATAATAGTATTCTTGATATTACTTTCCTCTGTTATTATTGAGCAGAAAGTAGAAGGAAGTGACTTTTTTTACACTGAAGAAGTTAGTTTTGGGGCCAGGGGCCTCAGACGCTGGAATCAACGCTCCTTATTTACATGTTTGCAACCAGCATCACTGATTGGGCAGGAGCAGGTGACATCGCCCAGGGCATTTGGGTGCTGAAAGACATGGGCAGATGTCATCTCAAAGGGGGCCTTGTAATCCAATGTCTGTGCCCATGGGCGTTCATGAGAGGCCCAGAGATCAGGCCTTGATTATCACCAGCTGCCCAGAGAAACTTGTGTTGATGAGAATGGCCGTATCACTTGGCTATTGCTGTCTAACAAGCCATCACAAAGCTAGTAACTTCAGCAACATTCCTTGAGCTTTCCTTGGTGATTTTGCCTACACTCTCATCTGGCTTCATACAGTTGACAGCTCGATTGCCCTTGGCTAGAAGGTCCAAGATGGCCTTACCCACATATCTGGGGCTTTGCTGGAGACAAGGCTGGGAGCTCTCTGTGTCTTCTTCAAGAGACTAACCTGACTTATTTAGTTGGCAGTTTTCAAGGTCTCTTAGGGCTCAGGCTTAGAAGTCACATATCATCACTTACACTGTATTCTGTTGGTCAAAGCAAGACACAGGGCTAGCCCAGATTCAAAGAGAGGGGAGCCCTCGTCAGTTTGGCTCAGTGGATAGAGCGTCAGCCTGCAGACTGAAGGGTCCCTGGTTTGATTCTGGCCAAGGGCATATGCCAAACTGGATTAGTTTGAAAAGAAGGGGAAAAAATGGACTCGTAAATTGAGAAGTCTGTGTGTGTAAAGCCATAATAAGAAGTGCTAGAGCCCTAGCTGGTTTGGCTCAGTGGATAGAGCATCGGCCTGCAGACTGAAAGGTCCCAGGTTTGATTCCCAGTCAAGGGCATATGCCTGGGTTGTAGGGTAAATCTCCAGTAGGGGGCATGCAGGAGACAGCCAATCAATGATTCTCTATTATCATTGATGTTTCTATCTTTCTCTCTCCCTCTCCCTTCCTCTCTGAAATCAATAAAGATATATTTTTTTTAATATTTCTCTTTTTTTATTTTTTAAATATATTTTATTGATATTTTACAGAGAGGAAGGGAGAGAGCTAGAAACGTCGATGAGAGAGAAACATCGACCAGCTGCCTCTTGCACACCCCCTACCGGGGATGTGCCCGCAACCAAGGTACATGCCCTTGACCGGAATCGAACCCGGGACCTTTCAGCCCGCAGACCGACGCTCTACCACTGAGCCAAACCGGTTTCGGCAATAAAGATATATTTTTAAAAAGGGGGGTGGGTGGGAATAACTGCCTTCGAATGAGGGAAGCCACGTGTGTGACTACGGATCGGTGGAGTTATGGGGCCCATGTTTTCAGACCATTTTCCATAAGAGCCAAAGCTCAAAAAATGGTCTCTGAGGGAACTTAACTGGCCAGCAGAGCCAAGGCCAGGGGTAGAAGCAAACCAGAATCATAAGCCTGTGAATCCGCCCTGGATTTAAGAACAGAGGACACCTTCCAGAAAACACTGAGTCATCGATCCCAGGCCCCATTTCCAAGGCCTTGTGTCCAGCTCCACAAAGCAAACCATACAGATGGGGCCATGATGCCAGACCACTGGGCAATGCATTCCACTTCCTGTCATGCCTCCCCGTACTCTCCATTACCTTCTCTTTCCCTTCAAGTGGCCGGGCTTTGGGGACATCCCATTTGAACATCCTTGATTTTCTGGCCATAGGATGGAGTCGAGTTTTTGAGCCCAGCAGTCTAAAAGTGGGTGAGAGTAAGAATACCAGGAGGTACAGGCGAGTTCTGAACTCCCTTTGGTTTCCTGGTGATACATATAGTGCGGAAGTTAAGAACCAGGTCTTTTGTCTTAGAGAGAGAGACAGAGAGAGAGAGAGAGAGAAGAAAATGAATTTCTCTTCTAAGCTCCTCAGAGTAAAAGGGTAAATAAAGCCAGCCTATATTACTTTGCCAGAGCTGCCATAACGAAATACCACAAACTGGGTAGCTTAAACAGTAGAAATGTATTTTCTCACTGTTTTGGAGGCTGGAAGTCCAAGATCAAAATGCAGGCAGGGTTGGTTTCTCCGGAGACCCCTGTCCTTGGCTTGCAGACAGGCTCTCTCTTACCGCTGCTTCGCATGGTCGTGGTTGTGGCCATGGTTTGTTCCTCTGTGGTGCCTCCCTCTCTCTCTCTCTCTCTCTCTCTCTCTCTCTCTCTCTCTCTCTCTCTCTCTCTTTCTCTCTCTCTCTCCCTCTCTCTCTCTCTCAGGACACCAGCATGTTGAATTAAGGCCCCACCCCATTGCCTTCCTTTTAACTGAATGGCCTCTTGAGAGACCTTATCTCCAAGTACATTGAGGGACTAGAGGTTGGGACCTCAACCTGTGAATTCGGGGGGACACGATTCACACACAAAACAAGGCCCCTCCCATTTCTGTGTAATGGAGGCATTTCAGAAGGGCACTCTCCCTGATAGTCATGAATTTCTGGGGTCCCTCCACCCTGCTCTGTGCGGCACTTTGAAGTGTTTGGGGGAGTAAATAATTATTTTAGCTATTTTGTTCTGAAAGCCTCTGAAAAAGCCTTGTTCTTCCTGTTTAATTTTCAAATAAACTGGCCCTACTTCCCTCCCAGGGGATTCCTTAGGAGAGAGGGACTAACCAAGGGGCCTTTGCCGCTCGATGATCACCGCTAGTTGGTGTTCTTGGAGCTTCCTGAGGTGCCCGGCACCCGAGAAACGCCTGGGTCTCGGTTCTCTTTGCAGAGCTGGTGGGGGCAGAGGTGAAGGAAGAGCTTGGACTGAGCACACGATGCTTCTCTCACCATGACTTTCTCCCTGGCAAGTCAGCTCCGCTTGCCAAACAGACAGCTCAGCCAGGAACGCTGCCCAGACACTCGGGGTTCCTGCCTGGGGGTCATGGTGGTGGGCGACCCCTGGTAGACCCTGGCTCGGCTGTGCCCTGGCCTCCAGGCTGATCCAGAGCTGGTGAGAGCTGGATGTAAAACTGCCCGGATTACTTTGTCCTCGGGCTGCTGGCTGGCTGGCTGGCTTCTGAGCACAGGCATTCAAACCTCCCCTGACCCTGTTGTGAAATGCTCTCCCTTTCCCTGGAATGGGAACAGCAGTTCTAGGAATTCCATTCTTGTGCTTCTGCCGGGCCTCATGTCCTGCTCGGGGGAAGAATGCTCCTGCCAGGGGAGGCCCAGGGGGAAGTGAGGGATGAGCTGGTCTCAGTTTACAGGCGTCGCATCCAGCAGCCCTTGGAACCCGTGCGGGTGCTGTGGGGAGATGGAGGAGGAATGAAGGCAGGTCTGTCTCAGGGAACATCCTGTTCTGGCCAAACACTCCGAAGAAATAAAAAGTCTGAAGACCCATGTAGTTTTTTCAGTTGCCAGTGCGACTGACGACTGCCTTGCTGACTTTAAACAGGTTTGTGTCTAGGGCTGGAGATAAGACAGGCGAGGCCTGCCTCTGGATGTCTGGGTGACTGACGGGGTGGGGTGGGGGGAACCTTTCTAAGTCTCAGTTTCCTGCCTGTGGGTGGAGGGGAATGTATCTCCCTCTCTGGGGGACGCTGAGACCCAGCACGGCAGGCTGTGAGTGCAGGGTCTGGCTCACAGGCAGGCGGCGATGACTGGGGGTGGTAGCTGTGGTCACCTCACCTGAAAAGCTTAGCATTCGTGTATGCAATACTGTACTGGCCTCAGGGGCCGTCAGGAAATGCTCCTTGGCCGCCACACAGCTTCTGGCCTGCGTGTGTGCGTGTGCGTGTGCGTGTGTGTGTGTGTGTGTGTGTGTGTGTCTGTGTGTGTGTGTGTGTGTGTGTGTGTGTGCGCTCTCCTCTCGCTGATTTTCTTTCCACAGCAGTGGTGTGGTTTATTCTCACAAATGGTTTGTTCTCCAAGGAGTCAAGACATTCATTACCTTACTTCATCTTCAGGGCGCTCCTGCGAGCTGTGGATTTTGTTAGTCACCTCCTCTCAGAGCTGAGGAATGAGTCTGCCCTCGGGGTCAAGGGGCTGGTGCACAGAACCGCTGCCTCCAGGCCTCATGCTGTTTGTGCCACTTTAAGCACCTGCCAACGAGGAGGTCCTAAAAATACATGGCAGCGTAGCAGAGCTGGAACAGACCCTAGAGATTACCGAGAAAGCCTGGCTCGGGGTGCGTGCTTTAAAAATAGCTCCGTGAGCCTAGTCCACAGCCCTTGTTTACAGGTGAGGAAACCAGACCCTGGGGGGGGGGGGTCCTAAGTCACTATATACCTTCAAGCAAACTGTCCTCACCAGCAAGAATGTCTTGGAAAACATGCCCTTCTTGTATGTGGTGCACATCTGGAGTTGAAAGTCCCAAAAGACACTGGCTACCAAACATGCCAGAGCCAGCGGTGGTTCCCGAGGCATGTCTCTGTGGGCCCAGAGTGGATGGAGTAGAATCAGGGGCATAGAATGTGAGGGGATTGATAATTCTCAGGGGGAAAGGGGTGTCTGTGTGGGGTGCACAGGAAAAGACTGGACAAAAATCATACACCTATGGATGTGGACCATAGGGGGCAAGTAAGGGCAGAGGGTAGGGTGGGAACCAGGTAGAGGGGAGCTATCTGGGGGGGGGGGGCAATTGAAATAATCTGAACAATAAAGATTTATTAAATTTTATATAGTTTTTGACTGATTTTTAAAAAAATATATTTTATTGATTTTTTACAGAGAGGAAGAGAGAGGGATAGAAAGCTAGAAACATTGATGAGAGAGAGACATCGATCAGCTGCCTCTTGCACACCCCCTACTGGGGATATGCCCGCAACCAAGGTACATGCCCTTGACCAGAATCGAACCCGGGACCCTTCAGTCCCCAAGCTGACGCTCTATCCATTGAGCCAAATTGGTCTCGGCTAAATCTTTTTTTTTTTTTTTTTTTAAAGGATGGAGGAAGCCTTCCCCTCCCCACAGGTCTCTTCCCAGGATTGTTTTCCTCTCCCTTGATTTGTCCCAGTTTTGACTGTCCATTGGTTCCTGGTGTGCATGGGACCAAATAAATGGTGAAATACATCACCTGAAGCCATACAGGTCATAATATCTAGGCCAGTGGTCAGCAAACTCATTAGTCAACAGAGTCAAATATCAACAGTACAACCATTGAAATTTCTTTAGAGAGCCAAATTTTTTAAATGGAAACTATATAGGTAGGTACATTATTATTAACTTAATTAGCGTGCTCCTAAGCTGGCCTTTGCTAAAAACTCAAGGGGCCAAAGGGCCGCATGTGGCTTGCGAGCCGCGGTTTGCCGACCACTGCCCTAGCTATTATGACCTGTATGGCTTCGGGTGACATAGTTCACCATTTTATTTGACATATTTCACGTGTTAGGGGGTTTGTGTCTGCCACTGTTCTAATCCACACCATAACCCCCTGAAGTTGGCACTCTCATCATCATCATCCCCATTCTACAGAAGAAGAAATGGAGGCACCAAGAGATTGAGTAATAACTTGCCCGGAGTGGTGAGAGCTAGCACATAGGAGAGCTGGGTTTCTAACCACCAGGCTGTAGGAAGAGCAGCAAGTATTCATCCTGAGATGTTGCCCCCACTCCCTCTCTCCACAGGTCAGGGAACTCCTGCAGCCACTGAACTTGTATTTCCCCCACACAGGCTTGTACAGGGATTCATTTTAAAAGCCTTTCAGCTAGAAAATAGCCTCAGTTCTTCTCTTCAGGCAGTTCAAGACCAAACCTTGAACTCTGCCCTCCCTCGAACCCCATCCACAAGAGGATCCCCGCTACACGGATCTGAAACATGCTTTGAAAGGTGGGGAATCCACTCTGCCCTCCTGCCCTGCTGGGGGACACGGTTCTGGGTTCCCCTGCTCTGCACCTCCAGTCTCTCCAGTCTAGGTTATCCCCTGGCCACCTCCCCTACAACCCCCTCACTTTGGGGCAGTGCAGAATTGTGGGTTTTTTGGGGTGACATGGATGTTTCTCTGGCTCAGGCTGCCTGGAAGCTGGAAGACAGGGCTGATGGGGACTTGGTATCTCTGTCCCCACTGACACACACAGGGTAGATCTCTCCCCTCTCCCTTTGTGGTCCACATACTCACCTCTGTTTTTAGACTTCACAGTTGACTGTATTCATTTGTTTATAATCTTTCTCTGACTAAATTACGGGTGTCTGAGGTCAATAATACTAGAGCTAACTTACTTGTATCCCTAGCGACTAGCAGGGTACAGAGGGCTTCTGTGGGTAATAAATGCACTCCTACTTTTGGGACATAGGATTAAACAAAGATTGATAATGTGTAGGTGAGGGTTACATAGTCCCCATCCTTGAATACAGGGTGTGGGGGTCAAGTCTAGCGTGCACAGGGGCCAGGAATACACCAGCATAGAGAGGTGCAAGAGGGTGAGCTCACCATGCCACTTCTCCAGCTCTGCAGAAGCCTCCCCCGCCCCCCAGGCTTTTGGGGGGAGTCTACCTATTTTAATCCTCACTGGAGGATATATTTTCAATTGATTTCTTTAGAGAGAGTGGAGAGAGTAAGGAGGGGGAGGAGAGAGAGATATCAATTGGTTGCCTCCCGCGTGCACCCCAACCAGAAATCAAGCCTGCAACCCAGGTATGTGCCTTGGACTGGGAATCAAACCCCAAGAGTCCGAGGGCCGTCACTCTAACCACCAAGCCGAACTGGCCAGGACTAACCAAAAAAGTTTTAACTTGATTTACTAGAAAAGGAAATTCAGAACCTATATCCTTACTTGTCTGTTGTCCTTGTATCCTTATTAGAATTTTGTATTTTTTAAAAATACTCAATGTAAAATGTTCAGTTGTTTGTGTTGGGTTTTTGTTTTGGTTTTTTTGTATGTGTGTTTTTGTTTGTTTGTGTGTGTGTGTGTGTGTGTGTAATTATACTAGAGGCCCAGTGCACAAAGTTTGTGCATGGGTAGGATCCCTAGTAGCTGATGGCTGAGGGATCTTACCCCTCCCGCTCTCACCCCTTGCTGCCGGCCCCACCCACTGGTGGAACTCCCTGTTGGGGGGACAATTTGCATATTAGGCTTTTATTATGTAGGATTATTCTGTCTTCTTTTGTATATGCTTAATTTTTTCATAATAAAAGTATTTTAAACTTACTGTATGTAAATACTTAATATTTGTAAATAGTTAAAACTCAAAAGTGCTAAAAGGCTTCTAACAAAACAGCAACCTCTTGCCTCTCCCACCCCCATCTCACCCTTCAGAAACAACTAACAACATTTTTCACAAACCGGTTGAGCTCAGTGGATAGAGCGTGGGTCTGCAGACTGAAAGGTCCCAGGTTTGATTCCAGTCAAGGGCATGTACCTTGGTTGTGGGCACATCCCCAGTAGGGGGTGTGCAAGAGGCAGCTGGTCGATATTCTCTCTCATCGATGTTTCTAGCACTCTATCCCTCTCCCTTCCTCTCTGTAAAAAATCAATAAAATATATTTTTAAAGAAAAAAATATTTTTCAGTTCTTTCATCAATTGACTTGCTTTTTTGATAGACGATAATTTATTAGCATGTATACACCACCCTTTCTCTCCTCCCATTCTTCCAATATAATTATGTCACAAAATTTTAAAAACACATATTCATAATTTTTATTGCTATGACTCCATGAGCCAAGTATGGAGTTTCTATTTTTTACAACTTAAAAAAAATTGCTTCATTTAAAAATGTGCTTAGTTTTGCTTGGCTGGCATGGCTCAGTGGTTGAGCGTTGACCTATGAATCCAGAAGGTCAAAATTCGATTCCCGGTCAGGGCACATGCCCAAGTTGTGGGTTCAATCCCCAGTGTGAGGTGTGCAGGAGGCAGCTGATTAATAATTGTCTCTCATCATTGATGTTTCTCTCTTTCTTTCTCCCTTCATCTTTGAAATAAATAAAAATATGCTTAGTTTTCATTCAGTAAATCTTCCCATATCCTCTAGTGCCTCTTTTTAAAAATATATTTTTTATTGATTACAGAGAGAAAGGGGGAGGGAGAGAGAGATAGAAACATCAATGATGAGAATCATTGATCGGCTGCCTCCTGCACGCCCCCTACTGGGGATTGAGCCTAAAACCCAGGCATGTGCCCTTGACTGGGAATCAAACCAGGGACCTTTCAGTCTGCAGGCCAACGCTCTATCCACTGAGCCGAACCAGCTAGGGCTCTAGCACCTCTTATTATGGCTTTACACACACAGTCACACTTCTCATTTTATGAGTCCATTTTTTCCCCCTTCTTTTCAAACGAATTCAGTTTGGCTTCTCTAAATCTGCCGCACAGCTATGGACATAGGATTCCCTGAAGCCTCCTTCTCTAATTTTGGAAGAATACATCCTCCTATCACTTTCTGAAAATATCTCTATTCTACTTTATTTGATTAGTTGTTGGCTGGATATAAAACTCAGTCAAAATGAATTTTCCCTCAAGCTTGACACAATGGCAAGCTTCCAGTGTTGCCATTAAAATTGTTTGTGCCATTCTTTTTCTCAGTCCTTGTTTGCACCTGTTGTTTTTTTCCCCTTCTGGCAAAATTTTAGGATTTTCGCTTTATCCTTGGTATTGTTAAGTATCACGATAAACAGTAAATTAGTGTTTTTAATTAATTGTACTGGATACTCAATGGGCATTTCATTCAGGAAATTCAGGAAACTGCTCTTTTAATTCAGGAAAATCCTTTTTTTTTCTATTTAAGTAAATTCCTTTTATTAATTTCTTCTCTTTCCTGACTTCCTGTTATCCAGTATTGAATCTTGAATTTATCTTTTTGCCTATTCATCTTTTTGTCTTTCTGTTCTTTAAAATCTTCTGCTTCCTTTATTGTTTCCTCCTATTAATTTATCCAGATCCTTCTTTCAATGTTGTAAGTTTTTTGTCAGAAATGTGTGGAGGCATTTGGCGAAGACTTCACCTGACAGCACCCTCCAGCACTGCCGCTCAGTGCCTCACAGGGACCTTTATATTTAAGAGTAAAATGAACAATGGGGGAGGTAAGGGCAGAGGGTGGGGTTGAGAACCAGGTAGAAGGGAGCTATGGGGGTAGGGGGAGGAGAAACAATTGTAATAATCTGAGCAATAAAGATTTATTAAATTAAAAAAAAAGAGTAAAATGCTCAAGAGCTGACTGGAAGCCTCTTGAGCTTTCTGCAGACTGGTGGCTAGCTGAGGATTTTCCTCCTGGGGAACTCCTCTCCAGATCTGTTATCTTTACTTATTATCCTGAAGCAGGGGAGGGGATTTGAGGCTCAGCATTCAGAAAGTCAGCTTTAACTTAACTTCCCCTCCCTCCTGGGGTGAGGAGGGCATGGCTGCCCTGTGTGTTACCAGCCCCCATCCCCTTCTAATCCCTGAACCCCCCTGGGCTTCACTTCACGTTATAACCCCCACCCCTGCATTTAGGTGTCACCTTTTCCCTCTCTGTTAGAACCATTCCTTTATTCACCTTCCCTCTTTCTATATTGTGATTTGGGAACAGTTTGAGCCTCACTTGCATCCGAGTTGGAGCCTGTGCTTCTGTTTCTTGGTGTTTTACATGACTTTTGAGAGGAGCCGCAGGAAAACTGCTGGGCTCTGCCATCCTGAAGCCTATTAGATCCTCCAAAACTCTTATTTGTAGGAATCTAGTGGAGTTGGGTCCTTTTCCCAAATATGGAGAGAGGAAGTAGGCCCTTGGCTAAAGCGGGTTGTGTGGAGACCGCCTGGTGTAATAGCCACACTCCCCAGCAGACTTCACCTGACAGCACCCTCCAGCACTGCCGCTCAGCGCCTCGCAGGGACCTTAGCATCTCCCTGGTGTCCACTTCCTGCCCCTAAAGGCAGGCCAAGTCCCCAGCACCAGGAGGCCACAGCAACCTTCCAGCCAAGAGTTCCTGTTTTTGACAATATGGAGCTGTGGTGTGTGTGTTAAGTTTTCCTCATCTCTGGGAGGTGTAGGGGAGTTTTCAGAAGATCACTAGTTTTGTTATTGATTTTTTTTTTTTTTTTTTTTTTTTACCCAGAGGAAGGGGGAGGGATAGAAAGCTAGAAACATCAATGAGAGAGAAACATCGACCAGCTACCTCCTGCATACCCCCTACCGGGGATGTGCCTGCAACCAAGGTACATGCCCTTGACCAGAATCGAACCTGGGACCTTTCAGTCCACAGACTGATGCTCTTATCTACTGAGCCAAACCGGTTTCGACCAGAAAATCACTGTTAACCAAAGCTGTGTCGTGGTGAATCCCATTAAGGGATGGAAGGAAAAAGGCTTAACAAGCCCAAGAGCTTTGTAGGAAACATTTCCACCACATTGATTTGTAGCTTCCGGTCCTCACCCTTCCCAACGAATCAGAGGTGGCTCTGTGGTCTCTCTCTCCCTCCCCACTCGGTGCCTTGTCAGCAGGCGTTCTGGGCACCACTGTTTACCCTCCGCAGCTAAAATGCCCCTGTGGTGGGTGTCTTAGATGCCTCTGCCATCACTTAGTTTATGGATTTTATTAGCACAATGAGGATTTGGCAAAAGTAGGTGTACAGTTGTGAGTGCGTGAAACAGTTCATTCATGTATTATTTTTTATTAATTATTGTATCGTTTTCCATACAAACAACTGTAAGCTTGCTTTTGCTCCACCTCGTAGTAAATTATATCCTGTTATGTATAAAAGGAAATTTGATACCACCACTATATATGGAAAGCCAGATTCCCTTGCCATTAATAGAAAGTAACTATAAAAGGACAAGAAGACAGTTTTAAATTCTAGCTGGATTCCCCTGCCTGCGGAAGGCTTTGAACCCGAGGCCTGCTTTCGGTTGAAAGGGGAGCAATTGGCAAATGTTGGTGAGCTGTTACATTACCTCAGAGGTGATCAGGAATAGCCGCTCACTGTTCACTGTCATTGGATGGATCAGCTGGGTCTCCCATGAGGACCCTGAGTCCTGTACTTTAGAAAACACCCTCTTTTAAGTATCACAGCAGGGTCTATGTGTTGTTTTAGGATAGTGACTAATTCTGTAAGACTTTGGTCCCCACCCCGGGGTGACACTTGTGACAGGAGAACAAAAAGAAAACGAATGGAATTCCGACCATCTAACAAACCTTGAAGTGCAGTGACGCCTCAGAGCAACGGATAAGCCAGTGCCAGGAACAGAGCAGGGTGGCACGGGGAGATGGACGTAACCAGAGACCCTTTGGGGGGCCCGTGGAGCCTCTGAGTCACTCCTCTCCACAGAGCCCAGGCAGGGATGTTCTCATTTTTACTAGTTGGGGAATGACTTAGTTTTTTTGTCCACACATTTGTAAACGGGAGTGAAAGATTCTGGATACCCCAGGAGGATCCTGGAAGGATGGGATGGAAAAGTGAGTAAAAAACATACCTTTTCCCCTGTGGGACATGATTGTCCAAGTGGTAATGCTGAGCTCCAGTTAGGTCAGTGGATTGGTGGGCTTCCAGGAGCGAGCACAGGGTGTGCCGTGCTCTGAGCGGAGACGGGATGCAGTCTGGTGGCCAGTGGGGCCCTTCTTCATCAGAGTAATGGGGAAGCAGGGCAATTTGGTGGCAGCAGAGTCCTAGGCACCTGAGTAAATCTCATTCTACCTTTTATAGGTCTGTCTTTATATATATATATATATATATATATATATATATATATATATATTTTTTTTTTTTTTTTTCACAGAGAGGAAGGGAGAGGGATAGAGAGTTAGAAACATCGATGAGAGAGAAACATCTTGACTGGAATCGAACCTGGGACCTTTCAGTCCACAGGCCAATGCTCTATCCACTGAGCCAAACTGGTTTCGGCTGTCTTTGTGTGTGTGTGTGTGTGTGTGTGTGTGTGTGTGTTTAGTATATTTTATTGATTTTTTACAGAGAGGAAGGGAAAGGGATAGTTAGAAACATCAATGAGAGAGAATCATCAATCAGCTGCCTCTTGCACACCCCCCGCTGGGGATGTGCCCGCAACCAAGGCACATGCCCCTAAACCGGAATCGAACCTGGGACCTTTCAGTCCACAAGCCAACGCTCCATCCACTGAGCCAAACCGGTTTCGGCCATATATATATATATATATATATATATATATATATATATATATATATATATATATGCTTTTTGGTTTTTTTTAATTTATTTTTAGAGAGGAAGAGAGAGTGAGAAACATCAGTCAGCTGCCTCCTGCACACCCCTATTGGGGATCAAGCCCACAACCCATGCACATGCCCTGGCCGTAATCAAACCACCATCCCTTCGGTACACAGGATGCCACTCGACCAACCAGCCAGGGCTACGGGCCAGGCTTTTACAGGAAAACCTGCTGCCTGTGCTGCGCCACGCCTCAGAGATGTGGAAAAATCAGCAGGCAGGGGGTTCAAAGTGGCTCTACCAGTGTCCCTGTTCCCTTCCAGGTACCAGGATCATCTATGACCGGAAGTTCCTGATGGAGTGCCGGAATTCACCTGTGACCAAAACACCCCCACGGGACCTGCCAACCATTCCGGGGGTCACTAGCCCCATAAGTGACGAGCCCCCCACTGAAGCCAGCCAGAACCACCTGCAGAACAGCCCTGAAGATAAGCCAGCAGGCGGTGAGTGGCCGGGCTGGGCCAGGGTCTTCTTTGGGGTGGGAATGTATGTGGCCTGAGAGTCCTAGCCACTAGGGGGAGTTCCAGGGAGGGACTGATGGTGACTGTCTCACCTGTGGAGCAGTCAGAGTCCAAAGGGGGGGAGGGGGGGGAGGATTGGGGGAATGGTGGGGAGAACTTTCCCCGTAAAAGGGGCCCAAGAGCCACAGAAAAGATGATTTGGCCTGACCAGGTAATCTAAGTGGGGAGATTGAGATGGAAGAGGCCCCACATAGCAACTTTCCTAAGTGTGCCTCTTTATATAATTGTTCCTAAAGCTGTACCTTGTATCCACAACCCTAGAAACACATCCACGATATTCATGTGCAGGAGACAACTTTTCAAAGACATGGTGTACATGACCTCCAGGATGCCTTATGTCAGGGTGTCATCCATTAGTGGATTCTTGATGAATAGTAGAAATGCAACCAGTTATTTGCAGGTTTGCCATGGGGTCTCTAAGCCCTTCTTATCCCTCCTTCCTTCCCCCCACATAATCAGAACAGGCCCCCGGGCAGAGGAGCGTGAGAATGTAATCTTTGTGGCACTGTGACTGGCTCATCAGCATGTCTGAGCTCTCCACTGTGGGAGGCTGCAGTGTAAGCACTTGCAGACAAACCGAGTCAGCCTGGAACTCGCTGGCCCTTCACCCGGAAGGCAGGACACCAGGCCAGACAGGAAGCAGCTGAGACCTCGGGCTGGGCTGGCTCTGCTGACAGCAACAGAATCCATCTCCCAGGAGCCTGCAGGCCATGAATCATAGTTACCTTGGGAACCCCACAGCCCAAGACAGTTGCCTTGCCTTTCAGGCTTGGAGAGCCGTGGAAGGGTGGGAGGAGACACAGAGCAATAAGGACGGCACTGGGTAGCGGGGTTTCCTGCGGTGTGTCAAAGGATGGAGAGAAGGATGAACAGATTCACATGGCTGTTGGCACGGTGCCTTCTACCCTTTTTGCTTCCAATCAAAGACTCCTGAAATGTTTCTAAAAAATATTTTTATTAATTTCAGAGAGGAAGGGAGAGGGAGAGATAGAAACATCAGTAATGAGAGAGAATCACTGATCGGCTGCCTCCTGCACACCCCACACTGGGGATTGAGCCCACAACCTGGGCATGTGCTCTGATCAGGAATTGAACCTTGACCTCCTGGTTCATAGGTCGAAGCTAAACCACTGAGCCATGCAAGCTGGGGCACTCCTGAAATTGTTAAGTCACTATCTGAAGGCTGTCCCTGGTCCCCACTTCCCAGTTTCTAGAACTGCTCTGGCCATAACAAATGCAGGGTTGGCCCAGTGGTGCCCCGGCAACAACTTTACCCACAATAATAACCTAGTAGTTTCTCACAGTTGACGGGTGTGATGGTAAGGAAGGGACACCATTTTTCATTTTGCTGAACTGGATGTAAGAAGCCAAGGCTCCTGGTCTTGGACCCACATATTTGTGTTAATATAACCAGAAGAAGAGGCCAGTGGTTTCTCTGTGGGGCTAGAAAACCTTGGGCCTTGCCCAGGAGATGCTGAATGAGGCAGTTCCATTCAAAAGAAAACCTGCAGCATGAATGCCTTGGCAGTTTTAGTGGAAACGGGAGTGAGGGCGGTGAGTGGCTGAATTATTGCAGGGTCAGTTTATTCCATGGGCAATCAGAGTATGCTGAGTAGGTTTTGGGATCTTTTTCTTTCTTTCTTTCTTTCTTTTTTTTTTTAACTGTCCCCAATTGCCAGGAAGCAGAATTCAATGCTGGAGAATGGTGGTGGGTTGTTTTTTTGTTTTGCTTTTTTAATATATTTTATTGATTTGTTACAGAGAGGGATAGAGAGTTAGAAACATCGATGAGAGAGAATCATCGATCAGCTGCCTCTTGCACACCCCCCACTGGGGATGTGCCCACAACCAAGGTACATGCCCTTGACCGGAATCAAACCTGGGACCTTTCAGTCCGCAGGCTGACGCTCTATCCATTGAGCCAAACCGGTTTCGGCTGGGATCATTTTCTTAACTAGAAGTTGGGACACATGCTCCAAAAAGCTCTATGGGATAATTAAGGACTTTTTTCTATGAAATTATATTATGTCAATTCACACGTAATCATTCATTCTTACAAAAAAATAATAAAAAATATACAAAATCCAGGACTATCACCTCTCTTGTGGGAGACCTGGCCTCTGTGCTTTTGGGGTTGAGGAAGCGAGCACAGCTGGATAAGGCACCTTCAGATCGATGTTTCCAGGAATACCCAGTGTAGTCCTGCCTTCCCTCCGTTCTCCTTGGCATCTAAATCTGGCCTCTGCTCTTCTTGTGGGAACACCAGAATGAAAAGATAACACATCTCCCTGGCTTCTAAAATGTCAGTTCTAGTGGTTGAGCGTCGACTTAGGAACCAGGAGGTCACGGTTCGATTCCCAGTCAGGCTGTGCCTGAGTTGCAGGCTTGATCCCCAGTGGTGGTGTGCAGGAGGCAGCCAATTGATTTGTGATTCTCTCTCATCATTGATGTTTCTATCTCCCTCCCTCCCTTTCCTTTCCTCTCTGAAATCAATAAAAATATATTTTAAAAAAAATAAAAATAGTCCTAGCTGGTTTGGCCAAGTGGATAGAGCGTCGGCCTGCAGACTGAAGGGTCCCGGGCTCAATTCCTGTCGAGGACATATGCCCGGGTTGCAGGCTCAATCCCCAGTAGGAGGCATGCAAAAGGCAGATGAACAATGATTCTCTCTCATCATTGATGTTTCTGTCTCTCTCTCCCTCTCCCTACCTCTCTGAAACCAATAAAAATATGTTTTAAAAAAATAAATAAAGCAAATGTCAGTTCTAACAGTCCCCATTGCTCATCTGGCCCTCCGTCCTTTCTCTCACCAGGTGAAGAGTCACAGTTTGAGATGGACATTTAAAGGACCAGCCACCAGATCGAGGATTGCCTCCGAGTCTCTCTGGCCCTTCTCCGGAGAAGAGTCACACCGCCAGTTACCATCCTGGGCAGCACTGGGTGTGGGGCCGACCACCCCAGTCCTCTGCTCCCTCAGTCAGGGCACCAGTCCCCCCTTCCTTTTGGTGAACACCAGCAGATACCTCTTTGTGCCTCCATTCGTGCAAGAGCTGGCACCCCAAGGGGAGTGACTCTCAAGAGCACACACACCCCACAGCCTGGGCCAGGAAGTGGACTTGGAGGAGCCCTTCTGAATGACCAACCGGCTCTCTTCCTCTGAGGGCACACTCCCCTTCCTTACGTTGGTGTGCTTGGGGAAGTCCCCCTCTCCTACTTCCTCCGCAGAGGAAATAAAAGCCACCTTTGCCCTTGGGCCAAAACTTCGCCCCTGTCTGAGCTTTTTTCTACTCCACGGGGATAGCAAAACACCAGCTACTCTGCACAGTGCATGTAAAGCACTTTCCTATGCATTATCTCATTCGATTCTCATGCTGATCTGTGACGGAAGTAGAGCAAATGTCTTCCTCATTTTACAGCTCAGAAGTCAAAATCACACTCTAGTAACTGAGTGGTGGGGCTGGGCTTGAACTGTGCTACTCTCCATCTCTTGTTTTCCCGTGGTGGGTGGCACCTCTTTTCTGGGCTTAGTTTCCTAAGCCTGGCACGTGTCCTATCACCTTCACTCTGTGCTTCATTCATGCAAGAATCAAAGGGAAGAGCTGAGCCTCAGCCAGTGTAGAGCCTCTTTGATCCATGTATCCCTTAGGGATACACACATGAGACAAGCCCCCTCTCTTTTTTTTTTTTTTTTCCACAAGCTATCTGCTTTACCATTTCATTGAAGCATACGATTTACCCATTAAGAAAAGTAGTACAAAAGAGCTTATATAGGATTAATAACCAGCAAGTGGTCCATGCAAATGGAGGTGACATTACATTTGTCCTGAGAAAGAGCGGGCTGGGCAGAGTCGGGCCCAGTGTTTCCGGAATCAGGTGGTCTTATGGATTCAGGGTGTGCAAGGACAGGACATCAAGTTGCCTGCTTTGGCCAGAACAGGCCATTTATGTGAGTGAAGATGGCTTTTATAAATGTCCAAAAAAGGCCAGATCTCTAAGGGCCTTGAAGGCCAAGCAGACATGGAGGAGCCCTTCTGAACGATCTGGCTCTGTAAGCACTTTCCTAGACATTATCTCGTTTACGATTCTCATGCTGATCCTGTGACAAGTAGAGCAAGTGTCATCCTCATTTTACAGCTCAGAAGACCAGCTCAGAAGTTGGGAGTCACACACTAGTAAATGAGAGATGGGCCTGGGTTTGAACTGGGTCTTTGCTGAGAAATAAGGTGTTTCTCATCATAGGCTGGGAGGGTGATGGCCTCTGACCAAGAGGCAGTGACTGACATGGACTTGACAAGCTCTGTGCTCGTAGCTCTGGTCAGTCTGCTCTTTGGGGAGAAGCAGGCCTTAGTGGCCAAGTCCCTGGCCTGGCCTTTTCTGTAGCTGAGTTGGAGTCCCCATCCTGCAGTGGGAATCCATGTGCACGGTGATGGTATGTGGAAGGACCCAGCCACAGTGGCCTGTTGACTAGACACACAGCATCCTTTTTTTTTTTTTTTTTTTTTTTTTTTTTTTTTACAGAGAGGAAGGGAGAAGAATAGAAAGAAACCGATCAGCTGCCTCCTGCACATCTCCTACTGGGGATGTCCCCTCAACCAATCGAACCTGGGACATTTCAGTCCGCAGGCCGACACTCTATCCACTGATAGGGCAGCATACCCTTTTTATATAAAAAGGAAGTGAAACCATGGAGAGACCACCACCATCAGAGCAAGGCACAATTAAAGCTCCAACTAGGATCAAATGAGATCTGATCAGCCTTTCCAATCCCTTAGCTTTTCATTGAAAGCACCTTACTCTCTCCCTTCCTGACCAACCGGAGGTCTTGGCCACAGTCCGCATGATCAGATCCATCGCTCTTCCAGGTGCTACATTTCAGGATCCAAGAGATAAAAAATAAAAATAAAAATCAGCTTCTCTGACAATAAGGAAATTGTTCACAAGTTGTGTATCTTTCTCATTGATTGAAAGTATCCTCCAGCCGAAACCAGTTAGGCTCAGTGAATATAGAGTGTCAGCCTACGAACTGAAAGGTTCCGGGTCAATTCCGGTCAAGGGCATGTACCTTGGTTGTGGGGACATCCCCGGTGTGGGGTGTGTAGGAGGCAGCTGATGGATGTTTCTCTCTCATCGATGTTTCTAGCTCTCTGTCCCTCTCTCTTCCTCTCTGTAAAAAATCAATAATATATATATATATATATATATATATATATATATATTGGGTCGGCAGCTAAGTAATTGCGGATTTTTTAAAGAAAATCAAAGACAATTTTTTCATGGAACTAAATAACTTTATTCTGTAATGTATTGCCCATTTTGATCAATGACCTTTTGCCATCTTTCAGGCAGCATCATAATCCCACGTTCAAAAAACTTCTGGTTTTTATTAGCAAAAAACTGAATCAGGTACGATTTGACATCATCATCATTATTGAAATTTTTACCATTCAAGGAGTTTTGTAAAGATCAAAACAAAAAGTAATCAGATGGTGCAAGGTCAGGACTATATGGTGGATGTGGCAAAACATCCCAACCAAGCTCCATTAATTTTTGCCGAGTGACCAAAGATGTGTGTGGCCTTGCATTGTCATGATGGAATACAACACCTTTTCGATTTGTCAATTCGGGCCGCTTTTCTTCAACTGCATTGTTTAATTTCGTTAGTTGTTCAATGTAGACATCAGAATTGATCGTTCGGTTGGGTGGTAAGAGTTCAAAGTAGACAATTCCTTTGTAATCCCACCAAACTGATAACAAAACCTTCTTTTGATGAATATCAGCTTTTGATGTTGTTTGAGTTGGTTCACCTGGCCTGCTCCACGATCTTTTCCGCTTGATATTGTTGTAAACAACCCATTTTTCATCGCCAGTTATCAGTTGTTTTAAAAATGGATCATTTTCATTACGTTTCTTTAGCAAATCGCAGCTGCTAATGCGTTGCGTTAACTGTGATTCTTTAATTTCGTGAGGGACCCATGTATCGAGTTTTAAAACATAGCCAAGTTGTTTTAAGTGATTTTCAATGCATGTATGTGATACATGAAGCTTCTCTGCAATCTCACGTGTTGTACTGTGACAGTCCGAATTGATTATTGCTTTGATTAGGGCGTCATCAACTTCAACTGGACGACCAGAGCGTTTTTCATCTTTGAGTGAAAAATCACCAGAACGAAATTTGGCAAACCAATTTTGACACTGCCGTTCTTTTAAGGCTTCGTCACCATAAACAGCACATAACTTTTTATGAGCTTGCGATGCGTTTTCCCTTTGCGGAAATAAAAAAGCAAAATATGACGAAAATGTTCCTTTTGATTTTCCATTTTTCAACGAACGCCAAACGAAAACTACAAAACAGATCAAAAAACTTTTTTTACTGATTAACAGCTGAATAGCCAACTATCAATAACAAAATGTGTTTTACATTTGTACTACGTCTGCAAACCTAAAAATTCAACTGAAGCCATATATGTGTGAAACCCGCAATTACTTAGCTGCCGACCCAATATATATATATATATATATATATATATATATATATATATATATATATATTTTTTTTTTTTTTTTTTTTTTTTTTTTTTTTTTAAGTATCCTCTAGGAAACCCAGGTATTTCTGGAGTATTATTCTGACTGGATCATGTGGAATAACAAAGACCTATGACACAGTCCTTGTCCTTGAGGAAGTGAAAATCTTAGGGAGAGAAGGCTCCTATGTTCCAGTGTATGGAGTCTTAAAGCTTCTCTAGAGATACTCTAGAAAACCATCAGTTTGACCTGCTCACCCTCTGGCATCAGTGAACGCACTGTTTGCAGTCAGGAAACCCAGTCTGTGGGACAGCCACATGTGATGAACCAGGAAATAGAAGTATTTTAAGCTATGTTATGTTCCCAAGGAGCTTACAACCTGATCTGGAGATGAAAGGTTCTATGAATAGTAAAAGGACACCCAGAAATGTCACAAGACAATATGTGATTGTCCAAGGCTAGGAGGCTGTGTTGATGCCACTAGTGAAGAAAATCAGATGCTGGCAGGATTTTAATTTGGAGAGTGCCTTCCTGGATCAGGAACGGCCTGAGGTACAGTGGCCAGAAGAACAGTTTAGCTAGAGCCGTGGTCGGCAAACTGCGGCTCGCAAGCCACATGCGGCTCTTTGGCCCCTTGAGTGTGGCTCTTCCACAAAATACCACGGCCTGGGAGAGTCTATTTTGAAGAAGTGACGTTAGAAGAAGTTGACGTTTTAAAAAAATTGGCTCTCAAAAGAAATTTCAATCCTACTGTTTTGATATTTGGCTCTGTTGACTGAGCTTGCCGACCACTGAGCTAGAGGAATGTCAAAGCTGTTGGGTTTTCCCTACATAAATGAAGAGGCTGAACCAGGTTGGTAGAAATGGCAATAGGATACTTTGGAAAAGGAGGTTTAACAGCACTTGGTGAGATAGGAGGAGAGATGTGTCAGAGATTTCTGGTCTGTGAGCCTCAGAAAACAGGTCAGAAAGAAATGCCAATTTGGGAGCTACACAGAGTAAACAGTAGGAAGGCCAAAAACAAACTTTGGGGAATGCTCCCAGTGAGCATGAGTGCAAAATAGGACCTGAACTTCCAGTAATTTTCCAACCTCCACACTACTGTTGGCACAGCTGTGGGCAGCCCTCCAGCTCCCAGGTAGTCAGGTGAGGTATGGAGGAGGCCATCTTTTTACTGGCACCCTTTAGTGCGTTATTCATCATTGTTGAAACAAAGAAAGCTCAAGGACACGCAGCCAACCAAGAAATCCCAAGGCCTGAAACCAGTACTTCAAGAAAACCTGAGTTCTTTAAAAGACTCAGCAAGCGGTCTTTTCCAGATATACCCAAACTCATTCTGATTTAACAAACCTTTGTTAAACCTCTTCACACCCAGCATGATGCTAAGCTAGATCTTAAGGCAACACATGAGCATTTTAAGACAAACACCTGAGAAAAAAATAATCCCAGGAGGCATGATTAAGGGCAGATTAAGTGGCATGAGAGTGTGACAGGTCAGCAGGAGAGGAGCAGTGGAAGAGTGCAAAGGATA
Source organism: Pipistrellus hanaki (assembly GCF_964339955.1). Lineage (NCBI taxonomy): Eukaryota > Metazoa > Chordata > Mammalia > Chiroptera > Vespertilionidae > Pipistrellus > Pipistrellus hanaki. The sequence goes on from NC_140505.1 coordinate 20,270,692, forward strand.
TGGAGGCTGTAGGGGAAACTGCCAGAGCAAAGGTGTGCTGTCTGGAATGAATAGTGTGGGTGAGACTGAAGTGTGCCATATAGGTTTAGGTTATTGAAATGTGGTTGAATGAATGCCTTCTGTATTCTGGAGCTTTACTACCATCTTATTTATGGCCCCATCACTTAAAGTAGGTGTTTTTACTCCTGCGTTACACATGTCCACGGTCAGTGTATATCAGAATTAGGATTCCAGCTTCTATCTGTCCAATATGAAAGTCCATCCTCATTATACCACATGTGTTGGAACTGAGATCTGGGCTGTTTGGATTCTGAGCTGTAGGCAACTCGGATGTTGGTTGCAGGTATTAGAGCAAGGCAGTAATAGATTGGGGTTAAGGTAAGTCAGGAGGAAGAAAGTAAAGTCATTCAGATGTTCATTGGGTTGCTTAGACTTAGTGGGGTGGGGCGTAGGGAGACAAAGGAATGAAAGAAGAGTGATAGCATTTTCTCACTATTTAGTGCCTACTATGTGCCTATGGGCAAGCACTGTTTTATGCACTAGAGAGAGCAGCGGGCAAAACTAAGCCTTTCAGAAGCTGGTGTAACATCTCTAAGAATTGAAGCCATGCGTGTGATTCCTATGTTGTGCATGCAGCTTTCATTGCTGAAATCAGAAACCTGGTCTCCTCACAATGCAGTTCAGAATTTAGCATGGCCAACCCTCCCTGCCCCCACTGAGCAGAGGACATGTGCTCCTTGCTGTGGGGACAATTAATCCTGCATAGAAGAGCTCTGACAGGCAGCAAACACCTGTTTCTGGAAATAACTTGAGCAAAGTCTCCTCAAATGCAATAGATTAAATATGCATGAGAAAATAAGGACATGCAGGTTAATTGGGGAAAAGTTCAATCTCTACAGATTAGGTTTCCCTGAATGAGTGTGACTTCAACGTATCTTACAAGGAGAGTGGGAGAGGATGCCCCCCTGCCAACGTGGAGGGCGATCTTTCCTTCCCCAGCTGTTCAGAGACCCTAGGACAGGGAAGCCAGTTTTATTTTTTTTAATTTTATTTTTATTTTTTTAATTCTTAAATCAATCTTTATTGTTCATATTATTACAAAGGTTCCTCATTTCTTCCCCCCTCCACCGGTTCCCACCCCACCCTCCAACCCCTCCCACCCCCCATTGTCCTCATCCATAGGTGCACAGTTTATGTTCAGTCTCTTCCCGCATCCACCACTCCCCTTAGGGAAGCCAGTTTTAAAGGAAGCCCTTTGACTCTGGCCAAGTAGCTCAGTTGATTAGAACATCCTCCTGATACACCAAGGTTGTAAGTTTGATCCCTGGTCAGGGCATATATAAGAAGCAATGAAGGCATAAATAAGTGGAACAACAAATACATGTTTCTCTCTACCCCCCCCCCCAATACTTCAGGAAAAGCTGGATTTGTTAATAGACTCAGCAAGTGGTCTTCCTCACTCTCTAAAAAAATATATATATATATATATATATATATGGTTTGTTTGTTTAGTAATACATTTTTTATTGAAGCATAACATACAGAAAAGTCCACAAATCAAAGAAATACAATTGAAATGAATTTCAAACTGAATGTACCTGTGTTAAAATCAATAAATATTTTAAAATAAAATAAAGGAAGCCCTTTGAGCCTTAACCCCTTACTATTAAATTCTCAAGAGGAATGAAGGTTGATTTCTAGTTAGAATACTCAACGTAGTGCTGCCTCCTGCTGGAAGCATTGCTTAAAACCAGGAAGGAAGCATACATCTCAGAAACAATTATTCCACTCCACACGTTTAGGTGGAGGAAAGGGAAGGATGCCACATGCATCCTAGACCTGAGCACACTTCTCCGCATGTTCTCAGGATTTGCAACTGGACCCTCATCTCTGAGAGGAATGCTGAGGGAGCTTTGCAGACAGGGTGGCCGGAGGGGTATTGCAGGAAGACCCAGGGCGTAGAACACTTGCATTGCTTCCTGGTTTGAGTCAGGCCAATTAGAACCCCGCCTCCTCCCTCCAGCCAAACAGCCATGCCTAGGGCCATACTGCCCTCTGACCCTCAATTCACCAAGTGGCTCTATCCACCACAGAACTCCACCTAGCATCTGAGTTTACCCTTTTAGGGCTCTTCTCAACTCAAACTTCCACCATAATTTTGCATTTAAATCTTTTCCTAGTCACTCCACCCTATCATGGGAGAAGCAAGATTGCCTTCCTAAAGGACTGTGAGGGCTCTGAACTGATAGAAACGCCTCCCTTAGCTTCTATAGGGTAGGTTCAGATTTGATCGGTATCATGGCTATGAATGTAGTCACTTAGGTAATCCCCCAACTCCTGGATAGTTGCAGCTTCTGAGCCCTTCAAGAACCACCAAGAAGCCCATCCACAGCTGCGCTTCCCAGCTCCCCAGCAGACAAGGGACATTTACAGTGTACTGGAACGTTCCGATGTCCTCCATAGCGGCATTGACACCAAAATACTCTGTAAGCCTGACGAATTTTGCCACTCTTACTCAATTCACTGATAAATTCAGTTCTAGTGGTGCTGGTCTGATTTGGGGGAGAAGTAGCATGACTCCATCTCTCCTTTCCTCTGTAGACGGCATCTAACCCAGGTCAGCTCTTTTGCGCTGCCCAGAGGCAAAAGAGGTTTTGTGTGTGGGCACCTTGTGATGTGTGTATGCCCTCTGGTCCACCTCCTCTATCTAGTCAGCCCTAGTTTGGGGAGATCACAAACTACAGAGGAACAAGTTAGCACTACTACTAGAAAGAATAGCACAAAGAAAATGAGGCAAAAGTGCACTGTGTTTAGTAGGAAGCTGATTGCTTTTGAACTTCTCAGAGAGGTATCCTAATATATAAAAATCCAGGGCCGTCATGACTGAAACACCCAGATGTATCAAAACAATAGGCTATGTGGGGCAACAAGGTCGGCAGGGGGGTTAGTGAGGGACAACCAAACGACTGAACAGCAGGCTGTGTGGAGTGACCAGGCTGGCAGGGGGCATGTTAGTGAGGGACAACCAAACAAGTGAACAGCAGGCTGCATGGGGCAACCAGGCTGGCAGACAGGGGGCAGTTGGGGGCGACCAGGCTAGCAGGAGGGCAGTTGGGATGATCAGGACAGCAGAGGGGAGGAACAGTTGGAGGCAACCAGGCCAGCAGGGGAGGCAGTTAGGCGTGATCAGGCTGGCAGGGGGAGGCAGTTAGGGGTGACCAGACAGGCAGGCAGGTGAGCAGTTAGGAGACAGCAGACCTGGATTATGAGAGGGATGTCCAACTGCCGGGGATCGGGCCTAAACACGTAGTCAGACATACCCCAAGTGGTCCTGGATTGGAGAGGGTGCAGTGTGGGCTGAGGGGACCCCTCTCTTTGCGCACAAACTTTGTGCACCAGGCCTCTAGTATTACGAATAAGCATCAGGATTTGTTATGAGTGAAATGATGACTGCATTCATCCTCAGACAAGTGAGCCAAATAGGATTATGGACATCTGGGTCTACAGGGGGAAAAAAGTTCTCAGTTATAACTGAGGACTACAGAAGCCTATACACTCACATAAAAACTGTACAAAACATGGTTTCCTTAGGAGGTAACTTTAAAGGGGTCTACATAATGGATGGGTATAAGGAGTGAGGCACAATCCAGATGGGAAAAAGCGGGGAAGCAGGCCCAAACCCAGGGAGCTGAGGAGGAGGTGGGATGTGCTGAGAATGGGAGGCCATTCGCTGGGCACTCTTGACCACTGAGCTGAGTCTGAGTTCTCACTGAAAGGCAATAAGGAACTTCCTAAAGGTGAGGTGATGCGGAAGTGTCGAAGGACTGGCCAGGAGGGACTGGAGTAGGAAAGCCTAACTGGGTAATCCTGGTGAGGAGATAAAACTACAAATAGTGCGAGGCAGTAGAACTGAGAAGCAGCGAGGGAGCAGTTAAAGATCTTGCTCCCTGGCATATGTCATCAGTTTAGCTCAAATAAACTCTTTAAAAAAAAATTTTTTTTAAAGAAACAAAAGTGAAAATGGTAGCAAAAAGTGAGGGAGAAGACAAAGAACAATTTTTGAAAGATTTTATTTACTTCTCATTTGAGCAACACGTGTACACTGTTGAACACTTGGAAAATATAGAGAAAGAATAAGAAGCAGTCTTTATAAACCCACCACTCAAGAATAACAACTGTGAGCATTTGAATGCTATATTTGAGGGTGAGAGGAGAATGGGCTCTGTATTTTCACCACCAGCCAGGCAAATAATTTAGCTTGCAGCTGTCAGCTGCATCCAGTCAGCTTTCTGGCAAGCTGAGTCCTCCGCTGGGGACAGAGAGCTTCCAAGAATGTTTCTCCTGACTGTCCATCCTAAACTTCCTGCCCAGTGCTCTATGAGTGGTTTCAATTAACTTATCTTCAGAAGGTGCCCCGTTGGGTGGATGGATACCTGTCTTCCTGTCTTTCCCATCCCAGAAATGAGGTCTGGTTCTATCTTAGCCTAAAATCTCAAAACTCAAATATTCTCTTCTCTTACCTCAACCTCTCTCCATCCCAGTTCCTACCTTCTCATCGGGACTGCTGGACGCTGAATTCTCCAGTTTTTCCTGTGCCTCTGCTCTCTCACATGCCATGGTTAACCATCTGAACTCTCTCTGACTATCAGCTTTGGTTGCTTTTGATCTTGGCCCTTATTTTACTTGCCTGGCAGAACTGAAAACTAAGATGAATGTCCCATTCATCTTTGCTATTATAGTTACGCAGCTTAGTGCTGCTGGAAGGAAGCATGGAAGTTATAAATTGGAGCCACAAAAGATGTACAGTCTCAGAGTTCAGCCAGGCCTTCACTGTGAGCCACCAATGTTTTCCCTTGGTCTCCTGTTTCCCCTTAATAATGATAAATGACATCCTTATTCCTTCCTCATGCTTTCCTCCAGTCCCCGGAGACCAATAGATTCCCTCTCAAAAATGTATACACACACTTTGAATAATTATAAAAGTAGTTTTTATTAAAATATATTATAAAAGTAGTTTTTATTAAAATATATTTCATTTTCAAAATTGAACTATCAGCTGTTAACATTTTGAGGGGACACCCAGTTATAATATACTAGAGGCCCAGTGCATGGATTCATGCACCAGTGGGGTCCCTTGGCCTGTCCTGTGAGGTTCAGGTAGAAACCACTCTCCAACCTCACCCAAGGGGTCCTGGATTGTGGAGAGTGCAAGTTCAGGGCTGAAGAGGAATCTCAGGAGGGCTCCAGGGTATATATGGCCTGTCTCGCACAGTCCCTATCTGGGCCAATTGGGGCCAGCCAGCCAGGGAGGGGCCCCAGGAAGTTGTCTGGCTGGGGAGTGACTGTGGGAGGCCTCCAGGGCGTGTCCAGTCCCCATCGGCCAGACCCCAGGGGGTCCAAACTGCATGACCAGCGGTATGCTAGGGGAGGAAAGGTTACCCTGGGGGCAAGGTCCCACCCTGCATTTGTCCTTTGGCACCCAGGGCCTTTCAGCCTGGTGACCTTCTGTCCCTGGCCCATCATCCTTACTCGGCCCTTGTCTAACTGCCTATGACACATCTGTCTATGCATTCATTCATTGATTCTTGTACGTGCCCTGACTTGCAACTTTGGCTTATTAGGATGAAGCTCTAACTAACTGAGCTACCCAGGCGGGGCCCAACATTTTTTAAACAAATAATCTATTGCCGAAACCGGTTTGGCTCAGTGGATAGAGCTTCAGACTGCAGACTGAAGGGTCCCGGGTTCGATTCCAGTCAAAAGCATGTACCTTGGTTTCGGGTACGTCCCCAGTAGGGGGCGTGCAAGAGGCAGCTGATTGATGACTCTCATCGATGTTTCTAACTCTCTCCCTTCCTCTCTGTAAAAAAATCAATAAAATATAATTTTTTAAAAAGTCTCTTCTTTCCTTAAACAAGAGGGCGAGTGACAAAACTTCTTTTTAAAAAAATAATCTATCAACTGATAGGTAATTCAATTAGGTCCTCCTCCAATTTTGTCAAAAACCCATTGAGAAATCAAGTATCTACAAAATTTCATTTGTTGTGCCTGGCATCCCAGAGGTCTGTACACCCTGGGACAATACATCACAGTAAGATCAGATGCAGGATTGGAAAGAAGTAGCACTTTTTTTTTTTTTAAGTGGGACAAAAAACTTTTTAGGAATTAGGTTGTAAACATTAATTTCCTGAAAACTGTCCTGGTCTGAATACTTATAGGGTTTGTATTCTGTTTGCAGACCTTGGCTCTGAATGACTCTACTCCAATGACTCCACTTACCAATGTGGTGGCTGATTCCTCGCGTTCTTACCTTGAGCCTCTACTGTTCCTTTCTCTAAGGACCAAGCCTCTCGAAACTCTTAAGCCTCTCAGCCAGCACCTGGCTCCCTCCCTTTCCAGCTTCGTTTTCCTTCCCTTACACTCGCAGCTTCTAGAACACACAGCGCTTCCTGCCTCTCCCGCCTGGACCCTCCTGCATCCACATCCCCTCCCTGGCCCTCGCCTCCTCGCTGCGGCTTTTGGCTAGGCTCCCATTTCCAGAGGCCGGGCGAACACGTGCGCCAAGTGGCGGAGTATTAGGGCTAGGAAACAAACTACGTCCAGGACGGAGTAGTCAGTTTCCCACATTTGAAAGGTGAGAAAGCTGGCCATGAACACCACAGCGTCCCAGCCTGTGGGCAGCCAGGGCTCTCCAGGTTATTTCCAGTTTTAGCCAAGAATCTGCGCAGCACCCGCCCCCGGAATGGAGTAAGTGCTGGAGGAAACACCACTAACAGGTCAGCCTCCCGAGCCTTCCCCTAGCTTTGCTGGTGGCTAAGCCCAGCCTCGGTGCCCCGCCCACTTCTGTCAGTCCCGGGTCCTTAAAGTGGGCGGGGAGCGCGCCTCACTCAGACAGTCGGAGGGACCCACCGGGGGCCTTTACTGTTTGAAGACTGCGGGGGGCAGGCTGCAACTCGCGCGAGACGGCTCCCGTATTCTCGCGAGAAGTCTAGGAGGCGTCCGCGATGGCGGCGGCGGGAACGGGACCCGGACCCGGAGTGGGTGCAGGAGCTGGCCCTGCAGCGGCCGCAAATGCAACGGCGACGGAGGAAGGGGAGACGAAGCCGGCGGCCGCGGCGGCAGCCGCTCCAGCTGGAGAGGGGACATCTGCTGCTCCAGCAGCAGAGCCCGGCTCCGGGGAGGCCGAGAGCGGGTAAAACGCCCTGCAGTCCCTGGAGGAGGACGCGGGGAGGGAAGCCCGCCCCTCCTGGAATCCCGCGGCTCCCGGGAGTCCTCCCGCCCGCCCCTTTCGAATCTGGGCCCCGCCGCCAACGGCTCGCCCTGCCCCCTTGGGCACCTTAGCCCCACCCGCCGCTTGGCCCGTCCCCTCTGATCTGGATCTCAGACAACGCCCCTTTCCGCACCTTTTAATTAAGGTCTGTGAGAGCCTGGTTTCTGGTCCTGCCTCTGGTCCTTGCACCTCGGCCCGGGGCAGGTAACGCAGTCTTCTAGCAGGAACCCCTCAACTACCCCAGAGAAGAAAGCTCTTGGACTTGCCAGGCTGGAAGAAGTGGCGGCCCTTCTGAAACCGAGTGGGAGAGCTGCAAACCTCCTCCAGGACCAGTTCCATCCCATGTGGATTTGTCTGTAGGGCTGATGAGGCTTCCCTGTGGCCTGTGTCTGAGCCACATTCTTCCTAACCCAGGGCATCAAACCTGAGACCGGGCTTGGAGAAAAAGCTGAGGGTGAAGTCCACCGGTACTTGGATCATTATCTTTGGAATAGGCGTTTTGAAGTTTGCTTCTCTTGAACAAAAGTTTTACTTTGAGTGTTTTCCTTGTCTTTCAGGGATGCGAACTCTGTTGATGTAAGTGGTGGTTTGGAGACAGAATCCTCTAATGGAAAAGATACACTAGTACGTAGTTATGAATGTTTGGCAAAATGGGGGTGGTTTTGTTTTGTTTTTTAGTTTTTAAGTGAGTCGAAAATGCAATATAGGTCAACTAACTTGATCCACTAATTGCTCTGTGGACACAGGAAGGTGCTGGGGATACTTCTGAGGCGATGGATACCCAGGCGGGCTCCGTGGATGAAGAGAATGGCCGGCAGTTGGGAGAAGTGGAGCTGCAGTGTGGGATATGTACAAAATGGTTCACAGCGGACACCTTTGGCATAGATACCTCGTGAGTATTTTTGTAGTTTTGCAAGAATCGCTTTGTGGAACAGATCTCAACATGTCCAACAGTTTAGTAGCTTGTAGGCAAGTATTAATGTATAGGTTTTTTTTTTCCAGTGTCTCCTAACCGTTGCTTAAGTGAGTGGTAGGATTTGAATCAGGAGTTGTTTTAATACCCTGAGCAATGTTTTCTGTCTACTGAGCACAGCCCTAAGAGGTACAATGATATATATATTATTTTTGCTTTTGAGCTTGCAATCATTTTGAGACAAAAACCATGCAACTACAAAGTATTATATAAGCAGAATTAAGACAGTATCATTTAAATCTTGTATTGGGTGTGGTGGATTGGGGGGAAATGTAAGGGTTGATAGACGAGGTGGACAGAGCATGATGTCAGAAATTTGAGATGACCCTCCATGCCTGAGCCATCCTTACTGTTGCTTCTAACTCACTCCCTTTAGATATCCTGAGTTCTCCCACCAGCAAAAACTATTTTTAATCTTTCGCCTTTTCTAGTGAATTAAAATCATTTTATGGTGGATTGAGAAAGAGAGGCTTCTTTCTTTATCAACATCTAGCAAGTGACAATGACTGACTCACTGTCTACGGTAATGATTGCTTTGCTGGCTCTCTCTGGCATTCCATATGGTCCTTATAAAACAAGTAAATTTAGACAAGGCTATCTCAAAAATAAGGCTGCATTGGTAAATTAATTTCTTTGGGTGGGATTGTGAAGAAATACCCTCATTTGTAATTTGAATGCTTGCTAGTTAAAAAGTTATATGGGTTTTAGAAATGCTAATGGTCTAGTTAACATGTGACTGGTGACTAGATAGGATGTTTACAAAAGAGAGGAAAGTATTGAAGGGTCAGGAAGAAAGAATTGGTAGAAAGATCATTAGGGAAAATAAATTAACTAAACAAATCGTAACTTAGGAAATACCTGAAATCTGGCCACTTTGACCAGAGAGGGTTGGTTTCGATAGACAGGACCTAGGAAAGGAAATTTATCGGGAGAGGGAGCTTGGAGCAATCCAGGGAAGAATCAAACCACAGTTCACAGTTTTGGTAGAGACCAGTTTGTACCTGAATTAGAGAAGTTACACCTAAAGCCCAACTAAGTGGGAGAGCTTATGTTCTGCAGCTGAAAAAAGCTGCTCTAAATACATGGTTGGGTTTTAATTAAATAATTATATACCTACCTATCTCTGGTATGAGGCTTTGCTTTCTGCAAATGAGTTTATTACAACAGGCTGTTTAATAGAAGGTATTCTAGAGACGAATAAAGGTAAGGGTATTTAATCTTAACCTTCATAAGAATGTTTCTCAATTTCTTGAGTAGCAATGAACACATTTGGGAACCTTCTTTTTGAGGCTACCTTAAGCTAGTTTCAGCAGAGTCCAAGATAAACTTGCCTTTATTTTCATTTCTTCTCTTCCACCTTAAACCAATCTTTTCTTTTTCTGTTACTTCCTTTTTTTTTTTTTTTTTAAGTGTTTTTTATTATTTTTTAGCGAGAGAGGAAGGGAAAAGGAGAGAGAGAGAGATTGATGTAAGAGCGAGATTTCAGCTTTTTCTTGCAAGCCCCCTGCCAGGATTGAGCCCGCAACCTGGGCATGTGTCCTGACGGGAAATTGAACTGGTAACCTTTCAGTGCCCAGGACGATGCTCCAACCAACTGAGCCACACTGGCCAGGGCAATCTTCCCTGTCTCTTAAATCTGAAGTTACTACTTGGATCTTTTAAACTCTTATAGACTAACTCGTGGCCCTGTGCACAAAATTCATGCACATTAAAAGGAGATTAATTAGAGGAAATGTTTTAATATTGCTATTTGCCCTTTCGCTGTAATAGTAGTTTCAGAGATTAAAGAAAATGAGTAAAATGTATATGAAAATCTTTCTCCAGTCAGAGTCTGGGGTATGTTGTGGGACCCAGAGTAAAGTCCCCACCCACCCACAGTGTCTCAAAATAGCACAAGACCCAGAACCAGCTGGCCCCACCCCCATTGGGTGAGATCCAGAGCCTGCTGGCCCAGGACTGGGGGGAGAAGAGGACAGTTTGCAGCCTCAGGGCGCCCATCAAGCCCATAGGTGAGGGGCACAGCCTGAGGTCCCCAGCCTGGGCCGGGGGTCATATCTTGAGGTTGCCTATCAAGCCCACCAGGTGAGGGGACACAGCCTGAGATGCCTGGTCAAGCCCCTGGTGGGGGTGCAGCCTGAAGTCCCCTGGCACAGCACTGGGGGGCATGGCAGAGGTCTCCCATCAAGCCCCATCAGGTAGGGGGCTCGGTCTCAGATCCCTGCTGATTGCTCGATAAGGCTCATTATAGGAACTCTGCCTCCACTGTGGGTGCTGCCATCTTTGTGATAGTGTGATGGTCAATTTGCATATTCCCTCTTTATATAGATAGATTCCATTTGTAAAATTCATTTGGTAATGAGGCAAGTAATGTTTTTTTGATTTCTTTGTTTTCTTCTTGAATAATTATTTACTTTTATTTTTTTTAATTTTTTAAAATATATTTTATTGATTTTTCACAGAGAGGAAGAGGGATAGAGAGTTAGAAATATCGATGAGAGAGAATCATCAATCAGCTGCCTCTTGCACACCCCCTACTGGAGATGTGCCCACAACCAAGGTACATGCCCTTGACCGGAATCGAACCTGGGACCTTTCAGTCCTCAGGCCGACACTCTATCCACTGAGCCAAACCGGTTTCGGCCTTTTATTTCTTTTTTAATCCTCACCCAATGAACCAAAAGATAGATATAAAGACAGTAAAGCAACAAGCAGACTGTCAAATTGATTTTTAGAGAGAGTAGAAGGGAGAGAGAGAGAGACAGACAGACAGACAGACATAGACATTAACTGGTTGCCTCCTGCTTGAGACCGAGCCCCAACTGGGGTCAGGGATCAAACCTGCACCCAAAGTACATGCCCTTGACCAGGAATTGAACCCAAGACCCTTCAGTCCTTGGATCGATGCTCTAACTACTGAGCAACCAGCCAAGGCATTATTTACATTTTTAATCTTTTAAAAAATTTTTAGTATGTTTTTATTACTATATATATAGAGAGAGAAACATTGATGTGAGAGCCAGAAACCTGGGCATGTTCTCTGACCAGGAATTGAACCAGTGACCTTCTGGTGCATGGGACAATGCTCAATCAACTGAGCCACATCAACCAGGGTTTTAATTAATTTTTTTATACATTTTGTCTACCCTTTCCAATAATGTTATTAGCATTTTAAATATATATTTAGAGGTCTTTAAATACAAATAGATAAAGATATTTGAAGAGACTACTTTATCTTCTTCCACAGTTCACTTGGCATACTCTTTTTAGATACTCAAAAACTAACCCAAAGTACCAGAGAGAACCTTCCAAATGCTGAATTAGCCACTATGGTGGATAATGTCTTATTAAATATTTGTGACAGAAAAATCCAGGTATTTGTAAAAAACACAAATTCAGTTTTAATTTTTAGGGACCTTTTTTTTTTTAAAATTAAATTATTATCTGTGTACATATTTTAACATTGCCCCCCCCCCCCCAATACATACCCTCCCTCCCCAGAGTTTTGTGTCCATTGGTTGTACTTATATGCATGTATACAAGTCCTTCGGTTGATCTCTTATCTCCCCCAGATTTCCCTCCCCTCCCCGCTGTAATTTGACAGTCTGCTTGTTGCTTTACTGTCTTTATATCTATCTTTTGGTTCATCAGTTTATAATGTTCTTTAATATCCATAAATGAGTGAGGTCATGTGGTATTTCTCTTTCATGACTGGCTTATTTCACTCAGCATGATGTTCTCTAATTCAATCCAAGTTGCTGCAAATGATGAGAATTCCTTTTTTATGGCAGCATATGATTTTTAGGGATCTTTTAAGATTATATTAATGCTAGTAGCCTGGTGCACAAATTCATGCACATTGAAAGGCAATTAATTAGAAAGAATACTTAAATATCACTATTCTCCTTTTTTCCATAATAGAAGTGTCAACCAAATTCACGATCAACAATGACAGATAGAAACACACATGCAATTGGCACCAGCAAGAGCTTTATATGTATCAAGCATGCACAAGCCATCTTAGCCTTTTATAGATATAGAATAAACTTGCTTAATTAGACCTGCTTTCTGATTTGCTAAACTTTTTCCAGTCCAGTGAAGCACCCCAACTTCTCTTTCAGGTAATTGTCAGCAACACAGCAGTAAATATCAACACAGATCACGCAGGGAAAACAAAGGGTAAAATATTTAACTGCAGCAGTGTTTGACTATATTCTACGCTGTGACAAAACCTGAAGTCGTTTTGAAGGTCCACCATTTCTTCTTTTCAGTTGGGTCAAGTTTCTAAGCTTTCTAAATCTCCATTCTCTGGCTAATGAAAAGAAAATAGGATTCCACTAACTCTCCCATCTATCTACTCTAGGACTTCTGTGAGGATCAAATGAGATGAGGCACAGGAAAACACTTCACAGACATTTGGTTAAAGTGTGAAATGTTTGCCGAAGCCAGTTTGGCTCAGTGGTAGAGCGTCGGTCTGCGGACTGAAAGGTCCTGGGTTCGATTCTGGTCAAGGGCATGCACCTTGGTTGCGAGCACATCCCCAGTAGGGGGTGTGCAAGAGGCAGCTGGTTGATGTTTCTCTCTCATTGACGTTTCTAGCTCTCTATTTCTCTCCCTTTCTCTCTGTAAAAAATCAATAAAATATATATATATTTTTTAAAAAGTGTGAAATGTTTGCACCTGGCTATAAAGCAAGTCATGTTCCTGGGCTGAAGAAACTGCAAGGAGGTTAGTCGCTAGGGAGAGGAAGCCAGGTGTTGCTACGTGACATCATTACCCAGACAGTTGGATATTCAGCATTTTAGCCTTTTATATATAGATACATTACTGTGAACTTTCACTGTTGTTTTACTTCTCATAAAGAAATGTGTGTTCATAAGTTCACTAAGTTGTACAATTTGACTTTTACAGATCCTGTCTACCTTTCATGACCAACTACAGTTTTCACTGCAATGTGTGCCATCATAGTGGGAATACCTATTTCCTTCGGAAGCAAGCAAGTAAGAACAAAGTGCTCTGGAGTACTGCAAACGAATTAACCTTTAGTTAACTGGGAAAGAAGAGGGATTTGGGCGTAGCAGAATCAGGAAACCTTTGCCTGGTAGCTGGTGAAAGTTGCATCAAGGTTTAGCTCTGAATAATTGCTGTTGTCTGTTTTAGATAAAATAATGACTACTTCTTGTTAATTTGTTATTTTGTTAATTTTTAGACCACGTGGTTGAATATTCTTTTGGTAATAAAATCTAGTGTCATAGATAACTTTTTCTTTTTGTTTTGATAGACTTGAAGGAAATGTGCCTTAGTGCTTTGGCCAACCTAACATGGCAGTCCCGAACACAAGATGAACATCCAAAAACCATGTTCTCCAAAGATAAGGTAGGGATGCAATTAGTGTAATTGCAATTATGCCAAAAAATCTTAAAATATATATATATATATTTTTTTTAAATAAATCTTTATTGTTCATATTATTACAAATGTTCCTCCCCCCCCCCCCCCATTGCTCTCCTCCACCAGGTTCCCACCCCACCCTCTGCCCTTTCCCCACCCCCCATTGTCCTCATCCATAGGTGCACAGTTTATGTTCAGTCTCTTCCCACATTCCCCTCTCCCCTTTTCCCCAAGAATCGTCAGTTCACTCCCCTTCCATACCTCTGATTCTATTATATTCAACAGTTAATATTGTTCATCAGTTTTTTTAATTTCCTTGGTTTTTAGATTCACTTGTTGATAGTTACGTATTTGTGGTTCATAATTTTTATCTTTATTTACTTTCTCTTCCGAAAGAACCCCCTTTAGCAATTCAAATAATTCTGGTTTGGTGGTGATGAACTCCTTTAGTTTTTTTTTATTAGTGAAGCTCTTTTTCTGACCTTCGATTCTGAGTGATAGCTTTGCTGGGTAGATTATCTTTGACTGTAGGTTCTTACTATTCATCACCTTGAATATTTCTTGCCATTCCCGTCTGGCCTGCATGGTTTCTGTTGAGAAATCAGCTGACAATCGTATAGGTGCTCCTTTATAGGTAACTACCTGCTTTGCTCTTGCTGCTTTTAATATTCTCTCTTTGTCTTTTGCTCTTGGAATTTTAATTATGATTTGTCTTGGTGTAGTCCTCTTTGGATTCCTTTTGTTTGGAGTTCTGTGCGCTTCCTGGACTTGTAAGTCTAATTCTTTCACCAGGTGGGGGAAGTTTTCTGTCACTATTTCTTTCAGTATGTTTTCGATATCTTGCTCTCTCTCATCTTCTGGGACCCCCATAATTCTGATGTTGGTTCGCTTGAAGTTGTCCCAGAGGTTTCTTACATTATCTTCAATTTTCTGGATTCTCTTGCCTTCTAGCTTCTGTGGAGGAGTGTGTTCTGGCTCTTTATGTTCCAAATCTTTGACTTGATTCTTGCGATCTTCCATTCTGTTTTTAGGACTCTGTATAATATTTTTTATTTCAGACAATGTATTCTTTGTTTCTTGTTGACCCCTTATTATTTCTAGTTGATCCCTTTTCATATCCTCATAGGTCTTATTTATTTTATCGGCCTTTTCTAGGAGATTCTTGGACAGCCTTATAAGTGTGGTTTTGAACTCTATATCCAGTCGCTTTTTGTCCTCCATTTCTTTCGTTTGTGATCTATTTCGTTGTCTTGGCATTTTCACAGCTTTCCTGATGGGGCGGAGTTTCAGGGTGGAGCCTACAGCCTTGGCTTCCCTCAGCCCCGCCCTATACGGTTCCTGAGTCTCAGTAATCCCCAGGGTCCTTCAGTATTCACTGCAAGCACCTCTGAGAGAAAGGTGCCCTCGATTTTCGCCTGCTACCAAATAGTCTAGGCTCTCCCCCAATGAGTCCGAAACTGGGGTTCAGTTCAGTTGGAAGTGGAGTTGGAGGTGGCATTCAGAACAGACTGGGGCATTTGTCTCCTTCCCGCCAGGGCAATTCCGTGGCACAGCCAACCGACCCTTCTCTGCGTGCAATGTGCGCACCTCCGGGACCTCCTTTCGTCGCTTCCCCGGGGTTCCGCCTTACAGCCCAGCTCCCTCTGTTTGAGCCTGGGTCCCCGGGGTCTGGCCCAGAGCTGGGGTTCAGAGCAGTCAGAACTGGGGTTCAGTACAGTCGGAGCTTTTATCTCTTTCCCGCTAGGGAACGCCAGCCAGGCACTCAGCTTCCGCTCCTCTCAAGCTCCGTCCTCTCTGCGCATGCTGTGTGTCTCCGTACCTTAGGCTTTTACAGCTCCTCCGCTCTTCCTTCTGGTTTTTTCCTTGCTTCTCGTTGTAGAATTTCCAGTCAGTTGACTTTCCTGTAGTTCTGGGTAATGTCCCTTTTATATTTTAGTTGTATTTTATTGAAATTGTTGTGTGCGGCTGCGGTTAGGTGTTTACCTGTGCAGCCATCTTGGATTCTCCTTAAAATATATATTTTTATTGATTTCAGAGAGAAATATCAATGATGAGATATAATTATTGATTGGCTGCCTCTTGCATGCCCCCTACTGGGGACCCAGCCCACAACCCAGGCATGTGCCCTGACTGGAATCAAACTTCCTGGTTTGTAGGTCAACACTCAACCACTGAGCCACTAAGTAAATTTTTAAATGATGGAGTTTATTTTGTGAACTATCATACCTACCTACTTTTATTTAAAAGAACAAGGTTCATCTAACAAAGCTTACGCTCTGATTTTTTCCTTACACTCTTACATTTTCTATGCTAGAGTATAGAATAGTTTGACCTGTAATCTACTAGGAGTTTGCAACCTACAATTTGAAACACGCTTATAAAGGATGTGTAGTGAGATCAACATAGTCAGGATCATACTTGGACAAGGGCCTTAATCCTGTAAGCTACAGTAGTCAGCGGAGTCCCCTCCACCTCCTTTTTTTTCCTGCGTTAAAAATATTTTAAATAGAGGTGTGCTGTGATAGACTTGTTTTTTTCTCTTAGTTTATTTTTCCCAAAATTATTTTGAAATTTTCAAAATACAGAAAAATTCAGATAGTACAATGAGCATCTGTTTATTCTTCATCTAGTATTGCCAGTTAATATTTTGCTACATTTGCTTTATCTCCCTGTATCCATATTACCCTCTATACTGTATGAGTCTAAATTATAGACATTATACTTTACTCAATATTATCTCAACCACAATATGGTAATCATTCTAAAAAAATTAACATTGATGCAAAACAACTGGTTAATAATTACAACTTATGTTCTTTTTGTTTATGCTTTTTTTTTTTTTTAATTTAAAAAAAATACTGTTTTTTTTATCTTAACCCTAGGATAGATTTATTGATTTGAGAGAGAAAAAGAAAGGGAAACATCAATAGGCAGTTGCCTCTCATATGCACCCTTACCAGGAATCAAACCTACAACCTTTTGATGTATGGGACATTCTAACCAATTGAGCCACCTGGTTAGGACTACAACTTGTATACTTTTATATACAGTATGCAGAGGTGGGCAAAAGTAGGTGCCTGCCCGGCTAGATTGCTCTGCTCTGCCTGCACCAGTACGGTTGGCTCCCTCCTCTACTCTGGTGAGACATCTTTAGTGTTTCAGCTCAGCCTGGGAGACAGTTTTCAGTGGAAAGGGAAAGTGTGCTCTCAGAGCCCAAAGGGAACTGGCTTATATGGACAGAAGTCCCCATCCCGGTCCCTAATTGGTCTGTCCCCTTACAAATGAGGACTCCAAATCCTTGCAGTTTGATTGGTTCAAAAGGCATTACCCTGATTGGTCAGAATTTAGCTACTGTGGTTGGTCGGAGCTGCATTCTACTGATTGGATGGAGAAAGCCTCAGTCCTATTGGTTGAAATGGGATTACAGAAAACCTTTATAAGGGCTGGCTCTGCTAGCAGAAACACTGTTTCTGCAAGCTGTTCATTGCAGGCCTCTCCCTGAAGTGCAGTTTGTGTGAGAGGATCCTGTGTAGAAATGACTGCAAGACTTTTTTTTTTTTTTTAAGCACAGTTAACCAGGAGGAGCCCTTCACGTTTCTTAGTAGGTATCTTCTTCCTCTGGGTTTGCAGAGTTTATCTGGTTATTTCTTCATGATTAGGCACTGATTAATCATTTTTGGTTGGAATATTATGTAGGTAATGTGTTTTTCTATGAATCACATCAAGAAGCATATCAAGATACTGATTTGTTTTATTATTGGTGATCCTAAATTTTACTAATTGGGTAAAAAGGAGGTATCTACCAGATTTCTTCTGTCAAAAAGAAACCTTTTTTCTTTGTAATTAATAACCTGTGGTGTAATATGTTGAGATTGTGTGAATGTCTTGTTCTAGACATTTGAAGTGTTGGTTTTAGCAACCATTGATTATCCAGGCCTGCGTCAGTTAATAGAATTGGTTGTAAAACAGAATACATTTATTGGTTGCAATTCTATAAAGAGTTTTTCTTTCCCCATCTGTTTGTGTTGTGTGTGTTTTTCCTTTAGGTATCACTGTAGATTTGTAGATTTTTATAGTTTAGTATTAGACTTCAGAGTTCTGTATTTCTTTCTCTTTTTTTTAGATTTCTGTATTTCTGATGCTCAGCTTTGATTAGTGTAGTCCCATCCAGGCTGACTCCTGAAACTCTGTGTCCCTATAGTTTTTAAACAGTAAATTATTCCAGGCTTCCCTTGTAGTTTCCCTGATTCAGTCCCAGTTCCTTTTAGTATACGGTTGTAAGTCTAGTGGAAGATGGTAGTGGTGGACTTTAACTCTGGTGGGCTATGGAAGAATGGTCTAGAAAGGGGAAAATTGATGCCATAAGATTATACTCAGGCATTGTTTTAGTCATGTGGGCTAGAACTGCTGAGGACCACGGTCAAGGCAGTGGGATGGAAAGGAGGCCTGATTGGTGAGAAATTTTTGAAAATTCAAATTCTTTCTCCCCCCAATATATTTTTATTGATTTCAGAGAGGAAAGGAGAGGGAGAGAGATAAAAACATCAGTGATGAGAGAGAAAATCATTGAATGGCTGCCTCCTGCATGCCCCCTACTGAGTGTTGAACCTACAACCCAAGCATGTGACCTTGACCGGAATCGAACCCAGGACCCTCCAGTCCAAGGCCAACACTTTATCCACTGAGCCAAACCAGCTAGGGCTAAAATTCACTTGGTGACTGATTAAATGTAAAGGTTATGCAAGAAGAATCAAGGATGATTCCATGGTTTCTTGCTTGTGATTTTGGGTGATAGGTGATTCTATTATTAACAGCAAGAATGAAAATCTGCAGAGCAGATTTCTGAGGTAAGATACAGAGTTCCTTTGTATTTACAAGAATGCTGAGGTGCCTGTGGGATGTCCAGATGGAGATGTCTCAAGCAGGTAGAAACAGGAGCTTCTAGGAGAGAGACTTAATAACTTTGAGTCATCTTTCAGATGCCAACCAAGATTATAATCCAATTGTATTATAAGGTCTGTGTCACTAAGATTTGTATATACTTGTTTGAAATTTCTCACAATCTATATGTTCTTTGCATGCATTTATATATTTGTTTAATCATTAAGATTAAATGTGTATTTTCCTCAATTCTGATGAGGTCTTTGAAATGTTGCAGTTTTCTTTCCTTTTTATGAGCATAACTTTGAAACCAACTATATTTTGTTTTAAAAATTAGGATATCATACCATTTATTGATAAATACTGGGAGTGCATGACTACCAGACAAAGACCTGGGAAAATGACTTGGCCAAATAACATTGTTAAAACAATGGTAAGTAGATGAAAATTGGACGCAACTTTAGGCATTGTTCTTTATACAAATTAAATTCTCTTTAGTTTCACTGAAATAATGTTATGACTCAGAAAATGAAAACAAGTTAGTATTAAATCTTGGAGAGTGCAATATAGCTAATTGTCAATTTTTATAGTTTTTACACAAAATCAGTAAGTTACATATTCTATCTTATTGTGCTGCATCACTTGTTTTTCTTATGACACTGAAACCTTTGTCCATTGCACTCTTGCAAATATAATTTTATATTGAAATTGGAGCCAATTTTTTCTTTGATTTAAGAAGACAAACAACACTGTTCTAAACATTATTGTCCTTAAATTAAAGAGTATTTTGGGAGAAATCAACTACAAGCTGTTAACAGTGCTTATCTCTCTTAGGTGGAGGGAGAGGTGGGGATCTTGAAGCACTTTGGCTCTCTTTTTTAATCCTCACTCGAGGACATTTCCATTGGTTTTATAGAGAGAGGAATAAGGAGAGAGAGAGAGAGAGAGAGAGAGAGAAAGAAACATCGCTTCATTGCCTCCCAGCCAGGGATGGAACCAGCTGCCTAGCTATGTGTCCTGATTGGGAATCGAACCTGCAACCTTTTTGGTGTATGGGACGATGTTTCAACCAACTGAGCCACCCTGCCAAGGCTGGCTCTCATTTTTCTAGGTTTCACTGTTTGAATTTTTTAATGATCAGATACTAATTTTTTAATCAGAGAAAAAAACAATACTGTCTCTTTTGGAGATTATACCTAAGAATTAGAGTTGGTGGTTTAACATTCATTCAGTACTTCTTTTAAGTATAAAATTTCAAGTAATAATAAAATTATGTTTCCTTTTAGAGTAAAGAAAGAGATGTGTTCTTGGTAAAAGAACACCCTGATCCTGGAAGTAAGGATCCAGAAGAAGATTACCCCAAATTTGGGCTTTTGGATCAGGTACATCAATATGCTTTATATTCCCCTTTTGATTTTAGGCCACTTGGAGATAGGGAATCTACCATATGTAGCACACTGCCGTTTACATGCTCATAACATGGTGGGCTCCAAATAAATCATTATTGGCACATGTGGAAAGACGGAACACTAACTTAAACCAGGAGACTGGTGTTTTAGTTCTGGTTGTTCCCCAGAATGTTACAATTTTACACATATTCTTATATTTTTTAACTTTAGTTTCCTCATTTGTAACACAAATATCCCATTCCAAGTTACTTTTTAGTTTTCTAGCTCAAGTTTTGCTCTTAAAAACATTTTTGTGAAGAAAATTTTCTTATAAAGAATTTCTATTGCATCTAACATAACATGAGGAAAAAGAAAGTTTCCACTCTTCATATTTGGCATCTCAGGAAGTCAGATCTTCTTAAAAGGTTTGATTTGCCAGCCTTGAAAATTCAAGGTTTCACATGGAAATTCAGATTTCATTTTTTTTTTTTTTTCTAAAGTGAAAAGATGTGACTATACTGGGCCTGAATTCCTCCAGGGACTGAGGAAATGGAGCTTGGCACTCTAATTTGCCATTGCCCCACTATCACTCCTACCCCCTGATTGCCATTCATCATCCTTTTTATTTTTTTATTTTTAGAATTTTCATTACTTTTATGTACAGAAAACTCAACAGTGCACACTTAGCCCAGCGTGGTGGCCAGTTCCTGAGCCTTTGTCTTTTCCAGCTTGGCAGTGTGAGCCACCAACTTTGGACCCAGGAACCCGCGAGGGCAGATCTCATTTTGTCCTATATGGTCCAGATAGCTTCCACCAGCGTAGCCAGGACTCCTTTGTCTTCCAAGTTAACCTGTGTGAAGGCGACTGTGGTGTAGGTTTTCCTGTGCAGCAGGCGCCCAGCCTGCCCTTCCCTGGATGATGCAGTAGGAAACCCCATCTTATGGCACGGGGCACCAGGAAGACAAGCAGCTTGATGGGATTCACATCGTGCGCATCACTACCAGCTGGGCCTTCTTGTTCTCCGTCAGGGTGGTAGCCTCTTGGTGGGGTTATCCCCTTGGCTGGCAGCTGTTTTCTCAGCCCTGTTGGCCAACAGTCTCTGCTGCTTCTCTTGCTTTACGTCTGGCCTGTACTTGAGGGCCAACTTAATGAGTTGAGTAGTAGTTTGGCAGTCTAAGACCTGGGTGAACTGGTTAATGGCGGGAGGCACTTGCAGACACTTAGAAAGAAGCCTTTTGCTGCTGTAGCCAAATGTAGTGGGCTACTCGGCAAAGTGGGTGAGGTCTCTTTGGGGCTAAAATTCTTGGGCATTTTTTTTTTTTACAGGGGATTTACCACCTTCTTGGTTTCCTGAGTCTTCATGATAGCATGAAGACTGGCACCACCTTTTTCTCCATAGCTTTCTTTCCTTTTGGCATCTAGGGCAGTGGGAGGAGAAAGAAAAAAAAAGAGAATTGTTTCATCATCATTCTTAAACCATTTTGATTGTTATACTTGACCTGTCTTACTTGCTGATCCTTAAAGCATCCATGTTAAGGACTACTGCAAGTTTCAGAACCTAGGATTGTCAGTTTCACTTCCCATTCTATTAGAATGTCTCCTGTGTTTTTGAGCATTGCCAGATTGGTTTGGTTAAATAGTTTCCTATCATAATTGAGTATTTTTCTCCTAGGATCTTAGTAATATTGGTCCTGCTTATGACAACCAAAAACAAAGCAGTGCTGTGAATACCAGTGGGAATTTAAATGGTAAGTATTTAAATGTTTCATTGATGAAATTTTTGTAAGCTATTGAATCCATATGTGCCTAGAATTGGTCATTCTTTTAGTTGACTATTAACTGGATATTTACTAAAATGCTTTAAAGTCCTAAACTCAATTTTTAGGAGCTAGCCAAGGTTGTGACAGGTGGTAGTGGAGAACTCTTTGGCACTTAACAGCACTGTTTGGTCTTAAGTGAAACAGATGTAGCATAAAGGTACCATTTTAAGGTTGGATTTACTGTGTTTACATTAGACTCCCCAACTCTATCTTCATAACTAACAATTTTGATTCAGTTGCTCTCTATTCTTTTTCCTTAATTCAGTTGTTATTTAACAGACTTCTAATTTTTTTGCCCTAGAATTTTATCTTATTTGCATGACAGCACTGTCTGTATTGATCACCCACTATAGCATACTTATTTTATTTGTAACCCATCTAATAGCAGAAATGCCCATCATTACTAATGGTAATCTAAAGAGAGTTGGGGTTGCTGGTGCTAGCTAGCTATTCATTGGACACATGACATTAACTTGTTTTTGGAGTGGTCAGCATCTTAAATATGTAATCATTTCCTCTGTTATTAATATTCTATTATTGGAAATAGCTAAGTGTATTGTTTTATCTTTTTACACCATCCCTCCCTCCCTTCATTGTTAAAGTTTGACAAATACATGGTGCCACTTCTGTTGTTACAGGTGGAGCCTCTTTTGGAGGTGAATTCCTCCTCTGTCTTCTTTCAGCCTCTCAGACTTAAGTATTTTGTGGTTTTGAAAAGTGCTTTTTTGCTGAGTTGTGGTAGAAGCTAAAACTAAATTAAAATTGTAAAGCATTGTGAAAATGGTGGCAGTAGCATTTACAGTAGTTTCAGTTTAATGTTAGTAATTTAAAGCTTGTATGTTGTCATATTCTGCCTAACACGGCCACAATTGGTTTGTTCAAGATGGATCTAAAACTTCTCTCTTAAAATAATTAAAATGCAAATGACAATAAAAATCTAACAGTTTTGATTAAGGTTACTGAAATTAGAGATACTAATATTGCAACAGTTTAACATTAAACCTTTTATGAGAAATAGGAATCAATCTGATGTGTTCATAAAAGGAAGTATCGCATAAGCCTGGTCCAGTATATGCAGAATATGACTTGCCTTCAATGTCTTGATCCTTTTTATTGCAGCAGAATTGCTGATATTTCCAAGCTTGCCCCAAATTAAGATACAGTACCATATGCAGTTGTTTACATAAAGGTGTTTTCCTGCAGTTTAGGGACATTTTCTGGAAGACAAACTGAGAGGAATGATGACACTGGACAAAATGTTTGTTTAAAATACCTATTTAGAAATATACAAGGTAGTATTTCTTGTGGCCCTAATATGTAGCTAAATTTTTTAAATTAAATATATAAGTTATCTCTTAATATTTGCTCTTAATTCCACAAGTCAGGTTTGTCCAAACTGAATTTTATGCATGGTACAATTCTAATAATTATAAAAATTGCCTACTAAATTAAAGCCTTCTGTCTTAAATTTTTGTCATGTGCAACCATAGTTGAGGCAGCACTGGAGAGAAACACCTTTTTAGTATTTCTGTTTTCGTTTTCCATGTCTAATGTACTTTTGTTTTGTTGGATATTCAAGTTAAGTTAAGTGCTTTTGCAGATATTGTGCCTTTATTGTGTTTATGGAATATCATGTGTAGTTCAAGCAAGCCAACGTCTACCTACAGTGAGGATATTCTCTCTGGATGCTTGGATGGGAGGAAAAAACAGCTTTATCCTTGCAATTGTTTTTATCTGTGGGTGTTCAGAATCTGAATGAGTAAAAATGCATTTGTGTCACATCCTAAGAAAGTGTCCTGGTAGTTGCAGTTCACTAAGAAAGGAAAGTTGAAAATGTAACACAGGTTCATTTGAGCTTACTGCCAGAACCCAGTGTTCTTGGGCCATGAGACACTCAGCATGTTCATTGAGAACCAGGGAGAAATCCAATCTGCTTTTGGGAAGGAAATCCTGTAATGTTACACAAATGCAAGTTGGGAATGCTAGTCCCCATGGAATTTGTGTCCACATGGTGCTTCTATCACAGCTCATTGAAAATAATCTGCCTTCTCTTCAAAGGGGGAATTCCAGCAGGAAGCAGTGGAAAAGGAAGAGGAGCTAAGCGCAAACAGCAGGATGGAGGGACCACAGGGACCACCAAGAAGGCCCGGAGGTGGGCAGAAAACACTCACCTACCCTCACCGTTGTTAAGAGTATTGTTTGGTGCTCGCAAAGTCCATCCGAGGGAAAAGCCATACCTTTCAGTAGCTCAGATGTCTGAGGTTTAAAAAGCCTGTTCTTTTTTCTCAAATCTTGAGCACCCTGAGAGGTAAAATAACCCCAGGTTAGGTATCCTGATTTATAAACTTGGTACTACATGAACCAACCTCAGGGCAGACTCTGTTGAGTGAGGCATTTTGAGAAAGGCTAGATGGGGGAGAGGGAAACCAAATAATGAACACTGGCTCTTTTACTCAACACATTGCAGGAGGATCATAGCATTCTTGTGTTTTCATATTACACAGTGTTTTACATAAATGTTAAAGGCACACCTTAAAATTAAATACCCATTGCATTTTGAAGTTATTTATTACATGTTCTTACAAGCTAATATCTTTGTAAAGTATGATACTTTGTAAAACTTTTTTTGTACTCATTTAATAGAAACTTATCTGGCCACTGGGTAAAGCTAGTAATAAAACTACGGGTGCACAATGTGTTAAGCTTTTTGCCTCTTTCCTTCACTTTTTTCAGTACTGAGGTTATGAAATCCAGGTCAGTTCTCATTTAGATAACAGATAGTAAGTGCTCATATTACTGAGTTTCTATTCATTAGTTTATAATAATAAACTAAGGAAAATTTCCTTCATTCTTCTTTTCCCTTTCTTCCCTATGATGTACTAGCTCAGTATCAGAGATTCAGATAACTCCTACAGACAAGTGATCAAAACGGTTTTGCTAAATAAAGCAAATCCTTTTCATTTCTCTGTTTTGCCTGCAGAGGGCAGGATGGTGTATTTGAGTAATGAAAAGCATTGGTGAAGTTGCTTGTGTTCTAGTTGAAATATAAGTTAGAGGTCTTTTTTACAGAATTGAAGGCATTTGAGCTAGTGGGCTTTAGTTTCTTGATTTTATTTTTTCTTTTCTACAGTGACCCTTTATTTTCTGCTCAGCGCCTTCCCCCTCATGGCTACCCCTTGGAACACCCGTTTAACAAAGATGGCTATCGGTATATTCTAGCGGAACCTGATCCCCACGCCCCTGACCCTGAGAAGCTTGAACTTGACTGCTGGGCAGGAAAACCTATTCCTGGAGATCTCTACAGAGCCTGCTTATATGAACGGGTTTTGTTAGCCTTACACGATCGAGGTATGTAAACTGTTAATGTTCATGTTGGGCCCAGTGTTACCCTACCCGTTGTCGTCAGCTTTGTCCAATCTAGAATTAGGTATACATGTCAGTCTATAGCCGCTCCTCCATACCCATCTCTGGACTCAGCCGAATATGTAAGAAGTAATTTCCTTTTTTGTCTCTTACAAGCTCTAGCCATTATATAAACACTATACACACACACACACACACACACACACACACACACATGTACACACATATACACATATATATAGTTTGTGAAAACTTTCTATTTTGAACTAATTTTAGACTTGGAGTAAAATTGCAAAAACTGTAGTTTCCATATATTTCTCATTGAGCTTCCCCTTAGTGATAACGTCTTACCCAACCATAGTACAATGATCAAAACCATGAAATTGACATTGGTAAAAGCTATTAACGAGACTAAACACTTTACTTAAATTTCAATAATGCCTCTTTTCTAAGATCTCACATTGCATTGTTATTTCTCCTTAGTCTCTTGCAATCTTCAACAGTTCCTCAGTAGTAGCCTGTTTTTCATGACATAACACTTTTAACTGTATTCATCGGTTATTTTATCCAGTATTTCTCAGTGAGGTTCTGTCTTTTTCTCATAATTAGACTGAGGTTATGGGGTGTATTTTTGTTTGTTTGTGTGGGGTTTTTTTGTTGTTGTTGTTTTTTAAAAACACTACAGAAACAAGTCCTTATTGCATCACTCATGGAGTTCATGATGTCAATATGTCTCCTAATGCCTTATGTTGACCATGATCATTTGGTTAAGGTGGTTCTGCTGGCTTTCTCTACTGTCTTTCCCTTTATACTTAGTAAATAACTTTGGGAATGATACTTTGAGGCTATACAAATAACTTGTTTCTCTGTAAAGTTTTATGTAATAATTTTAGTATCGTAACCAACCAGTGGATCTTGTCTGCAGCGATTATTAATGTGGTGTTTGCCTAATGATTTTTTATTTTTTCCTTTCTCCAATTATTTACTTGATTAGATCAGTATGGGCTCATAGATACTTATTTTAATCTGTGGGGTGTACTTTCTTTTGTTGCTTCAAATAGCATTATCATTTGGAATGTGAGAGTGAACTTATTTATTTTAAAAATTTTTTTATTGAGGGATATTCTACAAGCTAAAGTGACCAGTACTCTTCAAAATGTCACTGTCATGAAAGGCTTGAGGAAATGTCCCAGATTGAAACATGACAACTAAATGAATTGTGTGATCTTGGATTAGATCCAGGACCAGGAAAAGGATATTGTGTTGGTAATTGGCTTATTTTGAAGGAGATATGTTGATTAATTATTAGTATTGTATAATGTTAATTCTCTGGTTTTTATCATTATATTATGGTTATAGATGGTGTTAACATTTAGGGAAGCTGAATGAATGTACTATTTTTGAAAATCTGAAATTATTTCAAAGTAAAAGGTTAAGTTTTTTTTTTTTTAAATATATTTTATTGATATTTTACAGAGAGGAAGGGAGAGAGATAGAGAGCTAAAAATGTCAATGAGAGAGAAACATCGACCAGCTGCCTCTTGCATACCCCCTATAGGGGATGTGCCCGCAACCAATGTACATGCCCTTGACCGGAATCGAACCTGGGACCCTTCAGTCTGCAGACCGACGCTCTACCACTGAGCCAAACCGGTTTCGGCTAAAAGGTTAAGTCTTAAAGGATGGTTTATTTAAATCAGGATTTAAACACATTACAATTCGTTTGTTATATTTCAGGGAAAGGTAGTATAATTAATTTGTCCTCTTCAACATACCTAACAACTTTCTTCCTCTTGTCTCATCTTTGTCTTGAGATTTTTAAACTCCTGAACTAATATTTCTGATTCCTGACCTGATTTTCTGATCTTTCATTGGGGTACAAGAGACTCATGTTTTGTGACAGTTGTCTCCCAGTGTCTCAGATAAGTTGCAGGCCTTTGTTTTTTCTCCATCTCTGCAGCTCCCCAGTTAAAGATCTCTGATGACCGGCTGACTGTGGTTGGAGAGAAGGGCTACTCTATGGTGCGGGCTTCTCATGGGGTCCGGAAAGGGGCCTGGTACTTTGAAATTACGGTGGATGAGATGCCACCAGACACTGCTGCTAGACTGGGCTGGTCTCAGCCATTAGGTAAGCTGTGGTTATAGTATAGACTGTGAAGCAGGTAGAGGGTTAGAAGACTATTTGGCTAATAAGTTTTACTACTTTGGAGCCTATTAATTTATGGACATATAATTGAGTTCCAAAGGATTTAGGCAGTTGCAATTCTTGGAATATTTTTATAATTCTTTGCTTGTGAGAAATAATCTATAATAATAATCTATAATAATAAAAAGGTAATATGCTAATTAGATCGGACGTCCTTCCTTCCAGACAAAGCTGCAGCAGGGGCGGGAACTGGGGATGGGGCCTTTGATGACTCTTCCTCCTCCCTACCAAAAAAAGTAACTTTTTTTTTTTTCTTTGGCAAAACATAAGTTGGGTTCAGTCTTCTGACTTCCTGTATATCTTTTTTTGGGGATAGGTAACCTTCAAGCTCCTTTAGGTTATGATAAATTTAGCTATTCTTGGCGGAGCAAAAAGGGAACCAAGTTCCACCAGTCCATTGGCAAACACTACTCTTCTGGCTATGGACAGGGAGACGTTCTAGGATTCTATATCAATCTTCCTGAAGACACAGAGACAGCCAAGTCACTACCTGATACTTATAAAGATAAGGTAAGTTTGTCCTGAAATATTCCTGGGTTTGCCGACCAGTACCTGCAGCTGTAGCCTGTGGCCTCCTGTGATGTTGACCCACCATTCATATTTCCCCCAACATTTCATTAAAAAATTTTCAGTCGAAACAAAGTTGAAAGAATTTAAAAGTCAGTGTTTGAATACCCATCACCTAAATTCTATTAACATGTTATGCATTTATTCTCCACCCACCCGTCTGTCCGTCCGTCCGTCCATCCATCCATCCATCCATCCCTCTATCCCTCTTTAATACACTTCAAAAGAATATTGCAGATATTCACTCCCCACCAAGTACTTCAAGGTGTACATCATTAGCTAGAGTTCAACCTTTGTTTAGTTTTTTTCTTTTGATATACAATTTATATAAAATGAAATGTACAGATTTTCACTCACTGAGTTTTAAGTTTGACCCAAACCCCTGTTGAAACATAGACTGTCATCACGGCGGAAAGGTCCCTCATACCCTTTCCCAGTTGTTCCCCAGTCCCACCTACACCCCATAAAGGCATCTACCTCTCGGGGTAATTTTAAGGAATTTTCCCCCATCATATTTCTGTAGGCTTTGCTTGTTCTTGATCTTATAGAAATGGAATCATGCAGCATGTTGTTTTGCATCTGGATTTTGTCATTTGATATACTGCCTTTGAGATTCATTCATGTTATGTTGTGGGCTTGCTCTTTACTACAGAGTAGATCTCCATTGTATGAATATGCCACAATGTGTTTATCCGTTTTCTATATTTTCCAACTCTGTTGAAAAATAATTAACATATAACACATTCATTTTTCTGTTGATGGACACTTGAGCTCTTTTAAGTTTGGGGCTGTACACATTCTTGAACAAATCTCTTTGTAGACATATTTCCATTTATTTTTGGAATTACTGGATTGTAGGGTAGTTTTATATTTATTTTTATGAAAAATTGCCCAACTCTCCATTTTTACCAACCATATGTGAGAATTTTAGTTGCTCCACTGTTGTGGTGAGAGTATATATGTATTTAAATGTATGTGTTTCCTCAAAATTTATTAGTAAAGGTCTTTTTGAAAATGTTGAGACCTGGTACTTTTAAGAAGCACATAGTTCAAAATCTAGCAAAGCTAACTCTGCAAAGATTTTTAATTTCTGTTGCAGAGCGCATGACTCAGTGCTATTTGTGTGATGTTGCTGATGCTTCAATGAGCCTTTTTTTCCTTTTTCCTCTTTTCAAGGCCTTGATAAAGTTCAAGAGTTATTTGTATTTTGAGGAAAAAGACTTTGTGGATAAAGCAGAGAAGAGCTTAAAGCAGACTCCCCATAGTGAGGTGAGTCATGGTCACAAAAATGTCAGAACTAGGAGACCTTGAAGATTGGGACCAACCCCCTAATTATAAGTGAGGAAAAAGAGGCCCAAAGGGGAATGAAGAGATTTTTCTGCTAACAGAGTGAGCTCACACTCTGCCTACTGTGTTTGTGCCTCTTTCTGTGATACCATGCTGTTGCTATTAGAGGGATAACCATGGTTCTTTCAGGAACACTAAAAAAGAGGTAAAAACAGTGGTCTAACCAGGGTATTTACAAATGGTCGAGGAAGCAAGTCAGAGATGGTTATTCTTTATCAGAAGAAGTACAGCCAAGTATAGAGGCAGGAACACTGGAAGAGGAGAGGAAAGGAGAGCACTGACCTGTGTGAGTGGAGGCAGCCAGAGCTGGAATGGCTCATTCAGTGTCCTCTAGAACTTTCCCTACCCCTGTCCCAGGGTTGCTGGGGACATGTCTACGCAAGGTCATAGCACAGTTAAAGAAGGGCTGACAAATCTGGACCAGCCACCAGGGTCAAAAATAAAAGGGGAAGGGAAGGAAGGAAGTTCTGAGCTGGAAACATTTTTCTATAAAAATGCTGTGGATGCACCTGAATCAATAATGGAAACTAATATAGGAGAAATTAAAACAAAACTAGGGTTCTAGTTGAAAAAGGAATAAAGGATGGACATTTACTTTTATTCAGTTTCTTCTTACGGTGAGGAAAACTGTTTGTAAGTGTCCTAGAGAAATATAGTAGCTTTCTGTTCACCCTTTGCAAGTAAAAAGAGTGGATCGTTCCACTACTGACATGTAAAAAAAAAAAAAGAAAGAAAGAAAAAGGAATAAAGGGGAGCAGTTAATAGATCTAAGGATGATACAGCCAGAAAATACAGCAAGTCCTCGAATAACATCATTTCATTACACTGATGAAGTGCAGTAGAAACTTCACTCAGTTATATAAATTAGCCAGTGGCAAATTGGTTTCAAAATGTATGCTGCCACAGTTCCAAGAACCTATCAATGATCTTAGGTGAGGAATTATTGTACAGCCAGAGAGAAGATTTCTCTTTCTGGGAAGAAGAGATAGAAAGTTACTTCAGAAAAAGGAACCTTTTTATTTATTTAATTTTAAAAGTTGAATTTTTAAAAATAATATATTGATTTTTAGAGAGAGACAGGGAGACCTTGATGTGAGAGTGCAGCATTGATTGGCTGCCTCCTGCACGTCCCCTATCAGGGATTGAGCCCGAAACCCAGGCGTGTGCCCTGACTGGGAATCAAACTGGCAACCTTTCACTGCATGTGATGATGCCCACCCAACTGAGCCACACTGCACTGGCAAGGGCAAAAAGAACCTTTTCAGGAGGTGGGGGGAGAATTACATACATATATATATGTAATTTATTACTCTCTCGGGTCTAGTAATAATTAATGTCGTTTTTCAACACTCGTTTAAAATCTTGCTTGACGTTGACTTGTATTGACATAACCTTCAAACACGTGGTATCTACAGAACGTGTGAAGTGCAATTAACAAGTTTTGCTTGAAAAAGTTTGTGTTTGGTTTGGTTTTTGTTGCAAAACTAGGGCTAAGAAGATGGCGGATGAAGAGCATATTCGGCACTGCATGCTTTACGAGTTCCAATTAGGAAGAAAAGCAACTGAGGCTGCAAAAAACATCTGTAGTGCTCTTGGTCAAGATGCAGTTAGCGCCAGAAAATGCCAGCGTTGGTTTGAGAAATTTTGCGAGGGAAATTTTTCGTTAGATGACAAGAGTGGTCGAGGCCGTGTGTCCAATTTTGATCAAGAAGCTCTTCAAGCTCTTTTGGTGCAAAATCCTCAAATTACCCAACAAGAGCTTGCGACAACTTTAAATTGTTCACAAAAAACAATTTCCAATCAATTGCGTGCACTTGGCAAAGTCCAAAAGTTTGGAAAATGGGTTCCTCATGAGTTGACCGACAACAACCATAATCAAAGAGTCACAATTTGCAGTTCGCTCCTCTCTCGTCAAAACCGTTTGCTGTTTTTAGAGCAAATTGTTACCGGAGATGAAGAATGGGTGCTGTATGTTAATTTGAAAAGGGGGCCTCAATGGTTGGACAAAAATGAGGCTCCGCAGCCCACGCCAAAACCTGACTTGCATGCGAAAAAAGTGATGTTGTGTGTTTGGTGGAATTTTAAAGGAATTCTTCATTATGAACTTTTACCATCTAACCAAACCATTACAAGTGCAGTGTATAGTGCCCAATTGGAAAGGTTAGCCCAAGCTTTAAGAGAAAAAGAACCTGCGCTGATTAATTGGAAGGGCGTAATTCTTCACCACGATAACGCACGACCTCATACTGCAAGAATCACTGCTGAAAAACTGCGCCAGTTGGAATGGGAAGTTCTCCCTCAACCTGCATATTCTCCTGATATTGCCCCTTCCGATTACCATTTGTTTCGTTCTTTGCAAAACTTTCTTCTTGGAAAAAAATTTAATAATGAAGAATGCCTCAAAAATGCATTGACCGAATTTTTTGCATCAAAATCACAAGAATTTTACAACAGAGGGATTAAAATGCTTCCTGAGCGTTGGGCACAAGTAGTAGAAAACAACGGCAACTATATTGTTGATTAAATTTTGTTGTATTGTTTAAATAAATTCTATTTTAAAAAGTATTATAAAACGACATTAATTATTACTAGACCTAAAATATATATATATATATATATATATAAAATAAAAGGCTAATATGTAAATTGTCCCCTCAGCTAGAAGTTCAACCAGGGGGTGGGGCTGGCCAGCCAACCTCCTGCAACCCTTCCCTCAGGTGGCCCTGCCTGATAGGCCCCAACTGGGGCAGGCCAGTCAGACCCCACTCATGTATGAATTCGTGTACCGGGCCTCTAGTATACACATATATGTTTATGTTAATAATAGAGGAATATGCAAATTGGCCGAGATGCCCTCACGCAGTGACCAAACAGAAGGCTGTGTGGGGCAACCAGGCTGGCAGGTGGGGCAGTGAGGGACGACCAGGCAGGCAGAGGTGGGGATGGATCAGTGAGGGGCAACCAGGCGGGGGGGGGGGGGGGGAAAGAGGGGCCATTGGGGGTGACCAGGCCAGAAGGGGGGGCAGTGAGAGACAACCAGGCCAGCAGGGGGAGGGGGCAGTTAGGGGTGATCAGACAGGCAGAAACCATTAGGGGTGATCAGGTGGTCCAATAAAAAAACAAAGTATACAGTCTTCTATCTAATAAAAGAGTAATATGCAAATTGACTGTCATTCCAACAGACAAGGTGATCCAGCAGGGGAGGGCAGTTGTGGGTAATCAGGCTAGCAGGAGAGGGCAGTTGGGAAGGACCTGGCTGGTAAGGGAGGACATTTGGGAGTGACTGGGCCAGCAGGGGAGGGCAGTTGGGGATGACCAGGCTGGCAGGGGAAGGCAATTAGGGACAAACAGACTGGCAGGGGAGCAGTTAGGGATCAATCAGTGGTTAGACTCTAATGATCAGGCAGGCAAGTGGTTGGGAGCCAGCAGTTCTGAATTGTGAGAAGGATGTCTCAGATTGGAGAGGGTGCAGGCTGGGCTGAGGGACACACACACACACACCCCTCTCCCCCAGCCCCGTCTGTGCACAAATTTTGTGCACGGGGCCTTTAGTAATAAATAATAGTATGACCGGTAGAGTGGTATAGGAATGCAGAAAGCAAATGTGAACACCAACTAGAATAGTGCTTGTAAATAGGTGAGGAACTGATAATATGATGTTATTACACAAGCTATATACTATTCTTGGAATACGTTATCCCAGTATGGTGGCACAGCACTTCTAAAGGGTGCTCCAAGTGAATTCTTTTTTAGTGTGTGTGTTTTGTTTTTAAATTCAAAAGTAAAAGCATGCTTTTTTTTCCCCCCCAGATAATATTTTATAAAAATGGTGTCAATCAAGGTGTGGCTTACAAAGATATTTTTGAGGGGGTTTACTTTCCGGCCATCTCATTGTACAAGAGCTGCACGGTATGTACCATCTGTCCATCATGTGGACAGAACTTGAGAGAAATAGGTAAATGACAGTGGTCAAAGAGCCACTGACTGAGTTCTAGAAAGAAATTTGAATTGCCTAAGGAAGATGGGAATGTTTTTTGACTGTCACTGTTTGTTCCAAAAATAGTTGGGTGTTTTACGAAGCATTTGCTTAGATCATGCAATTAGTGTGCCCCATATTTGTCCTTTGAATGTACTGTGTGGTAATGTTATTGTTTAGTGTCATGGCTATAAACTATTTGCTATTTATGTGCATAAATCAGTTTGGTGTTATATATGTCATGATAGCCTAACATCGTTAGTTTGTAACTGTTGCTATATTGATTTAAAAATCCTGTATAATAAAGACATAATATGTTAAGTGTCCAGTCATCTGGTTGGCCATTGAGCCAATAAAAGCTGTAATCCTAATATATAAAGAGCCAGGGTTCATAACTTCCAAAACAACCAAGCAGATGACCGAACGCCAGGCTGCACGTGCAGCTGGCTCCGGTGGGTGGGGACTGGCCAGCGTGCTGAACTGCTGACCTCTCAGTCCCTCTTGGGTCACAGGCACTGCAGCGACCCAGTACTGACTGCTACCGCTAAGGTGGGTGTGATGTAATTGGTCAGGGGGGCCCGCCATCACCCCATGATCACCCCACAGAGGGAGGGGACTATCATTAGAGCCTGTTAGTTTTTTTGTTTTTTGTTTTTTTAGGTGATTTGGAAAGGTAATGCCTGGAAGTTTCCTATGTACTTTTAGCCTGTCGATTAGGCTCCAATGGAACTAAAATAAGAAAATCTTTATATTATAAACAGAAATGAACATGTCTATTTTACTTACCTAATTTTTGATGGACATTAAGGTGTTGACCAATTTTAGCAATATTAATATATATAATTGTTCCAGTTATACCCTGAATGTCACAGCTACCTTCAAAGAGAAAAATGTCCCATTAAGTTTTTCACTATATACTTACTTTGTTTTGCCATGTCTGCTTGAATTGAATTTATCCCAGGTTTCCATTAACTTTGGACCGTGCTTCAAATATCCTCCGAAGGACCTCACTTACCGCCCTGTGAGTAACATTAAAACTGTCCACATGCATCCTCAGCACCTTTGTAACTTCTTGCCGTAGTTATTCTAATCGCCTCCTTTCTGTTTCTCATTCCTCCCACAGATGAGTGACATGGGCTGGGGCGCTGTGGTAGAGCACACTCTGGCTGATGTCTTATATCATGTGGAAACAGAGGTGGATGGCAGGCGGAGTCCTCCGTGGGAACCCTGACCGGGCTCCCTCTTTCTTTGCAGACATGGACTCTCTGGGGAATGATATTGGGGGATTTTCTTTTTGTTTTTAACTGTGACAAACGTTATCCCGAAGATACTGCAAAACATAGCCTCTGCTGTTAGCAAGGTAAAAGGCTGAGTAGGCCTGGGAGAGACTCCCTGCCCTTCAGCGCTCTCCCTGCTTCTAGTGACTGCTTTCATTTTGTGTGCGATATGCCAACTGCTGACCCTCGGGTCCCATAAGCTCCCTGTGAAACTGGTGCTGTACCACGTTCCCCACTACTGGGGCTTGTTATCTTATTGTATTCTCTAGGGAGTGGATAATGTTGTCCAAGTAGCTAACTTATTGAGAGACTCTTTCCCCTCTGTGGGCATTGACTCCTTCCCACCTGATTTGCAAGGACGGTGGGCCTGTTTCAGAGGACAGCTGGAATCAGTGGCTGTGCATCCCAAACCGATCTAAGAGCTCTCATTTGGGTGTGGGTTTGGTTTTGTTATTAATTTTGAAATACACTTTGAACACTGGGATCTCTGAAATTACCATGCCTCTAGAACTGTAATTGTGAAAGGAACTCGCTTGCGGCTTTAATAATTAGAAACTTTTTCCAAATAAAAATTCTGATCACGCATGTGTGGCATTTTGCTTCCCTCTTGGTGACAGAGTTGGAAATGAGGGCAGTCTGAGGAAGGGTGGCCAGCAGTGGAGGAAAGAGCTAGGCTTTTGATTTATATCTCAACCCCTCTCCTATTGCTTCCTTTCTCTCCAGCCAACTCAACCACCCACCCCTTTCAACCTGTGGAAAATAAGACTCTCAAGGGGTGAAGAAGGGTAAAGGGTTAGTGGTCTCCCTCCAGGTCTTTTCCTTGAGCATGTGTATTAATAAGTGCAGCTTGTTTCCCTGCCTTGCTTCTCTTCCTTTGTGTAGCTGATTAAAGGGCAGTTTTCAGAAACGAAAAACTAGAATGTAAGAATGACTTTCCTTAAGGTCCCTTTTTTATACATCAGTGGCAGTGCAGCCCTCTCAGGATGGCCCTAAACTCTCCTGCATGTACTGGTAAATTCCTACCTATGTTAATAGGTAGAGTGGTTCACCACCAGCTAGTAATATAAATTCCCCAAATTTCCAGTGACTGTTGGTATCCTAACACAGTAGTTTTGACTGATATTTTTTTCCCTAACTAGAAGACAAATATATTAATTTGGTCCATTCCACATCTCAACAGGAAACCTAACACTGAATCAGTATGATCTTAGACTGGAGTCTCAGTCTGTTACCCTTAACCACCTGTTCACTTGTCACTGGTCTTAAAGGGCAAACATGGCTACAAAGTTTCTGGATCATCAGTTTGAAGAACTTTTTTTTTTTTTTTTTTTAATATATTTTATTGATTTTTGTACAGAGAGAAAGGGAGAGAGATAGAGAGTTAGAAACATCAATGAGAGAGAGTCATCGATCAGTTGCCTCCTGCACACCCCCCACCAGGGATATGCCCGCAACCAAGGTACATGCCCTTGACTGGAATCGAACCCGGGGCCCCTCAGTCCCCAAGCCGACGCTCCATCCATTGAGCCAAACCGGTCCCGGCAAGTTTGAAGAACTTTTAAGATGAGGGTTGTGCTGAAACTGGTTTGGCTCGGTAGAGCATCGGTCTGCGGACTGAAAGGTCCCAGGTTCGACTCCAGTCAAGGGCGTGTACCTTGGTTGCGGGCACATCCCCGGTAGGGAGTGTGCAAGAGGCAGCTGGTCGATGTTTCTCTCTCATTGACGTTTCTAACTCTCTCCCTCTCCCTTCCTCTCTGTAAAAAATCAATAAAATATATTTAAAAGATGAGTGTTGTGTTATTTAGAGGAAGCTGGAAGTAAATTCTTTACTGTATAATTACCACATATGTAATTATGTAAAATACAAATTATGAAATATAATTACAACCTACTCTTTTTAAATGATAAAATTAGTTTTTGTACATTCAGCTTTTATAAATCGGAGATAGCAGGAATAACGATTTTGTCTGTTTATACTTCGTGTTCAAAACGTGTTCTGATAAGGTTCATTTGAAGGGCTCAAAGAATACTCTTTATAGTCTTGTATTAAATGGTTTCTGTAAGTAGATTATTACAACTTACTTTATTCAAAGTTAAAACACAGTTGCAGTTTAAAGAAGGCAAATTATAATCAAGCTCAAAACCATGTTGTGTGTTGAAAGCCCATTTCTTTACTATTGCTGTGTTCTCTTTTGAAACCAGAGAATATATTACTCTATACATCTTCAAACAACTGTTTTCTCTTACTAGGGAGTAGATGATAATTCTGTTCTAGAAAATACTTCTACAACTATCCCCTCTCACTGAAGCTCCTGGACAGATAAACAGTCATTTTACCTGAGCCAAAAAATAGATCAAGAAACAGTGAAACAATCAGAATAAATAATAATAAATATCTCTAATTGTAAATTTTCAATACCTCAATAAATATCAGAATTTCTGCTGTTGCTAATTGTTTAATAAATAAGATAGAATTCTACTTCCAAATGGTATAAATCATCAATGGTTTATCCTAGGCTTGTGCTATTAGCACTAGAATGGGAAAGCTTCAAGTTGTATACATTTTAACAAAATAACCCCATCCCAGTTTATATTTTTAAAGCATAGGTCCTCTGAATCTTAGAAGGGGAATTCGCTATCATATTACCCCTTTTTCCAGCCATCTCTTGAAATAGTAAAATATTGACCTACTAAAGCAGAGAAATTGGCATCCCTGAGCCACGCTGAGAGCTGATACAATAGATTGAAGTTAAGATTCAGTTGCTTGGTTAGGTCTAAACAGTCACTAATGAGAAAATAATAAAATTTGTTTTTAATGTTATCTCAGTAATACTTATACAGGTTTCAGGTGTACAGTTCTATAATATGTCATCTGTATATTGTATTGTGTGTTCACCACCAAAGTTAGACTATCCTTCCTTTTAATTAAGTAAAAAAATAATCCTCAGTCATGATTTTCATCTTTCAATACCCATTAATGAGGTACCAATTTTAGTGCTCTTAAGATTTAGGATTGTGCTTATCCTAGAAATAAAATTTTATGAAAGACTTTAATAACAGACACTAAATAATTGAATGATATAAGTCCCCGGTAGCTTTTCCTTTTAGTGATTAAGGGATTTAAATTTAAGGTTTTTATCTAGGACTCCTTTAGTATGAAGTTAACATTTACTCAAATAGATTTCTTAAGTAGAATTTTAAAACAGGTACAGACTGAACTTTTTGTATTAGTTGTGATTCTTTATTCTAACTGGTGCGCATAGAAGTAGAGAAACCAGCCTAATAATTAGTTTGGTGCTTTTTTGGTCAAGAAAACTTGAACTAGGTCTCTGGAAGGCACCTGCTGTGGGGAGTTGCCCACACTTTGGTGCAGCTCTCTGCCTGCTTGGTGGAGGGGCAGAGAGTTGCTGGAGCCCCTCTTGTAAGGCCCTAATATTCCACACGCTGCCTGCAGGGAGTGGAGCTCTTGAGCCCATAAAGCATGAGGTCCTAGTCCTTGTATTTAGCACCCTCTGAACCCTCTCTCAGCTAGTAGCAATTTAAGGTGTTTTTAGGTAGACATGTTAGGGCCAGAGAAAAATTTTTCAGATATTTTAAGACCCTTAACCCTCATTTCACAGCTATTCAGTGAATGAAATTAGAAGGCTTGTCCTCTATATGAGACCCATCCCTATTTTCTTGGTACTAAAATTTGACCAGTCGGAGTCCTAGTATCATAATGTAAATACACTGTCACCCCAACCCACAGTCCCCAGATGATCTCAAGCAGACTCGCAGGCTTCTGGGAGGGATTTTCCTGATGAGCACACAAGCCAATGCAGCGGGAACCGTGGCAAGCCACTGGCTGGCCTTCAGCACCTGGCCTCAGGAGCAGGGCTGGACTCCAGGTGCTTGCGCAGGTGGTTGGCAAAGTCCACCTGGGTCTGAGATAGGACTTGGTTGATGATAGTCTTTGGCAGCCATCCCTAGATTAAAAGATGAAAGAATTGGGCCATCTTGTGGGTGGTGGTCCACTCTGACACTTCTGGATCCTATCACATTACAGTCTGGTCTTAGTCTCCCAGCTCTCTTTATAGGTGCAACCTTGTAATTGACGGGTCAAGGGCTGGAGGGACCACATTGCTGCCCTGCTGTCATGAGAGTGTCAGAAGCACAGGACATGTTCTCAAGACAAATTAAGACCTGTCTTCCCAGCTGTGTGGCCCCGAGCTAGTGAACACCCTTTCTGAGCCTGTTTTCTTTAAAAAAAATAATAATAATAATTATAGAGTTCAGATTTGATATGCAAGGTAAGAGGGGGCCATTGCAGGCTTTTGAGAGATGGTGAAATATCAAACCATTACTCAAATCTCTTCTCCCTTCAACAGTAATTCTCTCTAAATGGAAGGATTTTTCCTATCCCATGTAAGAGTGATAAGTACCTATTTTTTCTCTCACCACCTTCCCTCTGTGCCTCCTCCCATGCCCCTCACCTTGAGGTCAATGCTGAGCAGCCAAGTGAGTTTGGTCTTCGATGGACTCCCAGCCAGAGGGTGGAGCACCATGCAAGTGGGGCCATGCTCGGCTCTGGCAATTAAAGAGAAGTTGAATTAGGA
Organism: Pipistrellus hanaki; assembly: GCF_964339955.1. Taxonomy (NCBI): domain Eukaryota; kingdom Metazoa; phylum Chordata; class Mammalia; order Chiroptera; family Vespertilionidae; genus Pipistrellus; species Pipistrellus hanaki. The sequence goes on from NC_140505.1 coordinate 20,309,743, forward strand.
GGCTGGTTCAGTTCGCTCTTGCTGATGAGTTAGTTCTACTAGCCTTGTCTTTCCAAATCTCATCAGAGAAGTGGCCTTTGCCAAGGATGGCATTTAACAGTAGGCATGGTTCCCAGCTTATCAGAACAAATGCTGATTAGAACTGAGCTGGAACCTGGAGACTTCCTGTCATCCCTTTTAGTTGCTGGGTAAGAGGGAGGTTGGGGAAAGGGTTTAAGGGTGGTGGCTGAGGAACTCAGGGAGCAGCTGGGTTCTAAGTGGTTCGGATTATATTTTAATCACTAGTACAGCCACACATGACCATACCAGCTAAACCTCTTTAGAAAACTACTAAGGTCCTTAAACTTTTGGGGGAAATCAGGATAAACTGGCTGTATAAGTAGGGCTAATCTTATCATCCCTGCAATGGAAAATGAGAATCCTCCTTTGTAAAAGGAAGCTGAGAGTAGGGGCCAAGGGTTGGGTTTCTGGAGCCATGTTGGGCCCCCAGGCCTGTCTGTGTTAGGAAAGGGAGCGTTTGAGCCTGCTGCCAGTATCACCTGATGACACCCTTCTGCTCAGGCATCTGCCCGAACTGCGTGGCCATGCCAGCCAGCACGCAGGTGGAGCCTCGGCGCTTGGCACAGCGCACACTCACGAAGTCCCGGGGCCCCACGAGGTTTCCTGCCGATTCTGCAGCTAGCTCGTGGGTGATCACCGTGTCTTTTCCAATCTTCTGCAGGACCTGCCAGGCCACAGGGAGCTAGAGTCACTGCTTAACCAGTGCCAGGGGTAAGGCAGCACCACTCACAGCTTTGGCCACCTTTCCAGCTGGGCTCTCCTGGGTCCTTGTCACTCACAACTGGCCCTCCTCACCTTGATCTCCTTGACATTGGGGTTCCACTCTCCCATTGCCTCCATGCGTTCCACAAGCTCTTCGTAAAGCCTCTCCATGGGCTGGTCTACCACCACCTCCAGCCGGAAAACCTTGCCCACGTCTGGGACCACTTTACTCAGCACTTTGTCTCCATTGGCCTGTCAGGGAGCGAGAGGAGCCCCAGGATAGAGTTAGAGGGAAATACTAGTATTCCTACGCCAGAGAACATAACTCTAGGCAAGGCAGGCAGGAGACTGAGATTTCTTAAGTATCAGGAGACCTGGGACTATTTGAGTAAAACTGTGCAGGTGATCTTTCCTGCCACAAGCCTTGTACATCTTGAAGATCAGAGGTGACCGCTGATCAGAGGTGACTGCTCCCTGGGCCCTTTTTTTCTTGGTGGCAAGTATTGATGGGCATGGGCAGGACCTTACTTGACTTCAGAAGCTCAAAGATCGTGGGAGTGAGGGAAAAATCTGGTCTACAACCAACCAATGACACACACAAAAATGGTGGGTGGGATTTTAAAGATTTTTTTTAGTCCAATACCTCATCCAAGAAAGATGTAGAGCCAGAGAAGGTCAGAGATTTGCCCGGAAACCCTTAGCCAAGAGCACTGCTGGGCCTAAACCCCAGATTTCTTGACTCCCAATCTAGTAGTCTGTTACCTTGGAGAAGGAAAGCTTTTACCTAAACTTTGGGCAACGGGCAGCATGGAAGCTTCCAGTGAAGATAAAACCAAAATCTCAATAGATTCACTGGCCTCTAACATGTGCTCATTATTGGTTCCCAGTGAAGGTTCAGAGCTCAGGAGCAGAGAGCCCAGAAGGTGTGGGCCATCTGTGTTCCAGTCCAGCCCAGTCACAGGGGAGTCCAGGTCACTCTGCAAGCTGCTAGCCCAGGGTCCCTGCTGAATAGGTGTAAGGGTATTTGGAGGGTAGAATATAGGAACAATGTTTCTCAAATGCCAGTCTGAGGTGGGGGGAATACTTGAGGATATGTTCTTGGGGAAGGGAAATTCTCAAAACTACTTGTCGCCCAGTGACTACTGCCCAAGGCAGGAACTCTGAAGAGCAGGGTTAGAGGATGACAATGGCAGGGCAAGGAGCTGCGCGCGTTCCTCCACACACTCCCTCACCTGCTGGTTCTCCTTCTTCCAGCCCTCCTGGCTGCTGAGGATGCCCAGGGCCTTCTGCATGGCCTCCTCTCCTTGGTGGATATAGGCCAGCTCCCGGTCGCTGTAGAGAGTGTCTTCCAGCCGGGAACCTGGACACACAGCCAAGGGAAGACCAAGCTTCCTACCGGTCCCCTAGCCTCCCACCAGCTTCCCTCCCTTTGATCTCTGGACCTGCCCTTTCCTCTGAAGAGCCAAGACCAAAGCCATAGGATTCAGCCTGCAGGTCAGGACACCGCTGCCGCAGGTGACAGGGAGAGGATCAGGGGGAGGGAGGGACAAGGGCCACATGCACAGTGTTTGCACCAGGGGGCCGCGTGCCACTGGCAGGAGCCCAGAAGCCTCAGCACTTACCTAGCAGAGAACTCCGCCTCCGGACCTGATTAATCCACCAGCTTGGGGTCGGGCCCCCCAAGACCCTCCGGTTCAGCTCCTGGCCAATGGCCAGCACAGCCTGGTGCCTCAACCCTGCGGGAAGGGAAGGAAACTGTTGCCTGGGCATCTGAATGCCCCTGCCACCTCTTCCATCTTGCTGCAGAGGAGGAGACTGGCTGGGAGAGGGAAGTGACTTGATCAGGAACTTACAGATTCCTAGCAGGGACCTGAACTAGATAGAGGCAGGTGAACTCTCGGGCTCCCTACACTGCACCAGGCTGCCTCCAGGGCCCAGAAAACTTCCTCCCACCTGTGCTGGCTTGCCTGGTCCCACCTGGAGGCAGGAGAAGTTTCCCTCTTGAAAGAGAGAAGCTTTGTTCACACCAGAAAAATCCTGTCACAGCAGAATTGAAAACACCAGTCCCTGAGGGTCTGTGTAGCTGCCAGCAGCTGGGTTTTTGCTCTTCTGATGTCTTACTGCCCCCCCCTTTTTTTTTTAAATATATTTTATTGATTTTTTTTTTTACAGAGAGGAAGGGAGAGGGATAGATAGTTAGAAACATCGATCAGCTGCCTCCTGCACACCCCCTACTGGGGATGTGCATGCAACCAAGGTACATGCCCTTGACCAGAATCGAACCTGGGACCTTTTAGGCCAACACTCTATCCACTGAGCCAAACCGGTTTTGGCTTCCTCTCCTTTCTTTTCCTTCTCTCCACCCACCTCTTCTTCCCTGCCCGTGTCTTAGGCTTGCCAGCATGGCTCATTGGAGTCGAGGCTTAGTCCTGCCTCCACCACCGTAGCTAGTCCTTCCTGCTACCCTTGGGACCAACCCTGGAGGGAGGCTAAGTCAGGAAGAGTCCCAGGAGGATTGGAGCCCTGGAGGGGGGACCAGACATTACAGAACCCACCAGGGACAAAGGCATCTTGATCTCCAGCCCAGTTCTTCCCGTGGGAAAAGTGAGGTCCAGAAGGGGTAAGACTCGCCCACTAAGAGGCACAGCTGGGATCGGAACCTGAGTGACTTACACACACACACACACACACACACACACACACACACACACACACACCACCCCCGTGTTTTCCCCACTAAGCCGGTGCCTGAGAGTCCCGGCCACCACCACAGGCGCCCTCTCCCCAGGGAGCTCACCCTTCATGTTGCGCACGTGTCTGTAGGAACTCCCAGCACAGAGCTTAAACGTTGCCTGGAGCATTGTCTCCTGGCGGCTGGTAGCGGTGATGTAGCTGCGGCGGCTGCTGTTGCCTCTGCTCTCAAAGGCGGCTCCTTCCGTCGAGCCTGTCAAGGTCTGCCTCTGGGTCCCGCAGCTGTGGCTGTGACCCTGTGTTCTGCGTCTTAAATGCTCCCCGCTGAAGGCTGTGGTTAATCGCAGGAGATAAGAAAGCCATCACTCACTGCTCAAAGGAAGGGGTCAAGGGGAGAGGGATTGCTTCACAGGCTGCTTTGGCCATTGGTGGGGAGAGAAGGGGGTGGAACGGGGCCAGAGGGGAGCGGATGGAGGGGAGAGAGGAAGCAGCCGGGGTAAAGGCGGTCTAGAAGAATGCAGACACCATCCGACGTGGGGGACTGTTTGAAACAGGTTTCTAGCCCTCATCTTCAGAAACTCCAAACTTAAAGGGTCTAGAATCGAGGCTTTGAAAGCTGTCTGTAAAAAGCATTCCCAGGTGATTGCTCTGCAGGTGCTTAGAGAGATGCCGCCTCGGACAGCGCCCGGGGTGTCTGCTAAGAACTTAGGGGGTCGGAGCTGGTAGAGGCCATCCAGACCCCGGATGAGGAGCCCAGAGTCCAGAGAGTGGCAGGGTTGGGACAGCAACACAAATCTCCTGACTTTTAATCTGTCTTCTCGCAGCTCCTCCAGCAGCCCCCAGACGCTTTGTATGTTCAACCGGTCAATTATTTACTCAGCCATTAATTACATAAACAACGTCACCAAAGCCCTCCTCAGAGATAGTTCTCCCTTCTTAGGGGTGTGTGCTGGCGCAAGGATGATACCTCAGGGCTGTGTCCTGTTAGCTGGTAAAGCAGAGGGTGGAACTGGCCAGAGACACAAGGAGAGGGGCCTGGGCCTGGCGTGCCCTACACCCTTTCCCACACTCTCCCTGGGGCCCTGGCGGTTCAGGCTGCCCCCAAGCTCTTGGCATGAGCTGAGAAGACAGGGTCCTGGGTTCTCACTCCAGTCTGCACTCTGGGGGCCTGTGCTCTAATCGTGAGGCAGCAGAGTCTCTGCTGTTCCCCATATTCCACCCCAGGGATGGGGGGGCGGGGAGGCTTGCATGCTGCTCTCTGATGAAATCTTTTTCCTTTAAGTTGGGCCTTGAAGTTGCTTTTAAGCCAGATTCACCTGGCAACAATATTGGGAGGCCAAGAGAATCACACTGATTTGCCGCCGGCCCAGGCCTTCCTCCCGCGAGAGTTCCCTGCTCTGTCACGACTGTCTGGAGCAGGTCCTCACCACCTCCCACTGTCTCCCTCACTCTAGAAAGGATGAAAGAGACAGGACCTGCTCAAAGCCAGGCCTGATGCCTGGAGCCCTCACCCCCCCCCCCCCCCCCATTTCAATTCCTGGTGCAGCAGTGGGAAGGGGCCAGCAGTGGCTGCCCGGAGGCCCCTGGCCCATTCCTCGGGCCCACTGTTGGCCCCGCCTCTGTGCAGCCTTCCTTCTGGAATGACTTGCTCCTTTGACTCACACCCCTAGAGCGTCATCTCTCTGTCCTGATTTGTGGAATGTTTTGTGTGTGCAATTGTTCCTTCTGTGGGACTGTTTGTCCCTGAGGCAGGTGCCATCCCCCACCCCCACCCCAGCTCCCTCACGCCCCCAGCACTCAGCCTCAAGCCGGTCACAAGAGCAGGTGCTTGCTCCTTCTCTATTGGATGATCAATAGGGGAAGCAGCTGGGGGTGCAAGTATGTCTTTTGAATGAGGAAGTCTGCCTGTGGGCTTAGCCAGCTCTCAACCCTCTAAGAGCCCCAAAGGGAAGACAGGATTGAAGCAAGAGGCCTTGGCCTCTGTTGTTCATTGTGTGGAGAGGGGGGGCGGTTTAGGGGGCTCTGATTTTCGTAGACTTGAAGGAGAAGGTGCAGGTGGCTGCTGAGGCAGCTGCTCCGGCCTTCCTGGTACACGTGCGCCCTCGTGCACATGTGCGTCCCAGTGGAGGCGGTGGGAGGGAGTTATTATGGGACAGGCCCTGCAGATAATGTTCAAGGCCCTGCTGTTGCCATCCTGAGGAGAATTATGGCCACTGTGAGAGGGAGGAGGTGGTGTGGGGACGCTGGAGGACTGAGGCATAGGGCTGTTGCTGATGTCAGAGGCAGCCATTGACTCAAAGGAGGAGGGTGCTGGTGACCTCCCCAGGCCAAGGCTTTCTTCTCTTCCTCAGGCCGAATGACCGTTAACTCTGCCTCTCTGTGGAAGGTGGGGAGAGAGGTCTGGGAATTTCCTCTGGTTCTGGATGTCACCTGCATCTGGCTTTGCTTCTTAATAAGAGCAGAGACACCTCCCCCCAGCCCCAACTCTCCCCCCATGCCGGGGGGGAGATCAGATGGACACAACTGGTCAGAAGGAAGATTCCAGAGATCTGGCTGAGCCTGTGCAGAGTGTTGGGGAGGAAGGCCCAGGGCCAGGGCAGGGAGACAGGGTGGGCAGAAAAGAAGACTTCATTCATTCATTCATTCAACAATCCTTTATTGAGTGTCCACTGTGTCTCTACAGCTATGAGGAAAATGAACTATATGACCCAGTATGAAAAGTTGTAGAGCAGATGAGGGGTTCTGGAAGCACAAGGGCGGGAACACCTAATTACACCGGGAGAGAGAGGAGTGCCATGGACGGCTCCTGGGAGGAAGTGACAGGAGCTGCGTGTGGGAGGTGCAAGAAGGAGCTAGCCTGGTTTGAGAGAGAGGATGGAGTGTGGGTGTCCCAGGGAGAACAAGTGGCCAACAGCATGGAGAAGGGGTGAGGGTTGAGAGCTGGCTGTCCTCGGGAACTTTGGTTGTTCAGCCATGAAATGGTGAGTTGTGGTGGAAGATTAATTCCTCTGCAGGTTCCTGAGAGTTGAGGAGAGGGACCTTGAACTTGTCTGGGCTCTCACTCAGAGCAGGCGAGCACTAGGCAACAGCACCTGCCTTTGGGTTGGTTGGGATGGTACTGAGGATGCTGTGAACCGGAGCGGAGAAAGCACAGGTTTTGTATTCGGAGACCTTCAGTCCTGTTCCACCACTTACTTTATGATTGGAGTTGCTCACATCTTCAATCTCAAATTTCTTACCTGTAAAATAGAGAGATGTTTTGTTTTTCTTTTGTAATCCTTTTTTGGGGGGGAGAGGGGAGTTATATGGTTCAAATGTGGTAATAATACATTTAGAGTCCCTAAGATTTTTAAATATATATATTTTATTGAGTTTTTACAGAGAGGAAGAGAGAGGACTAGAGAGTTAGAAACATCGATGAGAGAGAATCATCGATCAGCTGCCTCTTGCACACCCCCTACTGGAGATGTGCCCACAATCAAGGGACATGCCCTTGACTGGAATGCTCTATCCACTGAGGGAAACCGGTTTTGGCAAGAGTCCCTAAGATTTAATCTAAACTTCTCAGTCCAGTCTCTGGGCCTCTGAATTCTCACCCTGGATTTCCTCTCCATCTGCTCAGCATTGTGCTGAGGTGCCTGTCTGTGGTCTGCCCCATTCATGCCTTCTCATTCAAGACAGCTCACAGTGTTATATGTCCTCAAGGGCTTCCCTTTGGACCCCACCTCACCCTATTTCTTTTTTTTAGAATATATTCTTATTGATCTCAGAGAGGATGGGAGAGGGGGAGATAGAAACATCAATGATGAGACTCATTGATTGGCTGCCTCCTGTACACCTCCTACTGGGGATCCAGCCTGCACCCCCAGCATGTGCCTTGACCGGGAATCGAACTGTGACTTCCTGGGTCATATGTTGACACTCAACCACCGAGCCACACCAGCTGGGCTCACGTCCTACTTCTCAATTAGATTTTAGAAAAGAGGGAAGGAGAAAGAGAGAACGATCCATTTGTTGCATTCATTTATTTCTGTATTCATTGGTGATTCTAGTATGTACCCTGACCATGGATTGAACCTACAGCCTTGGCACAAGGGGACAACAGTCTAAACAACAGCACGAAGCAGCCAGGGCTACAGCGTACCTTAAAACAAATAAATGTACATATTTCAGAGAGGAAGGGAGAAGGAGAGAGAGAAACATCAATGATGAGAGATAATCACCGATCAGCCGCCTCCTGCCTGCCCCCCACTGGGGCTGAAGCCGGAAACCCAGGCATGTGCCCCCAACCAGAACCAAGCCAGGGACCCCCGCAGTCGGCAGGTCAACGCTCCATCCATGGAGCCAAACCAGCCAGGGCTACAGCGTAACTTTTACAATCGTATTTTTCTCTGAAAACATGGGGCCATAGTTGCCTGCTCCATACACCTGGCATAGAGTAGTTGCTCCACAAGCTTTAGGGCACATGTGTCAAACACAAGGCCCGCGGGCCAAATCCAGCCCGCCAGGCCTTGCAATGTGGCCCGCACCGCGCTGTCATCACTGCACTCCGCTGTCAGTTTATGACATTGTCAGTTTATGACTGTTCAGTAAACCATTCGGCCCGCGTTTTAGGCTGGATTTTAGATTTTGGCCCCTTCTCTGATTGAGTTCGACACCCCTACTTTAGGGTAATGAATGACTAGGCAACTATTCAATTTTACTTGGTTCTCTGGTTTGCCTTTCACCCTCCGTTTCCAGCAGGTGAGCCAGGCTTTAGGTTTCTTTGCCCAGGGAGTTTGACAGGGCACACACAGTTTCCCGTCCTTTGGAACAGCCTAAACCAGAAGAGCAAACTGAAGACTGGTGAGATAGATTTAACCTCCCAGATATTTTATTCAGCTTGCACACTCTTTTAAGAAAAAAATTGAACTAGTTGCCAACATAAACTATACAGACAGAAAACAGACCAGTGGTTGTGAGGGGCTGGGGAAGGAGAGAGACATTAAATACAAAGGGGCAGGGGTGATGGTATATAACTAGATGCAGCTGTTAGAACGCAGACACCAAAAGGAGTGCATTTTACAGGAGGTAAATTATACGCCCATAAAATTGGGTCTTAGAGATGGGATTCCCAGACAACATGCTCAGCATTGAGCCCTCTCTCTTCCTTCAAGTCCCGGCTACAGATTGGCTGGTGCCCCAACACCACATAATTCTCTGTATTTCCAGAGTGACGTCTGGAGCTCATTTTTTTTTTTTTCCAGAAAGGCTAGTTCTTTTTTTATATATATATATTTTATTGATTTTGTACAGAGAGGGAGAGAGATAGGGAGCTAGAAACTTCGATGAGAAACATCGACCAGCTGCCTCCTGCACACCCCTACTGAGGATATGCCAGGAAACAAAGCACATGCCCTTGACCAGAATTGAACCTGGGACCCTTCAGTCCCCAAGCTGACGCTCTATCCATTGAGCCAAACCAGTTTCGGCGGAGCTCATTTTTATCCCTGGTCTAGCCAAGTGGCAGCAACAGCTACTGAGTGGCTGGAATTAAGGGGATTTTTTTTTTTTAAATTATGTAAAGGGGAATGGGTAGAAAACAGGAAAAAAGGACCTGATTTTATTCTCTGCTTCAAGTCTCTTGGCAGAACCCAAGGAGTCAACAGGTTGGGGAGTCCTAACCAGGCAGACGGACCCAAAGTTTGAGAGGTGAGTAGCAGATATGCTCCATTTCCTAGGGTTGGTTTTTCTCATTCTTTTAGGCTAGAAGATCTTGGGAGGGGGATAGATCTTTTGATTTTGGCTCCCTTATCTGGACATAAGCCCTGGAAAAACAAGCACCCATGAAGCTTCAATTTGGAAGGTTGGTTCAGCATTAGTGTATCAGCCTGCAACATCTACACCTAAATGCCTTACTTGTACCTCACTGGGAATGCTGGCTCCTAATGAGAAAGGAAAATGGATGTTTATCATTTTTAGTATGACTTAGGTGAGAAATGCCACACACACACACACACATACATACACGTGTGTGTGTGTGTGTGTGTGTGTGTGTGTGTGTGTATTGGGAGCCAAGGGGTAGGAGACTGCTTATTAATTTCCTCTCCTCTATTTTCTTGCCAGATACAATTCCTGGGATCCATTTCTTGAGCTGTGCAGTGCCATCATTAATGTCATGTATGAATCTGAGACAAGAGGTTGGGAACTGCCCACAGTAGGTGTGTCCACTCTGCCTGCTGGCCTACGCCTTTCGCTGTCTTCTGCACTACACTCTGCCTGGGACTGCCAGCCAACACTTGTGAGACCATTTTCCTTGTTTTCTTTACCTCTGTGCAATACTTGTGAGGTTCACATCGACACAGCTTCCCTGAGGAACCCTCCATAATAGACAGTATAAAGGTATCTGGCTATTGTTAGGTTTTCAGGGCCTTTTGGGAGTTTATCAGACTTGGGGAGGAAAGCAGATAGTGTGGTTTAAACTTAGCTAAGAGCATGCAATATAAGATCAAAGGCCAAGGAAAGGGAGAGACCAGCTGGAAGAGTAAGAGATATGTTGCTATACTCAAGTATATCAGGATAAAGATGGCCAGGAGAGGGGTTCAGTAGATCTTCCTTATTTGTCTCCCTTGAAAGCAGTCTCATGGGAACCCTATTGGAAGAAATTATTAAAAGATAAAATAGGCCCGGGCTGGTGTGGTTGTTGGTCGAAGCATTGTCCCGTACACCAGAGTTGCAGGTTCAATTCCCCATCAGGACACATACCCAGGTTACCCAGGTTGCAGGTTTGATCACTGGTCAGGGGGTGTGTGCCTCCCCCTTCCTCTCAATAAAAAAACAAAAAAGATAAAACAAAGGTATAAATGGGGAAAAAAAGCATGATTTCAGTATCTGTAAAAATCCTGGACTGTGCATAGCTGAGAGTAACCACTTCACTGAACATCCTGGAGATGAGGAGGAAGTTAGCTGGTAGTCTAGTTTCATTTGTTACATCTAATGCTTCCATACTGCCTGCAGGACCAAGGTCTAAAAGCAATGACCCGAACCTTGCTATGATTTGGAAATCCTGTTAAAATTCAGTCTCTTTTCCTCCTTTAACATAATAAATTATAACTCCTGTTATTGTGTTTGAAGTTAAAGAAGGTTGAAAAAACTAGATAACTAGAATCCAAATTCCTTTATAGTATCCAAAGTTTTGAAACAGTGGTGCTTAAAAAAACAAATGCTGTAATCTTGCTGACTCCCAAAGAATATTATCTAGTTAGATATGTTTTCCAAAAATTGGTGATGGTGTTTTTCTCCCTTTGTATCAGTAGTTAAAAACAAATTCTAGTTATTAAGTGGTTAGAGGCCCAACACACTTGATAAAACATTAAGTACAGCTGTTTCTTCACAAATTATGTTAAAATCAATTCAGTGATGAAGAGCTCAGCAATCAAATGGTTTATAGGCATCTGGGGCAGTTTTAAAAACACCTGAGCTCATAAAATATTAAGTCTATGTGGTGCTGAAAAATAATTCAGAGGAAATGCAAATAAACCTTATGAATGGGACATCTTTGCTCAATAGATGATGAGAAGGAAGTGCCTGGAATAAGTCGTTAAAAAACCCTGAGAATTCAGAAGAGACTGCTCAAGCCCAAGGTGCCAGGGGTAGAAAAAAGTGAAAATTTTAACACAAACTCCTAAACTTCTACCTCAGTACACTGTCCAATGAACTACCCCGTCCTCTCTGCGAGCAGCCTGTCAAACTTACCGGGCAGTCAACATCATACCAGAAAAGTGGCATCACTCTGGGGGATCAGCAGGAGTAACGGAAATGCATCAGCCACTGAAACACCATTTTGTTTGTGCTCCTTTTTGATGAGAATAACATAAGAGGCTCAAGATTCAATCCGAAGGGCTAGAACACTGAACTAAACCTTAGTTAAATGCTGGAACTCAGGGGAACCTTGTTCTGAATAGCTGTTGGTGAAGCAGAACAGCAACTTCAGTAGTGATGTTGTTTCTCACACCTGAGGCTGTTATAACCAGTAACTGTGCAACTTTACCAAAAGCCCCTTCCTGAAGGCTGAAATGTGTTTTTCTCATCAGTGGGGAGAGGAGAAGACCACAAGATACCTAGTATGAAAATATTTCTTCCTAAGTAACTAGCAACTTGGAAGTGTGACAGAGGGGAAATCCCAGTGTGCGGACTGGTTATACCTTTAGAACAGAAACTTAATTTTGCTTATTCATTGGAGGCGACTCAAACTTGGGAAATAACATGGCAACTTTGAGATTCATATTTTATTTACAAGCAAGTGAAGACTGTGCCCTGTAAACTCTAATTTGGGATGAGAAGAGCAACATAGAAAAGTAGTTGCTGGCTCCATAGCGATGTGTGAAAGGAGTCCATCCAGCTATTTCTTTAGACAATGATTTTGTTCATAAAAAGGAAAAAAAAAGCCACATGATTTCTTCATGTTACACATGTGAAAGAATCCAAAAGAAAAAATTTTTCAAAATTCTACAGTCTCTAGTCAAATGTGTGAGGTGACCAGAACGTCATTTCCATTCAGTGAGAGCCCCTGCTCCCCAAGAGCAAAAGACTTAATACTCATCAAGAGTGTCTGCTCGAGGAATGGAGAGACCTCGATCTTTAAGAGCCTGAACTTTCATCTTCTCGTTTTCCAGCTTGGTCTGCTGTTCTACCCTTTGTTCTTCTAGGATTTCTTCAATGGACACTTGCTGCAAGGGTGTGTCACTCTCCTTTTCCAAGTCCTACAAAACAAGCAGGTTTAAGAAACTTCAGCTGACCAAGAACAGAAAACACAGCAGATCTCAAGGCAAATGGATTCTATGTCAGGCTTGGGTTATTTTTTCATAATCGTGACATGGCTGAAATATCCTTCTTTTAGGAATGGATAAGTTTTACAAAGAAATGGCTGGCCACTCTACTATAGAGTACTTACATGAATGTGATAATAGGATCAGTTACAGTGTGTATTGTGTATAACAAAGCTTTAGGTTATCTGAAGTCCTATACTAGTCAACAACTACTTTTCTTAAAAAAACAACAACAACAAAAACAAACAAAAAAACCCCTAAATATATAAATAAAATAAGGCTCACTCTCCAACTCAAGAGAATCCAAGAGAGAAGTTACCGAGGCCAAGATGGCTTCAGTTAAGTTTTGTATATTTACATTATCAAATCAGCTTAAATTCTGGTGTTGTTGCTCAGTAAGGTAGAGAACATTGAATCAAAGAAGGACCTCCTCCCACAAAGACAATAAACTGTCCCTCTGTTGCATTAACTAGGAGTCTTTAAATAACACAAGACTCCTTTTCCCTCTGACAAGTCTTCTAGAGAAAACCTCAGCAGAGCAGTTAGATTACCACACCAGTTCAGTCCCAATATAGTTCTCTACTTTAATTAAAATTGTTTTGCTTACTGCCCTGCCTGGTGTGACTCAGTTGAAGAGTGTCATCCCATAAACCAAAAGGTGGTGAAATCTGATTCCTGGTCAGGCCTTTACGGGAAGCTACTGACCAATGTTTCTCTCCCTCTTCCTCTCTCTCTCTCAGCAACTAACCAATGTTTCTCTCTCTCTTTCTCTCACTCAATGAAATACATACTATAATGGGGTGAGGATTTTACAAAATCATTATTTTTCTTACTAAAATAATCATTTTTGCCGTTATTTAAAAACACACACACATGCTCATTATATGATATTTAAAAACTGGCCAACCAGCCCCCTAGCCAGTTACGCTCAATGGATAGAGCATCAGCCTGTGGACTAATGGGTCCCAGGTTTCATTCCGGTCAAGGATGTGTATCTTGATTGAAGACTCCTGGCCCTGGTTGGGGTTCATGCAGAAGGCAACCAATCGATGTGTTTCTCCCATATCTGTTTCTCTCTCTGTCTCTCCTTCTCCCTTCCCCTCTCTCTAAAAATCAATTAAAAAATATCCTCGGGTGAGGACTAAAAAAAGATGAAAAAAATAGACAATAAGAAAAAAATCTTTAATTCCAGTATGGAAGAATAACATATTGGTGAATAACTTTCCAATTTTTCCATGTATATATTGACTTCTTAAAAGACCCACAGTGCAAATATTGACTGTAATTTTTCATCTTAATATGGCATAAGATGTTTAATACTTTTATTGATTTCAGAGAGGAAGGGAGATGGAAAGAGAGAAACATCAAACATCAATGATGAAAGAAAATCATTGATGGGCTATCTCCTGCATGCCCCCAACTTGGATCGAGCCACATGTGCTCTTGACTGGAATCAAACTCGGGACCCTTGAGTCCACAGGTCGACGCTCTATCCACTGAGCCAAACCAGCTAGGGCAATATTTTTATTTTTAAATAACTTATAAACATTTGATAACCAATCATGTAATGCAGAATCTTGCTATAAGAGCATCTCACTATTATCCATAGATTCAGTTTATTCTCTTTAAAATGTACTTAGAGGTATTACTCTGTTTTGTAACTGATAAGCCTATACAAACAGGGTATTCTTATTTCTTATCCTCTTCCCTTTCAGTGATAAAATTCTGAGAAGCCATTACACATACACAAACTCTCCAGATGTTCCACTGAATGCTAATCTTCAGACGCCACCAAGGCCTCAGAACCCACAGATTGTGACACATCAGATGGAGGACTCTCACCAGAGAGGTTAGATGAAAGCCACACAAATGACATAAACAAAAGCTGCCCTGAGTCAAATGTTAACTCAACTCAGAAAAATCTATGTTATTAAGTGTAACCTGCCCTCATAACCCATGGATAACAGCTGAAGGGAAGATCATGTTCTTAGCTTACTGCCTCTTGGAATTGTATGTTGCTCATTGAGCTATTCTTGTGGTTATAATGATGCTGTTTCCCAAGAATCCGACTTGTTACTTTAGACTTTGTCCACCCTCCCTGAGGTAGAATCCAGGGAATTTCTAAGTAATGAAATATTTGCAGAATCTAGATGGCATCCCTAGGATTGGCACTTAATTTCTTCAACCCGCTTATTTTTTTTTTTTTTTAATATTTTCATTGATTTTGTACAGAGAGGAAGGGAGAGAGATAGAGAGTTAGAAACATCGATGAGAGTCATCGATCAGCTGCCTCTTGCACACCCCCTACTGGGGATATGCCCGCAACCACGTTACATGCCCTTGACCGGAATTGAACCCGGGACCCTTCAGTCCCCAAGCCGACGCTCTATCCATTGAGCCAAACCGGTCTTGGCCAACCCGACTATTGATTCATGTAACTATGTAAGCATTCCTGTTTTTCTTTAGTGTTACCATTGAAAAATTCTGCACCATCCAAACCATAATATATAAAAAGAGTACTTTTCTCCACAAAAGGGCTACCAGGATATAATAAATCTGTAAGAACAAACACAAGTTCATTCATTTCTCTTCACATATACATACATCTACAAAGGGTCAATTTGTGCCAATGTAACTGGCATAGAAAGCATTTCTGTGATGTTCACTATTGTAAATCTGAAGCAGAGTATGTGTAAATATTTTAACCTAGCTCATTATCCCTAGTAGCAATAGATCTCCTCTTCAAAAATTAAATTCAGAAAAGTATAAAAGAAGAAAAAAATATTCAGCCATAATCCTACTGACCAGAGAGTGGTTAGCCCCTCTTAATATACTGGCAGACTACTTCACAGCCACATCTCCAGGTAATAGAGTGCTTTATTTCAACCTTTACATAATACATGGAGATAATTTCTGCTGCACAAACATGGAAGAAATGATACACTGAACCAAAAACATTAACTACAAAAATATTTTAAAAATTAGGAAAAGGCATGTCATAGCCACACTCGGGTAGTACTGTGTAGTCATTTCCAGCTAACTATTTCATACAAGGTCTCTGAACCAACTGGACCCTGACAGAATTACCTCATTTTCTTAAATGGCTTATTGTTAAAATGAATCACTACTCTCAAAACCTGATTTAAGATGTGGCTAGACAATGGACACAAAACTCTGGGGAGGGAGGATATGTATGGGGGGGGGGGGGGAATGTTAAAATATGTACACAGATAATAATTTAATAAAAAAACGTAAAAAATAAAAAAGATGTGGCTAGATATTGGGAACATTACTGAAAACTTTAAAAACAAAATAGGAAAAGATAAAATCAAGCAAACATCAAAGTTTTTATTTTTATTTTCCTGGACCCAATAATCAGAAGTAGCAGGATCAAGTCAAAGGTATTAAATAAGGTATTTTTAAGTTATGCTTCATGTAAAACATGAAATCAGGTTTATCTTTTTAAAATGTTGAGTACTTCTTAGTTTTATATATAAGATTGGGCATAAGTAGGTTTATAGTTGTGAGTACAGGAAACAGTTTATTCTTATATTACTAATTAATTACTGTATTCTTTTTCATATGAAGAAGTGTAAACCTACTTTTGTCCTACCCTGTATATGTTTTCTAATAGTTTTGTGTGTGTGTGTGTGTGTGTGTGTGTGTGTATATATATATATATGCGCGCGCACACACAAACACACACACACACACCCTTTCTCCTATATCCATTCCTTCCCCTCCCCCCGTAAGAATACAGATATCACACTGAATATGCAATGTGTCTTTCCTCCCCAACACAGCTAACGTTGTTATAAAAAACTACTTATAATCAACTGCTTAAATAACTACAAAATATAAATGTATATAAATCTTTATCAAATCATTCTTTTCTAGTTTTTCTATTTTCTGCTATTAGAAATAGCAGAAATTTGTTAATGAACACATTTGCAGAATGGTAGTTTTTGAAGATATTAGGTAAAAATCAAAGATATTTTGCTGCTAATGGGATAAAATCTTTAAAATGCCAAGAGGCACTGAAACAAAGTTAATTACCTATAACTTTCCTTTTATAATTGTGGCTTTCCTAAGCTAATTTGGTGGTTTCCTGTGAGAAGCTGGGTGAAATGTGTAAAATGTATTATTTTTCTTCTTGAAAAGACCAAAAAAAAGCTAACTATCATAATTATCAAGACCCATGCCATAGCAGCTTAACAGTTTTCACTTACTATTTCTCCTAGTAGGACCACATTTTCTCCTCTGACCACAAAAATCCCTCGAGGAATATCACCGTATTTTTTGCCCACATGAATACGCTCCACAGTCTGATGTAGCACTAAATTAGCTATAAGTGTATAGGGAAAAAACAAAGATATTCAGTTTAAATTACTGGGTAAAGGTCTATAACTCAGTTATTTTGAGTAAAAAGGATTCAGTTAAGCATGATTTTAAAACTTTCTAACTTTAGGAAAAGCTAAAATTTAAAACACAATCTCCTATTTCTGTATGACACACCATTTAAGAGATGTTTAACCAATTACAAACTGAGAGTGTCTAGGATCATGTTGCACTAATACATGAGTGATGGTGGGGAAAAGTTTAAAAAAATTAAGTTCATTTATCAGTTAACTGGTAAAATGAACATGGCTGTAAGAAAATATAAATAAGTAGGGCACTTGGAAGACTCTAAAGAACTGCAAAGATTAAAACTCTAGTTTTTTCTATGTTGTGGTGTGTATATGTGATGAGTTACCAAAATTTAACTTTGTTTCAGTACTTAGGGTTTACTTAACCCAATACAAGCATCCATGAATTATGATACAGCAAAAACCTGTATTTTCATTTTGTCAGATAACCATACCTGGTAATCTGAGAGTAGGCAGTATTTATTACTTTTCGCTCAAAGTAGTCTGATGAATTTGACTTACCTGTATTTTCCGGCGTATAAGACGACCCCCTAATTTTACAGTTAAAACATAGGTTTAGGTCTATATTAACTGTATAAGACTACCCCCCACTTCAAAGAAAAGACTCACTTTGCCATCAAGATCTGCAGGTAATTTTTGTGCAATTTTGGTCTTTTGCCCCCAATTTTCGGTTGACTTTTTTTCGTTTCAAAAGTCGTCATACGCCGGAAAATACGGGTAAGATTTAGAACCCTGCCCTGTTGGTGTGGCTCAGTGGTTGAGTGTCGACCCGTGATCCAGTTCAATTCCCAATCAAGAACATGCCTGGATTGTGGGCTTAATACCCATTGGGGAGTATTTTGGAGGCAGCTGATCTATGTGTCTCTCTCACTGATGTTTTTATCCCTCTCCCTCTAAAATCAATAAAAATGTATTTTTTTTAAAAAAGATTTAGAACTCCCAATATGTTAAGAATCATTTAATATAATACCTTAATAAAAAAATAAAAAAGGAATCATTTATTTCTTTGCATTTGTCTTATTTGAAGAAAGCAGGTATCTATATTCTTTAACTTCTATAATTCTTGTGTTTCAATTATTGTTATTTTCCTCATGCCCAAATCCACTGACCTATAAGATGTCCAACAAATGAAATAAGTTTCTTGAAACAAAAGCAAACACAGATATTTTTAGAAAAATGCAGATGCAAAACAAAGACCGAAACTCTTGAGTATGATGATGTATCCTTAAGTGTAAAATCTTGAGCTTAATGTTGGGGTCCCTAACAAGCTTCAGAAAGTGCCGTCTATCCAATTTTCATTGGGCAGGGAGGGATTACCTTCAGTGCAAGACCTGCTTTGAAGAGTAGTTGCACCCAAGCCAGTGTACAAATGAGCTGCTTTTTCAATGGACTGAGTTTATTTCTATCTTTTGGCTCCCTCTAATGGGGAAAATAAAAACAATAGTCCAAGACATTATAATCATATGTTCTAGTGAAAACCAGTTTAGAAATACAAGCTTGAAAATACAAGCTTTTGAATCATCTCGTCATAATTTAGGAAACAGTGATGTAATGACTCAGGACAATATTCCATTATACCAGACACATGAAAAAGTTGCAGATAAATACCTTACAATATGAAATAACAAAAATACAATGGGCGGCTCTTGTTATCCAGAGTATAAGAGAAGTCTATAACTAATACATACCAAATTGGTCAATGCTTCTCAAAAAGCCTATAAGTGTCCTTCCATCTCGAAGCAGGACCAAGTGCTTTTCTGGGAACAGGAAAAAAAATCTTTAAAAACTGAAAACGGTTAGCTTCAGTGAGCTTACAGAGTAACAATAAATATAAAGTTGATTGTTTAAGCTCTACCACTTTCTCTTCCAATGTATTTAAGTTTGAGTTGTTAAGAAATTGGGAGGACCAAGTTAGCCTGGGGTTTAGATTAAAATAGCAATTTTCAAACAGTGTGCACCAGGAATTCTATTGTTGTTTTTTTTTTTTTTTTTTTTTTTAAGAGAGGAAAAAAGGAAGAGGAAGAAAGAAATAAAATATCAATGTGAGAGTGAAACACTGATTGGCTGCCTCCTACATCCCCACTATCAGGGATGGAGTCTGCAACCCGGGCATGTGCCCTGAATGGAATCTAACCAGTAATCTCTTAGTGCAATACCGATTTAGTCAGGGCACTAATCTTTCTCTAGACTGTCAAATAAAAAAAGGATATTAGCCAACAAAACAATAGCTATCTGCTGTGAATGAATCAAAATAGTACCTTTGCCCTAACAGGTTTGGCTCAATGGATAGAGTATTGGCCTGTGGACTGAAAGGTCCCAGGTTTGATTCTGGTCAAGGGCATGTACCTTGGTTGCAGGCACATCCCCAGCAGGAGGTGTGCAGGAGGCAACTGATTAATGTCTCTCTCTTATCGATGTTTCTGGCTCTCTATTCCTCTTCCTTCCTCTCTGTGGAAAATCAATAAAATATATTAAAAAAAAATAAAGTTTGCATATCCCAGTAGGGATGTCGATCAAATTACTGTGGTTTATGTCCACTTGAAATAGCAGAGAGGTCAGAATTGGAGAGAGAAGTTTTGGATAAGGCTACCATAGGTGATATAATTATTAAAGTCCAGGAGATCTCCTACAGACCTAAGAAAGAAGAAGCAGGCCAAACAGAGAGGTGATATAATATTAAAGTCCCTGAGATTTCCTAGAGACTTAAAGGAGCAGGCCAAAGAGGGAACCCAAGAGACAATCTATTTTAGGGAACAGTAAGAGTTGAAATAAGAAAACCAAGTGCCATTTTAGAGAAATCAAGAGCACAGATTAAGAATCTATCAATAGTTTCAGCCAAAACTGGTTTGGCTCAATGGATAGAGCGTGGGCTTGGGGACTGAAAGGTCCCGGGTTCGATTCCGGTCAAGGGCATGTACCTTGGTTGCGGGCATATCCCCAGTAGGGGGTGTGCAAGAGGCAGCTGATCGATGACTCTCATCGGTGTTTCTAACTCTCTAACTCTCTCCCTTCCTCTCTGTACAAAATCAATTAAAATATATTAAAAAAGAAAAAAAAGAAAAAAAGAATCTAGTTTCAGCCGAAGCCGGTTTGGCTTAGTGGTAGAGCGTCGGTCTGCGGACTGAAAGGTCCCAGGTTTGATTCTGGTCAAGGGCATGTACATTGGTTGCGCGCACATCCCCGGTAGGGGGCAGGAAGCAGCTGGTCGATGTTTCTCTCTCATCGGCGTTTCTAGCTTTCTATCTCTCTCCCTTCCTCTATGTAAAAAATCAATAAAATATATTAAATTTTTTTTTTTAATTCTTAAAAAAAAAAAAAGAATCTAGTTTCATAATATAATAGTATCATCACTAATGCTGCAGAGGGGAAGGGAAAACTCAGGAGTGCATTATTAGACCAATGCCTTTTAAGAATGGAGCTACAGCAGTGTGCTGATAACAAAAACCAATTATTGTTTGGGGTAATAGAGGTGGTCTATTGTAGAGGCTCAGAAAGCATCAAAATGGAGATGACTCAAGAGGTTTGGGGGTAAGGATAGAAAAATAGGGATGGAAGTTTGATGGGGAGACACAACTGGGAAAAACAACAACACAAGGACAGAATAGAACATAAATGAAGGGAAAATTCCAGGGAGAAAATGGATATTAATGATAGAAGGTTCCAGAAGCAGTGGGAGGAAAGACATAAATTGAAAGGAAGAAATACTTCCTACTCAAATGAAAGGATGGGTGAAAATACCAGAAAGAATAAGGAGAGAGGAGGAAAGCGAAGGGGGAGGGAGCAGTGAAAGGCACATATGAAAAAGTTTCAAATTTTTCATTAGAGGAAGCTTGGAATCTACAAAAAAGAGGTTAGAAGGCTTGAGAACAAACATTATTTTAAAGATTTTAAAAATTGATTTTCAGAGAAAGGGGGAGAAGGGGAGAGGGGGAGAGAGGGAGAGGGGGAGAGAGAAACATCTATTGGCTGCCTCCTGCAGGCTTCCCTACCTGGGATCCAGCCAGCAACATGGGCATGTGCTGTGACCAGGAATCGAACTAGCAACCTTCTGGTCCACAGGATGTAGCACAACCAACTGAACCCACACCAGCAAAGAGCCAACAATTATTTTCAATAAAATTACAGAGAGTGTTAGGGTCTGAAATAATATAGATATACACAAGAGAGGTGAGGGCACAGACAACTGAAACTTAAGTTTTCATTACACTACAGATAGGTTTGTACAATGCTTATTTATATGAATCTGGTCCAGTTTACCCTACATTTCCCTTCCATAGCAAAATCACTAATTTAGATTTTAAAAATAATTTCAGACGATTAAAAGTTTAATTATACACTCATTCTTTAATTTGCAGAATTTAAGACATCCTCCGAAAATAAGACCTACTTACAGGTTTCCTTCTGAGTGAAATATAAGGCATCCCCCCGAAAATAAGGCCCCCCCAGGCTAAACATGAGAGATTTGGTCCACTGATTCTGAAAGAAATGGAGTCACAAGAAATTCACCAGGAAATTCAGGAATTGGATTGTTATGATGATGTTCCAGAAGATGATGACATGATTGTCATTGAATAAATGAGTAAATTCTTGATACTGTAGGATTCACAGTTTGTGTTTTTTTTTTTTTTTTTAAATATATTTTATTGATTTTTTTTACAGAGAGGAAGAGAGAGGGATAGAGAGTTAGAAACATCGATGAGAGAGAATCATCCATCAGCTGCCTCTTGCACACCTCCTACTGGGGATGTGCCTGCAACCAAGGTACATGCCCTTGACCGGAATCGAACCTGGGACCTTTCAGTCCGCAGGCTGACGCTCTATCCACTGAGCCAAACCAGTTTCGGCTGTCTGGTTTGTGTTGACAACTACCGTACTACCATACCGTATACCGGTAATAAATTTCCTTTATTTTCATTTAACAATAAATGTGCACCGTATTCTTCTTCATGGAAAAATAAGACATCCCCTGAAAATAAGACCTAACGCATCTTTGGGAGCAAAAATTAATATAAGACACTGTCTTATTTTCATGGAAACAAGTTAGTGACTGTAGAGACTTGCAACTTGTTTGGAACTATATATAACCATTTTGCAGTGATTGCAAGTTAATGAGACAAATCACACGATTTAAACGATTACAAAAATGCTACTTGGGGAACAATTCACAAAAGGAAAGACGGGACAATGTAACTGGCTCCTGGTTGGTACAGGACTGAGCTCCCCTCCAGGACAATGGCTAGGAACAGGGAGGCCTTCTTAGTAAAAGCAACATAAAATGGTCTGACCGGGGTGGGGGCGGGAAGAAGTTTCCAGTGACTCAGCCTTTCCAGAAAAGCCCATCAGTACCTTGCTTGGCACTGGTCTCTACTCCCACAACCTGAGAGCGTTCAAGACCCTCACGGTAAAGTATTGCAAATGGCTACAGAGTTTATGCATAAAGCCCTACGTTTACTGCCAATTAAATCCAAATGCTGTTGTCTTAATATTTTCATGTCTTGAATCCTTCCTCTAAGTATTTCCACCAGTAACAACTGGGTACTTGGAAATATCGCAGAGGAAGACAGCTGACTGGCGGGGGGACAAATTTCGCATTTGGTCCTCTGCAGAGAAGGACTGAGTTCTCCGGGGTGTGGCTGACCGGCCAGGGGACCGGGGCTGCGAGGAGCAGGACGGACACGGGAGGTGGACAAACGGCAAACGCCAAACGCCCAGAACTGTGCCCTCCGCCCCACCCTCATTCTACGAGCTCCCTGGCCGGGGAGGAAGGGGCTCGCCCAGACTTCACCCGAAGGAAACGAGCAACTCACTGTCGATGTCCTCGATGAGGCTGGCGGTGCCGGGCATATAGTTCATTTTGAGCTGAGATAAGGCTGCCATGCGGAGCGGCGAAGAGCCACCAGCGCGTCCTACACCTCCTCCCTCCTGCCGCAGTCGCCGCCTCGGCGGGACTGGGACGGGGAACCCAGACGGGGACCCGCACTTCTGCCCCGGCTTTCAGCCGCCGGGGCACGCCGGAAGCTCCTCCATATTATCCCTACCCACTTCCGGTATCACGTGCTGCCTCCAGGAAGAGGCGGGGCCGTCGTGCGGTTTGGGACACCCTTTCCTCATCCCTGAAGAGAGGGGGAAAAGGAACCTAGATTGCGCAGACGGCGGGAAGATGAATCCTCCTTTTAAGGGACACGGCGCTGCCCCCCGTTTTCTTGATCCCTCGACCCCAGAGTCACAGAGACCCATCCCCTCAACCCTCCGGACTCCGGAGCCGAGGGGGCGGGACTTGGCCTGCGATTGGCTAGCGTTGGCCGACCCCCTTCCCCGCTGTCCATTCCCGCTCGCCGGCTGGCGCCTGCGCAGTGGGCGCCTGTGGGGGGCGGGAAGCTCCTAGGGGCAGTAGAGCCCATGTCGGCCCTCAGGCGCTCGGGCTATGGCCCCAGTGATGGTTCGTCTTACGGCCGCTACTACGGGCCTGGGGGTGGAGACGTGCCCGTGCACCCACCTCCGCCCTTATATCCTCCTCGTCCCGAACCTCCCCAGCCTCCCATTTCCTGGCGGGGGCGCGGGGGCGGCCCGGCGGAGACCACCTGGCCGGGAGAAGGCGGAGGAGGCGATGGCTACTATCCCTCCGGAGGCACCTGGACGGAGCCAGGTCGAGCTGGGGGAAGCCACCAGGTAAGCTTTGCGCCATTTGCCCTAGGGGTTTCTTTGGGGGCCATGGAGAGAGATGTACCTGCGGAGTTCGTAAAGGATCGGGTGTCATATTTGTTTACCTTTTGGGGAAGTACGCAGTGATGAGAGACTGGGATCGCGGGTCGGGGGCGAGGGGGGGGGATATGCTCGTGTTTTCGTTGCCCCTCCTTTTCCACGTCGACCCAAATAAATGTGTATTAATTAGCATTAAAAAAGGAAAAAAGATCGTGCGCTGACTCGCTAAGCTAAACAGAGGGTTCGATTCCGGTCAGGGGCATATATACCTTGGTTGCGGGCACATCCCCAGTAGGGAATGTGCAAGAGGCAGCTGATCAATGTTTCTAACTCTCTATCCCTCTCTCTTCCTCTCTGTAAAAAATCTATAAAATATATTAAAAAAAAATAAATCGAGGATGCGGAATCTCTCGCCTGGGATCGGTGACGGGCTGAAGGGACCCAGCTCTGCTTGTCGAGCTCTCGCAATGGATCCTGCGCAGCCCGTCAGGCCGGCCCTCCCGGCGCGGGGGGGCGGCCGCAGCCCCGCCGCCACCCGCCGCCCCTCCCGCGCGGGGCAGGAACGCGAAGGATCCGGGCGGGGAGGGATCGGGGCAGTTAGCCTTTGCCCTGAATGCTTTGCCCAGGGCTGAATCACGAACAATCAAATGTTGGGAAGCACTTTCACCTGTGTGAGGGAGTTTATTTAATCTTCACACGGCGGCTGCAAACATACATGTTATTACACACAGCATCTCTTATTTTACGATCAAAGAACCGTTGTCTCTCAGAGGTCAACTCGTTTGCTCATCAGTATAATCGGACCTGTGCCATTTTATTTCTTGTGTTTCTGCCAGAAAAGCTACGGTACTAAAAATGCTTTGTTAACGCAGTGTTCGTCCTAGAGAATTCCCATAATGTGGCGTGGGACTCATCGCTCCTTTCGTTCAGGAATTATAGCATTCTCATGGCTGGGAAGGTGTAACGGTGAAATTCCCATTCATTGCTGATGGGGATGTAAAATGGTTCAGTGCTTCGGAAAATGGTTCGGCAGTTGCTGAAAATGTTAGGCGTAGAGAGAGCTAGCATATTACTCAGCAAGTCTGCTCTTAGAGATACATCCAAGAGAACTGAAAACATATGTCCACATAAAAACTTGTACACGTATATTCAAATTCAAGTAGCCAAAAAGTGGAAATAATTCAAATGCCTAAAAACTGAAAAATGGTATATTCATACAGTGGAATTATTTAGCCATAGAGAGGAAAGAAGTACTGATATATAACATTCTGCAACCTGAATGAACCTGGAAAACATTCTGCTACATGAACAATGCCAGTTGGAAAGACCACATGTTTTATGATTTCATTTATATGAAATGCCCAGATAGGCAAATCTATAAAAATAGAAAGCTTACTGGTTGCCAGAGTCTGGGGGACTGGGGACATTGGGGGTGGTAGATAAAGGGTATGTTTTTTTGTGGGGAATGATGAAAATGTTCTGGAATTAGATTGTGATGATGATTGCACAACTTTGACTATACTAAAAACCACTGAGCCCAGGCCGGCGCTGCTCGATGGTTACAGCGCTAGCCGGCTCCCAAAGTGTGGAGGGTTTGATTCCCCCTCAGGGACACATACCAGGGTTGCCGATTCAATCCTTGGCCTGATCCAGGTGCATACGGGAGACTACCAGTCGATGTATCTCTCACATCTATGTTTTTTCTCTCTCCCTCTCTGTCTCTCCCTCTTTCCCCCTCCTTCCCTTCTATTCTCTAAAAATCAATGGGAAAAAATCCTCAGGTGAACATTAACTATCTAAATAAATAAAGAAAGAAATACAGCCGAAACTGGTTTGGCTCAGTGGATAGAGCATCGACCTGTGGACTGAAAGGTCCCAGGTTCGATTCCGGTCAAGGGCATGTACATTGGCTGTGGACACCCGGTAGGGGGTGTGCAGGAGGCAGCTGGTCGATGTTTCTCTCTCATCGATGTTTCTGGCTCTCTGTCCCTCTTCCTTCCTCTCTGTAAAAAAAATCAATAAAATATATTAAAAAAAGAAAGAAATACAAACCATTGAATTGTACACTTTAAAAGGGTGGGTTTTACCTGGTCTTGCATGACAAAGCCACATATGACAAGCTCTGTAAGGAAGTTCTCAACTACAAGCTTATAACCCCAGTTGTGGTCTTTTTTTTTTAATTTTTAATTTTATTTATTTTTTACAGAGAGGAAGGGAGAGGGATAGAGAGTTAGAAACATCGATGAGAATCATCGATCAGCTGCCTCTTGCACAACCCCTACTGGGGATGTGCCCGCAACCAAGGTACATGCCCTTGACCGGAATCGAACCTGGGACCTTTCAGTCTGCAGGCCGACGCTCTATCCACTGAGCCAAACCGGTTTCGGCTCCCGGCTGTGGTCTAGAGGCTGAAGATTCGTGGCTCCTTGGCCAGAGCAGTCTTTCAGGAGCTCCTCAGTAAAGTACTTATTAAACTAGTCTCAAAAGCACAGAGCTCACATGATTTACACCAGAAACACCAAAGGTGGGGACGCCCCAGCTGCTGGAGAAGATACATGAACAACAGATCCCACCAGCTGTACATTTTTATTAAATAAAAAAAGGAGCGGGTTTTATAGTATGGTATCTTTAAAATTATGTGAGCAAAAAACATGTAGTAGTGAAAGGTTAATTGTGAAGAAGGGTCTGTATTTTCTCTGTCTAAATCTGGAATAAGTAGCCTGTGAGACTTTAATCCCATGTTAGAGTGATGAAATGTTCAGCCTATAAATAGGCAAGCTAGATGGCAGATCAATTGAAGGGATAGAAAGAAGTCTTAAAAAAAATATATATATATATATATATATTGAATTCAGAGAGGAAGGGAGAGAGAGAGAAAGAAACATCAATGATGAGAGAGAATCATTGATTGGTTGCCTCCTGCACGCCTCACACTGGGGATGGAGCTGGCGAGCCAGGGATGTGCCCTGACCAGGAATCGAACTGTGACCTGGTTCATAGGTCAGCCACTGAGTCACGCTGGCTGGGCAAGAGAAGTCTTAAACTGAAGACTTCGACGTGGGCTTGTGTTACCAAAACAAAAGTGTGTTAGATGCTCAATAAGTATTTGTTAATTGAAAAAAAAAATTTTAGAAAGTGTGTTTTCAGAGTAAGGTTACCGAAGTTAAGATTTTAGTACAGCAGAGGCAGTTGTAAGCCATGGTTGGAGCACAGGTGTGCACATAGGGTGGTGAAGGTGCTGGAGTAGTTGGATGTAAAGCTGGACTGTGTAATGGGTATTTGTAAACTATTTCAAGAGTTTATCTTTCTAGTTGATATTTCTGAAACTTGAAAAGTATAGGATTGTAATTTATGCAGCAATAGAAAATGAAGGTAAAAGATATGCATGCTGTCATGGATGTTGCAAATGTTTCTTTCCAAATTTCTTATTTGTCTTTTAACTTTATTTTTGGTTTGGACATATAAGGTTTACATTTACCTATAATCGAATATGTTAAACAAACAAACAAAAGATATTAGGAGCCTTTTAAAACCTTATTACTTGCCTGGCCAGTGTGGCTCGGTGGTGGTGGTTGAGCGTGGACCACAGTTCTACTTCTAGTCAGGGCACATGCCCAGATTGCGGGCTCCATTCCCTAGTGGGGGTGTTCTGGAAGCAGCTGATCAACGATTCTTTCTCATCATTGATGTTTCTATCTTTCTCTCCTTTTCCCTTCGTCTCTGAAATAAAAATATTTTTTAGAACCCCACAAAAAACCTTATTACTAAAAAAATTAAAAATGTGGTCCTTGGACCAGAGGCTTCAGTATTGCTTGGAGATTGCTGGAAATGCAGAATCTCCTGCTCTAGACTTACTGTTGCAATTTAATAAGATATGCAGGTGATTTGTATGCACACTCATGTTTGAGAAGCATTACTCTGTGGAATTCAATATAGTAAGATGATGTACTGAATTACTACAAAGACCTGACTCTATCTTTACGTATTAAAATATAGCTATACTTAGAGCACTGCAGTTTGCTCCCTGAGCTATACTTAAAGCATCTGCATTACCTAAGAGCTTGTTGAAAATGCTGTATCTCAGGCCCTGCCCAAGATTCACATGAATCAGAATGTGCATTTTACCAAGATCCCTAGATGATTTACATGTTCTCCCAGAACAAGTCATCCAAAGAGAGTTCGTGGAAGCTGGAAGGCACAGATGAGATTACAACCTAATCTCAGAAGTGATATACCATCATGTTGGTCATAGAGATCAACTGTGGCACAATGTGGGAAGCAAGTTCACAAAGATGTGAATACCAGGAGGCAGGGATCACCGGGGAGCTGTTTTGGAGGAGGATTACAGTGGGAATAGAGAGACAGAGCTCAGTTAGGTTCCCAAATAGTCACTGATGCTGTATCCACTGAGCCAAACCGGTTTCGGCTCTGTCTCTCTCTCTTTTTCTCCCCCTTCCTCTCTGAAGTAAATATACCAATAAGGATATCCGTTAAGAAAACTGTTTGAGCCCTGACCAGTTTTGCTCAGTGGATAGAGCGTTGGCCTGTGGACTGAAGGGTCCCGTGTTTGATTCTGGTCAAGGACATGTACGTTGGTTGTGGGCACATCTCCAGTGAGAGGTGTGCAGGAGGCAGCTGATCAATTTTTTTCTCTCATTGATGTTTCTGACTCTATCCCTCTCCCTTCCTCTCTGTAAAAAATCAATAAAATATATTTTTTTTTAAAAGAAGAAAACTGTTTGAGTTATTTGGATTAAGTATTTTTTGGTGTGTGGTTATCTTTTGAATTCCTACTGATAGTTCCAATTCAAATTAACTATTACAAATGCAAAATTTTGTTATTCTTTTATCTCTTATCTCCTACTGTGATAATACTGATTTTCAACCACACAGCATAATCATTCATTTGCAACTATAGTGCCCACACAACAGTATCAAAAATACTAACAATGTTGGTAATTATTCAGATGATGACTGAATTGAAACTTCAAGTTTTTGTTTTGTTTTTAGTACTCTATAAATTTTGCATATCCCAGTAGGGATGTTGATCAAATTACTGTGGTTTATGTCCACTTGAAATAGCTCCTCTTTGTGAGGTTGTTCTTTCAATTCAATACTCAGTAGATTTTGCTTTCTTTTTAGTGTTTTAAAAGCATTTCATTATTTCTTATAGTTATGTAAAATATTTAAATTGTTATAAAGTTAAATGTTCAAAACAGCGTATATTTATGGGAAGTCTACTTTCAATCCCTTCCCCACAGTTTTGCTTTTTAACTTTTTATTATAGAAACTTTCAAACAGATGTAAAAGAGACTATTATAATAAAAATCCCAGATATCCATCACTCAATTTTAGTAATTATCAAGTTATTGTTAATCTTGTTTATTTATACACCCAATCTCTTACCATTGTTAGTTATGGTAGTTTAAAAATCTCTAATAATAAAAGGGTAATATGCTAATTAGACTGGATGTCATTGTGGACAAAGCCGGGGCCGAAGGGAAGCTGCCCGGTCCGAAGCGCCTGCCGGCGGGGCCAGAGGGAAGCCGGAGTCGGTGCTGGCAGCTGTGGGAAGGAAGGCCTACTTATTTGTACTTATTCCCCAGAAAATAGTTCTGGGGAATAAGTACGAATTTTCATCCATTGGGCCTCTAGTATTACATTATTTGTTTAGGGTAGTCCTGAGGACAGGTTTGTATTCTGTTGGAGGTAATCTGCTCTACAAGGAGAAATAGATAATTCATGAAAGAATAGGATAATTGCAGGAATAAAGTATTGGGAAGAAGTTATATGGCCCAGACTGTGGAAGAAGTAGGGCCAAGGACACTTCATTCATGCTTTCTGTGAAGACAGTGACAGATATGGTATTTGGTAGATTTAATAGGAAGATGAAGGAATTCCTGTCTTATTGCTGCTGCTGCTTTTTCTTTATTTTATTTTAAATGAAATGTGAGATAAAGTTGTCAGTTGAAAAATGAAGGGTGGGACAAGAATAGAATGGTTGTTCAGGAAAGTGTGATGAACATAAAGGAAGTGCAATATAGTTGCTAGGCTGTACTGAGTGTCTACCTGAAATTTGTGGTCATGAATTTATAGTGAAATCAGAGAGCTTGTGTTTTCCTCCCCCAGATATTTAGATGAAATATAGATGTGAAGTCAGTGGGTAATTTGGTTTTATATTGGATTAGTGTTTTGTTTGTAGAATGAGTATCGTATTTCCCCGAAAATAAAACATCCTCCGAAAATAAGACTTACTTACAGGTTTTCTTCTGAGTGAAATATAAGGCATCCCACCGAAAATAAGGCCCCCCTAGTCTCTGTCTCAGAATGCTATTGCTAAACATGAGAGATTTGGTCCACTGATTCTGAAAGAAATGGAGTCACAAGAAATTCACCAGGAAATTCAGGAATTGGATTGTTATGATGATGTTCCAGAAGATGATGACATGATTGTCATTGAATAAATGAGTAAATTCTTGATACTGTAGGATTCACAGTTTGTCTGGCTTGTGTTGACAACTACCGTACTACCGTACCTTATACAGGTAATAAATTTCCTTTATTTTTATTTAACAATAAATGTGTACCGTATTCTTCATGGAAAAATAAGACATCCCCTGAAAATAAGACCTAGTGCATCTTTGGGAGCAAAAATTAATATAAGACACTGTCTTATTTTCGGGGAAACAGGGTATATCTAAGGAAAGAGTGACAAGGGATTAAGGAAGGAAGGAAATGAGGACACGGGTGTCATGAAGAATGGGAGGGTGGAGAGGTAGTAAAAATGTGGAGTACCTCAGAGAATCAGTAGGAAAGAAAAAACCAAAATAGTTCTGGGGAATAAGTTATTAGTTGACCACCACTGGAGTGAGTTAATTTCAACTCTTGTCTTTTCATCTCTGCTCAAGATTCAAATTCTTTTTTTTTTTTTTAATTTATTTTTTTAAGTTTTTTTTTTTTTAATATTTTTATTGATTTTGTACAGAGAGGAAGGGAGAGAGATAGAGAGTTAGAAACATCGATGAGAGAGAGTCATCGATCAGCTGCCTCTTGCACACCCCCCACTGGGGATATGCCCGCAACCAAGGTACATGCCCTTGACCGGAATCGAACCCGGGACCCTTCAGTCCCCAAGCCGACGCTCTATCCATTGAGCCAAACCGGTCTCGGCTCAAGATTCAAATTCTTGGCGGAGAGAAGTCAATTAGTCAAACGCTCACCCTTTAACCAGGAGAAGGAAGGAAATGTATTAATCGGGGGAATTTGCCTGGTTGAGAAATTTGGTAGTTAGGATCTGAAGTTTGCTCGAAACATTTTTTAATCTTGCTGTTTTCTATTTTCTATATTATGTAAAGGAGATGCTATTTGCCCAGTTTGTATACTGTCATTGAGAATAATTACAAGCTTTAGAAACAGTTTTATGAAACTGTTAAGTATTGTAATTAAGCTAAGATGGTAAAAATTAAACTTTCAGTGATCACAGTGCCAGTAAATTTCTTTGTGAAACTCTATTCACAGTTTTTTGGGAAAACTTAAAGATCTGTTTAAGCTTAAAACTATATTTAAACTACAAAATTCAAAGCACAATAACAGCTTATAGAGTAACAAATGTATATATTAAATCAGACTGAAAAATTTTGAGTTGATATTGACTCATCAGAGTTTATTGGCTTATTGCAAATAATTACATTAACTTTTTGAGTTGGACTTAAATGCTGTAGAGTTTAATGTCATAACTAGATTTTCTCCTTGGAGAAAATTACGAAATTGTTCTATATCAATTTCTGATATGAAGTTAGTTGTAGGTTGCCAGCACAAAGCTGAGCCATAACAGAGTGTAGAGGAATGTGAAAAAACAAGAGTAGCCGGGCAAAGAAGTTGAGTATTGAAGTTTTATGTATTTGAAATACTAAAAGTTCAATAAAGTAAATTTGAAGTAAAGTTTAGTAATAATACTTTCAAGATCCAGAGTTATTGAAATAAGTAAATACTACCCTTCTTAACAATGGCAAAGAACTATAATTTTGATGCATTAATTACATTTCCTTATTGATGGAGTTAGTGATTGGAAAGGGATAAAGGAATCTAATATTTCTGGTTTTGCTAATCATCTTGACATAGTAAAATTCCTTTATATATCACTAGAGCAGTGTTTCCCAACCTTCTCTCATGATGAGAATCACCTGGTGGAGTTGTTAAAACACAGATTCCTGAATCCCAACTAAGAAGTGCTAAACTAGAATTTTTGAGAACATATAGGTAAAATTGCATACCTAACTTAGTGCTCTGTATATAACATCTGTCTTAGAGCACTAGTTAAGTATACAATTTTACCTATATGTTCCCAAAAATTCTAGGTTAGCACTTCTTAGTTGGGATTCAGGAATCTGTGGTTTAACAACTCCACCAGGTGATTCTCATCATGAGAGAAGGTTGGGAAACACTGCACTAGAGACCCGGTTCATGAAATTCATGCATGGGGAGGGGTTGTCCCTCAGCCTAGCCTGCAACCTCTCTAATCTGAGGGATGTCTGACTGACTGCCCATTTAGGCCCGACATCCCTCTCACAATCCAGGACTGCTGGCTCCCAACCGCTCACCTGCTGCCTGCCTGATTGCCCCTACCCACTTCTTCCTGCCAGCCTGATTGATCCCTAACTGCTCCCCTGCCTGCCCAGTTGCTCCTAACTGCCCTCCCCTGCAGGCCTGGTTGTCCCCAACTGCCATCCCCTGCTGGCCTAGTTACCCCTAACTTTCCTCCCCTGCAGACCTGGTCGCTCCTAACTGCTCTCCCTTGCTGGCCTGATTGCCTACAACTAACCTCCCCTGCTAGCCATCTTGTAGTGGCCATCTTGTGTCCACATGGGGTCAGCCATCTTATATGTTGGAGTGATGATCAATTTATATATTATCACTTATTATATAGTATTTGGTCTGGAAGTATTATTTTTTATGGATTTTATTTATTTTTTTAAAATATATTTTATTGATTTTTTACAGAGAGGAAGAGAGAGGAATAGAGAGCTAGAAACATTGACAAGAGAGAACCATCTACCAGCTGCCTCCTGCACACCCCCTACCGGGGATGTGCCTGCAACCAATGTACATGCCCTTGACCGGAATCGAACCTGGGACCTTTCAGTCCACAGACCGACGCTCTATCCACTGAGCCAAACCGGTTTCAGCATGGTCTGGTGTATTGACATAGTGCATAAGAACAGGTTTTTACTTGACAGTCAATATTGTTTTGTTCTAGGACGGGGGTGGGAAACATGCAGCTCATGGGCCATATTGTTTGGTCGGGCACTGCCAAGGCATTAGGGGTGAGTTAATTAAATGTTTTACCTAATATAGTAGGCTAATTTTTAAGTTGATAATTTTGTGTGGCCCATGAATGATGTTATAAATATTTTAATGGGTCTTGGCAGAAAAAAGGTTCCCCACCCCTGTTCAAGGTCATGTGATATTTATCATATATCTGATAATTGATTTTATAGAGGGGTTTAGTGCTTTTTCTTCTTTTTTGAAACTTATATCTGTCTCAATCAACTTTCAGAATAATGTAACAATGTTAGTAAAAGTGCATTTATTTTCCTCTTTTGTTTTTTTGTTTTAGGAGCAGCCACCATATCCTAGCTACAATTCCAACTACTGGAACTCTGCCCGACCTAGGGCACCTTACCCAACAAATACATATCCTGTAAGACCGGAAATGCAAGGCCAGGTATGGTCTAAAATTGACAGAGTTTCTGAGTATTTTCTTAATGAACTGTTTTATTTTTCAGGAACTATGGACATTTCATAGTAATGATGTTTGGGGTTTTGTTATTGAATATATTCTATCTTAATCATCTTAATATTTTTAACTCAAAGATAAAGAAATATCTAGGCAAATATTACCTATAACAAAGATAGCTTAAGGCATAATAGTTTATTTCTCAGGCTCTGGAAACAAAAATAAAATTTTTAAAAATTTGATCTTTTTTAGAAATATACTTGGAATATATAACATTAGTTTGAGGTATATAACATAATGATTCAATATTTGTATATATTGCAAAATGATAAGTCTAGTTAACATTCATTACCATACATAATTACAAATTTTATTTTTTTGTGATGAAACATTTTAAGACTTATTCTTTTAGCAACTTTGAAATATATAGTACAGTATTAACTATGGTCACCATGCTGTACATTACATCTTCATAATTTATATTTTTCTTTGTGCACGGGGGTGGGGGGGTAGGTCCTTCATCCTGACCTGCACCCTCTCCAATCTGGGAGCCCTCAGGGGAGCCCTCTCCCATCTGGGAGTTTCTGTCTGTCTTTGCAATCATATGAGCCAATTGTCTGAGACTCCAACCCAGTTTGGTTTGTTGCTCACAGAATAATAGAGGCTTTTTTTTTTCTTTGCTTCATTGGTAGAGATTTCCTGGAAGTTTTAGGATACCTTCCTTTTAATTTTTCCTAGACACTGATTTTATTTATGTCTCTCATATTTGCTTTCTCTCTATCTCCTACCACAACAGTAACTTGCTTCAGGCTCACTTTGTTCTAGTGTCTAGGAGACCCATCTGCCACCAGAACTACAACTCCCAGCATTTCTGGTGCTCCCCATGCTTGGGGCTTCCACTTCTGGTCCTGGGGCTGCCACCAGAACTACTACTCCCAGAATTCCTGGTGCTCCCTGCGCTCTTGGTTTCCCTTCCTGCTCTGTCTCTGTCCCACGGCCTCCGCTCTGCCAAGTCCTCCAAGCTGCCAGCTCTCCCTCTCTGCTCTCCATCTGGTGGCTTGGGGAGCTAAGTTCCCCAAGCTGCTCCACTTTCCACCGGCTCTCCTGCTCTGCTCTCTGCCCGGTACCTGTGTATGCAAATTAACCCACCAGCTTTGCTGGGTTAATTTGCATACTCACTACTGATTGGCTGGTGAGCATTGCAGAGGTGCAGTCAATTTAAATGTTTCTCTTTTATTATATAGGATAGCTGGAATTTTGTACCTTTTGACTGCCTTAATTTATTCCTGCTGCCCCTCCCTCTCATTCTCAAAACCACCAGTCTGTTCTCGGTAGCTTTGTGTTGGCCTGTTTGTGTTTTGTTTAAATTCCACATATAAAAGAGATAATATGATATTTGTGTTTCTCCATCTGGCTTATTTCACTTAGCATAATGCCCTCAAGGTCCATCCATGTAGCTCCAAATGGCAACATTTTCTTCTATTTTCATGGATGGATAATATTCCATTGTATACATATACCACATTTTCTTTATCTGTTGATCCATTTATGGGCATTTTGTTGTTCCATGTCTTGGCTATTATAAATAACTAGAGACCTGATACACGGGATTCATGCACTGGTGTGGGGCGTGGCCTGCTGTGGGAGTAGCCACTCATCCTCGTCTACCAAGTAGCACTCCCACTGTAGGAGCTCACTGACCACCAGGGGGCAGCTCCTGCATTGAACATCTGCCCCCTGGTGGTCAGTGGGTGTCATAGCAACTGGTTGAGTGGTCGTCTTGTTTGTTCCATGGTTTGTTTGATGGGCTTTTATTATATAGGATACTTTATTGAACATGGGGGTATAAATACCTTTTGAATTAATGTTTTGTATCCTTTGGATATATTCCCAGATATGCCATTGCTGGGTCATGTGGTAGTTCTATTTTTAATTTTTTGAGGATTTTCATAGTGGCTGCACCAATTTATAATCCCACCAGCAGTGCAAAAAGTTTCCCTTTTCTCTACATCCATGCCAACACTTATTTCTTGCCTTTTTTTTTTTTTTTTTTTTTAATATATTTTATTGGGATAGAGAGTTAGAAACATCGATGAGAGGGAAACATTGATCAGCTGCCTGCTGCACACCCCCTACTGGGGATGTGCCCACAACCAAGGTACATGCCCTTGACCGGAATCAAACCTAGGATCTTTCAGTACGCAGGCCAATGCTCTATCCACTGAGCCAAACCGGTATCGGCATTTCTTGCCTTTTTTTGATAATAGGCATTCTAACGGGTATGGGGTGCTATTCTCATTGTGGTTTGATTTACATTTCCCCGGTGATTAGTGATATTAAGACCCTTTCATGTACCTGCTGGCCATCTATACATCTTCCTTGCAGAAATATCTGTTCAGATCATATGCCATTTTTAATCTGATTATTTTTGCTATTGAGTTGTATGAGGTCTTTATATATTTTGGATATTAACTCCTTATCAAAAATAGAATTTGCAAACATTTTCTCCCATTTAGTAGGAGAAATGTGTTTTCATTTTGTCATGTTTTTTTCTTTGCTGTGCAGATACTTGTCCCACTTATTTTTTTTGCTTTTGTTGTTTTGCCTTTGGAGTAAGAATATTTGACTTCTGCCTGGCCATAGCTTAGTGGTTGAGCATCATCCTATGCACCAGGAGGTCATGATTTAATACTCAGTCAGGGCACATGCCTGGGTTGCAGGCTCAATCGTGCAGGAAGAAGCCAATCAATGAGTCTCTCTCATCATTGATGTTTCTATCTCTCTCTCTCCCTCTCTCTTCCTTTCTGAAATCAATAAAAAAAAAAAAAAATATATATATATATATATATATATATATATATATATATATATATAATTTTAAATTGACTTCTCAAACATATGGAAAGTGTATAGAAAAAAATATGTACATTTTTAAATCCAGTTCCTTTGTTAGTTTTTAAGTTTGCCACATTTGTTTCAGATTTTTAAAAAGAAGTAAAACAAATACAATTGGAGCCTCATATAACGTTTCTTTCCATTTTCTGAAGTTATATTTATTATGCATATGTTCTTATGCTTTTACTGGTTATGTATATATTTATATACTATTATTTAATGTTTTAAACCTTGATCTGAGTGGTTTTACACTAGCATTCTCTCCTTGCTCTTTTTAATCAACATTGTTTCTTACTTTTCTGTATGAGATAAGGATTTCTCTAGGGCAATGGTCGGCAAATTGATTAGTCAACAGCCAAATATCAACAGTACAATGATTGAAATTTCTTTTGAGAGCCAAATTTTTTAAACTTAAACTTCTTTTAACGCCACTTCTTCAAAATAGACTTGCCCAAGCCGTGGTATTTTGTGCTCCGAAATTTGTGCTCCGTGGTATTTTGTGCTCCGGAATCGAACCTGGGATCCTTCAGTCCATAAGCCAACGTGCCAGCCACTGAGCGAAACTGGTTAGGGCAGATGGCTTCCTCTTGCACACCCCCTACTGGTGTTTGCAACACAGGCATGTGCCCTGACCGGGAATTGAACCGGTGACCTCTTGGTGCATGGGATGACGCTCAACCAACTGAGCTAAAAATCAAAAAGCCAAAGAGCCTCATGTGGTTCGCGAGCCGCAGTTTGCCAACATGGTTCTGGGGTAATCTGAAAGTTTAATTCTGCAGAGAACCTTAGTTTACATGAACTCTGATCTGGATCTAACATTCAAATTATTTGAAAGCTGCTTATATGCAGTCACTTTGATGCAAATACTAGGGTATGGAATACATCGTTATTAAATATAGACAAGTTACTTTTTTCAGAGATGATTCTACCAATGAGGAAATGTTTAAAAAGTTAGTCACGCATAATCTGGCCACCCTAATATTGCCACTTAATAAAGCAATAATTGTCACATTTCCGTATTTCCTTCTATTTTTTTTTCTAGATACCATATTTTATATGCAAATAATATTTTAAAAACATGATTGTCGTATATTTAGTTTTACAATGGCTGCACTTAAGTAGCTTTCAAAGAATTTGAATTTTAGATCCAGGTCAGAATTCATGTACTCTGCAGAATTAAAATTAATATCACTATAAACTATATTAATATAATTCTGATAGATTTCAAATAGTTGGATACTATATTCTATTCTGTTCTAATTTATTAGTGATATGCAGGCTGAAATAATAGCAATAAGTTTTTTATGGGGCTGAATAATTAACTTAAAAAAACACATTATGTTCCCTTTTTTTCATCAATATGTTAATATAATCAATTCTTTTTTTTTAAAGATATATTTTTATTGATTTTTTACAGAGAGGAAAGAGAGACAGAGAGTTAGAAACATCGATGAGAGAGAAATAGCCATCAGCTGCCTCCTGCACACCTCCTTCTGGGGATGCCCACAACCAGTGTACTTGCCCTTGACTGGAATCGAACCTGGGATCCTTCAGTCCATAAGCCAACGTGCCAGCCACTGAGCCAAACTGGTTAGGGCAGATGGCTTCTTCTTGCACACCCCCTACTGGTGTTTGCAACACAGGCATGTGCCCTGACCGGGAATTGAACCGGTGACCTCTTGGTGCATGGGATGACGCTCAACCAACTGAGCTACATGGGTCAGGGCTTTTCACTCTCTTGATAGTGTCTTTGGAGCACAAATGTTTTTAATTTTAATGTTTTTTATTTTGAAGTCTAATTTGTCTTTTATTTCTTTTGTTGCTTTTGCTTTTGGTGCTCTATCTAAGAAACCATCACTGAAGCCAAGGTCACAGAGATTTGCTCCTATGTTTTCTTCTAAGAACTTTAAAAAAAATAGTTTTAGCTTTTATATTTAGGGGACTGTGATCCACTTTTAGTTAATTTCTGTATGTGGTGAGAAGTAGGGTTCAACTTCATTCCTTTCCACATGCCTATCCAAATATTTAGTACCATCTGTTGAAAAGACTAGTCTTTCCTCATTGAATTATCTTGGTACCTTTGTTGAAAATCAGTTGACCATATATATGAGTTTATGGCAATATCAGGTTGTTCTGATTACTATAGTTCTGTAATAAAATTTGAAGTCAGTAAGGATGAATCCTCCAACTTTCTTTTTCAAGATTATTTTGGCTGTCCTGGGTCCCTTGCAATTTCATACTAATTTTAGGATTACCTTTTAATTTCAGCACAAAAGGAACCTAGGATTTTCATTGGGATTGCATATAAATCAATTTGAGGAGTAGCATGCATTACTTTTACAGTTAATGTGAGAGAATGACATAACTCTTAAGTCATGAATCACAATTTTTCTTAGCAGTGCTAATTTTCATGATTACATCAGTTGATCTTATTGGTAAAGATTGTTATTAGGACATGGCATTTCCCCCTCTTATGTGAAGGAATTTATTACATGGATATATTACATATGTTTAAGAAAGAGTCACTTATTATTTGTAATGATTTTTTGAAAGCAACAATAGTGACCCAAAGGTATGTAGACATTACCTGAATGGGATAGCACATGTATTTTCTGATGAAACATCATGGGGGAATTACAGTTTATCTTCTGATCAAAACAGACTCTTGTAGTGATATGTAGATATGACTGGTTTATTTTTTTAAAAAAAATATTAAATGGTTACATTCATTCGCCTTCTCGCTGCTACTTCATGTTAGTCTTGCCACATAGATTATTCTTCTATCTAATAGGGTTTATAAATCTTAAAAATTCTAATTCAGGAACAGTTTTAATAAGCCAAGAATACATAATTACATGTATTTGTTTTCTGAGAGTGTGGAATTTACATCCATTTCTTTAAAAGCTGTTAATGTTGCTAAGGCTTCTGATCAATCTACCACATTGATTAGCCTGCTTCACTTTCAAGTGCAGTTTATGTACTGTGCAGCTGTTGGGGCAGTGTTTGATATATAGCTTTCCTCATTTTTCAGAGCTTCGTTCTTCAGCTAATAGTAAGGATTGTTAAGAGGAGCATGTAGGGCGATTCATGGAGCAGGGTGTGAGCAGCACTGAAGTACACCAACTCATACAGAGGCAGAAGATATTGTGTCACCAGACTGTTGATGAAGTTCGTGAGGTATTCCCTGAGTTCTTTAAACTAAGATTACTTCTTGTTTTCTCTAATAACTCTTTCATTTCCATCAAGGACTTCTGGAAGTGAAAGAAGCCTTGTCTTGATTTTCTTCCTCTTCGGCTTCTGTTTCAGAGCTCTGAAACTGGGCCAGGAACTTATTTATGTTCTTTGCTGTGCCTGCCAGACTACTTTTCAGAAGAAGACTTAAAAACTTGGAAACATTTCTGAAATATGATCGTTATCTCATCTTTAACCTACATCTTTAGCAACTGGTTGATACGTATTCTACTGACTCCATGTTCTTTTGTGCACATGCACATTTTAGGTCACTGATCTACCAACAAAGGGGGTACTTGAGAAAAGTTATGAACCCATGAAGATGTCTAAAAAACAGGAAGTTAATTTGTATGACAAACATGCAGTTTTCTAGTAATGATGTGGATTGTTTAAAATCCGCTTATTGAGCCCTGACCAGTGTGGCTCAGTTGGTTGGAGCGTTGTCCTGTGCACCAAAAGGCAGAGGGTTTAATTCTGATCAGGGCACATACCCAGATTGCGGTTCCATCACGGTCAATATGAATGTGGGAGGCAACAATAGATGTCTCTCTCTCTCCCTCTTCTTCCCTTTCCTCTCTCTAAAAATCAGTTTTTTAGAAAAGTAAAATGTTCTCTTTGATTATTAATTCAACCTAGTTTTCTAAAGCTTCTTTTCTTTGTACCTTCTAAAGCAAGGCTGGGGAACCTTTTTTCTGCCAAGAGCCATTTGGATATTTGTAACATCATTTGCAGGCCATACAAAATTATCAACTTAAAAATTAGCCTGCTGTATGTGGTCAAACATTTATTTTTTTATTTTATTTATTTATTTATTTTTTAAATCAATCTTTATTGTTCATATTGTTACAAAGGTTCCTCATTTCTTCCCCCCTCCACCAGGTTCCCACCCCACCCTCCGCCCCTCTCCTCATCCCCCATTGTCCTCATCCATAGGTGCAGTTTATGTTCAGTCTCTTCCTCCCTCCCTTTCCCCGATAGTAAATCCCTTTTCAGATAGTAAATCTGTTACTTAGCATTTTCTCATATCAATAATACCACCACATGCCCAATGATAGATTTCACATAAAAGACATTTCCAAATAGGTCAACCAGCCTCATCCAGGCCCCACCCAAGGCACACTCAGATCAACACCCCAGCCCTATACTAACTCAACACATCCAGATCTAAGCCTTCATCACTTGATTCAGCAGACCCTCAAGTTCCCACAAAAGTTTCCAGCCATGTCTGAGAGGCAGCCGTGGGGCAGGGGCAGGCGAGGAGCGAGCTGTTTCGGGCCTGGCTGCTCCGGGTCTGGCCTCTGTTGCTCTGGTTTGTTCCACAACCAGCTGCTCCGGGTCTGGTCACCACCGCTTCCGACCTAGTTGCTCTGGACCTGGCTGCTGCTGCTCTGGACCTGGCTGCTGCTGCTCTGGGCCTGGCCGCACCCGACCCGGCTGCTCTGGGCCCGGATGCTCCCGGCCCGGCCACTCCGGGCCTGGCCGCTCCCAGCCTGGCAGCCGCTGCTCTGGGCCTGGCCGCTCCCAGCCTGGCAGCTGCTGCTCCGGGCCTGGCCGCACCAGACCTGGCTGCTCCGGGCCTGGCCGCTCCCAGCCTGGCAGCTGCTGCTCCAGGCCTGGTGTGGTCAAACATTTAATTAACTCACCCCTAATACCTTGGCACGGCCAGATCAAATTATTTCTCTGGGGCCCTGCAGGAGAGGATGGAAGATGTTGGGTGTTTTCACATTGATTTTCTGATAAAGGAGATATTCTCTTGGCTTCTAACAGATTACACCACAGAACACAGAGTGCCTGTGTGTTCTGTGGTGTTCTTTGTTAGATAGAGATGATCTAACAAAGAACTGAGGTCCTTTTATAACATTCTGAGTTGAGAAATCATGATACAAAAAGGCATTGTATCACTTTTTCATTTAATTTAAAGGAGCTAGGTTGTAAAATACAGCTTATTAAATACTATGGTGAGGTACTCCTGTGAGACAAAAATTGTAGAGGTAATGCATGAGGAAGCAACTGGGGGGTGATAATTGACTTGACAATTCCAAAAATGAGTATTAGTAGAAATTCAAGTTGATGTTGACTGTTGATAATTGTGAAATCTTGGAATATTTTGTGGTGATGCCTTCCATGTTTTTCAATAGAAACAAAACAGGAGGAGTTGTGGTGTTGCTAGAGGAATTTTTTATTATTATTTATGTTTGCTATTTGATATTCATTTATCAGATGAAAAGGGAATTCATTGAACACTGTATTGTTTTTTGAGTGAGAGATCTGACCACTTTTCTTGGGATTCTACTTCCATACAAAAGTCCATTAACTGTGAAATCACCTTTTGGTAGAAGTATATCATACTAGATAATCTTTAGCTTGCAATGTAATGCCATATTTTCACTTTTGAATGCTAAGTCATGCCTGGCTATATTTACATCTAGAACAAGAGCAGCAGTTGGAATTTCTCTGAATTTTAAAAGTTCCAGTCTCTTGACTTCCTATGGAATCCAGATTGAGTATCTATCTATCTATATAAAAGCCTGAGTGACTGTACAGCCGAATGACCGTTTGACCAGTTGCTGTAATGCACACTGACCACCACAGGGCAGACGCTCAACGCAGGAGCTGCCCCTTGTGGTCAGTGCATTTCCACAGCGGGAGTGCTGCTCAACTAACTGACGGATGCCAGATGCTGGCGAGAGCAGCTGGGTAGAGTAAACCTCTCTCACCTCCACGATGGCGCACTGCGTGGTGGTGGTGGTGGTGGTAGTGGTAGTGGTGACGGTGGCAGGCACAGCAGGCGTAGCAGGGCAAGGATGAGCAGGTGCGGTGCCCAACCTGGGCTCCTTCCCAGCTGCCTGCCGCTTCATGCACTACTACATTGCTCAGGGGATGTTGAACTGCTGGCTTTGGCCCGATCCCCGTAGGCCAGGCCGAGGGACCCTCCTGCTCACTTCGCAGACACCCTTTGAGTCCCAGTGTTGCTCCAGATGTGACCAAGGGAGGTTGGCTCCAGGGCGTGTCTGGCCCATCTCTCCCAGTCCGCTGACCACCTTCTAATTAATTTCCTTTCAGTGTGCACAAATCTGTGCACTGGGCCTCTAGTTTTCAGAAATTCACTGACTGTCAAATGTTTTATTTAATTCTTCAGTTTCAGATTTCATCTCTTGACATAACTGCTGACATGTTTCACATCACAGCTTGCTGTCATCAGATACATGTTTCTTTTTCATTAAAATAGTGTACTTAGAAGAGTGTCATCTGTGGATGAAGGGTCCTGGGTTCGAATCTGTTAAGGGCACGTACCTTGGTTGCAGACATGATCCCAGGGTGGAGACAACCAATTCGTGTGTCTCTCTCAGATCGATGTTTCTCTCCCTCCCTTACACTCTCTCTAAAAATCAATGGAAAAATATCCTTGGATAAGGATTACAAAACCCCCACAATACTCTGCTCAGATACCAATGAAGAAGCTGTGGTCCTAGCAGCCCTCTAGATTCTAGACACACTTGATTTAATGACATTCTTAATAGCATAAAAAACTTTTTTACTATAAAGAGTGCAACTTTATTAAGTAAAGGCCCGGTGCATGAAATTTGTGCACGAGGTGGGGGAGGGTTTGTCTCTCAGCCTAGCCTGCACCATCTCCAATCTGGGACCCCTCGAGGGATGTCCGACTGCACTTTTAGACCCGATCCCAGTGGATTGCACATCCTTCTCACAATCCAGGACTGCTGGCTCCCAACTGCTCACCTGCTTGCCTTCCTGATTGCCCCTAACCACTTCTGCCTGCCAGCCTGATCACTCCCATGCCAACCTGTTTGCCCCCAACTTCCCTCCTCTGCTAGCCTGGTTACCCCTAACTGCCCTCCTCTGCAGGGTTTTTCACCCCCTGGTTCCTCTCAACTGCCCTCCCTTGCAGGCCTGGTCCCTCCCAACTACCCTCCCCTGCTGGCCATCTTGTATCCACATTTCCTAGAACCCACTTCCCAGTTTGTGAGTACAAGTTCTCTGCTGTAAGATCTAATTATTATGTATACCTATGGAAATGTTTGGAATAGAAGCATTGCTCTAAGCAGGGGTCCTCAAACTTTTTAAAGTGGGGGCCAGATCATGGTCCCTCAGAGAGCTGGAGGGCTGGACTATATGAACTACTAATTCCTACTGTAACACCTCGGCTGCGCTCACTGCCCAAAAAACCTGGCGGGCCGGATCAGACTCCTCTGCGGGCCGCATGTGGCCCGCGGGCCGTAGTTTGAAGACCCCTGTTAAGGCATATCATCACAATATACTCTCCCATTGTTATGACACAGATTCTACAAAGATAGTCTGAGTTTAATATATGATATGTGATTATAATATATGAAAGAATGCTTTAAAGATTGCTTAGTAGTTTATATTTTCATTAACCACTGATCTCTTTCCAAAGTTTTCAAAGTTGGGCAATAAGTCAGGGCACTAGTTGGCAAACTGCGACTTGTGAACCACATGGGGCTCTTTGGCGCCTTGAGTGTGGCTATTCCACAAAATACCACGGCCAGGGCGAGTCTATTTTGAAGTGGTGTTAGAAGTTTAAAAAATTTGGCTCTCAAAAGAAATTTCAAT
Source organism: Pipistrellus hanaki (assembly GCF_964339955.1). Lineage (NCBI taxonomy): Eukaryota > Metazoa > Chordata > Mammalia > Chiroptera > Vespertilionidae > Pipistrellus > Pipistrellus hanaki. Next base: position 20,353,587 of record NC_140505.1, read on the forward strand.
CATTGTACTGTTGATATTTGGCTCTGTTGACTAATGAGTTTGCTGACCACTGACTCAATTTTTTTTCTTTCTCTCAACTTTGCTTTTTTTTACAGAGTTTGAACTCTTATACAAATGGAGCATATGGCCCACCATACCCCACTGGCCCGGGGGCAAATACTGCCTCATATTCTGGGGCTTATTACACACCTGGATATTCTCAGAACAATTACTCCACAGAGGTTCCAAGCACTTACCGTTCACCTGGCAACAGCCCAGCCCCAGTCTCTGGCTGGATGTATCCCCAGCAGGACTGCCAGACTGAAGCTCCTCCTCTTAGGACGCAGGTTCCAGGGTATCCTGCACCACAGGTGAGCATTGTTCTGTTGGGTTTGCATTTTTTAATATTCTATGAGTGATGTCATGTTTATTTCTCTGTTCACTTTAAAAGGAATTATAATATGTTGATAAAAGAAATATCCAAACCTGTGAAGAATTTTTATGAGTTTGAGCCAAACTGACAATTGCCAGGAAGCAAAATCTTAGTGGATATAGAAAATGCTTCAGAGAATGGCAGTTTTGCACCTTATTACATTAGAATCAAAGGAGGAGAACCAAGGAGGGTTACATGAGTCTACTGGTGGAAAATTGGGGAGGTGGGAGAAAGCAGAGTAAGGAAATTTCTGGGGTTGGATAAAGAGTAAAATGGAGAGACATACATTTTTTTCACATTGGTGGGTACAGGATAGTAAACAGTTAACTCTTCCGGAATGTAGAGCCAGTAGGTGGGAGAACAAGACAACAATGAGGGGTTCTGTCCTCTAGTTTTCTGGTGGAAGATTGTGCCCTGAAGGGTCTGGAAAAAGGGGATTACTCTGACATTCCAAAGGTATGTTATCATAGATGCAAAAAGGTAATAGACAGGCTCAGTTAAGGTAAAGATTGGTCCTTGTCAAGGAAGATACTGGCCTAGGACATGACTACCCGCCAAGACTCACTTTTAGTTAGGAAGTTTTAATTTCAAACCATTACAAGTGGTTGGTCTCTGAGTTTGTAAGTCCCACCATGCAGGCCTCCCTGAGCTTGTCAGGTTTAGTATGTGGCCCCTTTTTCATCCACAATATGTCTTTGTTTCTGCTTCCTTATAGAATATGGGTCTACTTATGGTACGTAGGGGCAAATTTACATTGTGTTTCAGACATTTAATTTTAGACCCTATTCCTTCTGAATTTGATCATCAGCAAATCTGCCTCTGGTATCTTTGGAACCAAGCTTTTTTAGGCTTGGAAAAATGGCTATAACTGAACAGAGATGCTACAGTTTAGCTCAGTATAACTAAAATATACTCTGTTAAGGAAAGAGGTAGTATCTCAGAATCTGTTAAAACTAGGATATTTTCATTACTTTAAAATTATTATTATTATTTTTTTTAGCAATGACCAGCATATTTTCTTCTTTTCAATCTAGAACCCTGGAATGACCCTGCCCCATTATCCTTATGGGGATGATAATCGTAGTGTTCCACAGCCAGGACCATCTATACGACCACAAGAGGACTCGTGGGCTTCTCCTGATGCTTATGGAATGGGAACCCGTTACCCCTGGCCTGCAGCTGCGCCCTCAGCACCACCTGGGAATCTTTACATGAGTGAAAGTACTTCTCCATGGCCTAGCGGTGGCTCTCCTCAGCCACCTCCATCATCACCCCCGCAGCAGCCGAAGGTAGGAGACCTAAAGGTTGTTCTTTTGATGTTTGGGTGGTTAAGAAAGCACAGCATGAAAATCTTCTACATTGGTTTATGTTAAGCGGGGACTAATTATTATTTATTATTTTTTTAAATATATATTTTATTGATTTTTCACAGAGAGGAAGAGAGAGGGATAGAGAGTTAGAAACATTGATGAGAGAGAATCATCGATCAGCTGCCTCCTGCACACCCCCTACTGGGGATGTGCCCGCAACCAAGGTACATGCCCTTGACCGGAATCGAACCCGGGACCCTTTAGTCCGCAGGCCGACGCTCTATCCACTGAGCCGAACCTGGTCCTGGCCATGGGGACTAATTACTTAACATTGATGACTACTACCCTGTTTCCCCGAAAATAAGACAGTGTCTTATATTAATTTTTTCTCCCAAAGTTGTGCTAGGTCTTATTTTCAGGGGATGTCTTATCTTTCCATGCGCTAGGTCTTATTTTCAGAGGATGTCTTATTTTTGGGGAAACACGGTACCTAAAGCTTTATCTAGCCCCAGTTTCCTTTAAAAAAAAAACAAACACACACCTTTTTTAGAGCAGATTTCTAAAAGAAATATTTCTAAAAGACAGCTCATTTACTGTTTGTTGTAATACTATTTAAACATTAAATCAAATCTTTTTATTTTATTATCTCAGTCTATAGATAGAAGACAAAACCAATATGATTGGTTTTTCAAGATGTGCATTAAGGTTTTAATTTTTTTATGGGCAAAACTATCTAGTTTATATTTATTAAGTCATTCAGTGAATTGTGAGGTAGTAAGGGTAGATTATGAAGTGTTCATGATGAACTACCCAGGTAGATTCTATCCATTATACTCAGGAATTCTCTGCCTTTTACTTGAGAGAGCACTCACTTTAATATTTTTAGGGCTGTGTTTTTCTCAAATCATTAATGAGGGAGGTCCAGTATAATTGGTGAGGAATCTTTTCATGTACCTTCCTGATTAGGTAAAAGATGTGTTCTAACAAATCTGATGTTAATGGATTCCCATTAAAACTGCCTTCTCCCCCTTTGCCCTCCCACCTCAAGGATTCCTCATACCCCTATAGCCAATCAGATCAAGGCATGAACCGGCACAACTTTCCTTGCAGTGTCCATCAGTATGAGTCCTCGGGAACAGTGAGCAATGATAATTCAGATCATTTGGATTCCCAAGTCCAGTATAGTGCTGAGCCTCAGCTGTATGGTAACACCACCAGTGAACATCCCAGCAATCAAGAGCAAAGTAATAATCTTCCTGAAGAGTGTTTGCCTTCAGATGAAGGTACTCCCCCAAGTATTAAGAAAATCATACAAGTGATGGAGAAGGTCCAATATCTTGACCAAGAAGTAGAAGAGTTTATAGGAAAAAAGACAGACAAAGCATATTGGCTTCTGGAAGAGATGCTAACCAAGGAACTTTTGGAACTGGATTCAGTTGAAACTGGGGGCCAGGACTCTGTCCGACAGGCCAGGAAAGAGGCTGTTTGTAAAATCCAGGCCATACTGGAAAAATTGGAAAAAAAAGGATTATGAAAGGATTTAGAACAAAGGGGAAGCCTGTTACTAACTTGACCAATACTCCTGATTTGGGTTATTTACCCTCTTTTTGAAATGCCTGTTGATGACAAGAAGCAATACATTCCAATTTTCCTTTGATTTAAAACTTGAAAAACTGGTAAAGGACTTGGAAAAACATTTTCATTATGAATTGTTTTCAGTTTTCAGACGAATGAATGTAATAGGAAACTTTGGAGTTACCAATATTGCAAAGTAGGCTCACTTCCTAAGAGATTTATGGATATCTGCAAGCTGTTTCTTATCAGGAGGGAAATACACTTTATGTAACAGGCTTATCAGAAACCTACCAGATGAGACTGGATAAAATCTGAGACAAACAGGTTTTTTAAAACATCTGGATTACTTGTCACATTTTTGTACATTGTGACTGCTTTCAGCATACACGTCGTGTAATTACAGCTTGGACGTTAGCTTTGTGGGACCTCTGATTTGTTTTGTTATTGCAATTCACAAATACAGTATTCTCTACTTCTTGGTACGTTTTGTAGTAATATGTTTAATATAATTATTCAAGAGACTATATTGACAGCCAGATAGTATGGTATTTCTGAATGAATTTATATCTTTTCACCATTTGAATATATTGCAATGTGTAGTGAGTTTCTGAGATAGTCTCCTTTTTTGTATAGATCATTAGGTTAGAGTTTTACCACTTCTACTTCTCATGTTAATAGCAGAAGGCGATTTGGAAATGACATGGGCATATAAATGAAAATATTTGTGGCCAATTTTTCTTTTTTGCTCTTTCATTGTATTTGGATAAAGATACACCTTATAATTTTTTTAATCTTTTTTTTAATATATATATTTTATTGATTTCTTATAGAGAGGAAGGGAGAGGGATAGAGAGCCAGAAACATTGATGAGAGAGAATCATCGATCAGCTGCCTCCTGCACACCCCCTACTGGAGATGTGCCCGCAACCAAGGTACATGCTCTTGACTGGAATCGAACCCGGGACCTCTCAGTCCGCAGGCCGACGCTCTATCCACTGAGCAAAACTGGCCTCGGCAAGATACACTTTAAAATTTCCGTTTCCTCCCCTTAATTATCTTTTTACTAGTGCTGCTTCCATATGCAGCATTGTGATAGGTACATGAAAAATTAAATGCCACAGTAGGTAGAAATAACTGTAAAAGTAATAAACTATATGGAAATGCTGTTCTTCACCTAAAGAATTAGTTTCACCATCAAGATCCCTATAAGCAGATTTCAGTTCATTTTATATTAAAAAACAATGAGGGTAAAGAGAATTCATTCATGCTCAGGGAATGAATCAGCCATAGTAAGAGTGAGAAATATTTTTTTTTCTTTTAAAAGTAAATTTGATGTTTATTTCTCTAGAATAAATTGCATAGAAAGTATTGTCTGTTTTATAAAATGATGCTTATTACCACTAAAAACAATAATTTTAGAGCCAAATTTAAGAAGGAATATTGAAAAGGATCTTATCTGGGCTTTCTTGGGTAGTTCTATGCTATCTTATAGAAGACTTAGGTAAATAATTTACTTTTCACACCTGAAGTGACTTTTAGTAAACAGTATCTGTTATTGGAAAAACAGCTGTTTCTTAATAAGATATCCAAGTGATAGTTTTTTTGTTTTTTGTTTTTTTTTTCTAGACTGCCAGGCCTATTAATGATAATAAGTCTGTCTGCTATCCTTGTTATTAAAAAAAAAAAAACCACAACAAAACCAATCCTATATAATAAAAGCCTAATGTGCAAATTGACTGGTCGGATGACATGCACTGACCATCAGGGGGAAGATTCGCAATGCAGGAGCCGCCCCCTGATGGTCAATGCATTCCCACAGGGGGAGCACTGCTCAGCCGGAAGCTGGGCTCATTGCTGGTGAGTGCAGTGGAGGTGGCGGGAGCCTCTCCTGCCTCTGCAGCAGTTGGACATCCCCCAAGGGCTCCGACCAGCTGAGGGACCTCCCCTCCCCAGTGCACACATTTGGTGCACCAGGCCTCTAGTAGAAATGCAATTGATTATAAGAAAAAATGGAATAAAAATAATGGCTGGGTCTTACAGTTGGGTTGAGTGATTTTATGAGGTAATGTGGTGATAATTTTATTCTAGGATTTTTATTTTTGGCCTAATATAGGAATTTTTAAAAAGGCTTTTTAATGAAAATTAGAAAATTGTACTTGAAACAAAATTTAGAGGGGGGGGGGACCCTTAAAGCTAAGTTAACATAAACAAGTGAGACAATGAATAATTCAGCAGAGAACACTACTATTTAACTGAGTGCCCAAGATACCAATTTCCATTGTTCTGATTTATGCATATATACATATATATATATTATGCACATCTATAAATATGTGTGTATGTTTTTTAAGTTATTTTTTTAATTTTCAGGTAATTTTAGATCTCCTGAAGAGTTGTAAAAATAGTATTTTCTGTATACTCTTCACTCAACTTGCTCTCTGATAACACCTTTTTAAAAATTTTAAATTTATTGGGGTGACATCAGTCCCCTTCTGTTAACATCTTACATAACCATAGACCATTTGCCAAAGTAAGAAATTTGCCTTGACACAATACTATTAGAGAGTTTAAAAAGTAGAGATTTTCTTAGAGTTTTCACTAATGTCCTTTTTACTTAACTGTTCCAGGATCCAATCTAGGATCCCACTTTGCATTTAGTTGTCAGTGTGTCTGTAGGATCCTCCAATCTGTGACAACATATTATGACACCTGATGTTGTAATGTATTTCTGGTGTTGTAATCTTAATCTCTACCCAAAGTGGTGTCTGTTAGGATTCTCTACTGAAAATTACTTTCTTTTGTATTTACTAAATATTTGCTGAAGATACTTTGAGACTATGCAAATGCCCTGTTTCTGCTTAAACCTTTGCCCACTCATTTTGGTATCCATTGTGAATCTTGCTTGCGTTGTCAATTACTACTGTGGTGGTCTAATGGTGATTTTCTCTTTCTCTCATTCTACATTTATTGGTTGGAATTCTTCTGTAAGGAAGGGATAGTACTTCTGGATTTGTATTTTTTAATTATAGCAAAATATTCAGGATAAGTACAAACTTAGAACTTAAAGATGTAAACCTTATTAAATTGATTCCAAATACCAATATCAGAGAAAGGAAAACTAAATTGGTAACCTGTTTCAGAAAATATAATGAACTTATGAAGGAAAGTAGAATTTATGATTTGTGAATTTGGTTCAGTTTTTGACTTAGTATTGACTCTAGACTGAATTCAAAATTTTCTTGAAATTTCACATCTGGACTTTTATAAAGTGTGTAAATTTATATTACTTTGAGGATAATTTTTGTCAAAATCTTGAATAAAGTTATCGAGCCTTGGCATGTTAAATACAACTATGTCTTTTTTTTTTTTAATAATAAGCCACTGTTGTTCCAAGTATAAACACTAATATGAATATTAGAAAAACAAGCACTAATGAAATATTTGGGGAATGCGTTATGCTTGTCTCTACATTTTTGGTGTGAATTCTTTGAAATGATTTTAAAAATAGTTTTAAAAATACTTCTTTAGTTGGTTGATGTAATACTATTAAAGACATGCAGATTTTTAAAAAATAATTTTTTAAAAGCATTGGATTTTTAAATTATTGATTTTTTAAAAGGGAGGGAGGGAAGAAGAGAGAGAAATATTGATTGGTTGCCTCCTGCAATGCCCCTACCCCAACCTGGGGATTGAACCCAAAACCTGGGTATTTGCTGTGACTGGGAAGCAAACTCACCATCTTCTGGACAGTGCTCAACTAACTGAGCCGCACTGGCCAGGACTGTGCAGATTTTTTTTAAAAAGTTTTAGAATATAGATTAAATTGGCATTTTAAAAAATTTTTCTGGGTATGGATAGTTGATGAGTGGATTTTTTTCTTTTTCATCTTTCTAAAAGCTGAGTTAAAAAAAATCAAATAATTCTATGGAAGTTATGATTTTAAAGAATCAATTCTTCTGCTTCCACTCCCATTTTTAATTCTGCAAAAGCAACCACTTTCAATTGAGTTTTTAAAAAATTATCTTCATATTTTTCAATAGCTTTTTCTTGATTTATGAATTTTAGGTCATATCTACTGATTTTCTGTTATAGAGGAAAGTTTAGATTGACTTCTCTGCCCCTAACATACACACGTATCAGTCCTCATCCCCTCAACTTTCAATCTAGGTATATAGTAATTTTGTTGACTATGGAAATGATAACCAGAGCTTAGTCATGTAGTAAACTGTGATTATTTTAACTTTCCTGAACAACTTGTTTTCCCTGGAATTAATAATTTATCTTTTTTATTTTGTTTGCTTATATACTTATGATTAATTTGACCCCAAACCATCCACCACTTATCTAAGTCTTCTCTTAGGAAGCATGACATAACTAGAGCCTTCTGATTGGAGAACTGATATGTTCCTGGTGTATACTTTCATTCTGGGTCTTCTGCTCAAACTGTTTCCTTTTTTTATGTAGCCTTTCTCTTAGTTTATTTCCTCATTTTCATAGAGCTGCTTCTTTAGTAGATTCCTGGGAAAGGGTGCATGGCTATATCTTGCATATTTGAAAATGTGTTCTCATGATCCTTTGTATAAAATCCAATTTTCCTCTCAAGAAGCTTTTTTGTATATTTTTGTCCCCCCTCTTCTGAAATTTCCCAAGGTATAGCTTTGGTGTGGGTCTGTTTTTCTCTCTTTTCTGGGCATATTTTATTCTGGAAACACATGCCCTTAAGTCTTAAGAATTTTTGTTGTTGTTGTTGTTGAAGATAATATATTGCAAACCTTGCTGCAATGTCACAATCATATTGACATTCAGATAGTCAAGATATAGAACAATTCCATCATCACACTTTTTCCTCTTGACTTTTTAAAAAAATATATTTTATTGATTTTGTACAGAGAGGAAGGGAGAGAGATAGTTAGAAACATCGATGAGAGAGAGTCATCATCGATCAGCTGCCTCTTGCACACCCCTGGGGATATGCCCGCAACCAAGGTACATGCCCTTGACCGGAATCGAACCCGGGACCTTTCACTCCCCAAGCCGATGCTCTATCCATTGAGCCAAACCGGTTTCGGCTCCTCTTGACTTTTTACAGGCACACGTGCTTCTTTTTTCCACTAACCTCTTCTCCATTTATAAATTTTATCATTTCAAGAATGTTATGTAGAATGGTACATTATGTTAACATTAGAGATTGGCTTTTCCCCCACTCAGCATAATTCTCTTGAGATTTAGCCAAGTTGTTTCCTGTATCAGTACTTTTTTTTATTGCCAAGGAGTTAGTCTGAGATACAGATGTAGCACAGTTTAACCATTCACCTGTTGAAGGACATTTGGGTGGTTTCCAGTTTGAGGTTCTTATAAATAAAGCTGCTTTTATGTATATTCATGTACAGGTTTTTGTGGGACATAGTTTTTGTTTCTTTGGGATAAATGCCCAGGAGTGTAAATTCTGGGTCATATGATAGTTGCATGTTTAATTTTTAAAGAAACTACCAAACTTTCCTAGTGTGGCTATTAGCATTTTACATTTTCACCAGCAATGTATGAATTTCTCTGTATCCTTGGCATTATTTTTTTAAGCCATTCTGAAAATGATATCTAATTGTGGTTTAATTTGCATTTCCTTAATAGTTAATGATGTTGAACATCTTTTCATGTGTTTATTTGCTATCTGTGTATTGTTCCAAAAAATGCCTGTGCATGTCTTTGCCCATTTTCTAACTGGACTTATTTTAATAAACTTATTTTAGAATATTTAAATTTACAGAAAAATTATGATACACTATAGACTTTCTACTTTACTTTTGTACATTTGTTACAATTAATGGACCATATTGATACATTTTTAAAATCTAAAGTCAATACTATATTCAGATTTCCTTAGTTTTACCTAACATCCTTTTACTCTTCTAGGTTTCCATTTAGGATACTACATTACATTTAGTCATCACATCTCCTTAGAAGCCTCTTGGATGTGACAGTTTCTTAGACTTTTCTAATTTTTGATGACTTTGACATCCTAAGGAATTCTAGTCAGATATTTTGTAGAATGTCCCTCAATTGAGATTTGTCTGATGTTTTTCTCATAATTACACTTGGGCTGTAGGTTTATGGAAGACCACAGAGGTAAGTGCCCTTCTCATCATATAACAAATGTATATACTGTCAACATAACTTATACTGTTGATGTTAACCTTAATCACCTGGCTGAGGTAGTGTCAGGTTTCTCCACTATAAAGTCGCTCTTCTCCCCCCCCCCCCCCCCTTTTTTCAATACTGTACTCTTTTTTGAAGAAAGTCACCATATGCAGTTCCACACTTAAGGAGTGGGGGAGTTAGCCTCCACCTCCTTGAGAATGTTTATCTACATAAATTATTTGGAATTTCTCTGCAAGGAAGATTTGTCTAATCTCTCTCACATATTTAGTCAATAATTTATAGCAATATGGACTCATTTATTTCATTCTTTGTATTATGATCTAATACTACCTTATTTTGTTACTCAAATTGTCTTGCTTTGAGAGGCCATTGGGAGCTCTTTCAATTGTGTCCTTTTGACATGCCCCCTCGTTGTGTGGCTTTTTTTTTTAATTCCTTCCTTACTTTCTAGCCCTACAAGATTCTCCAGACTCATCCTTCCTGTGCATTTCCTGTTCTAGTTGTAGAATCAGTTATTTCTCCAAGAAGGCCTGGTTCTTCTTCTTCTTCTTCCTTTTTTTTTTTTTTTTTTAAATATATTTTATTGATTTTTCACAGAGAGGAACGGAGACGGATTTTGAGCTAGAAACATCGATGAGAGAGATACATTGACCAGCTGCCTCCTGCACACCCCCTACTGGGGATGTGCCCGAAAGTTCGATACTTGCTTGACCGGTATTGAACCCGGGACCCTTCAGTCCTCAGGCCGATGCTCTATCCACTGAGCCAAACCGGTTTCGGCCTTTTAAAAAAATATATATATTTTATTGACCTTTCACAGAGAGGAAGAGAGAGGAATAGAGAGTTAGAAACATCGATGAGAGAGAATCATCCATCAGCTGCCTCTTTCACACCCTCCACTGGTACATGCCCTTGTGCCTGCAACCAAGGTACATGCCCTTGACCGGAATCAAATCTGGGACCTTTCAGTCTGCAGGCTGACACTCTATCCACTGAGCCAAACTTGTTTCGGCGGCCTGGTTCTTCTTATTGAAGAAGGATATTAAAACCAAATTTGGGGTCCATTATTTGTATTTTCGATGTTGAATTTTAAAAATTCTTTGTTTTCTACATACGAGTGCTTTGTTGGATATGTGGTTTATAAATGTTTTATTTCAGTTTATAGCTTGTCTTTACATATATTTTTTAAAATGTGTTTGTTTTTTTTTTTAAAGGAAGGGATAGAATCTATGACTTGGCTTGACCTCTCGGTGCATGGGACAATGCTCAACCATCTGAACCACACCGGACAAGGCATCTTCTCATGTTTTTTTTTTTATTTTTTTTTTTATATATTTTATTGATTTTTTACAGAGAGGAAGAGAGAGGGGTAGAAAGTCAGAAACATCGATGAGAGAGAAGCATCGATCAACCGCCTCTTGCACACCCCCTGCCGGGGATGTGCCCACAACCAAGGTACATGCCCTTGACCGGAATCGAACCCAGGACCCTTCAGTCTGCAGACCGATGCTCTATCCACTGAGCCAAACCGGTTTCGGCACATCTTTTCATCTTCATAACAGTCTTTTACAGAACAAAACTTTTAAATTTTGGTGAAATCTTATCTACCAGTTTTCCTTTTTAAGGATTGCCAGGTCTCTAAGATGTCCCTGTTCACCCCCAGTTGCTGAAGATTTGCTCCTGTTTTTTTTTTTTTAAGTGCTATATTTTACATTTGTATGTACTACATTTACATTTGCTCAATCTGACCACTGTTGCCAAGAGGACTTGGCTTGATGGAAACCTCCACTGGCTAGAGGAGAGCCATCTTGCTGTACCATTTAAACTGAAGTTATCAGCTTTCAAAACAGCCCTCAATGAAGTTAAGTGAGAAATCATAAGGAAAGTATAATTCACTTTCCTCAAAGAAATCTAAGATTATTCAAGTTGAGGGCAGGAACTATGCCAGTGTGCCTATGAAGTAATAAAATGCATTTTCATTAATAGTTATGGACTTATGAAAACCACCACTTTGGGCTGGAATAGAATATCACACTGGATGTCTACGTTTCCCTCTAGTTCTAACATTATGATTTTATAAACAAAGCAAGCGATTCAGCTGAAATTACAGCCCAGGTCTTCTGAGTTCCTGATTTAAGCACCTTGCCTCACAGTAGCAACCTGTATATTCTTTAAAAACAATTTTTTTAAAATTGAATTTTAGAGAGGGGAGAGAGAAACATTGATATGAGAGTGAAACATTGATCTGCTCCCTCTGATGCCCCCTACAGGCATGTGCCCTGACTGGGAATTGAACCAGCAACCTTTCCTTGCACAGGAAGATGCTCAACCAACTGAGCCACATCAGTCATAGCCAGCCTATATATTCTTCTTCTTTTTTTTTTTTTTTTAAATAGAATATATTTTATTGATTTTTTACAGAGGGGCAGGGAGAGAGATAGAGAGCTAGAAACGTCAATGAGAGAGAAACATCGACCAGCTGCCTCCTGCACACCCCCCACTGGGGACGTGCCCGCAACCAACGCACAAGCCCCTGACCAGAATCGAACCTGGGACCCTCCAGTCTGCAGACCGACGCTTTACCACTGAGCCAAACCAGTTTCGGCCTGTATATTCTTGATCAAAATGTAGATTCATGACTTCTCTAATTACACAAAACGTCTGGGTATTAGATCTGAAAAATCTACATTTTAAAGAATTTACTTAACATATTCAAATATTTATTAGAATTTGAGAATCTCTGTCACACAGCCCAAAACCCTGGTCTTGTTTTGTAGTCAGAGCATCAGAGATGAGTTTGCTCAACTCTGGATACCGAGGCGTCTACCAGGGGTTGAGGACTTCTGCCTCTACAAACTAGGTATCCTTGTACTACCTACTCTCTTGATAGGCACTCAGCACATCCTTTTAAAATATTGAAATATGGTTAATTCTGGGAAGAAATGAGAATTCAAGTTGACGCCTAAAATTATTCCAACTTTGGATATGAAATCCATTTGACCCTCAGATTCTTACATTTGCTATTTAGGCTACTTATTGGCCATTTTTGCTGTGGAGCATGAGGTCAGCAAACTACCACCAGAGACCAAATTTAAGCCACTGCCTGTTTTTGTAAATAACGTTTTAATGGGATAATGTCTTATGGTATCTCTCAAAAAACATACTCATTGGTTTACATATTGTCTCTGGCTGCTTTTGGCTACAACAGGGGAACTGATTAGCTATGACAGAAACCTTATCACCACAGGAGCCTAAAATATTTATCTGGCCCCTGCACTAGAGAATTGAAAGGGAAAAAGTAGAGCTTATTTCAGCTTATTTATACCTTTTAAATCTTTGCTGGCAGACTTTTTTTTTTTTTTTTTAAATAGTTAATTCAGAGACATCGATTGGTTGCCTCCTGCACGTGCCCTGACCGGGAATCAAACCCACCATGCTTCAGTGCACAGAGCCATTAGTAAAACCGAACCACACTGGCCAATGTTTTGCTGGTAGATTTGTTATTTAGCTGCAAACAATAACCAGTGAAAGTAAGCAGTGGTTTTTGAGAGATATACCATAAGACATTATCTGATACTACCTACTGGGCCTTCTTGAAAACCTGAAATGTATACTGGTTAAGGCAGTGTTTATATATATATAAAATTGATTTTTTACAGAGAGGGATAGAGAGTTAGAAACATCGATGAGAGAGAAACATCCATCAGCTGCCTCCTGCACACCCCCCACTGGGGATGTGCCCGCAACCAAGGTACATGCCCTTGACCAGAATCGAACCCGGGACCCTTCAGTCCGCAGGCTGACGCTCTATCCACTGAGCCAAACCGGTTTCGGCAAGGCAGTGTTTCTTAAAGTGTGGATCTCATACTACCTGCATCTAAACCATCTATAGTGCTTGTTTAAAATGCAGACTCCTGCCAAAACCGGTTTGGCTCAGAAGATAGAGCGTCGGCCTGGGGACTGAAAGGTCCCAGGTTCGATTCCGGTCAAGGGTATGTACCTTGGTTGCGGGCACATCCCCAGTGGGGGATGTGCAGGAGGCAGCTGGTCGATGATTCTCTCTCATCGATGTTTCTAGGTCTCTGTCCCTCTCTCTTCCTCTCTGTAAGAAATCAATAAAATATATTAAAAAAATAAAATAAAATGCAGACTCCTGAATCCCACCAAAGACCCACTGAAAGAAATTTCTGGAGGTAAGGGTGATCTTTATTCTTTTGTAATCAAAGAGTTAGTTGGTCCCTGCCTGTTATAGCATTCAACAAGAATATTTCTTTTCCAGTTTGTCTTTCCAGTAAATTCCTTCAGAGTAGGTATTATATTATTCATTACTCTTGTATCCCAAGCCACATGGTGGGCACATTTAATTGCTATAGTTCTCAAAGGGTGGTTCATGGACTCTGGGGGTGAGGTTGTAGAAACCTTTTCAGGGATCACAAATTATTTCCTTAATAACTAAGACATGATTTGCCCTCCCCTCCCCCAGTGAATATAAAAGCACTGGTGGGTAAAATTGCTGGCGCCTTAGCAGGAATGAAGGCAGTGGAAACAAATTGTACTATCAGTCATTGTCCACTGCTGTGCATTCATAATAAAAAACAGTATCAGTTTCACTTAAGAATACTCTTCATCAAACAGCAAAAATTAATCTTATTAACCCTAAGTTCACACCTTTTCATATTCTATATGACAAAATAATATGCATAAAACATTTCCACCTTCAGAAGCATGCTGGTCTCTTGAGGAAAAAGCACTTGACTGATTATTTGAATTGGTAACTGAACCAGCTACTCTTACTTTTCATGGGACATTTTTGACTTGCTATTGCAATGGTTAGGTATTTGGCAGAACTTTTCTTGAAAATATGGGAAAGGGGAAAAATTCCCTGTTCCTTCCTCTGGTTCTTTTGGCTGGCTGAATAATCAAATCAACAAGAAGTTGACAAGAGAAAATAAAATTGACTTTCATGTGCATAGGAACTCCACATACATGAGAGGGAAAATGGATATATAAAACGTGAGGTAGGTAGGGATAAAGGCACCTTGGGGCTTCAGAAGGTCATTGTAGGGTGAGCACCTGTTCGGTAATTTATAATAGTAGTTTGTCCTACCATATAAGTAGGTCCAAAAAGGTTATCTCTGACAATCTCTCATTATGGGCAAGGCTTCCCATTCAAAGTCCTCCAGATAGCGAAGGGTGTGGGGGAAGAAGTTTCTCTTGAGCCCACAGGGTCTCCTTTGCCTTTAGCTCAAAATAATCCACATACCACTTAATCTTGTGATAGCTCTTCTGAATCCCCACAAAAACAAAGTGAGCTTGTCACTGCAAGGGAAACAACTGACAGAATTTACTAGTGGTAAAATCTGACTGTTTCAAGAAAAAAGTAGAATTTTGGAAATTTTGGAGCTCTATTAGTAAATAGTTACAACCTACATAAACGTCACTTGTCAAGATCCAGTTCTGTCACTTAAATTACTCTGATTTTAGGTAAGTTACTTAGGTGCAGGCTGTGAAGAGTTTATAATTTCAGCTTTAGTATGACTTGGTAAGTCATTTTACCTCTGCAAATAGGGAAACTATAGTATGTACTTCATCAGGTTGCTCTAAGGACTCATTGGGATTATACTTGTAAAATGCTTGCTTTACACCTGGGCCTGTAACAGAGTAAGAGCTCAGTAAATGCTAATTACTGTTTTTGTTTGTTTATTAGCCAGTCGTCTGACAAGATCTAGAGAATGGGGCAAAGTCCTTGCTTCATGTTTCCTCTAGAGAACAGAAGTTATTTAGGTGTTATAAATTTGAGAAGGTATAAATAAACTTGATAGATATGTTAACCTATAGGATAATTGTTATAAAAAATTTCTTCTTTCAGTTTTTCTTAGTTTCTGACGAAATAAAACCGATGCCCAGCAGGTATGGCTCAGTGGTTGAGCGTGAACCATGAACCAATTAATCTCTGTTTCTATCCCAGTCAGGACACATGCTGGGGTTGCAGGCTCAATCCCCAGTAGGGAATATACAGGAGGCAGACAACTGATGTCTCCCTTCCTCTCATCTTAAAAAACAAAACAAAACTGGAAAACATTACCTAAACCCTTGCCCTATAATTATTACCCCAGCCGAAACCGGTTTGGCTCAGTGGTAGAGCGTGGGTCCGCAGACTGAAAGGTCTCAGGTTCGATTCCGGTCAGGGGCATGTACGTTGGTTGTGGGCACATCCCCGGTAGGGGGTGTGCAAGAGGCAGCTGGTTGATGTTTCTCTCTCATCGATGTTTCTAGCTCTCTCTTTTCCTCTCTGTAAAAAATCAATAAAATATATTTTAATTAAAAAAATAATTATTACCCTAAAGGAATTGAGGTCTTCCAGGAAAATAACTGCTCAGCTTCACGACTTTCACTTCAGTTATGTCATCTTGTTTGAACAAAAATACCTAGTCTCCAACTTCCCCTGCAGCTTTTAAATCCTGTCAAGCTCACCTCTACCTCTATTAGAGATACCTTCCACTGGCAGCTCCTAAATACAAATAAATGCAAGGGGGAGGAGGCAAAGCCCTAGAGAGAACCCTTTTTCCTTGCAAGTGCCAACTGTATCCGTTTCCCCAGCACCCAGATGTGGGTCTGGATAGACATCGCTGCTGGCGCCCTATTGCCCTATTTTTCACCAGGGGGCGTGGCACCCTGCGTCTCCCGTGGCTGCCCGCACCATCCCTGGGGCCCTTAAGCAGGGGAAGGGTTACTAGCGTATCAGTGGTCAGGCGGCCTGTTTTCCCAAGTATTCAGTGAGAGGGCCGGGCTTTCCTCCTTCCTTTAACTGAAATGCCAAGGGCCGAGGTCTTCTCCAGCAACCCGGCCTCCTAATGACCGGCCTCTTACCGCCCGCGGGCTCAAAGCAGAGGGCACAGCGCACGTACGATCCGCATGCCCAGCGGCCCAACACTTCGGCGCTCTGCCCGCAGGGAGGGGCCAACATCTCGCGCGATTCCCTCCACCTCTCGCGACACTTCCAGGCAGGACCCCTGCCGCCCTCCTCGTCCCACGCGTCGTCGTGTACGCGCCGGGGTCACAGCCGCCTCACCTTTGCTCCCCGCAGCCGGGTCCGCTCCTCGCCGCAGGGAGCGCGGTGGAGCCTCGCGTGGAGCCCGAACCTGGCGAGGCCACAGGCTCCGCCCCGCTCCGCCCCGCCCCACCCCACCGGGGCTCCCGATAAAGGCCGCCGCGCTGGGATATGTCGTGTTCCCCTCGAGGGAAGGAGAGCGTGAAAGGCGGCGGGGTTGCCGGGTGAGTACGTGACGGCGACTTGGGGTCGTCGGTGGACCGGTGGGCCGAGCGAGGGAGGCCCGGCTGCGATGGAGACCGGGGATGCAGATGCGGGGGCAGAGGAGGATGCGGTGCCCGAGGCAGGGAATGGAGGTGCTGGGAGGACCCGGTCGAGTGGGGCGGGGGTGGGGGGAGATGTGTGTGGTGATTTCGATTCCAGGGCAGTGGCCCTTGGTCTCGCCTGTGCCCCACATCGCCTCGTTTCATGGGTGGCCCCCCCCCCCCCCCCCCCCCGCTCCTCTCGGCGGGGGTCGGAGACCGGTCCCGAGCTCCAAGGTCCCGCATCTGGGCTGCAGGCGGCCAGGGTCGTGGGGGAGAAGGGACACGCCGGGTGGCTGGGGTGATCTGTGTCGGGAGAGGAGCTGGAGCGGCCGGCCGCCCGGGGAGCGTCCGCTCCGGACCCAGGTGCTGGCCGTCCCGCTGCCCGGGCGCTGCCGAGGGGAGCGGAGCCGCGCGCTCCGCCCGGGGAGCCGCTCCGCCAGGGGAGCCGCAGCGCACTCCCCCGTCCGCACTGCCGGGTGTGCTGAGGGTCCGAGTGTGGAGGGGATAGGAACGCACCGGCCACGTCCTTAAGGGCCGGAGGCTCCGGAGGTCACCTGTTACTTTCTACCTGAGACTCGGACGGTGGCAATGGGTGCGCGCGCGCGTGCGCACAGTGGCCCCAAAGCAAGGGTTTGTGTTCGCGATCAGAGTTTTGTATCCTAGTCCCTAATTCAGCACACTTCAGGGATCCATGAAAAGTGACTGGTTCTTCAGTGAGTAGTTTTATTTTCAGCATTTTAAGATTCCAGTTATCCTGTAAGTGGGTAAAAGATACGGGGCCTGGAGCTACCACCTCTAGGCGTTAGGAGGGAGCAAAATTTTTGCCTTTGGCACCAGACTTAGGTTGGAATTTGGGTTAAAGTGTTTTTGTTGCAATCAAGTTTTTGACCATGTGTTTCTTGTGGCTTCTGGGCTTGTTTTATAGCTTGCCTGAAACTGTGCGATTTTCTGAGAGAATTGGGAGACCAGTACAAAGTGGTTGCTCTGACCACAAGAAGCATTTTGTTTAAAGCTCTCTCCTCTCCACGCCTCCATCCAGCTATTAATATAAAATAAATTAATAGCTATTTTAAATTATGTACTCCCCCCTAGATTGCTGTTTTCTTATTGTTGTTTTGCAGAAATGACTGTTAATAGGAGGAATATATTTTTTCTGATAGTTTTCTTTTATCTTGTGTTTTAGAGAGAGAAATGTCATCAGTGGAATCACACCAGAAACAGTTGACTCGTCAGATCCATCCCCATCACCAAACTCATGTAGTTCCTTTGAGCTAATAGACATGGATGCTGGCAGTTTGTATGAACCAGTTTCTCCTCACTGGTTTTATTGTAAGGTAATAGATTCTAAGGAGACATGGATTCCTTTCAACTCTGAGGATTCACAGCAGCTGGAAGAAGCGTATGGCTCTGGTAGGAGAAAAATGACTTATCATAGACAAAGACTTAGTGTCATCTCTCTCAAACTATAATATTAGTCCTTACAGTGAATGCTATTAAAAGTAAATTTTAGATTTTTTCCCTAGTTATCCCTTATAGCATTTTTATACAGAAGCTCTGCATTACTACCCAGACAATTGATAATGTTTAAGAATTTGGTCTGTATCTCAGTGCCTATTGTAATTTCTGCATAGTTATCCAATCATATTTCTTAGTTCTAGGGTTATGTTTCAGTTTTTGTTTGTAAAGAGTTTATGTTTGTGTGGGGTCACATTCACATTATAACAGAATGAATTCTTTAATTTGTCACTTGTTTTTTTTCTTCTTTTATGAAACATTATGCTTGTTACTACTTTATCATCATGATAGTCATGGTCATTATTCACCTTTTGGTCTCTTGAAAAAATTTAGAAAAGCTGTCTTATATACATTAAAAAATATGTATTTATATTTTTGGATTTCAGAGAGGAAGGGAGAGGGAGAGAGAGAGATAGAAACCGCAGTGTTGAGAGAGAATTATTGGCAGCCTGGTATGTGCCCTGACCTGAAATTGAACCTCAATCTCCTAGTTCATAGGTGTACACTCAACCACTGTGCCACCCTGGCCAGGCTTAAATACATTTTTGTTGTTGTTAATCCTCACCCAAGGATATTTTTCCATTGATTTTTAGAGAAAGTGGAAGGGAGGGGGAGAGACAAACATTGATGTGAGAGAGACACATCAGCTGGTTGCCTCCCGCACATGCCCCTGAGGTATGTGCTCTTGACCGGAATTGAACCCAGGACCCTTCAGCTGGTGGACTGATGCTCTATCTACTGAGCCAAACTGGTGAGGTCTATATACATTTTTTTTTTTTTTAATAAAGGGACGCTACTATCTCCTCAGAAAAGGAACAGAACAATGTTTGGGTATTATTTTTTTCATGTTTCATTAAAACCAAGAATGGTTTTGATGGTTTGTAAAATAGTGGAAGGTTAGCAATTAAATTCCATTTTGTTTAATGTTTAATCATGTAGAAAATGTTCATGCACATGTTTCTTGACATTATTTAGAGTATAACTTAGAACTGTATTTTGGGAGATTTATTTTTATAAATGTACTTCTTTTCCTCTTCTTAATTCTTGCTAGGAAAAGATTGTAATGGGAAAGTTGTCCCCACTGATGGGGGCCGGTATGATGTCCACTTGGGGGAGAGGATGCGGTATGCTGTGTACTGGGATGAGCAAGCGTCAGAAGTGAGACGATGTACCTGGTTCTATAAGGGGGACAAAGATAATAAGTATGTCCCCTACTCGGAGAGCTTCAGCCAAGTACTAGAGGTATTCCTTTGACCCCTTTAAACTAATTCTCTTTAATTTTTTTTCTTATTTAATCTTTTCTTCCTCTATGACTTAAATTGTTTTGAAAGTTTCAGGAAAAGTTTGGTTCTATCTGCACCCATTTTATAGTCTTTCTTTGTGCAAATTAGTTTCAGGATCAAGTAGTTTTTATTTCCAGGTTTTAAAATGTACTATAGAAATTGTTATGCCCTTAAATGAAAAAGTGTTTTCCCGAATGGTGATTATTGGTAGTATTTAAACTATGACCACATGATTGTCTTTTTGCCGTTTATTTTTCTTGCTCTGAAAACTGCCTGAAATTTGCTTAAAGTAGGACATTATTATTATTGAAATAAATATATAAAAATGTGAACAATGATTATCTCTAGTCTAGATGGTAGAATTAGGATTGATTTTTTTCTTTGTCATGTCATTAATGTTGCATTTAAAAAGAATTTTAAAATAAATTTGATAAATCCAGAGAAAGAGAAATATGTGTAATATATTCCTTATTTTGTGTGAAATACACATGCATTAATATTATTGAAAGAAATATATCAGAATGTGAAAAATATTTGTCTCCAGTCTAGATGATGGAAGGAGTGATTTTTTTATTTGTTTCATACTGTTGTCTGTTGTCAATTTTTAAAAATAATTGTTTAGTAGTATCCTCTTGAATAAGGTTAGTTTTAATAGGAAAGCAATAAGAGAAACGTAATGAAATGTATTTTCTTTTAAGGAAACTTACATACTTGCTGTAACTCAGGATGAATGGAAAAAGAAACTGGAGTCTCCCAACAGAGAAATCATTGTATTACACAATCCAAAGGTAAAGCAAATTGAAAGCCTTTCTCTCCTATTGGTATTAAAGTAAATTGCATTACTAAGGAGAACTTCGTTGGTTTCTTTTCCTTAGGAATTCTATTTTGGATGATCTTTGTGAATTTTATATTATGTGAATAATTATGAAACTTAAAACTTATAGCCACTACTATTATTTACTTGTTCAGTTTATACAAAAAATTTTCTTTGGGAAAATTATGCCTCTGTAGATTCAGACTATCCCTAATACATTATGTGGCATGTCTTTTCCATATGTAGGATATTGTTGGAAATCTGTTAGCTTGATGTTTGTTTTCTCTTTTTTTAGCTTTATTGAGATAGAATTGACAAAATTATATATATTTTTTAGTTTTTTAATCCTTATCCAAGGATATTTTCATTGATTTGAGAGAGAGGAAATGAGAGAGAGAGAGAGAGGAGAGAAACATCGATGTGCAATAGGAATATCCATTGGCTGCCTCCCTTACATGCCCTGATTGGGGATTGAACCCACAATCTAAGTTCTTGTCCTGCCTGGGAACTGAACCCATAACTTTTTGGTGTACAGAATGATGCTCAACCAACTGAGCGACCCAACCAGACATAAGATATTTAAATTGTACATTAGCCAAATATATCTTCAGGGTTCTCATTTCCAACTGTAGTAATTGCATATCAAAACTCCATTTGAGATTTGATTATGTATTATGTTTTGAAAAACATGTTCCTGCCCCTCACTGTATAAATAGAGATGTCTTTTTTTTTTTTTTTTTTTTTTTAATATATTTTATTGATTTTTTACAGAGAGGAAGGGAGAGGGATAGAGAGCTAGAAACGTCGATGAGAGAGAAACATTGACCAGCTGCCTCTTGCACACCCCCCACCGGGGATGTGCCCGCAACCAATGTACATGCTCTTGACCGGAATTGAACCTGGGACCTTTCAGTCCAAAGACCGATGCTCTACCACTGAGCCAAACCGGTTTTGGCTAGAGATGTCTTTATATCTATTCATTGTGAATGTTTTATTTTATTTATTAAACTACTTTAGAACCAGAAAAGATTCAGTGGTATGTGCTTAAAATCGCTTAAACAGTTTTGGCATCTTTTCTGTTTAAGCTTATGGTGCATTATCAGCCAGTTGCAGGGTCTGATGAATGGGGTTCAACACCTACTGAGCAGGGTCGACCAAGAACAGTGAAGAGAGGGGTTGAGAACATCTCTGTTGACATTCATTGTGGTAATGTTAAATTTTTTTTTTCTTATCTTCTGATATACTGATTTATTTATGGCTTAAATTCTGACCTTTTTCTATGGATTTGGAGTACCTCAAGGCTTAAAAATGATCTTTAATTATATGAGCTTATTTGGAGTTAATATCACCTATTAAGAATTTGATAGAGAAATCTATTTTAAAGTTGCTAAGTATGAATGGTAGGATGGATAAAATTTTGCATACTAATCAGGAATCCATTAAATACAGATGAACTGACTTAGTCCTAATTCTAAGAAATATGATTCTACCCTTTTGATTAGAAATTTAGTACTTGAAATTCCTGTTGTTGAAGACTTTCAACTAAGCAAAAGTATTTTCCAGTACAACCTTGATAGTTATCCATTGCTATCTAGGGTCATTTATGTTTAGTTTTATAATCTATTTAACTGGATTATAGCTACAAAATTCTTTTTATCTTGCAGAGATGATAGCTTGTCTCTTGCACAAAGTCTTCGATTTACTATAATTAAAAAAGATGCGTTTATAATTTTAGGCTTCAAATACATGCCAGACATTATTGTTACACATTGATAAAAATTGAATATTAGGTAAAATTATTAATGTTAAGATTTGCCTGAATTCAATAACTGTGCTGTGGTTATATAAGAGGATATTCTTAGGAAGTACACATTAAAATATTAAAGCGTTAAGAGGTATGATGTGTACAATATGTTCCTAACTGGTTCAGAAAAGTAAATGTGTACGTACTAGTATGCATAATAAAGCATATTGGTAAATGTTAGAGTGTTGAATCTGGGTAAAAAGTACATGTGAGTTTCTGTACTATTCTTTCAAGTTTTCTGTAAAAAGATTGCAGTTATTTCAAAGTAAAAAGTTTTAAAAACGTAAAAATTTTTTCACAGGCTTTCTATTTTATTTTAATCTACACAAAATCTTGGTAATTTATTTCCCTTTTAGCCCTGGGGTCAGTACATAGATGGCTTCTCTTCACCCTTGGGGTTGACAGTTTTCTTCAGGTTGCTGCTAATGATATGACAAAGCTCAGCATAGAAGGCCCTTAGGTCCAGCACCATGGCCCTGAGCTCCCTGTAGGCCGCCTCATCTTGTTCCTGCATCAAGGCCTGGTAATCCATTACATGGGTCTCCTTAGAAGCCTTGGACACAGCATCCCCACGTTCTGAGAAGTACTTGGAAATGGTTGTTTGGAAGGCTTCTACTTTGGTCTTGACTGCATTCACCCTCTCCAGCACCTTCTCCTGGATTGCTACTCCAAAGTCATTTCCATGCTCAATCCTGGGGATCAGGTGCTGGATCCACGTGATCTCCAGAATACATTTAAAAAAAAAAAAAAAATATATATATATATATATATATATATATATATATATGTATATATATATATATATATATATATATATATATATATATATATATATATATATTTTTTTTTTATTGATTTTACACAGAGAGGAATTGAGAGGGACAGAGAGAAACGTCGATGAGAGAGAAACACCGACTAGCTACCTCCTGCACACAACCCCACTGAGGATGTGCCCGCAACCAAGGTACATGCCCTTGACCGGAATCGAACCTGGGACCTTTCAGTCCGCAGGCCAACGCTCTATCCACTGAGCCAAACCGGTCCTGGCCAGAATACATTTTTCTTTGAGAGTCCAGACTTCTGGCTTAACCAGCCAAGCAGGGCCAGGAGCTTCTCTTTCCCAGGGAGAAAGCCGCACTTAGGGACTTCTTTCTTCTCCTGCTTATCTGTTTCCATCTCATCATCTTTGGGTGGAGGGTCTGGAATAGGGATGTCCAGTGAGGCTCGGAGAGAGGTCAGGTCAGCCACATTAAGGGAGTCCTCTTAAAAGAGCTGATTCAGGTGTATGATCTTCGGTGGCAAGAATCTGTAGAGGAATTCCTCAGCCTCCTGGAAAAGATTTTGTCTGAAGACATCCACGTTTGCGGGCTTCCCCGCTCAGGCGCACCACACAAGGCTTGGCCATGCTGCTCCAGTTGCTAGATCTCGGGTCTCTCTCACAGACTTATTTTAAGATAAATTACAAACAAAGTAAAATCTCTGTGCTTTTATTAAGTAGTTATATGCAGGATTATTTTGTGTCCTTTAAATTATCTGCTCATATTTCAACTTGCTTATTTTTATAACCTATTCATTGTGAATGTTTGATTTTAGAATATGAGACTAGTTCTGTAAAATAATTTTTCTTTTTAATTTCATTTAAAGGGGAACCTTTACAAATAGACCATTTGGTTTTTGTAGTCCATGGGATTGGACCAGCTTGTGACCTCCGCTTTCGAAGCATTGTACAATGTGGTAGGTTTGCAAAACGTGTAAGATTAGGTCACTTAAGGGGAATGTTAGTGCTCCTGTGAGCTGAAATAAAATTTTTGTCTTTAATCTGTTATCTCAGCTGCATAAAAACATTCGGTGCGCTGAAGACAGGTGATAGTAAAGCTTCCCATCTGAGACATAAAATATTAGTGAATTCCGTAGGCTAATAGTTTATACTCTTAACTAATAATTCTTGAATGAATAAACCCTTAATCCTTTAAAATTCTTTAATGATATGATAATCCTTTGTCTATTCCAAATTTAAAGAAACTGTAAAGATGATATAGTTTAAATGAATAATAGAAACTTCAGTCATTTTTATAATTCATACTGTGATAAACCTCTTGATATTCTAATTGGACTACTTAGATCATTAGCATAACTTGCTTTTGAAAGGTAGTGTTCTCTAAAACTTGATAATATTTAAAATCTAATTGTCCCAACTTGCGAGTCTTATCATATTGGCTGATGCTTCTAAGCATAACCCCTCTTAGAAGGTTAAGATTGATATAATATGAATTTCAAACAGCTGTGTATTTTTAAAAATTTTTAAATATTGGGTAGTGGTTATTTGTAAGAACTAGAAAGTTAGAATCAGAATCTGACCGCAAGTCATGTGATATTTTTCTTCTTAAAATTGAAATAGTTTCCATGACATATCAGAAATTTTGAAGCTATCTTTCTTTGATGAAATGTATACATTTATTAAAGGAATAGCTTTTCTTTTTTCTTTCTTTTTTAAAAAAAATATATTTTATTGATTTTTCAGAGAGGAAGGGAGAGGGATAGATAGCTAGAAGCATCGATGAGAGAGAATCATCGACAGCTGCCTCCTGCACATCCCCCACTGGGAATGTGCTCGCAATCAATGTACATGCCCTTGACCAGAATCTAACCCGCAGACTGAAGCTCTATCCACTGAGCCAAACCGGTTTCGGCAGGAATAGCTTTTCTTATATGCATTCATAATTTTTCTGATACCACTTTGCTATTTTTGACTCAAGTAAATGCATGTTCTAAGCAAATGTAGATAGAGATTCTATTTATGTGATCTATTGCAAATTCATTACTTCTCTCTTGATGGATAAGTTAATTTTCTTTTCAGTTAATGATTTTCGAAGTGTTTCCTTGAACCTGCTACAAACGCATTTTAAGAAAGCCCAAGAAAATCAGCAGATTGGGAGGATAGAATTTCTTCCAGTCAACTGGCACAGCCCTTTGCATTCTACTGGTGTGGATGTGTAAGTAATACCAACCGTGATTGTAATGTGTTCTCTGATCATTAAAATGCGTAGGGACATTTCTGTAAGAACTGGTTGTATATTTAAAATTTTGTTCAACAAAAAGATTTTTGTACTTCTGCCTTTTTCTTTTTTCTTTTTAGAGATACATTATTAAATGCTGACTAATCCACTCGGCTGGTATGGCTCTGTGGTTGAGTGTCAACTCATGGACCAGGAGGTCATTGTTAAATTTCTGGTCAGGACACATGCCTGGATTGTGGGCTCAATTCCTAGCAGGAGGCCTGCAGGAGGCAGTCAATCCATGATTTTCTCTCATCATTGATGTTTCTATCTCTATCTCCCTCTCCCTTTTTTCTAAAATCAATTCTAGAGATATTTAAAAAATACTAATGCTAACTAATACCTTGGTTTAACTAGTCTGGGTTAGGAGTAAAGGGTTGTGTGTATTTTCTTCTAGTATGTTATACTGGCTCATTAGCATTTACCATTACAGCTTTTTAAATTTCTTTTTTTTTTTTTTAAATATATTTTATTGATTTTCCACAGAGAGGAAGGAAGAGGGATAGAGAGCTAGAAACGTCGATGAGTGAGAAACATCGACCAGTTGCCTCCTGCACACCCCCCGCTGGGGATGTGCCCGCAACCAATGTACATGCCCTTGACCGGAATCGAACCTGGGACCCTTCAGTCCGCAGACCGATGCTCTATCCACTGAGCCAAACCTGTTTCGGCTGCTTTTTAAATTTCTTTATCATTAAAGCCAAACATTGCTTTCTTCCTATAGAGCAGTGGTTCTAAACCTTTCTAATGCTGCGACCCTTTGATCCAGTTCCTCATGTTGTGGTGACCCGCAACCATAAAGTTATTTTTGTTGCTACTTCATAACTGTAATTTTGCTGTTATGAATCATAATGTAAATATCTGTATTTTTTTATGGTCTTAGGCGAACCTGCTAGTGGTTCTCAACCTGTGGGTCGCTACTATAAAGCCTCAGACCATCGGAAAACACAGATATTTTCATTACGATGAAAAACTACTTTTTCATGATGGCTTTCTTAAGTTATAAGCCCAATAGTTTTGTTTGTAAATTTTATGGTAATGTCAGATAAGGTTGCCTTATATTAAGGATATTCACCTATGGGCTCTCCAGAAAGTAGTATGTTCATCATATACTTCTAAGATAGATCTAGGAGATGCTTCTCTAGAAGATAAAGAAAATAGTCAGCATTATTTCCATGCTGGTCTTGGAAATGACTTCCCTGATTCTATGTCTCTCAGTTCTTAATGACCTAGGATTTGAGCATATTTCATGTGTCAAATGCTCCACTATAGTGTTTATTTTAATAGGTGTGGCATTCACATATTTAAGCTGATGCTCAGAGGTGACAGGTCATTTAGCCCTCTGTAAACTTTTGTTTTTCTCTAAACAAAAGAAACCGTTGAATCTTTGAGGAATTTCTCTGGGAATTTTGAGAAAGTTTTAACTGGAAGTTGATTTAGACAATGTCAGCATCGTTTTCCTTTGTGAGACATGAGTTCTGTTTGCCTTTGGCTTCTTTCAACTTTAAAAAAATTCTACATTGAGAGCTGATCCAATTTGTCATTTGGCTTGTGATCAAACACCTTTAATGCAGAGGATTCTGGGAAAACCCTCTTGTATCTTTTGTATTTTTAACATTAAAAAATATTATATGGAGAGAGAAACATAGATGTGAGAGCAAAACATTGTCAGCTGCCTCCTGCAGCCCGCTACTGAGGATGGAGCCAGACTCTCGGGCATGTGCCCTGACTGGCAGTGGAACTGGCAGGCTTGTGGTGCATGGGGTGATGCCCAACCACTGAGCTACACCAGCCAGAGCTCTTTGTCTTAAAAAATCCTTTTTATTACAGAGGATTCTTTACACAAAAGTAGCATATACAGTTAGTTTTCCTGTACTGATTATGATTACCCACCCCCAACAAATCTCAACACATGGCCAGTTTGGCCCTATCCCTGTCAACATGTCCTTGCCAACTGCCCATCCTTCCATTATATTGTTTTTGAGTCAAATCACAGGTAAATCATTTCTTATGTAAATGCTTCAGTTTGTATGTTTTAAAGGACTTTTAATAAAATATAACCACAGTACTATTCACACCTAAAAATTCTTAATATCAGCAATTTCCCAATTTTATAATAAATCTTATGATTTATATATACTCATATATAATATATACATACATGCAAAATCAATGTTTTTCTTTCTCTAATAAACAAATGCACACAATACATACATACATACACAATTTAAACTAGAATCCAAGGATGCCTTTTAAGTCTCTCTTAATTTCTTGATTATTTTTCTATCTGTTATTTTCTTGCAATTTATGTATTGAAGAAACTGAATTGTTTGTCTCTGAATTTTGTTGATCACGTCCCTTTGGCTTCATTAAACCTTTCTTCTCTGTCCTCTGTTTTTTATAAGTTGATAATTGCCTCTTGTATCTTTAAGTAGCTAAGTCTAAACTTAGAAGGCTAAGCTAGATAACTTAGAGGAAGTTATGAAATGTATTTTGGTTTTCTTTTTTCTTTTTTTCTTTTTAATTTTTTTAAAATATATATTTTATTGATATTTTACAGAGAGGAAGGGGTAGAGAATAGAGAGCTAGAAACGTGGATGAGAGAGAAACATCGACCAGCTGCCTCTTGCACACCCCCTACCGGGGATGTGCCCGCAACCAACGTACATGCCGCTAACCGGAATCGAACCTGGGACCTTTCAGTCCGCAGACTGAGCCAAACCGGTTTCGGTTCTTTTTTCTTTTAATGTATTTTATTAATTTCAGAAATAAGAAGGGAGAGGGAGAGAAACATTAATGCTGAGGGAGAATCATTGATCAGCTGCTTCCTGCATGACCCTACGTAGATGGAGCCTGCGACCTGAGCATGTGCCTTGACCAGGAATCGAACCTTGACCTCCTGGTTCATGGGTTGACACTCAACCACTGAGCACAGCGGCCAGATGTATTTTGGTTTTCTACTTAAAATATCTTTCCTTTTTTTTCAGAGATCTACAGCGAATAACCCTGCCCAGCATTAATCGCTTAAGGCACTTCACCAATGACACAATTCTGGATGTCTTCTTCTACAATAGCCCCACCTACTGTCAGACTATTGTGGACACTGTTGCTTCTGAAATGAACAGAATATATAAACTTTTTCTGCAGAGAAACCCTGATTTCAAAGGGGGTGTATCCATTGCTGGTCATAGTTTAGGTAACAAATGAATTCTCTGTAACCAGAGAGGTTGATCACAGTTTTAGGACATCTATTTTTGAAGAACAATGTCTTTTATCAGTATCAGATGCAGAGGTCTAGAACTGGTCTGTGATGAAGAATTTGGAAAGGGTTGGAAGGGTGGTGGTGGAGTGGAAAGAAGACTCCCTGCTTCATAGATTTTGCCACATGGGTAATTGACTTATTTTTTTTGTATAAAAGACAACTATTTAGAAATTGTCCCTTTCTTCTATTTTACTTATAGGTTCGCTTATATTGTTTGATATCCTAACAAATCAGAAAGATTCTTTGGGGGATATTGACAGTAAAAAGGTAATTTAGATGTTCAGATAGATTCTCTGTGCTTAGTAAGGATTTTTAGATTTATTTTTTGTTTTTCACTTAGTTTAGTCTCATTTCATAACTTCAAATTTACATGTATTTTAATAGACTTGTAATTATCTCTGTTATTCTTTGATGATAGCAATACACTTCTAGAAATGTTTGCCAGAATCTAAAATATCTATACATATCTTATTTTCCATTATAAGTATGTACTACTAATCTATTATTAGAATTATAAAATTGAGCTGAAATGGAGTTTGCATATGATAAAATGAAGAATGAATTAGATACAAATTGATATAATTTATAGTGATTGTTTGAAAGCAGTGTGAGGACTTAATGTTTAAACTTCTTTTAGTAAAATAAAGTCCTCCGAACACTATCTCTAATGCTGAGTTAGTACTTAGCAAAATGTCTTATATTTTTTTCTCTTTTTGATGCAAGTGTTCTGTGAGTTTTCCCAGGGCAGGGCTTTGCCTTAGATTGTCTTATGTCTTAGACTGTATTCCTAATAAGAACTCAGTAAATGTTTTGTTAATGATAGTGAACAATGCTCTGATATTCACTCATTCATTTATTTTAAAGCACATTAAGTTTCAAATGAAATTGCAAAAATTTAGAGATCAGTACCTCTTAATTTATATTTTGTATAAATCACAACTTAAAGTTAAGATACATCTCTATGGTAATGTTAGATATATATTTATTGTAAAATGGTATTAATAAAGGAAAATATAAGGAATGTAGAGAATAATGAGCATTACAATTTAATTTTTAGGATTCGCCCAATATGGATCAAGGAGACACACTGACAATAGAGGAAGATCTGAAGAAACTTCAACTCTCTGAATACTTGAGTATCTTTGAGAAGGAGAAAGTAGATAAAAAAGCTCTGGTAAAAAATAACCTTTTATAACTTCATGCCATACCATTTTTAATATTTTTTATTGCTTCATCATACTGCTTAGTAAGAGCTTGCCCTTTGGAAACATTTTAGTCATAAATACTTTGTTATCATTAGTAATGTTCTTCAGTATTATTTATGTGTCTTAAAATCATATCAAGTGATCTTTGCTTTGTGGAAGTTTAAAGTTCAGGAAAGTCATATTGATATGCATATAGCAATAAAGCAAAGACTAAAAAACAGCACACCTCAGAAAACATGAGAGCAAGAAGAAATGACCAGTAACTAACTAGTCCAACTCTTATTTTCAGTTATACTTTCAAGAGCAGTATTATAGATATTGGCTTGTTTATTTGTAGGGTTGTTGGTTTTTTTCATTAATGTTGTTTTTACTCTGGTTTTGATATATTAATTCAGTGGCTATTTAGTGATTGCTTACTATGATCAGGCATACTATACGAATTACTAAAGATAGAGTGGTGAATAAGATAGAAACGGTCCCTAACCTCATGGTGTTTATAGTTTATGGCTAAAGACACCTATTAAGTAATCGAAAACATAATTAAATTATAATTGTGGCCGGGACCGGTTTGGCTCAGTGGATAGAGTGTCGGCCTGCGGACTGAGAGGTCCCGGGTTCGATTCCGGGCAAGGACATGTACCTTGGTTGCGGGCACATCCCCGGTGGAGAGTGTGCAAGAGGCAGCTGATCGATGATTCTCTCTCATTGATGTTTCTAACTCTCTATGCCTCTCTCTTCCTCTCTGTGAAAAATCAATAAAATATATTTTAAAAAAATTATAATTGTGATAAGTTCTAAGTAGGAAAAGTACACAGTGGTATAAGAATGCATAGTAGGATGAACTAACTTAGTTTGGGAGGGTGAAGGAAGACTTCTCTAGTCAAGTGAGTAGCACATCAGCTGAGATCTTGATGGTTATTCTGTTTCATGCTTTCTGCTTAATGTTCTTACTGCTTGTGTCCAGGAGTAGGAGTGTAGTCTGTCTCAGGATGTGACATCCAAGTGAGCATGGAAATCAAGGAGGGTTTTTCTGACATGAAGTCAGATACCTACTTTTGTTGATTTTTAAAAAAATAATACATTGTTACCTGTATTATTGATTGTAGCATTGATACTGTAGTATTGTATTTTATATTCTACTTTAGGCTCCTTTATGAATAAAATACTATTTCCTTTTCTAAGTTATTAGTGATGTACTACTAGGGAGCCCTAGTAATATAAAGCAAAGAACAGCAGAGTATTTAAGCCTTATCCTTCTAAACAGGGGTCTTCAAACTACGGCCCGCGGGCCACATGCGGCCCGCAGAGGAGTCTGATCCGGCCCGCCAGGTTTTTTGGGCAGTGAGCGCAGCCGAGGTGTTACAGTAGGAATTAGTAGTTCATATAGTCCGGCCCTCCAGCTCTCTGAGGGACCGTGATCTGGCCCCCACTTTAAAAAGTTTGAGGATCCCTGTTCTAAGAGAACAGGGCATTTAATTGATTTTATTATACCTAGAAATAAAAAAGATATTTGATTTTCTCTGCCCAGGCTTTATGTACAGACAAAGATCTTCAGGAAATGGGAATTCCCTTAGGACCAAGAAAGAAGATATTAAATTACATTAGGACCAGAGAAAATTCAATGGTATGTGCTTAATATATATATAGCTTATAGCAGTAAACAATTTTTTACATCTTTGTATCCTTTTGCTTTGTGAAGTCTAGAGAGCTAAATAATTTTGTTAATTGGTTTTTGGCTCTGTTTAAGAAATTAAACACGTTTATTGATGCCTTAACAGTATTATTAGCTTTAAAAGTCATATCTCCCCTAGACTCCTGCTACAATTCCCTTTTTTCATTTCTGTTTCATAACTGCTTTATTGAAATACAATCTACATCACATACCATAAAATTCTTCCTTGAAGAGTATAGAGTTTTGCCCTGACTGGGTAGCTCAGATAGTTAGAGCATCATCCCAAAACACCAAGGTTGCGGGTTCAATCCCCCATCAGAGCACATACTAGTATAAGAATCAACCAGTGAATGAATGAATGCATAATTGGAACAACACATCGATGTTTTTCTCTCTCTAATAAATAAATAAAAATATACAAGTCAGTGGTTTTTAGTATATTCAGAGCTGTGTTACCATTACCACTGTCTAATTCCATTATTTCTCACTCCACCTCTCCCTCTCCCCTCCCCCCAAAAAGAAAGAAAACCTCATATCCCTTAAAAGTCACTCCCTATTCCTCCCTGCTATGGACCACTGATCTGCTTTCTGTCTTTATGAATTTTCTTATTCTGGGTATTTTCATATAAATGGAATCACACAATATGTGCCCTATTGCAACTGTCTTCTTTCTCTTAGCATAACATACTCAATGTTTATCCATGTTACAGCACTGCTAATACATTCTGTTTGGCCCCTAAATTCCTTTCTATATCTTAGTAGTTCACTATTTTTCAACTTTTTTAGCAGGTTGCTCAGTTCTTATTTAAGGTCCGGTATTTGCATCATTTTCTATACCCATAGAGACATTGTACTTGCTTTAATCAGAAAGGTACAGCACTTTATTGAACTCCTTCGCAATCCTCACTATTCTTTCCCACAGTGCTCTGCTGTTGTTTCCTCTCATGATGGTTGCCTAGAGTTTCAACTGCTGCCCAAATGGCTGTGTACCGTTTTCATCATTTTAGAGCAAATAGGGATGTCAGTTCATAATTCAAGCCAGCTTTTGTTTTTATCAACTTTAGTGTGTTTTCATCAGTTTTATCTTGTTTTCTGAAAGACTTGTCTTGGAATTATTGGCTGTTATTTCAGAACTTTCCCACATTTTTTTTTTAAACCAGTGAAAAACTGTATAATCCTTTGGATATTTTTACTGCATAGTTCCACAAAACTATTCTTTATTCTTTAGGGCATTAATAGACCAACTCCACAATCAGCTTCAGGGTTGAATATGTCTAATATCCCCAAAGAATCTGAGTTCTGCAGTAGTGCTGATGGTACTGGAAATGACTATCTGGATGTTGGCATCGGGCAGGTAACAGTACTAATTCTCTTTTTTCATTTCATTGCCTGACATTCATATGATAAGAACAGATGTAATTTTGTTATTGATAAATGCTCTTAGTCCTGGCTTGTGTTGCTAAGTGGTTAGAGCGTTGGCCTACAGAGGGTCTTGGGTTCAATTCCTGGTCAAGGGAATGTACCTGGGTTGCAGGTTCGCTCCCCAACCCAATCCAGTTGGGTGCAGGAGGCAACCAGTCGATGTATCTCTCTCACATCAAATGTTTCTTTTTCTCTCTCTTCCCTTTTCTCCCCCTCCCTCCCTTCCACTCTCTCTGAAAAAGCAATGGAAAAATATCCTCAGGTGAGGATTAACAAAAAGGGGGGGAAATAGAGTAAGAGAGATGCTTTTATTTTCTCCTTCCAGGTATCCGTAAAATACCCTCGACTCATCTATAAACCAGAAATATTCTTTGCCTTTGGATCTCCCATTGGAATGTTCCTTACTGTCCGAGGACTAAAAAGAATTGATCCCAACTACAGATTTCCAACATGCAAAGGTTTCTTCAATATTTATCACCCTGTAAGCATCAGACAGTTCTTGTGGTTTATCTGAATATTAGGGTTTATGGTAAAGAGCATACAATTTTCTGTTATGTTGATTTACTTTTTATGTACCCTTCTCTAGTAATGAGGTAACATAAATAGTATTAATTCGGAAGTGATGTGGCAGAAAAACTGCATTTTAAGAAATAAGCTTATAATCATTCTTGCCTGATAAACATTAGCAGTTCCTCAAACTCTATTCAGCAGAGGTATATGTAGTTATTGTTTTTCCTATGTAGTTTGATCCTGTGGCCTATAGGATTGAACCAATGGTAGTCCCAGGAGTGGAATTTGAGCCAATGCTGATCCCACATCATAAAGGCAGGAAGCGGATGCACTTAGGTAAGGCTGAGTACAGAACTTGCTAATTCGAGACCTTCTGGTCAATGCAAACTGACTGGACCTCATTCACTTTGTTTAGTTGTATTGGGCCCTTAACTCATTGTAAGCCGTGTGGTTTTCTTTATCATATGTGTTTCAGAACTGAGAGAGGGCTTGACCAGGATGAGTATGGATCTTAGGAACAACTTGCTAGGTTCACTGCGGATGGCCTGGAAGTCTTTCACCAGAACTCCAGAACCTGCCTTACAAACTTCTGAAACTACAGAAGAAGCGGAAGCAGAACCTGTGTCAAGTCCAGAGAAGCCTAGTGGTCAGTGACACTGTACACATTGATTTCCTACATCAGGCCTGATAGGAGGGGCTCCGTGGTGTGCAATTCTTACTCTCCAAGGGTCCTCTTACTGACCCTGTTTTATTGTATAGGACCCATGCTATGAGTCATGATGGGCCTTCATCTCTGCTGGCCTTTTCTGTCATCTAATAGCCACAAATTATGGAAGAACAGTATTTGTGAAGAAGAATGTCAAGAGAAGCCAAGCATTGTTAATGAAACTTTAAAACATCCCCAACTTGGGAACTGAACTATGGGGGTAATGTTAAGAGCCTACTCTCTGCAGCACCTTTTACAGGGGAAAGTCTGTGTATTCATGGACCAGTTTTATTTCCCTGGCTGGGGACTCGTAGTTTTACAGTTAACATTGCATTTTTTTATTTAGTTTTCAAATGTCTAAAGGGTTTTATCCCTGCTTGCATTTAGTTTATAGACTAAAGATAAGTGAATTCGCTACCAAAGGTGCAGGAAAGAAAAAAGGGATTAGATTAAATCAGTGTGACCTGAGAGCCTTTAAAGAAAGATGGGAGAGAGCTTTCTGACGAGAGAGTAGCTCATCTTACAGTAAACGTGGAGCCTGAGGAGAGTAAGGAAGCCTGGAGGCCTTAGAATCTTACTGTGGTTCTTCCATATCCAGATGCTAACACAGAAGAGAGCTCTGAGGCAGTTAAAGAAGAAGTCCCGCCCATCAACGTGGGAATGCTGAATGGAGGCCAGCGCATTGACTACGTGCTACAGGAGAAGCCCATTGAGAGTTTCAATGAGTATTTATTTGCTTTACAAAGCCATCTATGCTACTGGTAAGTGTATGGTATTTTTTTGTTTCATTTGTTTTGGGTTTTTGGTCTAATCTATACTAATAAAAGAGTAATATGCTAACTAGACCGGGAGACCTTCCGGTCGTCCTTCCAGACGAAGCTGGGGCTTGGCCGGCCTGCAAACTGCCCCCAAATGGCCTCAGCCCCTCGCCCAGGGCGGCTACACCCCCCAG
Organism: Pipistrellus hanaki; assembly: GCF_964339955.1. Taxonomy (NCBI): domain Eukaryota; kingdom Metazoa; phylum Chordata; class Mammalia; order Chiroptera; family Vespertilionidae; genus Pipistrellus; species Pipistrellus hanaki. The sequence continues at coordinate 20,388,597 of NC_140505.1, forward strand.
CGAGGACCCTCACCTGATGGGGGCATGGCCAGCCTGAAAACAGCCATCAGCCCCTTGCCCAGGCCCACCCTGCCCCCAAGGGAACCCCTATCCTGATCCTGAACCCCTTTCAGGGCAGACCAGCTGGCCCCCACCCGTGCACCAGGCCTCTATCTGTACTAATAAAAGGGCAATATGCTGATTAGACCAGGAGACCTTTCAGAAGACCTTCCGGACATCCTTCTAGACAAAGCCATGGTGGTGGGGCTGAGGCAGAGGCAGTTAGGGGCAATCAGGCCAGGAGGGGAGGGCGGTTGGGGGTGATCAGGCTGGCGGGGGTGGGGGGCAGTTGGGGGCAGGCAGACCAGCAGGCAGAATGGTTAGAGGTTATCAGGCAGGCAGGCAGGTGAGCACTTAGAATCTAGCTCCCACATTGGTAGAGGGATGTTTGACTGCCACTGAGATCGGGCCTAAACCGGCAATCGGACATCCCCCGAGGGGTCCCAGATTGGAGAGGGTGCAGGCTGGGCTGAGGGACACCCCCTCACTCCTTGTGGGAATTTCGTGCATCAGGCCACTAGTTTCCTAGTCTCCAGGTAATCACTGATCTGCTTTTGTCACTATAGACTAGTTTGCACATAACTTTTATATAAATAGAATCATACTATATACTCTTTTTGTATTCACCATGTTGTTTGTATCAGTAGTTCTCTCCTTCTTTATTGCTGAGTAGTATATGAATGTACCACAATTTGTTTAGCCTTTCATGCACATGTTGATGGACATTTGGGTTGTTTCTAGTTTTGGGCTATTACTGAACTGCTATGTTCAAGATTTTGTGTGAACATATTCTTTAGCTTCTCATGGGTAAATATTAGGAGTAGAGTGATGGGTAAAATGATTTTTAAAAGAAATTGCCAAATGGCTTTTCTGCCGGCATTTTCCATTCTCATTAACAATATGAGAAGTCCAGTTGCTCCATAGCCTCAACAGCACTTGGTATGATTGATCTTATGATTTGTCTCTCAACCTTTCTAAACGGGTTGTAATGGCACCTCATTACCGTTTTAATTTGCATGTTCCTAATGCATAACAACATTGAACATATTTTCATGTGTTTGCCATTCATACATCTACTTTGGTGAACTATCTATTCAAATCTTTTCCCCATTAAAATCAGATTATCTTAGTAAGTTGCAAGAATTCTGTGTTCTAGTTACAAGTTCTTTTCAGGTATATTTTTCCTCAGGATGTGGTTTGTTTTTCATTTTATTTTAAAGGCAGAAGTTTTTTATTTTTATGAAATTCAATTTATTCATGTTTGTGCTTTTTGGCAAAGAAATCTTTGCCAAACCTAGCCTTTAGGATTTCTACTGTGTTGTCAAAGTTATATTGTTTTAGCTTTTAAAGTTAGGTCTATGATTCATTTTGACTGAGTTAATTTTACTACACTTGATCTTAGCCAAAAAGGCTGAGAAGCGATTGACTGAGTTAATTTTTAATATGGTGTGAGGTTAAGGATTAAGGTTCATTGTTTTGCAATTCTCCTAGAAACATTTGTTGATAAGTTTATTGAGAAATCGCTGAATTGCCTTGGTTATATTTTGTCCCATTGATCTATTTATCTATCGTTATGCCAGTAAAACAGTCTTGATTACTATAGATTTATAAGTCTTAAAATCAGGGATGTGGGTCCACCAATTTTATTATTTGAAGTTATTTTAGCTATTGTAGGTCCTTTGCATTTCCATAGAGGTATATTTTAGAATGAGCTTGTGTCCTGGCTGGTGTGGGTCAGTTGATTGGAGCATCATCCCGTATACCAGAAGGTGGCAGGTTCAACTCCTGGTCAGAGCACATATTCAGATTGTGGGTTTGATCCTCAGTCGGGGTATTGCTGGAAGCAACTGATCGATGTTTCTTTCTCTCTCACATCCATGTTTCTCGTCCTTCCTTCCTCTTTCTAAAAAAACAAAACAAAACAAAAAACTTAATTTCAACCAAAACGTTTTCTGGAACTTTGATTGTGATTGTACTTTGGGGAGAATCGATATCTTTATTAAGAGTTTTCTGATCCACAGACATGATATCTCAGTGTACTTTAGTTTCTTACTTTCAGCAGTGTTTTGCAGTTTGCAGTGTTTGTATCGTGTACACAATAGCTTTATATTGCATTTCTTCATCCTGTTTCTCTTCAGATTGAATAAATCCAAAAAAATTGCATTCTTCCTAACATATACTTAAGGACCTTTTTATTTCCTTTTCTGGCAGTTATATATGCCCTTTATTCTCTTTTACATTGAAATGTTGGTGGTTTATTTTATTTTATTGATTAGTCTGCAGTATGAGTTGCATATCCCCTTCTCCCAGTTTGTCTTTGACATTGCATACAGTTGTTTTTGCTTAGTAGAAAATTTCATTTTTATCTAGTCAAATTTTGTTATTTCCTTTTTGGCTTCTGGAATTTGTGTTATACCTAGATCTTTCTTACTTCCCAAAGAATTTACCACAGTTTATTCTGTTATTTTAAGATTTAATTTACATGTAAATTTTTAATTCTCTTCAAATTTATCCTAATTAGGTGTGGATTGATCCACGTCATTTTCCAGATGGCTATCTAGTTATTAGAACAGTTAATAGATTTGAGATTCTTCTAACTTTATTAAATTCCTATATGTATTATATTAATTTCCTAGGACTATCTCTGAACTTCCTGTTCTTCTCTATTGATACTCTTTTTATTTTTATGCACCAGGATCACACCATTTAAAATCTCCACTTGCTCTGGCCAGTGGGTTCAGTGGTTAGAGCATCAAGAGCATGTATTGGGTTGCAGGTTTGATCCCTGGCCTTGGTCAGAGCACATACAGGAGGCAGCCAAATGATGCCTCTCACATCGATGTTTCTCTTTCTTCTCCCTACTCTCACTCTCTTCCTTTCACTCTCTCTTCTAAAAAAAAAAAAAAAAAAGGGAAAAATATCCTCAGTGAGGGTTAACAAACCAACAAGAATGGTATGGCTCAGTGCTGAGTGTTGACCTATGAACTAGAAGGTCATGGTTCGATTCCTGGTCAGGACACATGCCTGGGCTGTGGGCTCGATCCCTGGTGGTGGATTTATTTTTATTTTTTAAAAATATATTTTATTGATTTTCACAGAGAGGAAGGGAGAGGGATAGAGTGTTAGAAACACTGATGAGAGAGAAACACTGATCAGCTGCCTCCTGCACTCCCCCCACTGGGGATGTCAAGGTACATGCCCTTGACCGGAATCGAACCCGGGACCCTTCAGTCCACAGGCCGACGCTCTATCCACTGAGCCAAACCAGTTCGGCCCTGGTGGTGGATTTACAGGAGGCAGCCAATTGATGATTCTTTAATCATAATTGATGTTTCTCTCTCTCTTTCCCTCTTCCCTTCCTCTCTGAAATAAATTTAAAAAATATTTTTTAAAAAAAGGGAATAGTTCTTTGTTATTTACTGCTAGTTTTTTTTATATTACTGGACATTATGCTAGACTTCCAAACCACTGCCAATTACATCACCTTTGAATCTTGTTGCAGTAGTAAAAAGATGAATTTGCAAGGTGTTGCATAAATTAAATGAATTAATATATGTAAACCATCTAATGTAAATGTTAGTTCCTTTTTTTACAACATAATTTTCTCTCCTTACAGGGAGTCTGAAGATACAGTATTACTGGTCCTCAAAGAAATCTACCAAACCCAGGGTATCTTCCTTGATCAGCCTTTACAGTAAAAATGAAACTTCTATGGCTGCTTAATGTAAGTTTTTAAATGTCATGTATACAGCATAATTCCTACATATTAACATGATAAAAAGAACTAAGGAGTTGGACTCTTTATAAATATACTTTTCTGTTGCCTGTCACTAAACTCTAATTTTTCCAGGAAATGTTTTAGTTATTATTAATTTTTAAAGGAACTCTGATTAACATTCATGGGAAAAGGTCTATAGCGCTGTGATTAGTGAATATGTGAATGTGCATGTGTGCGTTCGGGCTTTGCTAGTGATTTGGCCCAATAAAATTTGTTATTTTTAGGATCCAAACTCAGAATCTTAATAGTTCTGATCATCTAAGAATTACCATGGCAACAGTTACAATTTTAATTACAAACATCCCATCCTGAGATTTACTCGGTCTTCTAGATGTGTATTATATCTAACTAGAGGCCGATGCACAAATTCTTGCACAGGTGGGGTCCCTTGGCCTGGCCAGCGATTGAGGCCTATTGGGGGGCTGGCTGGCCATGAGGAGGGACTGTGAGAGGTTGGCCAGCTGGGGTGGAGTGCCACGGGAGGTTGGCTGGCCAGAGGGAGGAGCCGTGGGAGGTTGGCTGTAGGAGCGCATTGACCAGGGACCAGCTCTTGTGTTGAGTGACTGCCCCCTGGTGATCAGTGTGCATCATAGCAACTGGTCGTTCCGGGAGTTGGGTTGTTACTGTCGCTTAGGCATATATATATATATATATATATATATATATATATATATATACACATATATATGTGTGTGTGTGTGTGTGTGTGTGTGTATGTGTATGTGTGTATATGTGTATATGTATATGTATATGTATATGTATATGTATATGTATATGTATATGTATGTATTCATTTATTAGGCTCCGGCATTCTCCCTTGGTGCCTTCCAGTTGTGCCTGCATGGTGACCTCTTTTCCCCTTTCTCCCTAGATGGACATTGAGGGGTCCTTCTCCAGAATATACACCTGTTTGTTGCCGCAGTTTTCCTCTCCTCAGCTGTATCATTTCTTGCATGTTGCCTGTCACTCAACATTGGGGGCTTTGGAAGATAATCTTCCATTTTGGAAGTGAGTGGAAAAGCAAAGGAAGACACCCTATTATTTTTTACCACTGGCTTCATATAAATACTTGCCATTCTTTCTTCATAGCTGGGGGTGGTTTACGTCCTTAATTCTTTGATGACAGTATATAGGTACCAGACTTTATTGCCTATCACGTAAGATGGTAGTAAATCTGCTTTGAGTTTGACTTGTTTTGGGTTGATAGAAATTTTTCTAGGATATGTTTTAGTTTGGAAGCAGACTGTTCAGTAGGTAATTGGGGTACATTCTTCTCTTCCTAGTGTTCTCTGCATTGAAGGCTGCGTCTAAATGGATATGGAAAAGACTGTTGGGCAAATTCTGTTGAGCTATCTTTTCTTTTTAAAAAAAATATATTTTATTGATTTTTTACAGAGAGGAAGGGAGAAGGATAGAGAGCTAGAAACATCAATGAGAGAGAAACATCTACCAGCTGCCTCTTGCACACCCTCTACCGGGGATGTGCCCGCAGCCAATGTACATGCCCTTGACCGGGATCGAACCTGGGACTTTTCAGTCCGTAGGCCGATGCTCTATCCACTGAGCCAAACTGGTCTTGGCTGAGCTATCTTTTCTATGAATTTTTATATGAAGAAAGACTAAAATGTAACTTGAAAAAAGTATTTACTTTCTACAGCTAAGTGACAGGTTTATTAGGAATCACTGATGCTATGCTGTTCATTCTCCCCCCTCACCCCCCCCAGCTATTTGGATACCTCTGAGTCTAACGTGGACAATTTAGTTCACATTAGGTGCACCTTTATAAAGCAAAGATATTATATATCTAGATGAAGTCTGATTTATTATTTGGTAGTAGCTTCTGTTCTTAGTTGAGGATAAAGCTATAAAGGCTGACAAACCTGAAATTATGCAGCCTAGAATAAGTAAAATCTTAGTCTTGCATTTATGGTGAAATACAATTTGTATAAGTCACCTGCATATTAATTTGAGCGAAGATAGCATTGTGTGTCCTCTTTGAAAACTTTGCGAACATCACTGCCTGTTTGAACGACTCGTGGCACAGGCAGTGTTGGTTGAACAGGCAGGTTTGGCTATGCAGTAGCCAAGGAACAGCTACTCCAGATTCAGTGTCAGAACACGCAAAGCGAGATGTACCTCGAAGAAAATGGGTGAATGTGTCTGATTTTTTTTTCCAAGGCATCGTCTCACCAGTGTGCTGTAGGTTTTTCTTTCTCGTTGATCTGTTTGTCATTGTCTTTGCAGTGTTTTTTGTGATACACTCCTCTCAGATTTCCACAGGCCATTGAGTGGCATGGCCAGGCAAACTGTTTTTTGTTTGTTTGTTTATAATAAATGTAGCAAGGTATTGTGAAAGCACTGGTATTTAACATTCACTCAAGCCATCCCTTGGAAAGCAGTGTTTATCCCTTCCTGAAGAAAAAAGGAAGGGGGAAGTTAATTACTGTCATCTAGAGATGGTAGAGGTGAGGTCAGGGTATAGCTCAGAGCCTGGCCTCTTTGCCCTCTGCTTAAAGACTAATGATGACTAACCCACTGAGTAGTTTCAGATAATATTGAATACTTTATTTCCTTTGTATGTAAATTCTGAGTTTGAAAAAGGGTTGAGAATTAAGTAGCATTCAATACATATATTAGAGGAGAAGCTTTTGCTCTTCATTTAGCAGAATTGGTACTGTTTAGGCATAAACCAAAGAACAAGCAAGAGTGAGTATAACCAAAGATGAACGGCATAACTCTAGATACCTGGATAAACCACTGCTTGTTATAAGAAATGTTCCTATCCTGCTGGTCTGGGGCAGTAACTGTAGAAGAGCTTTATATATATGTTGTGTTTTCACCTATGTTATCATGATTATATATTATAGAGGGTAATAAGCTTGATTTTTCCCTCCTCTGGAAACAGATATTTATTTATGTAATTGTACAACTTTATAAAGAAAAGTAATGAAGGCAAATAAATTAGAGCTAGAAATTCCTAAATATGTTTAGAATCTACCAATTTCAACATCTGCTGAATAATGCTAGCTTGAGTGGTAGCAAAATTGTCTGAGTTTCCGTCTGTCCTTAGTAGATGAATCAATGTTTATCTTTAAAGTTATACTGTCAGTAAAGGTTGTTTCACAGGACTACATATGAAACCAGTCATCTCTGCACTGGTTGTAATTACACAGTTACCATATTTACATTTTAATTTACTAACATTTTAGGAAACATATCTCATTTAAAAAAACTATTCTAAAAGTTACAAAACATCTAGAGGATAATACAAATAAGCATTCTGATCATGAAGCAATGTAATAAGGTAATGGATGCCTTTCTGGTTGTAAATAACAATGAAACATTAAAAAATGATGACCAAATGGGTGTCAGATATACTCTTAAATAACATAGCAAGCTTCACTCAATTCGGAGAGCTTCTGGGTTGAACACGCGGAGGTGCAGTGCAGGGGGTGAGGGTATTGTGAAAGAAATGGCTGCCACCACAGCCAGGAGGGCATGGGAGTTCCACATTCTTCCCCATACCTTGCCTGTGCATTGTCTCCACCTGGCTGCTTTTGCATTCAGCTGTCTCTCCTTCCTTGCATGTCCACTCCCTTAATCATTAGCCCTAAAGACAGTTAGGTTCTGGTCAGCATCAGCTTTGGGTACAAAGCCTCGGGTCTTATTAACGTGACCATTTTTCTTTTCTGTATTTTTTGCAACTTCCCCAAATCTCCAGAAAGATCAGATATGCTTATTTCTTGTTCAGTTAACAGCCAGATGAAGACAATTCATAGGGCCAGGTCTTGAACAAAGTTTCTGTTGTCTTGGAACTTGGGGCTCTGGCATGCTGGCCTGTGAAGGAATTCTGGTTCTTTAACCTGGAAGCCAATAAGCTTGATTTAAATCCCTTATTTAGTTGCATATCTTTTAAATCATTTTTTATTTTTTAATTAGTTGACATATTAGTTTCAGGTGTACAACCCAGTGATTAGACATTCTATAGTTTGCTAAATGACCATCCTGATAAATCTCATATCCCTATGACACCATACATAGTTACTAGACTATTAACTATATTCCCTATGCTGTACTTTATATCCCCATGACTGTTCTGTAACTACCAATTTATACTTGTTAATCCCTTCCAACCCCCCTCTCATCTGGCAACCATTAAAATGTTCTCTACTTATGCGTCTGTTTCTGTTCTGCTTGTTTGTTTTTTAGATTCAAGTATTGATAAGTATTACCGTCATTTTATTGTTCAATTTGGTCTTTTTTCCCCTCTTCCCCCTCTCCCCCAAGAAGACCCTTTAACATTTCATGTGATACTGGTTTGGTGCTAACTTTTTTTTAGCTTTTTCTGGCCTAGAGAGTGCTTCTTTATATGATCATCACTTTGAATATTTCTTGCCAATCCTTTTTGGCCTGCGAAGTTTCTGTTGAGAAATCAGGTGACAGTCTTATGGGAGCTCCCTTGTAGGTAACTGTTTTTCTCTTTCTGCTTTTAAGATTGTTTTTAACATTTTGCTTTTTAATTATGATGTGCTTGGTGTGGGTCTTTTGGAATCCATATTATTTGGAACTCTCTGGACTTCCTGGATCTGTGTGTCTATTTCCTTCACCATGTTAGGGAAGTTTTCTGTCATTTTTTCAAATAGATTTTCAATTTCTTGCTCTCTCTTCTCCTTCTGGCCACCCCATGATGCTACTGTTGGTATGCTTGAAGTTGCCCCAGAGCTCCTCATTTTTTTGGATTATTACTTTTGCTGTTCTGATCCAGTGTTTTTGCTTCCTTATAGTCCAAATCACTGATTTGATTCTCAGCTTTATTCTATTGTTGATTCCCTCTAAATTATTATTCATTTGTTAGTATATCTTTCATTTCTGACTGGTTCTTATTTTATGGTTTCCATGTTGTTTTTTATGCTGCTGAAATTCTAAGTTCTTTGAGCATCCTTTTAATCAGTGTTTTGAACTCTGCATCTAGATTTCTTGTTTCCATTTGTTTAGTTTTTCCCCCCTGGAGTTTTGTTCATTTCTTTGTCTCATTTTGGTAGTTTTCCTGTTGTTTCTATGTATTAAGTAGAGCTGCTACATCTCTCAGGCTTTGTAAGGGCCTAATGCAGTGGTTTTTTTTATAGCCTCCTCAATCACCCAAGCTGGGCACTCCAGATGCATCCCCTGTATGGGCTGCATACTTTCCTGTTGTAGTTGAGCCTTGATTATTGTTGGCATGTCAATGGGAGGAATTTTAGTTGTGTATTATTTGCACTATTTCTTTTGTGTCATGTGCAATCTCTCGACCAAGCCTGTTTTAAAACTCTGGAAGAGTACCATTTTATACATAGTCACAACTCCAGAATTGGTATTGTTTGCATGGAAAGATCATTAGCACTGATTAGCTTTGTAATATTTTGCACTTTTTGAAATGTCTGTTTTTTATATGATTATATTTAAACTCGAGTAAATACTGAAATAAAACCATATTTACTTGTTGCCTACTGTTACCTGGTTCATTCACCATAAAGAAAATCTGTATAATAACCATTTTCTCTTCCCCTATGGTTTACTAAGCACATTTTAAAAAATAAAACTTTTGAGCAAAAAACTAACATTTAAGTTCTTTTCCCTTGCCTGGTGTTTTCATTGTCATAGGCAGTTATAGAGTTGAAAACAGGGCGGTTTAAAGGCAAATACTGAGACTGATCTTAGAAGTTTACAGAAATCAGCCACTACTGTAGTTGAATCACTTATGTCAGAAGAAGAAACCAATGCTTTACTCTGAAAATGTTCCAGCTCTTAAATGCTACACTTCAGTAGAAAAAACACACATTCACCATTTTATTTATCACATTTATAAAGGGAAAAGATACAATGGAAATACGTAATAGAAATTAATGTAAAAGACAAGGTCATATTTAACATAATTTAACATATAATCTCAACAAAGAGAAAGTTAGTTGTAGATACTAGAGCATCGTTATATCCTGTAATTGTTCCTTTTATTTCACTATAAAGAAGGGACAGAAAAAGATTTGTCCTTCAGATAATGATCTCTGTAATTTTCTTTCCTGCCTTACCCAGTTGGCAGAGTTGATGCATTTGGGAACATCTTTAGTCATGAAGGGAGAGAAAGCTCAAGAGCACAGTTAAGGACAAATGAGGTAGAAACAGTCAGTTATTAGCGCTGAAACCACACTTCTAACCATTTTCTTTTTTATTGTGTTTACTTAGTAATTTGACAAATCATTTATGTCCACATTATTAAAAATACCTCTATCTAGCTGAACTTGGATAAGATATGCAAAGCAGTGTTAAACCAGTCAGAAATGGATACTCCCCCCGTTAAGGCTTGATGGAATTGTCACCAGAGAAAGTAAGTGGAAACAAAATAATTTAGTTGGTCATGAACCACCACAGGTCCCTCGCCCAGGCCGCCCCACACTCAAAGGGAAATGAAGTTTTGAGAATTGACTCTAGCTTTTAGGATTAAGTAGGACTATGTAAAGGCTTGTGACAAGATCCTTCTAAGAAAGGCATTTATGCCCTAGCCCAGTGGTCTGCAAACTGTGGTTCTCGAGCCACACGCGGCTCTTTGGCCCCTTGAGTGTTCTAACGCCACTTCTTCATAAAAAATTCGCACAGGCCGAAAACTGATTTCTGCGCATGGGCCACAAAATTTCAATTGCACTGTACATGTGCGCCCGCACATGGTATTTTGTGGAAGAGCCACACTCAAGAGGCCAAAGAGCTATGTGTGGCTCATGAGCCGGTTCGCCAACCATGGCCTTAGCTGGTTTGGTTCAGTTGATAGAGGGTCAGCCTATGGACTGAAGGATCTCAGGTTCGATTACAGTCAAGGGCGTGTACTTTGGTTGGAGGCTCAGTCCTCAGCGTTGAAGTGTGTGTCACTCCCACATTGATGTTTCTCCCCCCCACCCCCTCTAAAAATCAATGGAAAAAATATCCTTGGTGAGGATTAACAACAACAAAAGGCATTATATAAAGAAACACTTCTGTAGGTCTTAGGATACCAATCTTATGAACCAGATTTGTACGCTGTAGGAGTATTATTGAAAGCTCTCTTATGAGAATGTGTGGCATACAGTAGTGAAAAAGAACCTTGTGACTCCTCATGGTGAACTCATGTGAGCAAGGGCAAAACTGCATAATCATATGGAACACAATGAAATGCTAATGTCCTCACTTGTATCTTTTAACAGGTCAAAAGGTAGGAAAGTCTTGTCTTCCCCTGGTCCAGAGAAGAGGGGCTGATTCACCTATTCTTCTCCATTGAGGTAGCTCCAATTTCTAAATATCAAGTAGATAAGGATTCATAGAGTCCTTTTGTGCAGTAGGAAGTACAAGTCTGCTGTGAAATGGTTTATGGCATTCTGCGTCAGTCAGAGGAGGGTAATACTGCCGGTAGCAGACATAGGCAAATGTCAGGCCAATCACAGACCCAATTAGTACATCTGAAGAGAGAGGAGATGAAGTCTTCTCTTAATCACATTAGACTCTTCAATCGTGCCAGACAGCACACAGTATAGAGAACTTGGCCCTCCAGGTTATTCTCATTGTTCGGACTGCAAAAACTCAGGTTTAGGGCTTTCTCAATTTGATCATAATAAAGTTTATAGGATTATCAGATTGTTCTCTAAGCACTAAAGCAAAACACATTTTTAGTTAAGTATAAAAAGCCTTTTTCAAGTACATTAGGTTGATTTTTTTTTAATTCAAAAGAATAACAAACGTTTACTTCATACTATTAACAATTTTCATTGTTTTCACCACTTAAAGAGTTCTAGAGGAAGGAATAAACTCTTCAGTTGTCTCTCCTCAAAAAATTAGTTTACGCTCCTTGAATTTTAGTATTATTTCTGGACAAGTTAGGGGTGACGATTAATTTAATTTTTATTTTAAGACAGTAAATAAATTTGAGGTTTGTTATAAAACATTCTAGTTTATTCTAAATTTATGATGCCTCAAAATAATGAAAAAATTAGGACATTAATTCTTGGTTATCTCCTTAAAAGGTCCAGTCTCCTTTCTCATCTTCCATACTATCTAATAAGAGAGTAATATGCAAATTGACCGCACCTCCGCTATACAAACAAGCCACGCCCACAAGCTAACCAGGAGAAAATATGCAAATAAACCTAACCAAGATGGCTGCGGCCGCAGAGAGCAGGAGGGAGGCTTGATTTCCCTGACAATGGAGGAAGCCAAGCTTTCCGCCTGCCCTTGCCAACCTAAGCCTCCACTCAAGGCTACGAAGTTTCAATGATAGAAGATACAATAAATAAATCCAAACAGAAATGGCGGCAGCCACAGAGCTGGAAAGAGCAGGAGGCTAGGGTTGCCCTTGGCGATGGAGGAAGCCAAGCTTCTAAAGCCCTGGCCTGCCTTGGCCTCCACTCCAGTCTACAAAGTTTCAATTATAGAAGATATATAAATCCCAACAGAAATGGCTGCCACCACAGAGCAAGCAGGAAGCTTGGCTCCACTCCAGGCTATAAAGTTTCAATTCTAGAAGATAAATCCCAGATACGAGGGTCTCCACTTAGGTCGCTTGGGGGGGGGGGGGTGAGGGTGTGTGTGGTGGTGGTGGAGGGAATGGCTGGCCTGCAAACCACCACATGTCCCTTGCCCAGGCAGCCACACACCCCAAGGGAACTCCCACCCTGATCCAGGACACCCTTCAGGGCAAACCAGCTGGCCCCCACCCATGCACCAGGCCTCTATCTTATCTAATAAAAGAATAATATGCAGGTTGACCATCACTCCAACACACAAGATGGCCAGCAGAGGAGGGCAGTTGGGAGGGACCAGACCTGCAAGGGAGGGCAGTTGGGGGTGACCAAGCCTGCAAGGGAGGGGAGGCAGGACCCAGGCCTGCAATGGAGAGCAATTGTGGGGACCAGGCCTGCAGGGGAGGGCAGTTAGGGGCAAACAGGCTGTCAGTGGAGCAGTTAGGCATCAATCTGGCTGGCAGGGGAGTGGTTAGGGGGTGATCAGGCTGGCAGGCAAGCAGTTGGGAGCCAGCAGTCCTGGATTGTGAGAGAAATGTCCAACTGCCCATTTAGGCCTGATCCCACCAGACATCCCTCCAGGGGTCCCAGATTGGAGAGGGTGCAGGCTGGGCTGAGGGACACCCCCACTCTGAATTTTGTGCACTGGGCCTCTAGTGTAGTTATAAATGCATTATCTTAGTATAGGCCCCAGACCTTCTCATACTCACAGGTTTATTCATTCAACAGACTCTTAGTGTCAACTCTGTGCCAGATGCTGGAGATAAAATGAATGATAGATACATGGAAGCTTCCAGGGCATGAAGACTGCTTACCTTGCCAGTGATGCTTATAGTCACAGGTGCGGGACAGTGCAATCACAGTCGCTAAAAGCAGAGGTGACAGAAAGGCACAGAACCTCCAAGATTTTCCACGGCCTTGTGGCGTGAAGCAGTGTAACTTCCCTGCCAGGTAGAAGGAAGCAAAGGCCAGCCCAGCAAATGCAACTAGAAGAGGGAAAACGTGTAAGTGTATGTCTTTTAAAGGAAGCTCCCCACTAATCTACAAGGAGGAGGCCAGGGGACATGAATATGTTTTATCCCCCCCCCCCCCTTTTTTTTGAGGGAGAGGGAAATTAAAGGAAAAATTAAACACTTTATTTTGTGTTGCAAAGTTAATATCCTAACTAGTTGTATGACTCGGGGCAGGTTACTTCTCAACGCCTTAGTTTTCTCATGTATAAATGGGAATCATAAAAATAATAGTACCCACTTCATTGGGCTAGTATAGTGTCAAATGAGGTAGTATCTAAAATGCTTTCCACTGGCTGGTGTTGCTCAGTGGTTGAGAGTCATCCCATGAATCGAAGCTCATGGTACGATTCCTGGTTGAGACACACGCCCGGACTGTGGGCTCAGTCCCCAGTGTGGGTGTCAGGAGGCAGCACTTGATGATTCTCTCTCATCATTGACATTTCTATCTACGGTATTTCTTTCCCTTCCTCTCTGAAATCAATAAAAATGTATTTTAAAAAATAAAATGCTTTTCAAAACAACTGACACAGTTGTCAAAGGTTAGTTAATATTTCTATGACTAGTACCAGATTATAGGATCTAATAAATAATACATTAGTAATAAAATGTCCAAATCTCAGGAAGGTGAACTACTTCCCCTAATCTTAAATGGTTACCCTAATATTGAGGCTCAGGCTTTTGAAATCTTGGGGTTCTTAAAGATGTGGGGGGAGGGTCTCCAATTTCCAGATACAAGAACAAGAGTAGTATGATGTTTTCGTCCTCACAAGCCTCCTACATTAAATGCAGTGATCCCCCAAACCACAGACGTGGAGTCCACATGGTAGCATACAGGAAGAGTGCCCACTGGGGAAGCTCTTGCGGCCCTCCTTCACCACATCCTCATCTCCCGTGCACGCCAGGCCGGAACGGGCCTGCCCATCGGGGAAGCAGCGGTAGAAGAAGTCAGGGCGTGGCCTGGAAGAAACGAGCAGATGTCATTTCTGGTCACAACTCCAGAACTTGTGTTTTAGTGTATCAGACGTCCATAATCCTGTTCACTGATGGATACACAGTGTCCAAGCAAAATAATGAGATTGGACTAGTATAGTCACCACTAAGAAAAGCCTTATTTCCAGGGTGAGTGTTTAATTCGGGGGGGGGGGGGGGGGGGGGGGGAAGAAGCCAAGCTAGCACAGGTGGTTTTATTTTGGCACATGGTTAGCTTTTAGGGCAAAGAGCAAGTCACAGTGCGGCTTCAGGGGGGGGCTCTAGAGGACACCGAACTGCTGTGGGTGTCAATGGAAATGCTGTTTGGGGCCGGAAAGAGCCCAGTGTCACCTGCAGGACTGAGGGGCAGGGCAGGGCAGGGAGCAAGAACAGGCTGAGAACAAAGAAGGATAAGGAGAAAGAGTGCCATCAACCATCTCTCCTGCCGAGGGAAGGCCGAGGCAGGCACCGGTGGCTCCCTCTGGGCACTTACCTCCCCACTATCAGCTTTATTGTGTTGGTAAAGACACCATTCAGAACCAGGGCAAGGCTGGCAGCTGGAAGACAAAGAAACCTATCGTTAGTGGCATCCGTCTTGAAGGAATTGCACAGTCACTGTCTCAGTGACAAGCCGTGGCCTTTCTGAGATAGAGGAATGATCGGGCTCAAGCTGACTATAAAAATGGTTCTGGCCCTGGCCAGCGTGGCTCAGTGGTGAATGCCAGCCACGTACCAAAAGGGTCTCGGTTCAACTTATCGTGGCTGTTGCAGGTTCGATCCCTGGCCTCTGTTGGGATGTGTGCCGGAGGCAACCAATGGATGTGTCTCTGTCACATTGATGTTTCTATCCCTCCTTTCCATATAAAAAATAAAATGCTTTTCAAAACAGCTGACACAGTGTCAATGTTTAGTTAATATTTCTATGACCGTACCACATTGTAGGATCTAACAAATAATACATTAGTAATAAAGTGTTCAAATCTCAGGAAGGTAAACCACCTCCCCTATTCTTGAATAGTTACCCCAATATTGAGTCTCTCTGAAAATCAATGGAAAAATATCCTCAGGTGAGGATTAACAACAACAACAGGATTCTGGCCCTCAACAATTGACCGCTCAGCTGTGGCACAGGGAGAACTGTGCCGGCTGACGTCATTTCTGAGGCACACATAACCCAGGGCGTGCAGGCCATCTGTGAGGCTGAAAGTTCTTACAGTGCTATTCCTCTGTCTCCCAGGACAGTGGTTGGCAAACTCATTAGTCAACAGAGCCAAATATCAACAGCACAACGATCGAAATTTCTTTTGAGAGCCAAATTTTTTAAACTTAAACTTCTTTTAACGCCACTTCTTCAAAATAGACTTGTCCAGGCTGTGGTATTTGTGGAAGAGCCACACTCAAGGAGCCCCAAAGGGCCGCATGTGGCTCGTGAGCCGCGGTGTGCCGACCACTGTCCCAGGGTAACAAGTGGGGTCCGGGCAGATACAAGCACCTCAGGAATGTAGAACTCGGTGGCCTCCACACTGAGGCCACAGACCTGCCTTCTCATTCGGGCACCAAGACGCCGGGTGGGAAGGGCCAGCTCTTACCCAGGCAGGCTTGTTTGCTGTCCGTGGTGTCCGCCTGCTTGAGACATTTGGCCAGGAGGATCAGAGACAGCGGGGAGAGAGAGGCAATGGCCTGGACCAGAACATGGCAAAGGTTAGCAAACAAAACCAGTGGGCACAGGAGCTCCCCCGGGAGAGGGAGGGCAGTGACAGAACTCATCATTCAGACCCAGCCGCTCCCCAGTAAAGACAAACCCGGGCCCCCAGCAGCCACAGCCTCTCGAAGAGCCCGGCGCCCTAAATCTGGCTCTTAACCATGGGGAAGCACCACCTCTGCACATCAGCGAGGGCAGTGACAGCCCCCCCACAAAGGCCGTTTGGGAGCCAGAAGGACCGCCTCGGCTTCCCGGCACCAGAGCGCAGGAAGCCGTCCCCGGGGGCGGGAGGAAGGGCTGTCCTCCACGCACAAACATCCACTTTGTGGGGAAATAGTCTGCTTCCACATACGGGTTCCGGTACAGCCACATCTCCTCGGGCTGGATGAGCCTCTGGAAGGGCGGGAGCAGCTCTGTCACCCTGAAGGGAAACAAAAAGTGCAGAGCACGTTGGTCTGCTTCCCTCCGGCTCCCCGCGACCTGGGGAGAGCCGGCAGCGCTGCGGGGACCCGCCTACCCGGTCCGTGCAAGAGGGTGCCGGGCCCTGGGGCCCGATCCGGAAGCCGCTTACAGGAAGGCCGTGAACAGTGCGATCCGCAAGCCCAGTTCGGCCCAGAAGGCCTCCGCTGCCTTCCTCATCCGAGCCATGCCGCCGCCGCTCAGTCCTGAGCGCGCTGACGTGGCAGCCGCTGCAGCGAGCACAGGAGGCCGCCTCCCCCGCCTCCTTCCCAGGCCGTTCTCAGCTGCTGGCAGCGCCCGCTGGTGGGCACTCGGGGAACTGCAGGCAGGGGAGGCGCTCCGCCTCCTTACCCGGCCAGGTCGGTGTGCTCTCAGATCACCTACTAGCAAGAAGGATGGAGGGCAAGCAGTGATGTTCTCCAGCAAGGAGCTAGCTCCCAGTGTCCTGCCACGCAGCAGGCTACCTTCCCGTCTGATAAACCAATGGATGAAAGTGATTTCAACCTCCCAGTCATGTCCGACTCCTTCGCCAACTGGCCGTTGCCTGGATATTCTCAGAGGATACCAAAGCACGGAGCAACATTCTCCAAGGACCTACCCTCCACGAACACAAAACGAAACCCCTGCATTTGCGGGCCCCAGCTTATGAGCAGCATTGCATTTTGAAGGAAGATGTACTTAGCTCTCACAGGACTTGCTGTGCTGCAGGCCTTGCTGACGGGGCTGGCACACTGGGTGGGGCAGCACCGCAGCCGGCCCCTCCCTCCCAGGAAGGCCTCTGGCCCAGTGACTAGAGCAAGAAAACTACAGGCAATGAACAAGTCCACATATTTAATTTGGAACATACAGGACAATTTATTGAAGTCAATCTCAAGCAAAATCTGAAATCAGTGGAATGTCATTAAAAACCTTTCCAAATTAATCCTCACGGAAGCAAAAACCCCCACAAAAACCCAACAAAACAAACCACATTTGAATTCCAAAGTATTTATAAAATAAAAAAGGCAACATCTCAGTAAATATAATATACAAAAATTGATTCCTACCAGCACAGACAGCAGTAAGCAGCTTAAATATTACAGGCAATCCTAAATACACGATATCGAGTCAACAGTAAGCGATCTATATACAGGTTAACCAAGCTTTGCACAATTCACACTATGCAGTAAAACATAGGCCAGCCAACAAAATCCCCAAAATATATATCCTGAAGTCTGTGTGGCAACATCAAGTCGCTATACAGTAATGCCCTAGTGGAACACCCCCAGGAAAACGGTCACTAATCCTTTAGTGTCGAGCTTCTAGCCGAGTCACAGAAACTCACAAGAGATTGACTTTAGTGAATATTGGTGCTTTGTTATTAAAGACTCAAGTCTCAAGTGATTTAGGTAAAATAACAATTCACAGGATCTACAAAGTTTATTACAGATAAAGTACAGAAATAACCAATCTACAAAGGTTGTTATCATAAAGATCACAAGGAAATGAAAACAGAATCTGTCGGTATCTGTGTTTGTGCAATATCACAAGTGGGTAAAAATGAATTTCTCATATCAATTCAAATTTGCACACACCCTTGTATATAAAAAGAACCTTATTATTAGTTAGTTGTAATCATCATTTAGCAACTTGTCTGTGGCAATAATGATTTTCTTTTTTAACAAAGAGTATGTGACGGCACAAATGAAATAGATATAAACAAATTTTATCCAGTCGACTTCCAAACTGACAGGAATACCTTACCAATACCTAATCCAGATAATCTGCATTCACACATATCAGAAGTCTGTGGTGGCCAGGGAAGGAAGTACTGGAACCTGAGGGTGCTTCTTGCCAATATGCAGATAGAATAACTAAGGACATAAGAAAACTAAGGACTGAATAAATGACTTTGGCAACTACTCATCTTTTCCCTTTTACTTACATGTGAATGACTTTCGGAGGCTACCAAAAAAACAGGTAACGCTCTTTCTCCTCCCCCTTCATACGTATGTGCCACAAGCACTTCAAATGGTCACTTAAGCAATGGACAAAAAAAAAAAAAAAAAAAAAAAAGAAAAAAAATGGTTTTTAAACACACAGGTTACACCCAGCATTTCAAGGGTGTAACATAAGTGCAAATTCCCCCCACCCCCTTCCCAGGCAGGCATACATTAGAAAGAAGAGGTGCTTGGGTTGACAAAATGATAAAGAACCTACCTGGGAAATATTCTTCGAAATGCTTCTGGCATCGCGTGTACATTAGATGTGAGAAACCTACTTGCAGAACTTCACCTTTAATTCGTGTGAAAGAGGATGAGAGACTAGGCTATTTTCACAACAGTGTATAAAACAATGCTTTCTACTTCATAAATTTAAAAATAACTGTTAAAGGAAGGAGAATCTGAAGACTTTCAAGTACTTAAAAACACCTGAATTCATGAGGCAGAGGTCTCAAAGTTAAAGTGACTACTTCGCACCTGTGGTAAACATCGTCGTCCCCTCCCTTACCCTGCGGTCCCACCCCTCTTCTCCCTGTGCCCCACCCCAGATAGAAGTTGATAGATTTCAGTATATACAAATTTCCAACTTTTCAATACTTGTAAATACATGACAAAGCTGTCTAATTATATCTATGCCCTAGCTAATCTGGAAATGGGAGGAAGTTCTCCCCTTTTTGACAAATGGCCACAGACCGATTCTGTGTGGCCCTCGGTCCATTCCCCATGATCATTCCATGTCTGCAGCAACGTGGACAACGCGGGGGTGGCCGGATACATCAGCCTTGTAAGAAGCGTTACAAGCCTGACGGACACTGCCCAGAGCAGCTCCCCAGGATCACCCATCGTACCTCGTGGACAAGCACATCACACCTAAGCTTCCCAGGTGGTGACTGTTTTCTCATCCTGCTGGGACATGGCCAGTGGCAGCACCTTGACTTTAAGGTGAACGTTGAAGGAAGCTTTGTGTTTAAAAATGAAACAAAAGACAAGCAACAAATGCTGGGTAGTCCAGAGATTACATTCTGTACAGTGGCCTTTGTATCTGTTTCCAAACTGCAGATCTGGCTGGACCCTGATGGGAACACATACCATGCCACAAACAACTCCAAAAGGAGACCCTACTTCGTGAACCAGCAAAGTTGCCCAACAGCCTGCCCCGTCTGGGAGTCCTTTCCGTGATCACCTCAGAATTGCACAACATTATTTACAAATATTTGGGACTGGCAGAAGGGAACTGGAGCAGTCTTACCTGCCCCCATTATTATTTTAGTTTTGAGATATGTTCCTGCCTTGAACATACAAGTTTCGATGATTCTAAAAGTAAGCCTATTATGTAACTTAGGCCAGACTACTTTTGAGAATTGTGATAGAATGGGAGCTTGTTAAAACAAACATAAAGTAAACCCCACCCCACCCCTCATTCTAGCCCTGATTAAACACTAAAGAAGTGACTGTGTCCTTGGGCTGCTTCAGCCTCCTCGGCTGCTCCTGGCCTCTCCTGCTTTCCCATGCTGGCCATGCATGGCCCAGCCCCTCTCCACTGCTCAGCGCCTGGAAATGTTATCAGGATTTCTTCTTTAGTTGTTACTGATCCAATTTTTGATGCTTTATGCTGATTATGAAAAATCTTATCTTCACTTCTTCCTCCCAAGAATTAACGAGGTTAAAAAAAAAAATACCACCATTATCTCAAGCTGCTTTAAGTTATTTCATTTTGGACAATATTAAAAACCACGCATGTATGCTCTGACCACATACAGATTTAAAAGTTAACAAATACCAGCCTCAGGCTGAGTGAGCAATGTGTGTTGGAATACTTCACGGGGGAAGCACAGGCAAGCACAGTGCAGGTATACGCTGCACACTTAAAGCACAACGCACTCTTTTTCTGCTTCCAGAACCTGCAACTTCACAACGGACTTAATATCAACAGTGACACGATGGCGGCGTGAGAAGAGCTCCTTAGCACTGGCATGACTAAAACCACCTTTTAGACCATGAAAGAACACTCATGCACAGACCCAGAGCTACGGTTAGCTATTTTGTTTTCTACCCTGATTTCTGAAATGACAGAACAATCCTATTAGCCACCCCGCCCCCCAAATTAAGCGGGCTCAGCAGAGCTCTGTTACAGATACACAAACAAAACGTGACACAATGAGGAACTGCATAAAAATACTTAAACCTAAGGTATTTGTGGTTTATAGACTAGACCCTGGCTTACCATATAAAAGTCATCAGATATCAAATAGCACTAAGGAGATAAGATTTCATGTTGGATATTGTTTTAACAAGAGTTACATTTTGAATATGAAAGGAAATCCTTCATGTTAGTAAGTTTAGAAAAGCAAACATCATATATATATATAGAAAATAAAGTTTTAGTATGATAAAACCGAGATTTTCTTAAATTATTTTTTAAAAGGACATCAAGCTATATAATTGTTCAAGAGCAAATGTTAGTGTTTTGGCAAGATGTAACCCATGTTACTTGTAGCAATTACAGTTGCTAACATGTATAGCATTTTCCGTTTTGCTCTTTCTTTTGGGACCATATCTAATCAAAAGAACTATTGGAGGCCCAATAAGTCACCTCAAAATTAATTGCCAGAATCAGGCAAGTGGCAGTTTAGGAGCTTAGGTAAAGGAACTGTAGTGTTGTTTTCCTGTTTTGTCCCCCCCTCCCCCCCCACAAGACAAAAATCCAGTATCATTGCACATTTACATACAAAAAAAAAAAAAAAAAAGAGGCACAAAACAGCTTTTCTTCTTTTTTCCAGAGAAGAGCTCTAAATTGGTAAGAAAAAGAAACACATAACACAACTGAAGGAGTGTGGTAGAGCATCTACCCTCCCTACCTTCATAAGGTTACTAGGTACTTCTTGAGGGAAAATAAATGTTACCAGGTACCAGCAATTCATTGTAAGCAGTCAAAATTCACAGAGCAAGTTAACGTTCATTCAAGCTAATTCTAGACTTCTACTTAGTACAGTGTTACAACAATGTCTGACATCACTAATTATTTCATACAAGGGCTACTGGAATATACATATTCCTAGGGGTTAAAAGCAAGTGAGTTCTGTGGGCAGACATCTTGGAACACTTGCATCTATGAGATGCAAGCACCACAGCCAATCCTTTTGGCTAACACTGCTTCCTTGGAGCTTTTCCTAAGCGGCTCCTAAGATGAGTGCATTTGTGTGGCTATTATACACCTGGTAGAAGTGCTTCCCTCCCTCCTTCTACCGGGACAACGTTAAGTACCAGATAACAGCAACTGCTGACACAGAAGTTTGAGATGTGCCCCCTCCCACCCCAAATAGGATTAAACAAAAAGAGCTATTAAAAAACAAACTCGTCTGTGTAGTTTCACCAGGAAACTTGAGGAGTCGGTTGATAAAGGGAATGTTTGATTAGGAGAGGGAAGCAGAGACAAAATAAAATACCCTAATTCTTTCCAAGTCAACTAGGGTGTGACAGAAAATGGTGCTTATATCATCCAACTTTTTTGGTCTGTGCCTTTCGTCCCCCTCTAGCTGCCTTTATCTGTGTGTCAAGAAATAGGAATGAGCCCGGCCAATGTGTTCAGTGGTTGAAAGTTAACCTATGAACCAGGAGGTCATGGTTAGATTCCCTGTCAGGGCACATGCCTGGGTTATGAGCTCCATCCCCAGTAGGGGGTGTGTAGGAGGCAGCTGATCAATGATTCTCTCCTATCACTTATGTTTCTATCTCTCCCTTCCTCTCTGAAATCAATAATATATATATAATATATATATATATATATATATATATATATATATATATATATATAAAAGAAATAGGAATGACCATTCTAATACTGCATTCATATCTACATAAATGCACTTCATCAAAAATACCCACTATCAATGGAAAACATTCCAAACTCAGTAAGTGCATCCATTTCTTTTTTTCTCCAAACCGAAACCAAAATCACACTATATAACTTTCTAGGTAAAGTTATCATATCACAAAACCCACCTAGTTTAAGACCACAGAGGTAAAAGCCACGGAAGCATTTTGTTTTCAAGAGGCCAGATTCAATGCTTCCATAGAAGCCTTCTCCAAGGCTATGAAAGACATTGTGAAGGGAAAGAGGTTAGCCTACTTACTACTACACAGTAAAGAGGTATATAGAGATCATCATATCCTTTGCTAGAGGGCTTTCTCCAATTCCTACCTAACACACTCACACTGATTAGACTATCTGAACTATACTTCTCAACATTTAAAAAAATGAAAATAAATAAAGGAATGATGGTGACTTTTGCTTTTTACACCCAAGGACTTTACACTTATTCCATTAACAAAACTTGCACTTTGTTCTAATTTTAAAGCAAAGACATATTTTTCCAACTGCAAGGCCTTGAAGCAAAATAAAAAGCAAGAAAGGACCAAGGGAATCGAACCTTCCACTCAAGAATCACCAAACCAACAAAATCAAACAAAATCCAGATATCACCAACTGCTTCTGCCTGCAGGACCAGGCTCCCGGTCTCTTGATAAGGCAGTACTGATGGCAAAGGCTGTGCACCCGGCAGCAGTCTCTCCTTTACTAACATCACCTATTTACGTCTGCTTTTCCTTTTTGTTCAAAGAAAAAGGAAATCACCACCCATTCATTCTTTTGCTTCTTCTCCATGATCTTGTGATTCCAATTTACACTTGATCTTGCTCCAGTATTCTGGTGCCACAGGAGCCCCGGGGTCATGTTCAGAGCAGCAGAGAAGGCCTTCCAGTGCAGAGGGGACCAGAGCTCCCTTCCCATGATCTTTACAGAAGGAACGTGGACAGAACTCACAGAAGAAAACAGCTGCACTGCTGCACTCATTGCACTGATGCCACGGGCACTCCCACTTTCCTAACAGGGTGGATAGGAGGAGAAGAGCCCAAGTTAGTGCCTGTCTTAATTACCCACAAAAACCCAGGATCCCATCTTTCCTGGAGACTGATCAATTGAATACAACTCCAAATTTCAGCCAAACTTTGGTCTGGCTAGGTGAACCATTAGGTACAAATGTGAGATACTGCCCATAGTACTCACCTATCTATATATATAAAAGCCTAAGTGACTGTTATGACCAGATAACTGGCCAGTAGCTATGACATGCACTGACCACCAGGGGACAGACGCTCAATGCAGGAGCTGCCCCTGAGTGGTTAGTGCGCTCCCACAGCCAACTTCCTGCTGCTGGCCAACCTCCTATGGTCCCTTGTGACCCCCACCCCCACGCCCCTGCTGGCTGGCCCCAATCTTCCCAGATGGCCAGCCAGGCCGAGAGACCCCCGATTTGTGCACCAGGCCTCTAGTGTAATATAAAGGAAAGCCAATCCTTGCTGGCTCATAGGTATCCCAAACTGGCAAACAGATTTTCACTAGCATAATTTCTGTTCGCTATGGTTGTTTGTCCTAGTCAGTGATTCCTATTCCACTGCTCCACTAAGGACAGTGGACTATATTCTGAGCTACACATAGTTGGCAAAAATGCAAGTCTGAGAAAGATCTCACTTACCATATGGTGGCTGAGTCAGGTTAAGGCATAGGAGGTGGTATGCTTTGGGACAGTCCTTTTTGTCACACATGACCAGCTCTCCACCATCTCCACATTGAAAACAGTAATCTTCATGCATCTGCTTTGATTCTGTTTTGATTTTTCGTCTCTTCTGCTTTAACTTAGCATTTCTTGCCCTTTCTTCAGTTGTTGCCACACATGCCGACTGCCAGGAAAAAGGATCACAGTTTAATGATCATAATGCATGAAGCTGTACAAGAGAAGGGAAAATCCTACAACACAGTCATTTAATTTCATCTGTTGTTCAATTAACTAAAAACACCAGGAAGCCGAAACCGGTTTGGCTCAGTGGATAGAGTGTCAGCCTGCGGACTGAAAGGCCCCAGGTTCGATTCTGGTCAAGGACATGTACCTTGGTTGCAGGGACATCCCCAGTAGGGGGTGTGCAAAAGGCAGCTGATTGATGTCTCTCTCAACGATGTTTCTGGCTCTCTATCCCTCTCTTCCTCTGTAAAAAAATCAATGAAATATATATATATTTTTAAATTAAAAATAAATAAAAGACTCATCCCAAAGAATACTAAAATAAGCTGGTGTGGCTCATTTGGTTGGGCTTTGTCTCATGCTCCAAAAGGTGGCCAGGTCAATTCCCGGCCAGAGCACACGCCCAGGTTATGGCTCAAGCCCCAGTGGGGGATATGCAGGAGGCAGCTGATCAATGTTTCTATCGCTCTCTCCTCCCTTCCTCTCTCTATAAAATCAATAAAAAATACTTTAAAAAATTATAAGGACAATGAGATATAACTCATATACCATTAAGGTCACCATTTAAAAAATTTAATTATCTTTTTTTAAAAATTGCTTTTAGAGAGAGAGGGAAGGGAGAGAGAGAAACATCAATTTGTTGTGCACTCATCATGTATTCATTGGTTGATTTTTTTTTTTTTTAATATATTTTTATTGACTTCAGAGAGGAAGGAAAGAGGGAGGGAGATAGAAATATCCATGATGAGAGAGAATCATGGATAGGCTGCCTCCTGCAAGTCCCCCACTAGGGATTGAGCCCAAAACCCAGGCATGTGCCCTTAACCAAAATTGAACCTGGGACCTTTCAGTTTGCAGGCCAACGCTCTATCCATGGAGCCAAACTGACTAGGGCTCATTGGTTGATTCTTGTATGTGCCCCGACTGGAGATCAAACCCACAACCTTAGCATGCTGTGATGACACTAATTGAGCTACCTGGGCAAAAGTCACCATTTTATAGTATATAATTAAGTGGTTTTTAGTATATTGTGAATTAAAAAAAAAAAAGTTTTCTAAAAGGATTTTGCTAGCTTCAAATTCTATCAGAAATACAAATACATTTTCAGAAACTAATAGATCTTACTAAGGTATTGGAAAGTCAGTCTAAACTCTGGGTAAATACCACTGAAGATCAGTGAACTAAACCAGGTACCCATTTGTCAGTATGTTCCGGGGTTGGTCATATGCTTATGAGACTGCAGTAGCCCCTCCATACTGGCTCAGGGCAAGCCCCTGCACACTGACCTTGGGCCGCACTCCAAGAAAACCACTGCAGTTCTCTGCCCCACAGTGGCACTCCGTCCTGCCATTGCCCAGGCAATCCAGGTTATAATTAAAAGTTAACTCCATTCCTAAAACAGAAGAGAAATAATTATTTATATTCAAGTAACGGGGAAGAAACTGTAGTCATAGAAACTCTCTGAATGAAAAAATGAGACACAATTCTGACATCAACTTTTCCCTCCCCCACATTCTACATTGAAGACAGTGATGGAAAAAAAGAAAAAAGGAAAAAAATAACTAGAGGAAAACATCCCGACACACCCATGTTACAGCAAAAATAAATATTCTACAAAAGCTGTCACATCCTTTTCATTGAAGTGGTAAAAAACTATGTAATAGAGACCAGGATTTGAAATCTCTGTTTAAGAAAAGTGAGTTCTAGTTTTCTTTTCTGAAGCTAATTTATACTAGTTTCTAAATGAACAATATGTCTGTGGAATTATGATGACCATACTGTTTCCAGTAATTAATACCTTGTATTCTGACTAGAAAAGAGTTCAAAATGGAAGTTTATTATGTAGATTCTACACCAAAGATCCAGTGATTCAAATTAGGAGCCCCCGCTTTCTTTTACTGGACTTGAACAATCCACCGTGAGTCTAGAACAGTGTTTCCCAAACTTCTCTCATGATGAGAATCACCTGGTGGAGTTGTTAAAACACAGATTCCTGAATCCCAACTAAGAAGTGCTAAACTAGGATTTTTGGGAACATATAGGTAAAATTGCATACCTAACTTAGTGCTCTGTATATAACATCTGTCTTAGAGCACTAGTTAAGTATACAATTTTACCTATATGTTCCCAAAAATCCTAGTTTAGCACTTCTTAGTTGGGATTCAGGAATCTGTGTTTTAACAACTCCACCAGGTGATTCTCATCATGAGAGAAGTTTGGGAAACACTGGTCTAGAAATACAACTGAAATTCCTTTTGGCTACAGCATTTTACACTCATTTTGCTACAAACTTAACAGAGGAGAAACTAAGCTTTGCTGTTAAGATGCTGGGTGGGTAAGGAAAATTGAAAACTCTGGCTTCAGAAGTGTTTTATGTCTAATTTGAAACTGAATGATCTTTCAAAATAAAACAACCTCTCTCCACCCCCCAAACAAACCAAGAAACCCACTGATGTTAACACAGGCTTTTAAAACTTTAAAAAAAGGAAACAAAAGCTTAACCATCTGGTTACGTTATATAGACAGCAATAATGTGGAGAATTAATTCAGAAAGACTGTGGACACAGAATTCTGTGATATCCTCTCTTACAGAGAGGCTCTTGCTGAGCTCCCTTTGCAGAACACAGATTTTTACTTCTTATTGGCAGATAACAATTCTAAATATAATTACTTATTTGAATAAATATCTGAGCACCAAACCTTGAAGAATGTTCTGCTTTCAGAGGATATACTTGCTTCCTAGGAAGGGGGGCATGGGGAGCGAGTTGCTTTGTTTACCTGCAGGAATATCACACAGAGCAAAAAGTCCCACTCGAACGTCTCCATTCACTGTCCACTTTTGTGTTTCACAATTTGGATTACAACTGTGATTCATAAAGCGAGAGTAATTTCCTTTTGGGCCAGCATCAATTATACGGTCCTTCAGAAAGAAAAGAAGGGAAAGGTACCTTTGACATAAAACTAAAAATAAACATCTTAGAAACATCAATGCAGTCAAGAGCCACCAGGCAGCAGCTGGTGCCTGACGAATGCAAACGTGAAAATGTGGCGCTCTCTGTACATTTAGTAAGTTATCTACTTCCTCTCATGACTTTCAAGTCAAAACAATCAAGATAAAGTGGAAACAAACAGACCGTAGAATAATGCTTAAAAGATGCTCTGGTCTTCGGTTTAGGAAAAATATTTCTAAGAGAGCTCTGAGTTCAGACAGCGCCTTGTGAAGGGAACAGGGTGCTGAGCTGTCGCCCTCCTTTCCTGTTCTGAACAAGAAGCACATCTAGAACAGGGCTTGAAGGCTCAGGGTTCAGGCCATGAAGAGCAAGTAGGAAAAATGAGAAACTTCTCTTCTGAATAAAGACTTGCAGATTTGATGGAAGGGGTATACTCAAGCATGTCAAACTTGTGGCCCGCTGGCCGAGTTTGACATGCTCGAGTGGTTTTCCTTTTTTTGTTTTTCGATTAGCAATAATCACACCTCAGATAAGTCTCACTGGCTATGATATAGCCAGTGCAAAGCTGATAGTTTTATTTGTTCTAATTTTACTTGTAGTGAAGTCTAAAATACAGAACAAACCTCCCCATTGGGCCCCTAAATTTAAATTCTGATCATCTGGATAACCCCTATAAGATGTTGTAAAGATGGCTGGAGGGGTCACTGACAGTGAAGATAGGATTTAGGAGCCAATCGACAATCTATATATATAAAAGCCCAGTGACCATTATTGCAGAATGACCAGAATGACTGGCCGCTATGAAGTGTACTGACCAGCAGGGGGGCAGACACTCAATTCAGGAGCTACCCATGGTGGTCAGTGGGCTCCCACAGCAGGAGCATGCTCAGCCAGAAGCTGGGGTCATGAATGGTAGTGCAGGCGTGGTGGCAGGAGCCTCTTCCACCTCCATGGCAGCACTAAGGAGCGGTGAGCCATGCGGTAAGGAGCAAGCAGGTGGGTGGTAAGGAGTGAGCAGTCAGGTTGTGAGGAGTGAGCGGTCAGGCAGTAAGGAGCAAGCAGGCAGGCAGTTGGGAGCAAGAGATCCCAGATTGTGAGAGGGCTCAGGGCAGGCTGAACCCCCACCCTTGCATGAATTTTATGCATCGGGCCTCTAGTCATAAATAAATGGCACTGTCTGTTTATGGAATATATATTCATGAAAGCTGTAAAAAGTTTCAAACAATACCATATGAGTTAAAATAACATTTCTTCTACATGATCTCCAGTTCTTAACTTTAATGACATTCCGACTGAGTTTTAGGAACGGCCTGGCACACAGGAAACATGGTACTGATCTTTGCTCTTCATTAAATTTAACAAGGTATTCAACCATTTACCATGGCTAGACCTCACTTTCTTGTCCTCTGTAAATCAGAAGACTAGTGAAGAAATTGAATGAGATAATGGATAGTGTGCATCAAGTAGGACTTACAACTGCATGTATTAAACCAGCAGTTCCGTTATTTTTCTTATGACAGCATTCATATCTCCTGAACCATTAAAAAATTTAAATGTGCAGAACAACTTTCAGAGTTAGAATTTTTGCTAAATCTGAACTTTAACAGTGGCTTATAACTTAGAATTAGTGCTCCTTCCCTCCTTCAGTGATAAAGCAACTGAGGGCTAGTCTTTCAGTGCCTAAGAGGAGCTGGGACCAGAATCCAGGTGTGTCAACCTTTCCTGTTCTCTCTCACTCGCAGTGCTGTCTCACATGACCTGTGCAAGGCTGCAGCAAGCATTCATTTTGTGCTGGTATAATTAGCACATTATGGTGGAGAGCACACTGGCTACTGCTGATCATTATACTTCGTCTGAAAAAATCAAATTAGAGGAAACAGTTCAACCTAAGATCATGAAAATAAAAACAAAGTAATTTTACCTTGGTGACAGTTAACATATAAAAATTGGTTACACTGTTCTCATGGGCTCGCTTGATTCGCAATCTGCATTCTTCTTCATCAATTAATTCGCCAACATATTCATTTACAAATTCACCCTACAGAGAAGCATGCAGTATATAAATGTGAAATCAGGGTATTATATTAGAAAGCGTTCCTTAACACAACATGTATGATCCAAGATAATTAACCAAAAAGAACTATAGAATATAGCTTCAATCATCAAAACAAGTAGTTGCTGTTATTCATGTGCATTCAGGCACTATTTTTCTTGTACCAGTGCTGCAAAATATAATGATCTGCTTGTCTTTTTTTGCTGACAATATTATGTTCATAGTCCAAGTGACACAATTATGGTCCATCACTGGAACGTGGGATAAGGCAACCTGGAGCCTCTGAAACTGTTCTACAACATTATAAACCATTTATTATGGTTTATATTTGTTATTCTATGAAAATGAATGAATATAGAAAAATTAGTGCTGATATTAAATATGAGAAATGTATGTGCCAAAACTTGATGTACCACTGTGAATAAATATTTCTAACTATTTTGTAAAAGAAATACTTTTTGATGTCCAAAATGACAAACCATTAACCTCAAAGAGTTGTTTACTGAACCATGAGCTGTTAATTAAATTGTGAACTAAAGACCTTATAAAGTGCTAAAAATCTGTCCTTAAAGACTGTAAAAAGAGAGGGTATAATTCAGTGTTTATACATATTTTTCAATTCCTAAGAAGCCGCCTGTCAGCAAGAAGTGCATGCTGTCACACAATGCCAGGATTTAGGTGTGAAAAGAGGGGACTCATGGTGCACTCTGTTTCACATTTGGCATATGTCCCTTAATGTACCAAAAGCCTTTCCCATGTTGCTACAGTCTTGATGATTGTGCCTTTCAGAGACCATATATTTCTAGCTGTTTTGTAAAAGATCAGTGACCTTACACTAGCAATTCTTCAAGTGCTAAAGGGCAGAACAATCTTGATTACATTTCTTTTCTCTTGATTACAGTTGGCCCTTGAACAACATGGTTTTGAACTGCGCATGTCTATCCACACATGGATTTTTTTTCAATAAATACCTGTACTATTTTCCACCTGTGGCTGGGAGCCCACAGATGGAGGCTGACTGTACGCACTGATGTATACTGTTTTATATAGGGAACTTGAATATCCTCAGATTCTGGTGCCTGGAGGGGTCCTGGAACCAATCCCTGTGCCACAATGTAAGTTTTGGGGGAATCAAAAAAGTTCAACTGTGTCGCTAACCTGTGCATATTCAAAGGTCAACTGTATATCATGAATTAAGTAAATTAAAACACATTTTAGAGTAAATACAACTACTATTAAAAAGTGTTAAAAAGAGCCGAAACCAGTTTGGCTCAATGGATAGAGCGTCGGCTTGGGGACTGAAGGGTCCCGGGTTCGATTCCAGTCAAGGGCATGTACCTTGGTTGCGGGCATATCCCCAGTAGGGTGTGTGCAAGAGGCAGCTGATCGATGACTCTCTCTCATTGATGTTTCTAACTCTGTATCTCTCTCCCTTCCTCTCTGTACAAAATCAATAAAATATATATTTTAAAAAAAAGTGTTAAAAAGATATTAAGCTACACAGTTTTCAGGATGACTCTAAACATTCCCCTGAAATCATAGGCAAAAAAATTTGTATGTGTGATATGTATGGCATTATAGTAGTATCAAAATTTGAATCACGTAATATTTTACACGCAGATGGCCTTTGACTGAGCAGCCCAATACACATATCCAAGGCATTAGCAAGTCCTATTGGCTCTAACTTCAAAATGTCAGAAATCCAACCTCTTCTCTCCTGCACAACTACAACCCTAGTGGTGTATGCCACCATCATCTCTCTCCTGGATTATAAATGGTCTCCTTTTTATCACTTTCCCCATTACCACAAATTCTCTGTACTACAGCCAAAAGTATTCTTTTGAAACCCAAGTGTGGCAGACAGACTCTGAAGGTGGCCCCCATGACCTCTGCCTCCTGGTGTTCACATGGCTCTGCGATCCCCTCAAGTGAGCAGGACCTGTGACTTGCAATAGAGCATGACAAAGGAGATGGACATATGTGATTACATGAGTCTGTTACATTATGACTTTAGCATACATCTTGCTGGCTGTAAGGAAGCAAAGAGCCATGTTGGGGAACCTCATTTGACAAGGAATTGTAGGCAGCTTCCAGAGGACAACAAAACAGTAACAACAAGTGAAGCACACAAACAAAACACCTGAAGCTCTCAGGCTTACATCTGCAAGGAACATAATTCTGCCAACAGCCATGCAGGCAGGGAAGTGGATCCTTGCTTAGCCAAGGCACATGAGTGAGAATCCAGCCCTGGGCAGCACCCTGACGGCACCCAGCTAAGCATTGCCCAGACTCCTCACCCACAGAAACTGTGAGATATGTGTTACATTTTAAGTTGCCAAGTTTGTGGTAACATGGTTATACAGCAATAGAAAACAAATACATCAAGTATCAGATCAAGTCAGTCCCTACTAAAATGCTCCAGAAATTTCCCATCCTTTGGCTGTAACGCTCATATGATCTAGCCTCTCTCCTATCCCCTCCTGCCACTCTTCTCCTTGCCTTTCTTCTCCTGGTGCTTTGTTGTTGTTGCTGGAACATACTAAGGCATTTGTACTTGTTTTACTTTAGTCTGAAATACTCTTCTCAACACGTATCTTTGTGACTTTCTCCCTCCCATTTCAGGTGAAATGTCCCCTCCTCAGGCCTTCCTTAGCCAATCAATTTAAAGTAGCAATCCCAGTCACCCGCTATCCCTTCTGACAGCTTAGTTTTCTTTGCAGCATTTAGTGGTACTCGGCATTAGATATCTGTTCATTATTTGTCTTGTTCACTACTGTTTTTCCAGGTACTGGGATAGTACCTGGCACATTGAAGAAGCTTCACAAATATGAACCAAATGAATGAGCTTCTTCACAAGCAATCTAACCTATAGAAACAGGTGCATAAAGAGAGATGACCAAGAATGTTCACTACAGAACTTTAAAAAATCTGTAAGTGTGTGTGTGTGTGTGTGTGTGTGTGTGTGTGTGTGTGTGTACATGCATGTATTGGAAAATAGGTTATATAAATTATGGTACATAATTTGGTACATTTTACTATGAAATACAGTGAGATTGTTTAACAAAAAGAATGAATTGAAAAAACAAAAATAATGAGTTGAAGCCGAGACTGGTTTGGCTCAGTGGATGGAGCATCGGCCTGCAGAATGGGGGGTCCCAGGTTCGATTCCTGTCAGGGGCATGTGCCTTGGTTGCAGGCATATCCCCAGTGGGAGGTGTGCGGGAGGCAGCTGATCGATGTTTCTCTCTCATCGATGTTTCTGGCTCTCTGTCTCTCTCTCTTCCTCTCTGTGGAAGATCAATGAGAGTGTATTTGAAAAAAAAAGAAAAGAAAAATTTAAAAAATAATGAGTTGAAATCTCTATGTACTGCTATAAAAATATATGTATGATATGTTAAGTGAGAAATATGTATGATTATATGTTTTAAAAACCCTACAAATATAGAATATATGATTGTATATTTGCATATGTGTTAATACTTACAACTACACAGAAAAAGTTCTAAAAAGCTACATATCAACCTAGTAACAATAGTCATCTTTTGTGAGGAGACCAATACTTGAAGGATGAAGGAGGAATATCTTTCTTGTATTGATTTTCTTTACTACATTATGTGGTATTTTTTAATCACAAAGGTGATTTATTATTATTTTTTATTTTTTAAAAAATATATATTTTATTAATTTTTTACAGAGAGGAAGGGAGAGGAATAGAGAGCTAGAAACACTGATGAGAGAGAGTCATCAATCAGCTGCCTCTTGCACGCCCCCTACTGGGGATGTGCCCGCAACCAACGTACATGCCCTTGACTGCAATCGAACCCAGGACCCTTCAGTCCACAGGCTGACGCTCTATCCACTGAGCCAAACCGGATTCAGCCAAAGGTGATTCTTTAAAAGGTAGAAATAATTACAGCATGGCTGGTGTGACTCAGTGGTTGAGCACTGACCTATAAACCAGGAGGTCACAGTTTGATTCCCAGTCAGCACACATGCCTGGGTTTCAGGCTTGATCCCCAGTAGGGGGCGTATAGGAAGAAGCTGATCAATATTTATTTCTCATCATTGATGTTTCTCTCTCTCCCTCTCTCTGAAATAAAGAAAAAAATATATATTTTAAAAAAAGAGTTAATTACTAATTCTCACTAGGTCCACCTCTCTCAATGAATATATCTCCAAGTTCTATATATTGGCATTTGGCAGGGGTAGGGGATAAAAAGGGGGGCAGGGCAGGAACTTGCTATAAAATGCAGAATATACTGTCCCAGACATATCTGGGTGATACTGTTTTTAAGGACCCCAGGCCCTAGCTGGTTTGGCTCAGTGGATAGGGCATTGGCTTGCAGACCAAAGGGTCCTGGGTTTGATTTCAATCAAGGGCATGTACCTTGGTTGCAGGGTCCTGGACAGGGCTCGTGCAGGAGGCAACCAATCGATGTGTTTCTCTCACATTGATGTTACTCTCTGTCCTTCCCTCTCTTTCACTCTTCTTAAAAATGAATGAAAAAACAGCCTCAGGTGATGATTAATAATAATAATAATAATAATAATGACGACGACGACGACCTTGGGAGGTTTTCAGAATCTCTAAAGTTTGAGAGCCTCTGAGCAGTAGGATATATTGGTGATTTTCTTTTTTTTTCTTCTTTGAGTTATTTGTATTTAGAAAATGTTCTGCAGTGACAATGCATTTCTATGTTAAACAAAGGGACTTTTGAAAAATTGCCTAAAGTACTAAACTTTTTCTGGTTGCTTTTGGGTATATGATCTAATTTGAGACTAGCAGCAATGTGTAGGGCAGGGAATACTATGTCTATTTTAGAGATGAGGAAACTGACACTCAGGGAGGCTGACTGACTTGGCCAGTTTCACAGCTAATGAATTAAGACATTGGAGCAAAGTCCTGGCGATTGCCTTTAGTAGGTCTTTACATCTAGGTCTACTTTGATTAACAAGTAAAAAATACTTCAGACAGAAAATGACCATTGTCCCTTTTCCTTTTCATGACTGATCATAAGACAACCAAAATTTTCGTATGTTTTATCACTACCACTTCCTATAGCTTCTTTGCTAAAGAAATGCCAAACTCTCAACTTGGGAAATTTCAGGATTCCGCCAGTGATCACCATACATTTCATTCCCGTTGAAGTTTCTCTGAGAGGCACAGGCCCTGATCTGGTTCTGATCACCAGTGCCCTGTCCCACAATACCTTCTTAATGCTCCTTTTGGTCCTGAGGCCCCAGCCTCTTCGCTCCGTTTTGATGATTTCTGCATCAGGGTAGAGCCTCTTTGTGAAGCACTGGTTCTGGCAACGATCCCCGGCGGGGCACACCTGCGGGTGACACTCGTACTGCAGCATTCTGTTCAGGCACTCGGATTCCAAGCCGCAAGGGTTCTCATCGGCTGGCTTGCAGTTACAGCGGGGAATCTCTGACAGGTCTGCAACCTGGATCTGCACCTTTCCTATGACTTTGTTAGCCTAGAAAACAAAATCACAGATGAGAAGGAGGAATTTAAACAGAGCAACCGAAACTTCCAAGCTATTCTTGGCTCTGCTACTGCCTTGCAGCATGACTAAGAAAGGCTCGTTATCGTAATAGCAATTTCCCCACAAATAAACTAAGAATAAGGACTGCTTCTTAGTTGGCAAAAATACCAAAAAACTGATGTGAATTCTCATTTATCTGTTCAGTGTATTTCTCCTTCTACTAGTTGGAAAATTCATAACTAAAAACAACTATGGACTATCTGGACGAAAGGGCAAATCTCTCTATTCTCATTTGGTGGCAGAATAACCTGGTAGAGCAGGAACAGGATTTCCCATCAAACACATCGCTCCCAGGTGCCAGAGGGCTTATCCGAGACCTCATCCCCACAGCACACAGCTCCCGCTCCCATCTGACTATGACACTGCTAACAAAAGCTCTGTTTGTTTTACAGAAGACTCTCACTACTAAGAGAATACTACACTTCATCTTGCCCGTCCAATACCAATCTCAGGGTAGAGACTCACTTTGATGTGTTTGTAAGGAGGAGGTTTTTTCGAGTTTTTTTCAATCTCTAGTGCTTCTTTACTTTCTCTTTGTGCTTTCAACTCCTGGAAACGTTTTGCAGCTTCTTCCAGAGCTGTCAATGAGACCAAACAAAGTATATAAATGCCAACAAATAATACCTGTTGGGAGAGCAGTTCTACTCTGCCTTCCCAATGCTCTGAACTGGACCGCTTTTTTCTTTTAAAAATCGTTTCTGGAAATAACTACTTACCACCAGGACAGGGTAGCACTGAAATAGGATATGACTCACTGTTGGCTGAACACTGCTCTATGCAAGCTGCAGCCTCAGAGATGAGGTTCTGCTTCCGTGATCAGAGGCTTCCACGTGAACCCCAGGGGAGCCTTTCACCTGGCACTAGCTTTAAATTCACTTTGCTCTTGCCCAGAAAGCCAACTTCCTGTACCTTGTTGCAGAACCAGTTGTAAGGCTCTCCATGGGAAGCTCTGCTACTCTTCAGTGGTAAAGGAGCTTCAGTGATTAAGGAAACAGTTCCAGAAAAATCTATGTCTAGAAAGATCACTGAAGAAACTCCACTCACTTACGCAGCAGAGCCTACCAAACTGAAAACATCATTTTTATAATTGATTAGATTCTGACATGGTTCTAATGGGGTTACCTGGTGAAAATTCTCTACTACCAGAAGTATGTCATATGCGAGGTGGAAGATGTTGAGAAATCAACTCTGGAGTCTTAGTTTTGAGTCATCATAAACATCATCCAACTTACCTTTTTTGAAGGTCTTGTTAATACTAGTCTGCCCCTCAGCAAAGCTTTTGTCTCCTTCAACATAAGGGAACACTCTGCCTTGGTGCACCCAATAGTAGTCATGAGAACCAAAGAAGAACACAGGGAAGTCCCCCAAGTTATGCTTAAGGCCCTGGATGTTCAGTGGCACAGACCTGGGATTGCAAATCTCTGCTGGCCACCATCTGAAAACAAAAACAATTTTAGGCCAAGGGGATAAAAAACAGACTATTCTTTACATGGCTGGCAGGATGGAATAAGAGATTTTGTACCGTGACATTTTCATTCAAATTCTAAGGACACAAAACACCTTGATTATCTTTAATCCTGCTCAAACCACTCAACATTTAAAATCATATTGGTTAATGAATTTGTTAATGAAATAGTGAAACTAGGCCCTAAACACCCAATCTAGCGACTTTCTTTTAAAAATATCTCATATTTGTAAAATAATATATATCATGGAAATATAAGCTATAAAGCATAATAAAATACTTAATCCACGACCCACCTTAAGAATTAGAAATTACCAATATCATTCCAAACCAAATTTTTATCCTAAAAAAGTTGTTTTTCTCCAAACTTGGCATTTTTAAATCAACATTGTCCTCCAAGATGTAAAAGTTTATTTCTAGTAGTCCAGGGGCTCATTTGAGAATAAACTGATGCTACAGTAAAGAATGACCATTCCCATTCAAATTATCATTTTCTGACTCTATTCACTCAGGATAAATACTTTTTGGTCAAATGTACCAAAAAGACTTATATCAGTGTATTTCAAAATCTAATTCATCTTGGATCACAATAAACGTGGACTTTGGGACAGAATGAAACAGAACTGTTTCATGCCATGATGACTGAAACCACAGCAATCTCTGAATGAAACCATCTGTGAGGAGCATGTGACAATTTCCAGCAATTGGGCAAGTGAGAAATTGAAAGGTGGAGCTTTTGTAGTATGTAAAACCATCAATATGAACAGTAAACATACAAAAACTTAAAATTTGTCAGTCACTTATTGTATAGGTGCCTAATAAAGCCATTTATCTAATGAACAATTGTATTATTTAGAAGATAAATGACAGCATGGCTACATTCTCAGGATTATAGGGCAGAATCTGAACACGCTTCATCTAAAAGGTACCTGCTGTCCATCTAAGAATGAATGAAAAACACAGGCAAGAGCCCGTGCTCAAATTGTTCAAACAAAACCACCGTTCTGTGTAATCAGTGTTTGGTTTCCCTTAAAGTGGACGAGGAAATGGCTATTTCTAAACCATTTAAAGGCATTTCAGTACATACATAAGGACTGCATTCATGGGGTCTGTGCCAGGGGTTGTCCCATGTCCTCATATTTCCCCCAGGAAGCTGTACACTGGAGCAACTAGATACTGAAAAGAAACAGCTTCATGTGGCCCAGCTAGGCCTGACTGGAAAAAATACATTAAGACTTAGTTCATGGATGGAAGTCTTTGCAGAACATACAAGAAGAATTTGACCTGCATATAAATCTCACTGGGCTGTGAACTGGAGAACTGCTTTGGGATTCTTTAAATGCAATGTAATTAAAACTCAAGTATTTAAGTTAAGGCAAAGATCTTTTCACACTCACAACTTCTTAAAAAAGAAAATATATAATGTACAGCATGGTGGCTATAGTTAATAATACTGTATTATATATTTGAAAGTTGCTAAGAGAGTAGATTTAAAAATTCTCATCAGGAGAAAATAATATTATAAGTATGTATGGAGATAAATGTTAACTAGACTTATTGTGGTGATCATTTCATAATACTATATACAAATCCTGAAACAATATGTTATACAACTGAAACTAATATGTCAGCAATATCTCAAAAAAAGCCCCCCATAAAATTAAATATACAGAAAATATTCTAAAATTTACTTGAAGAGCTAAATGTTTCTTATATTGTTTCAGATATTTGTTATCCAGGAATGTATCTAGTAATTGTCAAACCCATGTCTCTCCACTCCCATATATCGGGTCTAGTAATAATTAATGTCGTTTTTAAACATTCGTTTAAAATCTTGCTTGGCGTTGACTTGTATTAACATAACCTTCAAACACGTGGTATCTACAGAACGTGTGAAGTGCAATTAACAAGTTTTGCTTGAAAAAGTTTGTGTTTGGTTTGGTTTTTGTTGCAGAACTAGGGCTAAGAAGATGGCGGATGAAGAGCATATTCGGCACTGCATGCTTTACGAGTTCCAATTAGGAAGAAAAGCAACTGAGGGTGCAAAAAACATCTGTAGTGCTCTTGGTCAAGATGCAGTTAGCGCCAGAAAATGCCAGCGTTGGTTTGAGAAATTTCGCGAGGGAAATTTTTCATTAGATGACAAGAGTGGTCGAGGCCGTGTGTCCAATTTTGATCAAGAAGCTCTTCAAGCTCTTTTGGTGCAAAATCCTCAAATTACCCAACAAGAGCTTGCGACAACTTTAAATTGTTCACAAAAAACAATTTCCAATCAATTGCGTGCACTTGGCAAAGTCCAAAAGTTTGGAAAATGGGTTCCTCATGAGTTGACCGACAACAACCGTAATCAAAGAGTCACAATTTGCAGTTCGATCCTCTCTCGTCAAAACCGTTTGCCGTTTTTGGAGCAAATTGTTACCGGAGATGAAGAATGGGTGCTGTATGTTAATTTGAAAAGGCGGCCTCAATGGTTGGACAAAAACGAGGCTCCGCAGCCCACGCCAAAACCTGACTTGCATGCGAAAAAAGTGATGTTGTATGTTTGGTGGAATTTTAAAGGAATTCTTCATTATGAACTTTTACCATCTAACCAAACCATTACAAGTGCAGTGTATAGTGCCCAATTGGAAAGGTTAGCCCAAGCTTTAAGAGAAAAAGAACCCGCGCTGATTAATCGGAAGGGCGTAATTCTTCACCACGATAACGCACGACCGCATACTGCAAGAATCACTGCTGAAAAACTGCGCCAGTTGGAATGGGAAGTTCTCCCTCAACCTGCATATTCTCCTGATATTGCCCCTTCCGATTACCATTTGTTTTGTTCTTTGCAAAACTTTCTTCTTGGAAAAAAATTTAATAATGAAGAATGCCTCAAAAATGCATTGACCGAATTTTTTGCATCAAAATCACAAGAATTTTACAACAGAGGGATTAAAATGCTTCCTGAGCGTTGGGCACAAGTAGTAGAAAACAACGGCAACTATATTGTTGATTAAATTTTGTTGTATTGTTTAAATAAATTCGATTTAAAAAAGTATTAGAAAACTACATTAATTATTACTAGACCTAGAATATATATATATATATATATATATATATATATATATATATATATATCAATTACAAAAGCAGTGTTTATTTTAAAAATAAAACAATGCACAAATGTATAACAGAAAAACTGAAAATGCTTCTCCTTGTAATCTCATGCCTAGCACTATTAACATTAGATAGGTTTCTTTCCAGGTATTAAAAACATATTACATCTAGAGCTACAATTTAAAAAAATTATATAAATACATGGAAAGATAATGTACATATTGTTTAACATGTTTTCTAAATTCTATAAGTCAATTTATTTTATTTTTTTTAATATATTTTATTGATTTTATACAGAGAGGAAGGGAGAGAGATAGAGTTAGAAACATCGATGAGAGAGAGTCATCGATCAGCTGCCTCTTGCACACCCCCTACTGGGGATATGCCCGCAACCAAGGTACATGCCTTTGACCAGAATCGAACCCGGGACCCTTCAGTCCCCAAGCCGATGCTCTATCCATTGAGCCAAACCGGTCCCGGCTGTTTTCTAAATTCTAAATAGCAAGTATCTCCCTATGTTACTATACAGCCCTGCATTATTCTTTTATTGCCTTCAAGATACTTTACAATACGGGTATCATATAATTTATTTGACAAATCCCTTATGGACTGAGTATTTGGGTTATTTCGAATAGCACCACAATGAATACCTCAACAAATACATTTTTTCCTTACATAAATTTCTTGAAAGGGCAGTGATGAGTCAAGGAGCATACAGTTACAATTTTAATACTCATTTCCCTAGGCCCTCCCTAGCCGCAAAATTATTACTCTTTTATATCTTTGCCAATCTGATAAGAGGGAGGGGAAAAAAACCTCTCTGTTTTTAATGAACATTTATTTTTTAGTGAGGCTGAGCATTTTCCATTTGCTATTCTTTTGCAAGCTGGCTCTTTCTCTTCTTCGCCGTCTCCACGCACACACACCCCGCCCCCCCCAATGTAAGATATTTGTCTTTTCTTATTGAAAGTAGAAAAGCAAACACTTTATCCTGGTTTGACATGTGCTTTTTAAAACTTTATAATGTCGTTTGCCATACAGTATAAAATTGTTTATGTATTCAAATTGTCCATCTTTTTAGGACTTGGAGATTTCTTGTTATATATTAAAAAAACAGTGGGAGGGCTACTCAACCTCAATGCCACTTATCTCAGCTAAATAACAAAGTTTTTAAAGTTAAACAGATATAGAAATATATCTTATTTAGGACTTTAATTGAAAAATAGAATTCTATTGTGTTCTCTTGAACAGTATCTATTTTCTTAGTAAAACAATAAACTTATACCTCAAAATGCAGATTGCAAAGTTTTAAAAATACATCACTATTCCTATGCAGTGAAGGCTTGTATAAAAAAACAGGCTTCTTAAAAGGAGAAAGTTTTATAAAAATAATAGTAATCATGCCTACTTCTTATTCTCTTAAGAGCTAAAGGCTCTTAATGAAACAATTTCTCTCTATAAATCCTAAAAATCTCTCTCTTTGCAAACAGGTTAAATATGGACCAGATTAAGGGGCAAAGAAAGCTATTTTGGCCAGGGAAAAACTTGATTTTATTAGAATCACAGATCAATATAAAGCTAATTAGGGCATAAAGAATAACACCTTTTATTCCAAAATCTAGTAGTACATAGTTTATTAGTATAAAACAACTTTTGGAGCTTAAAAACAAAAGCCAACCAACCAATAAAACAAAACAAAAATTTCACAACTAACTTTCTCAATCTTGTAAAAACCCAGACTCAAAATATGTTTCTTGCCTGGCTGGTGTGACTCAGTAGTTGATAGTTAACTTATGAACCAGAAGGTCACGGTTTGATTCCCGGTCAGGGCACATGCCCAGGTTGTGGGCTCAATCCCCTGTAGGGAGTGTGCAGGAGGCAGACAATCAATGATTCTCTCTCATCACTGATGTTTCTTTCTATCTCTCCCTCTCCTTTCCTCTCTGACAATCAATAAAAATATTTTATTTTTTAAATATATTTTATCGATTTTTTTACAGAAGAGAGAGGGATAGAGAGTTAGAAACATCGATGAGAGAGAATCATCGATCAGCTGCCTCTTGCATACCCCTACTGGGGATTTGCCCGCAACCAAGGTACATGCCCTTGACCAGGATCAAATCTGGGACCTTTCAGTCCGCAGGCCGATGCTCTATCCATTGAGCCAAACCGGTTTCGGCAAAAAATATTTTAAAAATAAAATAAATATATGTTTCTTCTCCCTCTCTCTCTCTCTCTCTCTCTCTCTCTCTCTCTCTCTCTCTCTCTCGGCAAAAAATATTTTAAAAATAAAATAAATATATGTTTCTTCTCTCTCTCTCTCTCTCTCTCTCTCTCTCTCTCTCTCTCTCTCTCTCTCTCTC
This sequence comes from Pipistrellus hanaki, assembly GCF_964339955.1. Lineage (NCBI taxonomy): Eukaryota > Metazoa > Chordata > Mammalia > Chiroptera > Vespertilionidae > Pipistrellus > Pipistrellus hanaki. The sequence continues at coordinate 20,430,330 of NC_140505.1, forward strand.
TCTCTCTCTCTCTCTCTCTCTCTTTTAAAGGAAGTAGCTCTGCTGTTCCACCTGTCTGCTAGCCAGTTTGTACACAGTTTATGAACTTAGGTCTAAATGATTGAATACTTCCTCTTTGTCCTTGGAAAAACTTGCCTGTAATTTCCCAATTTGACCCAAACAATCTGCTTGTAATGCAGTTTCTTGCCAGCTTTACAGTCATTACAATTCCAGCAGCCTTCTGGCATTTCTATGCTCAGGCATTCTGGGTGGAAGGAAGCTGGGCACGATTCACAGCAGAGCAATCTTCCACCTTGAAACAAATAAACAGTCTTAATAACTGAGAAAAGAGGAAAGAGAAAAAGAAAGAAAAAGGAGAAAATTATCATTTCAGTGCATAAACTTTGATTCAAATTGGGGGCAAATAACGAAGGATGGAGTCATATCTATGGTGATGGATTAAAATAGAAAGCAAACGAACAGATGTAGCTTCTTCCCTTTTTCAGAACTTCAATGGCCAGAAACTCAGCTTTTGAATAGGAAGAGAAACATTATTGTATTCCTTACCCCTGTAAAACGTGGGCTATTGAGCTATCAGTTTAGTAGGAAGATAAAACTCTTAAAATATGACAAAATAGGTGTATTAAATTTTTAGATTGAGTAAATTTGAGAGCAGATTTTCTAAGAAATATGTAGCAGCTTACTTTCTTTTCTCCTTGAGAGCTAAGAAAGAAAGCAATGGTCATCTTTGTATTTTAATCCAGTGCCATAGTCGACTAAAATCACTTTATAGTAAAATTAGCAAGAATGAAACTAGGCAATAGGTTGATCAGCACTTTTTACTGCCCATAAAGGGGTACAGAAACACAAAAAGATTTCACTTGCTCAAGGTGATGATTACATACATCATCATTACCTTTTTAGTGAAGATAAACAAAGTCAAACAAGCTATAGAGCAGTGGTTTGTAATTTTTTCATCACCAAGGATCCCCTTCCCTTCACTCATGAACCCATATGCTTCCAAATATTTTATCAACCAAAAATAAAACACCAAAACAAGGCCCTACATTAAAAAATAACATTTTTCTATGTTATTAACCGAAGAAATATATTAACTGCCAATCAGAGCTTCTGAATCCAATAACAAAACTAGCATTATCACTATAATATTTAAATCATAGCCAAATATAAAGAGACTCATGCAGTTGTATTTTGTGTGCTTCTATTAGATTTTCTGAAATATTTAGTTTAAAAATTTTATTTACATAAGTCTTTTCTGACTTCATATAGAGAACCACTGCTTTATAGTATAAAAAGTAAATATCAGTGTAGAATGAAGTACCACACGCGAGGAGATCCCTCCAACTTGTCTAGGAAAATCCTCTCCTTTGAAATACATAAAATGATCTCTGGATTAAGACCAAAACAGATGTGGCAAACAAAACAAAATATTACTAAATGCAAAGAAATCAAAGAGATGGAGGAGTGGAAGATTAGATATTTCTAACAGGCATTTCAACAAGTGATGGAGAAGAATGTTAACTACTGAAGATGAAATATGATAAAGACATTTACTGCAAAAACATCATCTTCCCACTGGAAAATCAGGTCTATAACCCACAAGAACACTAAGATTTAAAGTCTCATTAGCTAAAGGTTAGGAGCCTTCTATACAACTTTATCAAATCACATGCTCCAACCTTTTGAGGGTTAGCTATCAATTTTCCAGAAAATCTTATCTTACTGCAGACATTCAAACTTCTGATTAACATAAAAACAAAAAGAAAAATCCATATACAATCAGTGATGAATTAAATTACTATATTTCCTCTGCTTAAAAGCTTTTTCTTCAATCATTGGGATTTGTTCCTTTGTCTGCAAATCTCAATATGGATTAATAGTTCCAATTCCTAACCTAGAGATTAGCTGTCTGAGTGTTCTTAGCCTAGGAATTCTTCTGTAAGTTTAAACTAAAATGAGAAAGCCCATTTTACAACAGAAAGAAATAACCAATAGAGAGAACAGCCTTCGCAAATAGCTTTCAGAGGGCATGTCATTATTAGAGCTGATGGGGAAAGTCAGGATTGCCATTTTTAATGTTATGGAATAGTCCTGAATTTTAAGTCTTATTTCAGAGGAAATACAGACTGAGAATCATCAGTGAAAATCATCATGATTTTTTGACAAAAAAACAAAAACAAAAAACAGAAAAATAGGGATATAGAAAAATAAAAATATGAACAATTCACCTTGGTGCTATGCAAGAAAACTGCTATAGGATGCAAGAAAAGATGTGGTTCAAGCTAAGCAAAAAGAGGGCTCAAAATAATTTCAATTTATGTCAAGGTTAATACCAAGTACTGAAAACAAAATAAGCAACAATTGAATTAATCTCCTTTCAGTGGCACCAGCAGGAATATAAGGCATTTCCTAAACTGTCTCAGGCAGTCTAATATTATTGCATTATGAAGTTAGTCAAGCCTAGGCCCATCTTTGTTTTGGAAATAGGTGGTGTCACCAGTAAGGTGACTTCAATGGAAAACAAACAAAAAAACCCAATACCTCTCCAACCTACTTCTCCATTAGGTTCTAGTCAACTTGCTTAGCTATACTTCCTTTTAGTCGTGGGTTGCCACTTAAGAATTCTGACAAAGAACAAAGATACATCAAGCAGGCAACACAAAGGGAAAAAATGGAGGCCAATTTCCAATGTACACAGTGTATTAGGTATGAATTAACTTTTCTTTAAAGAATCTGCACTTGGCCCCCAGATCATAATGGCAATGCAAACAGGAAAAGGTGTTCACTTTCCAGGTTATTTAATTTACTTGCTGAGATAGTAACTTCCCAAATAATACATTATTGTTAAATCACTTTTCAACTTTATTATATCGATAAGTATGCTATGTGAAGCTAAACATAGAATAAGATTTTCTTCCACAGACTAAATTAACTGGGAGAATATAAATATACATGTAGTGCCTGATTCTGTGGATAACAGATTATCCATAAGCAAATTTTCAGCTCAGCTGGGCTGCCTTTCAATATTTGGGGTATCCTCTAGAAGGACAACTAGTTTTCATAGCAACTGAACAAAACATTTTAGAAACGAAATGATAGAATGTATTCTAAAATAAAACCTTTAAGTATCAGTATATTTATTTCCCTCTATTTAACAACCTATTCTTTAGTTAAAAGTTAGTAACAAATTATATTGTGTCTATTCTATTCTAACATGGATGTTAGTTCTACATCAGCAAAAGAGAAAGAGCCCTTAGAATATTCCTCTACATTAAGCAAAATCTGAGTCTTTCAATTTTAATAACCCCTACATATATGAAATGTGTGAAAATTTATTCAAGAAGAGTAAGTAAAAATTTGCAATAAATGGAATTATTTTAAGCCCTTTTTAATAAATTTGCAGCCATATGAAGACAGTTACAACCACCAAGGTAGAAAAGCAACAGATGGTGCTTGACAGGCATACATTTCCCCCCTTCATTAAAAAAAAAAAAAAAAAAAAAAAAAAAAAAAAAAAAAAGGAAATGAAAAATGAAAGCAGGAGATAAACTATTTTGGTTATTACCTTTCTCATATTTCTTTTTGGAAGCTGACGAAGAAGGAATCATAGGTAATTTCATCAACTCTGCACGATTTGATTCATTCAGTAGGTAGTGGGATTTATAGGCATATGAACTGAACATGGGGTCTGAATGATCCTGAACTATTAGCCCTATACGAAACAAACAGAAAGAGATGAACTGCAATGAAACTACCCATGATTCCATGAGGAGAAAAAATAAACCAACCCCTATTATGTAGCTGTGCTTAAAGTTGGGAAGAAAAAAGAAAGTATGAAGAAAAAGAAAGATCTGACAGAAAAAAACTATCTACAGTTATTAGAGGGAGTTTAAGCAACTCAATGCCTTATTCCCTACGTAGAAACCTATATACCCAGAAGAAAATGCCAAATTAATTTTGAAGATGTAAACTGCATTTAACATCATATGAAAAACTCTCTATGAAAAATAAAACCACATTCCTTAATATTTAGAAGTACTATATATTTAGAAGTACTGGATGACAATCCAGAGAACAAAATAACATATCACTTAATTGCTAGAAATAAGAACTATATCCATAATATAAAGGAAGAACTGAGTCTCTATTCTTCCCTATTCATGTTTTAGATATTCTCAAACAGGTTCTAGCTTTTTCTGCCAGATAATAAAGCTTTTCTCTATCAATACAATATGTGATTTTAAAGGGGACATACTTTGTTGAACTTTACTAAGGTAATACAAGCTATTTTTTCTATGCCATGATATAAAGTGATTAACAACTTTAAAGGTTTATAAAGAGCCCTTTTGATTTACCAATACAGCTATCTTATTTGAGGGAGTAAGATCCTCTCTAACCCACCTGCGACATCCACTTCTTTCCCTCCCATTTTCCTTCCCCTAACTTAGTTAAGTTCATAACATAAAGGCCACTCCTAAACCTGGGGAACTGTGAGACCAGGGAAAATTTCTCTATTTGATTATTGGTCAGATTATAATGATCTAGCACTTTATAATAAAATCATGACGACAGTTTCATAGAGATCATTTTGAGAAGAGGAAAAAGTTTTATTTTTTAAAGGGATACCATTTATTTTTTCTGTGGATCTTATCTTCATTAGTACTACTGTATATTGAGATATTCAAAAAGATCTCTGATCCAGATGACAGAATTTAACTTGAAATTGCTAATTGGTAATAAAAGGCATATAATATCAAATAAATTTCATACATTTAATAGAAAAAGTTGGTGTAAAAAACCCCCCAAAAACGTGGGTTTTAAAATAAGAAAGATCAGGTACACATGGTCCTTCTATTTAACAACTTGTAATTATTTCATCTGGGCTTCAGTGTTCTCATCCACATAAAATGAGGAAATAACTTCTTAGAGCAATTGTGTCAATTCGTTCAGATAATATCTAGTAGTTTGATTACAGATGCAAAATAAATTGCTATTATTATTAAAATCAAAAGAAAACCCAAATCTAACTTCTCCATTTAAAATTACCATTACAAAGAAAGGCACAGAAGTTATCTATTATTTTACACCAACCTCCAGATGAAGATGCTCAGAAATATTCAGGGGTGGGCAAAGTAGGTTTACAGGTGGGAGTATGCAAAACACAGTTTATTCTTGTATTATTATTTATTAATTATTGTATTACTTGTTGTATTATGTAAACCTACTTTTGCCACCCCTGTTTACGACACTAAAATGTAACTGAATATTTTCTTTTCTTTTAAAATATATTTTATTGATTTTTTACAGAGAGGAAGAGAGGGATAGAGAGTTGGAAACATCGATGAGAGAGAATCATTGATCAGCTGCCTCTTGCACAACCCCTACTGGGGATGTGCCTGCAACCAAGGTACATGCCCTTGACCGGAATCAAACTCAGGACCTTTCAGTCCACAGGAAGACGCTCTATCCACCGAGCCAAACCGGTTTCGGCCAACTGAATATTTTCTAAACACCATGGGGAGTGCGAGGGAGGAATGTTCCTCTAAACCAGGGATGGGGAACCTTTTTTCTGCAAACCATTTGGATATTTGAAATACCATTCCCAGGCCATACAAAATTATCAGCTTAAAAATTAGCCTGCTCTATTTGGTCAAACATTTAATTATCTCACCCCTCATGGCTTGGCAAAGCCAGACCAAATGATTTCTTGGGCCATACATTCCTCACTCCTGCAAACCGTAAAACATTTCTAAAAATATTTCTAGTTAGTTGTGTCCTTAAGAATTAGCTCATGGCCGGGACCAGTTTGGCTCAGTGGATAGAGCGTCGGCCTGCGGACTGAAGGGTCCCGGGTTCGATTCCGGTCAAGGGCATGTACCTTGGTTGCGGGCACAACCCCAGTGGGGTGTGTGCAGGAGGCAGCTGATCAATGATTCTCTTTCATCGATGTTTCTGGCTCTCTATCCCTCTCTCTTCCTCTCTGTGAAAAATCAATAAAATATTAAAAAAAAAAAAAAAAGAATTAGCTCATGATTAGTTAATGATTTTAAACAAGCAATAACCAAGAACTAAGAAAAATCCTCTCAGAGGAGGGAAAAACTGTATAAGATAAATAATGAATAAATAACACATATTATGTATTTCTGAAAAACTTTTAAGCCTTCTCAAAATCCCAACATTTGATTGATTTAGATAAGTTTTGGTAAAATTCTGGAAAGGAAAATGAAAGTTACCATTTACTGGATAAAGTCCCAGTTAAAATACTTGGGGAATTAAATAATCTTGCTTAAGTGGACATTTAAATATAGCAATACTTTAGAATAACTGCCAAATTGATAAGATGCAAATACAGATCCTAATATTAAAACATGGATTTTTCCCTATTTCCATTATCTTAAGCTTTTAATCAAGGCATATAAGTTAAATTTAACAAAATGGCTAGATTTTCTACATAACAAGGTTCCTTGACAATGGGTCATTTTCTACCTGTCTTAAATTGAAAGTACCTGTTTTAAAGGTTCCCCAATTACTGAATGAAATAGAGCTAAAGAAAATACTGGTTAATATACTGATAGTTCTTGATTGATTCAAAATGTACTACCAAGTACGTCAACATGAGAGTTAGTAACGTGATATTTAAAATGTTGGCTCAGTTACACATATACAAACAGAAAACCAAACTAGTAAAAGTGAGTAAAAATAAGTAACACACACTACTAGTAAAAGTGACTAAAAGTAAAATTAAGTGCTTTTACTCACTTTTACTAGAAATACAAACTAGTAAAAGTAAGAAACACATACTCCTGGTAAAAATGAGTAAAGAAAGTGCTTAGATAGAATAAAATACTAACAAGCAATAGAGACTGTATGTTCTCATTGACACTCATCTGTTTAAAGGTCTCTAAAGCTAGCCACTCAATTGGATAAGTCAGTTTTTCCATCCTATCATTATTTTCTTGGGGACGGGGTTTATTTCTTTTGACTATTTGAATTGTTTCAGTCACCTGTTATAATGAGGCACAAAATATGTCAGACCTACTTCTCCATGTACCAACCAGGTTTCAAAGAAGGATACAACTGTGTAATTGCTCTAGTGAGGAAAGAAACAATGCTTCCCTTCTAATAGCAGACAGCCCCCGTGCACACAAAACTCTGGCACTGAAAGCAGTACACACAATGGACCCCTCGGGCTGCTCCAGAAAGGATACCATTTATTTAAACTTTTACCGCCCACTTCCTCTAGTTATTATTTTAAAATTGTGAGACACAAAAGTAAGCAATTCAAGATCTATAATACTACCTAAATTCTATTTTAAAATATTTTATGGTACTTTCACCAAATTAAAAGAACTGTCTCTTACAGAAAACAAAAAACAAAAAGATAAATATTCTGTATCATATTCAATTAATGAAGTTCTATTTTATGTTTATCACAAACTCAAACTCACTGACCCCCCGGAGGGACACAATATTGTTTTTAGTTGATCCATCTCTTGATATACCTACATATCAACAGCCTGCATTTCTGCCTCTTAACTAATACCACCACATGTTGCTTTGGCTGTATCCCATTAGGCCTTCCTCAAAACATGGCCAGACCAAAACATGATAAAATACGACATAAACGATTAAAAAATAAATGTGCTCATTTTGCCTTCCAAAGTGAAGGTTGCAAGCTCTCGATTAAAGAATATGACTTGGGAAGGGCCTGCTTTGAATAGAAGAATTGTTTGCAGAAGGAAATAGATTAATCTTTTGATGCTCCAAGTAGAAATGCTAAGAACTTATGCGTAATTCTAAATTATTAAAAAATTCAGACTTTAGCTTAATTTATGGAAGAATTAATATTCTAACAATTTGAATGTCTAATGATATAAAAGGGGCTACCTACTGGAAATGTTCATCTCTCTTGGGGATATTATTGAAACTCTATTTTAATGCCAGTGAACTCAGAAAGAACTAAGAGAAATGATTGACACTCACCTCTTGCACAAACGAAACAAAAGCCTACATTTACAGCAGAGGACGAATTACTGCTCCGTTTGGAATGATTACTACAGATGAGAATGTAGGAGGACACGAATATGCTTCCGGCAGCAATGCAAGCATCTCCAGAGTGATAGGCTACTGGACATCTCAAACACCTCATCATGCGACCTGTTTAAAGTAAAAAAGGAATCTACATAATAAGGCATCAGCTGGATATATAAAGTGAAATTTTCGGAGTTGGGTTCTTTTGGGTTCCCATGTAATGCTGAATATAGTAAGATAAAAATATTTTCTCTACTTGTTTGGCTCTGTCATTCCCATGCTATATGGCTCCTACATGTAGCACCCATCTAGAAATCAAAGAAAAATTTGTCTGCTCTGATGCTGGAGAGATCTCCAATATGGCAGCTGTTTAAGGAATTCCCAAGGGTAATTTTGAACATATGGAATTTTCTTCTCATTGTCTGAATGAGAACCCAATCTCTACTTATTATGCTATCTACTGTAGCTGAGCTCATATATCTACAGACAGAAGGAGAATGCCTGATGCTCCTTATAACAATATGCTTATTACTTGCTACTGAATTTAAATACTTTGTCCCCTTCCTTAGCTCTGTTTTACCTTTACTTGCTTTGTGGATATCTTTCTCCATAGAGCAGGCAGAACAGCAGTGCTGGGGACAGCGGAATCCTTTAGATTCAAAGACGGCAGTGGGGAATTTGCGGACACAGGCTTCATGATAAAATTTCCCACAAGCACCGACAGAGCAACGCTTCACATCTGTACCAGATACCTTACATGAAAAACATTGGTGCTGTCCTGAAAAATTGGTAAGGGACAGAGATTAAATAAAAGCCGATTAAAGCATATTCCTTTGAAAATAGAAGCAGCTATTAAGATGAACATGGAAAATAAATGGTTAAATTAAAATATTTAATAAATTGTTAGAATGACTGATTTGCTATTATAATTGACTAGAGGCTTAATGCACGACATTTGTGCACTGGGGGATGGGGGTCCCCTCAGCCTGGCCTGTGACCCCTTGCAGTCTAGGACTCTTAGGGGGATGTCCGCCTGCAGCAAAGGTGGGAGAGGCTCCTGCCACTGCTGCTACACTTGCCAGCCATGAGCCCAGCTTCTGGCTGAGCAGCACTCACCCCTGTGGGAGTGCACTGACCATCAGGGGACAGCTCCTGCATTGAGCGTCTGTCCCCTGGTAGTCAGTGTGTGCCATAATGACTGGTTGTTCTGTCTTTCGGTCTATTTGAATATTTGCCTTTTATTATATAGGATCTGGAGATGTAGCATTATAAATAATTTAGATCTCCATTTACTCTACATTAAAATTATTTCCATAGAAAACCCAGACTAGAATTTTTCAACACCTGAGAGGTGAGAGTGTCAAGGTCTTTCCAACACAGAATAAGTAAAAGAAACTACAAAAGAAAAAGCAGATTCCATTTTAATCACTTAAAATGTAAATATATCAAACAGGGATAAGTTGAAAATTCACAATTACCCCCAAAAGACAGCTAGACATCTTATTCAAACTGTACAAAATCAAGGACAAAAGAGAAAATATTAAAATTACCCACACAAAAGACAAGTATTTTCAATGAAGCAGCAGTAACACAAATAGCTGACTGAAAGAAAAATAAAAACCAGAAAATAACAGGATGCTATCTTTAAAGCTGGAAGAAAATTGTTATCAAGCCAGAATTCCATACCCACTTAAAACATTCTTCAAAAAGAAGTGAAATTAATATACACTGGGAAATATTAAAATAAACAAAAATTTGGCACTTTGAAAAAGATAAAACTGATATTCCTGCCGGGCCAGTGTGCTCAAGGGTTGAGCATCTACCTGCATACAAGGAGGTGGCTGGCCAGTTTGATTCCCAGTCAGAGTACATGCCCAGATTCTGGGCGTTGAGCAGGAAGCTGCCAATTGATGTTGCTGTTTCTGTCTCATTGATATTTCTATTTCTCTGTCCCTCTTCTTCCCTCTCTCTCTAAAAATTAATAAAAACATATTTTTAAAAACCCTGATATCTCTGGCAACAATGAATAGTAATAAAAAAAACACACACACAAGAAAAAGTAGTGATACATATAACTATCAGAAAGAAGCAATGATATATCACTACATATCCTACAAATTTAAAAAAATACACGGTGATCACTACATTATTGCCAATAAATTTCACAATTTAAATAAGTAAACAGATTCCTAGAAAAACAGAACTTACCAAAATTGGCATAAAAACAAATAGAAAATATGATTAGTTATATAAACTATTAAAGAAATTGAAACTATAATTAAAAATCTTCCAACAAAAAAAAAATCTTTAAGCCCAGATGGCTCCACTGGTCAATCTGCCAAATATTTAAAGGAAGAAACAATGCCAATTAGAATGGAAAAAAAGGAACACGTAAAAGACAAACAGATGTGGAAAAATATATGCAACAAAGACGATAAAGGAATATTTTGTTACACAATGAAAATATATGCAACCTATATAAGCAAAGACTTATAAAGAACTATCAACCAAAATAGAAACAAAATAGCCTAATATAAGCAGGCAAAAGGAATAAACAATTTACAGAAAGCAGAAAGACAGCCAATAAACATGAAAAATGCTCAATTTCACTAGTAATCAGAGAAATGCTAATTAAAACCACAAGTTACATTTTAGTGTAAAAATTCATCAATAGGAAACAAACTTTAAAAGTCTGATGATTGTTGAAGGTGTAGGGAATAAAGATACTCTTATATAGTGCTGGTAGGAATTTAAGTGGGAAGGAACTACTTCAGAAGGAAACAAGGCAGAATCCATTTTTTTAAAAAGCACATTCACTTTTTGCGGCCTAGAAATTTTGCTTTTTACTCTCTACATTAGGATAGACTTGTATATGTAAAAGGATGCTGATTAAAGCACTGTTTGTAACTGCAAACAACTGAAAGCTTTTCAAACTTCCTCCAACAGAATAGTTAAAGTTAAACTATGACACAGGCATACTATAGAACAGCAATTGAATATATTTGCACTGACATAAAAAGAGCTCAAAACCAATGGGAAAATATCCTTGGGTGAAGATTAACAAAACAAAAAGATGACAGATTAATGTGAAAAATAAATTTATATTTATTTACAGATATAATGACACCTGCATTGATATTTTAAAACAGCAATATACTTGCTTAATTGTAGCATAGTATAATTAACATGACTGCTTCACGGTGGTAAGGAAATTTCTAAAAGACGTTCCAAGAATCAGTATTGGGGGGAAAATCTGCATATAAGTGGACTCATATAGTTCAAACCTGTGATGTTTAAGGGTCAACTGTGATTGTTTTTGTTTAAAAAAAAATTTTTTTTTAATCCTTACCAGAGGACATTTTCCCCATTGCTGTCTAGGGAGAGTGAAAGGGAGGCAGGTGGAGAGAGAGAGACATCAATTGGTTGCCTCCTGCACACGCCCCTATTAGGCTGGGGAACTTGCAACCAAGGTTCATGCCCTTCACAGGGAATCGAACCTGGTAACCTTTAGTCCACCGGCTGATGCTCTACTGAGAAAAACTGGCCAGAGTAGTAACTGTTTTTTGTTTTTTTAAATTGTAGTATAAGACATAAGCCCGGCTGGTGTTGCTCAACGGTTGAGCACTGACCTAGGAACTAAAAGGTCGCAGGTTCAATTCCCAGCCAGGACCTGTGCCTAGGTTGTACGCTCGATCCCCAGTAGGGGTACATGCAGGAGGCAGCTGATGGATGATGTTTCTCTTTCATTGATGTTTCTATCTCTCTATCCATCTTTCTTCCTTTAATATGTTTAATAAAACATATTTAAAAAGATAAAAGGAATAAACAATTTACAGAAAGCAGAAAGACGGCCAATAAACATGAAAAATGCCATTTTTACTTTTTAAGTATATAATGACATTAAATCTATTCACATTATTTTGCAACCATCACCACTATCCAGCTCAAGAATTTTTTCATCATCCCATACTGACTATCCACCACTCTTCTCTCCCTACCAATCCCTGGTAACAACTGTTCTATTTTCTGTCTCTATGAATTTGATTATTCCAGGTAACTCATATACTAGAAAGTGGAACAATAAAATATTTGTCCTTATGAATGGTTTATTTCACTGGGCATAGTGTCTTCAAAGTTTATTCATATTGTAGCATATATCTGTATTTATTTCTTTTTAAAGCCGAATAATATTTTATTGTTTATTTATCCATTGTTTACTATTCTACATGTTATTTATCCATTCATCCATTGATGGATATTTGAGCTGTTTCTACCGTTTAGCCATTATGAATAGCACTGCAACAAACATGGGTATAACAATATCTGTTAAGAGACCCTGCTTTCAATTATTTTGGGTATTTACCCAGAAATGGAATTACTGGGTCATATGTATTCTATGTTTAATAGAGGAACTGCCATACTGTTTTCCACAGCACTTCTGCCACTTTAAATTCCCACCAATGGTGTATAAATGTTTCAATTTCTCCGTATTCTGTTTTCTTGGTAATAGCCATTCTAATAGGCATGAAGTTGTGGTTTTGATTAGTAGTATTTGCCTGACTACTAGTGAATGATGATGAACATTTTTTCATGTGTTTACTGGCCATATGTATAACTTCTTTGGAGAAAAGTCTATTCAAGTTCTTTGCCTAATTTTGAATTGGGTTGTGTGCTTTTTGTTAAGTTATAGGATTTCTTTATGTATAATTTTGGATATTACCGTATTTTCCGGCATATAAGACGACTTTTGAAATGAGGGGGGAAAAAAATTAACTGAAAATCCAAAAGACAAAAATTGCAAAAAAATTACCTGCAGATCTTGACGGCAAAGTAAGACTTTTCTTTGAAGTGGGTGGTAATCTTATACAGCAAATACAGGCCTAACCCTGTTTTAACTGTAAAATTAGGGGTCATCTTATACGCCAGAAAATACGGTAATTCCTTGTCAGATGTTATTTGCAAATATTCTCTCCCATTTTGCAGGTTGCTTTTTCACTCAGTTGATAGTGTCATTTGATGTACACTGTGTTGTTTTTTGTAACAGACATCATTTTATTGATTTTTTAAAAATTTTCCCTTTTAGAGAGAGGGAGAGGGAAGAGAACCACTGATATGAGAAACACTGATGGGATAGCTCTTGCACACACTCCAATCAGGAATGGAACTGGAATATGTGTCCTGATGGGGAATTGAACGAGCAACCTTCTGTTGCACAAGATGACAACCAACTGAGCCAGTTTTTAATTTCCATAAAGTCCAATTTGTTTATTTTTCTCTTGTTGCCTGTGCCTTTAATGTCATCTCAGGAAATCACTGCTTAATCCAATGTCACAAACATTTCTTTTGTTTCTTTCTAAGAGTATTTTAGTTTTAGCTTTTATGTTTGAACTCTCATACATTTTCAATTATTTTTTGTATGTGGTTGTTAGTTAAGGTTCTAATCTCATTCTTTTTGCATGTGGATATCCAGTTTTCCCAGTATCATTTGCTGTAACGACTGTCCTTTCCCCATGAAATGGTCTTTGCACCCTTCTCAAAAAATCATTATTGTATATGTGAATATTTATTTCCAGACTCCCAATTCTGTTCCATTGGGTACATGTCTGTCTTTATGCCAGTATCACACTGTTTTAATTGCTGTAGCTTTTAGTAAATTTGGAAATCAGGACATGTGAATCCTCTTTGTTCCATTTAATTATTATTATTTTTTAAAACTTTTATTTTTATTTTTTTCTATATATTTTATTGAGTTTCCACAGAGAGGAAGGGAGAGGGATAGAGAGCTAGAAACGTCGATGATACAGAAACATCATCCAGCTGCCTCCTGCACACTCCCTACCGGGGATGTGTCCGCAACCAATGTACATGCTCTTGACTGGAATCAAACCTGGGACCTTACAGTCCGCAGACCAACGCTTTATCCATTGAACCAAACCGGTTTCGGCCATTTAATTATTTTTAAAGCAAATTTCTTTCTTAAATTTCTTAATAGATGTGTACCAATTTAGTTTATATCTAACCTTGGCAGAATTCAGCTGGATTCCAAAGTTAGGAGAGAAGCCTCAAAAGAATATTTTAATATGGAGGTACTGGGTCCTTCCTATCAGTAGTCAGAATCAGAGATTGCAAACTTAAGTGTTTAAAGGGACTGAAGAGGTTATATAAATAACTGGAGTTGCAGGGTTTTAGAAAAAGGGAATGACAGAGAATGTGAGGAACTAGGAGTACATGCCTAATCCATGTTCACACATTCAAAACATATTTTGAAGGTCAAATAAAACAAGGTGCCAATAATTTGACCCCAAGTCTGCCAGTTAGCCAATTGTTCAAATGTTTTACTGTAGAGTCTACATGTGATGAATAAAATGTCTTATGTAGGAAAAAATGTTATATGTTCAAAACAACTTTAATAGCTTAAGTTTTGCATGTGTATGTTTGTGAGAGAGCAAGAGCGAGAGTGAGAAAGCACGTGTGTGTTAAAATATATGATACATGAATGATCTCCATCCTACTTAATCAAGATGGTAAAAAGCAATAGTAAATAGCAAGTATCCTGGTGTCAAGCTGCCTCGTAGGCTTAACTGCCAGTTTCATCAACTGCTGTTTTCAGACTTTGGATAAGGTCCTAAACTAAACCCTCTAATTCTTAGTTTCACCCTCTGCAAAATGAAAATAATAACAATATCTATCTTACTATGAGGGTAAAATGAGATCTATATAATAAAAGCCTATGTGACCATTATGGCAGAACAACCAGTCGCCATGACGTGCACTAACCACCAGGGGACAGATGCTCAACACAGAAGCGGCCCCCTGGTGGTCAGTGTGCTCCCATAGGGGGAGTGCTGCTCAGCCGGAAGCCTGGCTCACAGCTGGTGAGGCAGTGGTGGTGGCAGGAGCCTCTCCCTCCTCCACGGTGGTGCTAAGTAACAGTGAGCCCAGCAGTAAGGAGCGAGGGGTCCCAGACTGCGAGAAGGCGCAGGATGGGCACTGGTCCTCTAGAAATAGGATAAAATGCTTAGTACTAACAACACCTGGCATTTATTTAGTCAGTGTTTAGAAAAATATTAGCATTCTAATGATTTTAGCATGCACAGATTTAATAAAGAATAAAATCAAATTAAAAAGGATAAAATTATTTATGAAAATCCAAAAAAGGGGGAAAGGAAGAAATAAAGTGTCACAGGTAAAATGAGCATATCATAAATACTTGATAACCAGTTGGCTCATAGTTCCTCACAGCAAAAAATAAAACAAAAAACTACATAGTTCCTGGATGCACTACCATGCTATTTTCAGTTGACTCTTCACTTGTCTTGTTACAGATTAAACAACTCTATCTCCAGCTTTCCATGACTTTAAATAGAATCATGGCTCCACGGGAAGAAATACAAACTTGTCTATTTCTTCTCTATCAATTATTTTGATAGGTGACAGTGTGTATTGGGATGGGGTGCTGAGAATAAATAGTGAATCCAAAACCTGCATATTTTATTTATTTTATTTTTCTTAATATTTTTAACTGACTTCAGAGAAGGAGAGAAAGGTAGAAACATCACTGAGAGAGAATCACTGATCAACTGCCTCCTGCATGCTCTCTACTGGGGATCAAGTCTGCAAACCTGGGCATGTGCCCTGACCAGGAATCCAACCGTGTGTGACCTCCAGGTTCATGAGTCAATGTTCAACCACTGAGCACACCAGGTGGGCCAAAACCCTGAAGTTTTAAAAACAATTTCCAGTAGCTCCATCTTTCCACTAAAAGTACTGTCACCATGGTTATGCTTTGCAATCAGCACTCACTCCAGTCTATTAAAGTCAAGGGACTTAAATTTGTTGAGCATACAAATCTTAAATCCATTTGAAAAATAACTTACTCTATATACTTTGTATAGCTCTTTAGATAAAATACAAGTAAATCTAGATGAATTGAGATTTTTATGATTAAAGCACAGGTAGGAGGAAATTTGGTAATAACATTGCTAACTACTCTTTTGATTTTAGAAAGCCTAAACACCAAATGATCTTCATTTGTTGAAATAACTATGGGAGAGAAGGGTAAGAGCTACATAACAGCAGTAAGAAAATTAGATATCATGAGAGGTGCTGGCTTGCATATTCCTCCATCTTTTCATATCTACCAAAACAAAGGAGCTCACCGGTTTTACATTCCATGCAGATGAACTTCCCATCGGGGAGTGATGTCACCCCCAGGCACTCCAGGTGAAAGTATTTGTAGCACTCTCCCTCACAAGGAATCAGAGAGTCACCAGAGCTTTCACAGATCTGCAACAGAGCAAAGAGCAGTGGGTCTCAAACTTAATAGCAGCCATCAGAATTCACCTGGAGGGTCTATTAAGACATAGATCACAGGGTCCCTCCCTCTCTTATAGTTTCTGATTCAGAAGTTTGGGAGTGGGGGAAGAGAATATGCATTTACAAGTATCCTGACAATGCTGATGCTGCTGGTCCTTGGCCCTCACTGGAGAAACCACTGAACTAGATAACTATTTCCAGACCCAATATGGTATAGTTTAAAAGTCATACTTAATCTTTTATGACTTCTTTTTTGGAATCTAGATACTTTTTTTTCACAGGGGAAAGCAGAACTTTTCAAAAAGGGTAAATATACATTAAAAACTTAATACCAATTTAATTTTAAGAAAATCGTTTTGAAATCAGTCACTTGCCATTTACTTCCATTTCACAACACAATCTCCCAATGGAGATTTATATCTGCATATGAATAATACATATTCCAACTCAGAAAGTGAAGAGCCCAAAATGGCTTTTAGAACTTGCTTTAAACCAGTATCATAATTTAGAAAGGCTACCTTTTCCAATAGGAGGTAAATTTATTTATTATTGGCAGAGTATGATAGCAATTCTTTCAAGCTATAGGACAGGCCACTTGCCTACCTGACACACAGTCTCCTTCTTACTCGTTCCAAAGCCTCTTCTTGACAAACTTGAGTCCACGGACTGCACATCAGAAATGTCTGCATCTGCAGTAGCTGAAGGGCTATCTACTTGCTTTCCAAAGCCTACCTACATGGAAAACATAGCACATTAAAAAAAAAAAAAAAAATTTCCTCAATGTTAGGTGCTATTAAGATCCTAGTAGGAGTTGCTCAAATAAACCTGGACATGACCTCTTTCCTTTCTTTCTAAAACACCTGGATACCATATATGGTGTTTTGAGAGAAACTCTAGTTAAAATAAAAAATAAGCTATGCTTCTGTTATGTAAGAAACTAGCAAAATTAAGATGCTCACCATTACAAAATAACCCAAATGACTTCTTTAATGTGAATATTTAAAAAATCCCCATGATCCCACAGCAGTTGAGTAAAGCAATTATATATGTTACTTGGTTTTGCAAAGCAAAAAAGGGCACTGTGCTCAGACCCTTGAACATATTTACCTGCAGGTCACTCAGGCCTCTAGAATCAGAGTCAGATGTGTCTCTGTATGCTGAACTAGTCATTTCTACATCAGTTGAGGCGCGACTCCTTTTCTTTAGAGGTTTACAGGAATCTGAAATCTCGCTGGCACCTTAATACAATACACCGAAATTAATCCTAAAATAGTGCTTAAAGGTTGTTCTGTTAACTTTTTTGTGAATATTTTCTTTTCCCAAACTCATCTGTAGTGTGAAGAAAGCAGAGCTCCCTTTGTAACAACTGAAGTCACGAGTAAAACTTCATAAGCTTCTGACTTTCCTCAGTGATTTAGTTTACAACCCCTCTATTAAAACATTTAATGCAGTGCTCCTGTTCTAAAGCTCAGTCAACACAGCCCAAGTTCCAACCTAAAAACCAATTCTACCAAAACTACAGGATAGCTGATTTGTTTGGAGCAATCCAAAGAACCATTCAATTTGGAGGGGGAAGACATAAAACCCAACACACTATGTAGCTTACAAATATGGTCGCAGAGACATCTCCAAATTGTTTTTATTAGGGATGTGACAAATCTCTGATTTGTATTCGATTCGTACACGGATAGTGCCATTTTCCCCCAATTTTGCAATTTAGTTGCGTATTGCCCCTCCCCCCCAAATAAATTCTGGATGTTCATAATTGTTCATCTGACACCTCCTTGGTGCAGTGTCATTTATTGTGACCATTAACAAGTGCTGCAGCACATCTACACGTCATGCCATGTAGGAGGCACATTGCTGAGGGCTGTAAACACACAATCAATGTTCAAGTGCAGCCAAATCACGAAGAGCTGGATGAGAGGCCTCTATGTGGAATTTGTGCGGGAAGAAATAAATATGGAAAAAAAAAGGCAGAGAATAGTGTGGAATTTTTTTTAAAACTGTGTGTAATACAAATCCAGCCAAAACAATAGTGCAAAAAGTTACAAAGCAACAATCTCTTGGGCTAATGCAGTATAGGCTATACAGAAACAGCCACGATGAAATGTGCAGATCAGGCACGGTGAATACCAAGGAACCAAGGAGACGGTTAATATTTCAACCCACAGTTTGTGTTTTGGATATTTCCCCCAAATTTTCCATACAACAAACAGACATCTAGATCAGCCCAGCAAGCTATGGTGGAAGTGTGCAGTCCAGAAGAGACCATGGAGAAACAAGTCTCCCGGGGCCATGAAGATCCGCAACAGGCTGAGTGAGAGTAGCACTTGGTACATAGCCATGTTCTGTGGTGGAGGATGTGGGCCTCTTTAGACTGCTCAGATTACTGGAACCTCGTTATACATCCCAGTCTACAAGTTTTTCACTGAATGTTTCCTTACATCTATAAATGAGGGTGCCTGCCCATGTTAACGCTGATTAAAAAACACAAGTACACAAATCTATCTCCTTCATTGCTGGTGTATGGACCCAGAACACCACCACAAAGAATTTCCTTGGCCTAAAAGATCACTGGATTAACAAGGAGTTTTAACAGAGGAACAGGAGTGCTGTACTGAGGCTTTCGAAGGGAAACACAGGTACCGCCATTTCCGATGAGTTTCTGAAAATGCTAGAAAAATGACAGACTGCCAAAGACAGCTGCCATATTGTTCTCCATGATAACAGCACTAACATTAAAAAAAAAAAAGCTTTTAATTATTGTAATGTACACAGTTTGGGCTGTTTGGCAAAACCCTGCAGATGTGCATTAATGATGCTTTATTTAAAAACAAAAACAGTCCATGTTGAAATTGATCAGTGTAAGTTAAACGGTGGTTTTTAGGCTGGACCCATGATTTAAGCTGTACCTATCCAGCTCAGACCAAAAAAAAAAAAAAAAAAAAAAAAAAAAAATCATTTGAATGTTAAAGCAATTGTTCAGTCTTGAAGAAGAAACCAGTCAGGAAAATGCCAATAATGATGATTGGCAAAATCAAAATTGGAAACAAAGAAACTGTTTATCGAGCCGCCGACAAAGAAATCTTGCATGGAGACTACAAGTCTGGAGTTTCTGGGATGAAATTGTACAGGAATCTCAGTCCACAGTTTCCTCAATCGCTGCGGAGACGGAGCTGTCACTGAATCTGACAGAGCCCTGCACTCCCCGGTCCGCCGACCCTGTGGAATGGTGGAAACACAACGCAATCAGGCCTCCTAATCTCGCAGCGATCGCGATGTCTTTTCTTGGAGCTCCGCCAAGCAGTGTTCCCTCCGAGAGGCTGTTCAGTTCTGCTGAGGATCTCCACGGAGACCATCGCTGCAGACTTCTCCCCGAGAATGCAGAGAGGCTGGTGTTTTTTATTTTTTAATAATGCAATTTGCCCAGAGTAAACTACAGGTATTAAATACAGTCTGAATGATCTCACCAAAAACGCACGAATCATGCTATGGAGTTTGTACTGTAGTCAAATTGCACACAGAAAATACAAATATAAGTTTAAGGTTTCTTAAACTTTGTGCATATCTCAAATAGATTTGCATTAAGGTCATCTAATAATGGCCATAAATATACTATGAATCATTTTAATTTACAAAAATATTTTACAGCACTGTAAAAATAAATGTGGCAAGATATTTTTTTAATCAGGTTGTCTTGTCTGATTTGTCATAGTCCATGTTTGACAAACATTAATAGGTACTATTCAGTATTCAGTCGAATACCAAAAAAAGTGGATTCGTCACATCCCTAGTATATAAACCAGTGAAACCCCAGAACCTTATGGAGAAAAGTTGGAAACAGTATCAAGTCTAAGTGGTGTTCTCCAATTTACATAAAACAAATAAGACTTTTCACATGGAGGTACAGAATAGTATCAACTCTAAAAGTCATACACACCCACACACACACACACACACACACATCCACACCGGGGAATACTTCCATTTCACACAAATTATTGACTGAAGAGCAACAACAATGATTTACAGAGACAAACAAAAATACATGAAGTACAAATAATTGTTTAAAACTTGTTTTAATCAAGGAAATGAAAATCAACATTATAAAACTCACCTTTCTGTAATCCAGTCTTCACTGTTGTCTGAGGAACCGTTTCAACCTGTTTGGACAGAAAAATCAACATTAACGAGGATTTTTTTCTCTCACTTTTAATTAACAGAGGGAAAAAAATAATACTTCCATCAAGCTAAGTAATGATGAATGGTTAATGTATCTGAAATCCGAACTCAGTCCCATCTGCTGGGTAAAAGTCTCTGTCTCAAGGTTAGGGAGGGTTTAAATCCTAGCTGCCTGTGCTGAATACCAAGTGACAACACACAGCCACATGCTCTCTAGCACAGACTTTCCCACCATTCCCTTGGTAGATGAAGAGAACAAGAATACTTTCCTCAGTGTCTGGGAGGCAGGAGAGGGGTTGTTTCTGCAACCAGCCCGATGTTGCTCTAAACCCCTCCCGCCCCAAAGACGTTAGGATAAATTTTTACTTACTATGATACTCAGGTTAATGTAACTCACGCCACTTTAAGACCCTTCCGCGCCTGCACTCACAGCTAAGTTGCTGGGAATCAGGACCCTCTCTGTAGAGAGTGCTACAGGGCTCCATACAGCTGGAAGCTCAATACTTTTGCTGCTAGTACAAACTTAATAAGTTTGTGATATTGCAAAAGCACTTTCTTGAGTGTCTTATGAACAGTGTCTTGATCCTACATTAGGAGAGCGAGATCAGAAGTTATTCTGCCAATGTATATGTAAAACACGTGGTAATTTGAGGATTGAACCATTAGAATTAAAGAAAGGATGCTGTTTGGAGGACTTCCTGTTTAAGCTATGAACTGAATTTTATGTTTCTTAAAGATGTGGTGAAATATGCATGTTGAAACACATTTTGTAAATATTTAAGGATTGTTCTAAGCTTTTAAAAAATATTTTTATTTTTTTTTACAACAGGTAAAAAAACATACAACAGAAGCACTTTTATAAGATACAATTAGTAATACAAATATAAAATCTTCTAAACAATCACTGGTATTGTTCTACTACTAACTATAACACAGTGGCATTAACAATTTGTCCCATTTTGTCCTCGTTCTGCTTATTAATTTTAAACTGACTGGACACAGACTGAATTTGGAAACCAGCTGGCAAAATCACAACTTCATTTTTGGTAATAAATACTGTAGGTTTGCAAGAGCTTAGAAAGATTTTTTGGAATATGATTTCTTAAGTACGAAAGTTAATTATGATAAATGAATGACAAATTAATATATTATTGAAAATTTTAGCAACCTCTTTCTGGGAAAATTGTTTTACATGCTTGATGATACCATAGAGCACCCACAAAATCACCTTTTAAGTTTAGAAGTTTAAAATTATGAAGAAAATAGGAAATTTCACACTCTTCTACATTAAGTGGTTTTAAAAATATAAAGCTTATTGGAACTAATATCATTCAGAATTGTCTTTAATCACAGCTATCTGGGCTGTAAAAGTTGGTATTTTTTCCAGTTTAATAAATTAAAATTCTGATTGTAAGTTTAATTGAAGGGATTATGGTTTCTAAAAATTAATTTGAAAAGGTAATTTAATATAAATATCACTACATTGATTACTGGTTTAAACCCCTTCAAAATGCCCCCCCCCCCCACACACACACACTCTTAAAACATGTTTATCTGATAACCCAATAACATGAGTGCAATTCCATTGGGAAAATAACATTCCAAAAAATCTGTGATACCAACAGAAAAACCAGATCATCTATGATCATCTGTTTCTTAAATATAATTCTTGTACTTAATTTGATTTGTTTAAAAAATAAAAATATAACCAGCAGCTTAAAAAGAAAATTAAAAAAAATTTTTTTAAAGGGAACTCACTGATGGTTCCAAATAAAAATCATGAAAACATGAAATCATTTTGCTTATAACAGAAATTTCAAAATAAATGTGAGGACTTCAAGTCTTGCACCACTGGCTTCCCATCTCCCGAAGCCTGAATGTATTCTGTGAAAATGCTTGAAGCAGAATCACAGGGATGGCTGGATTAAAGCAAGGCTGTGGAATTCACTAGGACAGAAGCATAAGATAGTCCAGAAAGAAAACCCAGGGTGGGGAAAGTTTTTCTTTCTTTAAGGTACCAAAGAAAATATTAAGCCACAACATTTACAAATACAATGCTTTAACTCTCTACATGTAGGAAGCCAACCTGCTCCTTTTTGATCTTCTTCTTTGGCACAACCTCAGTGGATTTCTCTGATTCGGAACGAGTTCTAATTGATCTTCTCTGTTGCTTCTTTTCTGAGCCTAAAAGATAATTTAAATAAACAAATAAACAAAAACACATTTAAGGATGGTTTGACATTTATGTAAGATTTGACCAAATTCCCTGCTTTTCTAAGTTGCAGAGACACAGTTTAGTCTTCTTGAAAGCAGATGAACACATTTATGTATCTATAATTGAAGAGATGAAGGGATTGAGATGAATGACAATGACTTTATTCTCAGTTAACATTAGGAAATACTGATTCAAAATTCAGTCAGTACTACATATTTTGCATTTTAACAAATGAATTCTATCTGTAAAGTGATTAACAGTGCTTAACAAGTATTGCTAATGTTATATTATTAACAACAAAAGGGGAAAAGGTAGGAAATGCACAAAAAATGCTGACCTAAACCAAATTATTAACGTGACTCTCAAGGGACTGGTTATAATAGAAATACTTAATCATGGAAAACTGGTTGAAACAAATTTTAAAGTGCTTTCATGTTAAATGGTAAAACAAGAAGCTACTGAGATTTTTAAACAGTAAAATTCTTTAAAAGTAAAAAGATGATGACTCACATTCACCCATTTTGGAAAGGATAAAACTTAGATTGAAGATCACAACTTGAAAGACTACTATGTCAAGAATGATTTCATTCTGTGACCCTGAGAAGGAACGATACCTTCAGTGCAGCTATTCTCCATCTTTTCAGTGCTTGGACCACCTAAATGGTCATTCCTAGATAATCATCTTTCACTTATCACAGGAGAAATCTGCTAAGACTTCCTATAAAATCAGGCAGAAGCTGCTTCAGTAAAGCCTTCAGATCACCTGTATATTATTTGATTTCATTGTTCTTGCCTATGTATAAGTAGATTCCCTCACCTTCGTTCAAGGCCAAAACAAAGAAGGATCCCACTACCTTTGTTTAGGGGAAGGAGTAGGTAGTTTGAAATAACATATTGTTTCTGAGCTGTGGTTATTCATTTCTGGCAGAGAATTCACAAATGAAGGCGCTAGCTCCTTCCTTTACCCTTACTGATGAAAATGTTTATCAAAACAACAGATAATCTGCTCTCATAGACACCTAAGTATACCAGAAATCCATACTTTAGTGTACTTATCAATGTCTGAGTACCTACTAGGAAGAAAATGAAAACAGAACTGCTTAAAACAAACAAAAATCTCTACTTGTTTTGAGGATGACAACATAACTGTTCCATCAAGTACAGATATTTGAGGTACTGGCTTATAGAAGATAAGGCAACACGACTTCTTAAAATTCTGAAAGCTACCCATAGAACACATAAATTCCACTACATTTAAAACCACTAAAAAGTATTATGTTTACATTCTAAGATAGAGGAGGTAACCATCTTGGAAAACAGCTTAGAAACCTAGTTTAAATGCAAATACAATTCTGCAAACCATAGAAATGCAACTGTGCCATACATTCTGTGTATCCCCTAAATTAACTAGGCAAAGGCTTAGGAATTCTCTGTAGGTAGTTAACACCAGTTGAGATAATGATATAACTAGTTTCTGAAGGAAAATGAAATCTTTTTTCTGACTTTCAACTACAGGCATACCTCAGAGATATTGTGGGTTCAGTTCCAGACCATCGCAACAAAGTGAGTCGAAATCTTTTGGCTGGTGGAGGGTCTTGCCTTCAATTTGGAAGAAATGCAACATATGTGAAGTGCAAAAAAAGAAATGAAGCACAATAAAACGAGGTATGCCTGTACTGAAGTTATTTTTATAAGAAGCAAAATGGTCATTTAAAACGACAAAATACACTTATCCATAGCTGGTAACCACATTTAAGCCAAGGTCAAAGCTTTAGTACACTCATCCTGCCCTGGATGGTTTGGCTCAGTGGGCAGAGTCAGTCCTTGGACTGAAGGGTCCCAGGTTTGATTCCACTCAATGACATGCACCTTAGTTGCAGAATTGATCCCAGTCAGGGTGCAGTGTGAGAGGCAACCAATGGATTTGTCTCTCTCACATCGATATTTCTCTCACTCTTTCCTCCTCCCTTCCATTCTCTCCAAAAATTAATGTAAAAATATATTCCAGTGAGGATTACAAAAACAAAAACAAAAACAAACCTAAAACAAAACAAAAAACACTCATCCCTATATTAAGGTCCCAACATTAATTTTACAGCCTAATTATATGTGCTTGCCTAAGGAGGAAACTGGGCTTTTTCCAGATATAAACAATGATAAAATTACACATTACCTTTCACTTATAAGAAAGTGAAGAGAAAAAGTCCATTGCAGAACTTAAATCTTACAATGAAAAGACTACATGAAAATAAAATGTTCAGTAGCTGAGAAGGGAAAAAACCAGCTCAATTAAAAATAAAAGTATAGACTGACCGGTGTTGCTCAGTGGTTGAGCACTGATCTGCAAACCAAAGGGTCTCAGGTTCAATTCCTAGTTAAGGGCACATATATACCCGTGTTGTAGGTTCTACCCCGACATGGTTGGGGTAATTGCAGGAGGCAACCCTTCGATGTGTCTCTCTCATTTTAATATTTATCTCTGTCTCTCTCCCCCTCTCCTCCTTTCTTCCCATCCAAAATCAATGGAAAAAATATCCTCAGATGAGATTTAAAAAAAAAAAGAAGAAAAAAAAAGTTCTGGCTAGTTGAGAAAGAAATGGCCTGAGGATTAAAGGATCTTGGGTTAGATTCCTGGTCAAGGGAGAGTATTTCAGTTGCAGGCTCAATCACTGTTGAGAGCAGAAGACAACCAATGCATGTGACTCTCTCACATTGATGTTTCTCTCCCCCCCTTTCACACTCTGTCTAAAAACCAATCAGAAGAAATATCCTTGATTGAGGATTTAAAAATAATATTTTAAAAATATTATTAATTT